>NW_027362761.1:654251601-654876601 GCF_046119375.1 Phyllobates terribilis
GCGACCTGTACGTCTCTTCCAAGGGGCATTTAAACTGTCTTGTTAAGCTACTGCGACTTCCACCTCTCTTCCAAGGGGCATTTAAACCGTCTTTATAAGCTACTGCGATCTGCACGTCTCTTCAAAGGGGCATTTAAACCGTCTTGTTAAGCTACTGCGACCTGCACGTCTCTTCCAAGTGGGCATTTAAACTATCTTGTTAAGCTACTGCGAACTACACGTCTCTTCCAAGTGGCACTTAAACAGTCTTGTTAAGCTACTGCGACCCCCACCTCTCTTCCAAGGGCCATTTAAACTGTCTTATTAAGCTACTGCGACCTGCACATCTCTTCCAAGAGGCATTTAAACCATCTTATTAAGCTACTGCGACCTGCACATCTCTTCCAAGGGGCATTTAAACTGTCTTGTTAAGCTACTGCGACCTCCAATGCTCTTCCAAGGGGCATTTAAACCGTCTTGGTAAGCTACTGTGACCTGCAAGCCTATTCCAAGGGGCATTTAAACTGTCTTGTTAAGCTACTGTGACCTGCTCCTCTCTTCCAAGTGGCATTTAAACCGTCTTGTTAAGCTACTGCGACCTGCACGTCCCTTCCAAGGCGCATTTAAACCGTCTTTTTAAGCTACTGCGACTTGCATGTCTCTTTCAAGGGGCATTTAAACCGTCTTGTTAAGCTACTGTAACCTCCACCACTTTTCCAACGGGCATTTAAACCGTCTTGTGAAGCTACTGCGACCTGCACGTCCCTTCCAAGGCGCATTTAAACCGTCTTTTTAAGCTACTGCGACTTGCATGTCTCTTTCAAGGGGCATTTAAACCGTCTTGTTAAGCTACTGTAACCTCCACCACTTTTCCAACGGGCATTTAAACCGTCTTGATAAGCTACTGCGACCTGCACGTCTCTTCCAAGGGTCATTTAAACCGTCGTGTTAAGCTACTGCGACCTCCAATGCTCTTCCAAGGGGCATTTAAACCGTCTTGTTAAGCTACTGCGACCTGCACGTCTCTTCCAAGGGGGATTTAAACCGTCTTGTTAAGCTACTGCGACTTGCACGTCTCTTCCAGGGGGCATTTAAACCGTCTTGTTAAGCTACGGTGACCTGCTCGTCTCTTCCAAGGCGCATTTAGACCGTCTTTTTAAGCTACTGCAACTTGCACGTCCCTACCAAGGGGCATTTAAACCGTCTTGTTAAGCTACTGTAACCTCCACCACTTTTACAAGGGGCATTTAAATCGTCTTGTTAAGCTACTTCGACCTGCACGTCTCTTCCAAGGGGCATTTAAACCGTCTCGTTAAGCTACTGCAACCTGCACGTCTCTTCCAAGGGGCATTTAAACAGTTTTGTTAAGCTACTGCGACCTGCATGTCTCTTCCAAGGGGCATTTAAACCGTCTTGTTAAGCCACTGCGACCTGCACGTCTCTTCCAAGGGGCATTTAAACCGACTTTTTAAGCTGCTGCGAACAGCATGTCTCTTCCAAGGGGCATTTAAACCATTTTGTTAAGCTACTGCGACCTCCACCGCTCTTCCAAGGGGCATTTAAACCATCTTGTTAAGCTACTGCGACCTGCATGTCTCTTCCAAGGGGTACTTAAACCATCTTGGTAAGCTACTGCGACCTGCACGTCTGTTCCAAGGGGGATTTAAACCGTCTTGTTAAGCTACTGCGACCTGCACGTCTCTTCCAAGGTGCATTTAAACCATCTTGTTAAGCTACTGCGACCTGCACGTCTCTTCAAAGGGGCATTTAAACTGTCTTGTTAAGCCTCTGCGACCTGCACGTCTCTTCCAAGGCACATTTAAAATGTATTTTTAAGCTACTGCGACTTGCACGTCTCTTCCAAGGGGCAATTAAACCGTCTTAGTAAGCTACTGCGACCTGTACGTCTCTTCCAAGGGGCATTTAAACTGTCTTGTTAAGCTACTGCGACTTCCACCTCTCTTCCAAGGGGCATTTAAACCATCTTTATAAGCTACTGCGATCTGCACGTCTCTTCAAAGGGGCATTTAAACCGTCTTGTTAAGCTACTGCGACCTGCACGTCTCTTCCAAGTGGGCATTTAAACTATCTTGTTAAGCTACTGCGACCTGCACGTCTCTTCCAAGTGGCACTTAAACAGTCTTGTTAAGCTACTGCGACCCCCACCTCTCTTCCAAGGGCCATTTAAACCATCTTATTAAGCTACTGCGACCTGCACATCTCTTCCAAGAGGCATTTAAACCATCTTATTAAGCTACTGCGACCTGCACATCTCTTCCAAGGGGCATTTAAACTGTCTTGTTAAGCTACTGCGACCTCCAATGCTCTTCCAAGGGGCATTTAAACCGTCTTGGTAAGCTACTGCGACCTGCAAGCCTATTCCAAGGGGCATTTAAACTGTCTTGTTAAGCTACTGTGACCTGCTCCTCTCTTCCAAGTGGCATTTAAACCGTCTTGTTAAGCTACTGCGACCTGCACGTCCCTTCCAAGGTGCATTTAAACCGTCTTTTTAATCTACTGCGACTTGCATGTCTCTTTCAAGGGGCATTTAAACCGTCTTGTTAAGCTACTGTAACCTCCACCACTTTTCCAACGGGCATTTAAACCGTCTTGTTAAGCTACTGCGACCTGCACTTCCCTTCCAAGGCGCATTTAAACCGTCTTTTTAAGCTACTGCGACTTGCAAGTCTCTTTCAAGGGGCATTTAAACCGTCTTGTTAAGCTACTGCGACCTGCACGTCTCTTCCAAGGGGCATTTAAACCGTCGTGTTAAGCTACTGCGACCTCCAATACTCTTCCAAGGGGCATTTAAACCGTCTTGGTAAGCTACTGCGACCTGCAAGCCTATTCCAAGGGGCATTTAAACCCTCTTGTTAAGCTACTGCGACCTGCACGTCTCTTCCAAGGGGGATTTAAACCGTCTTGTTAAGCTACTGCGACCTGCACGTCTCTTCCAGGGGGCATTTAAACCGTCTTGTTAAGCTACGGTGACCTGCTCGTCTCTTCCAAGGCGCATTTAGACCGTGTTTTTAAGCTACTGCGACTTGCACGTCTCTTCCAAGGGGCATTTAAACCGTATTGTTAAGCTACTGTAACCTCCACCACTTTTACAAGGGGCATTTAAATCGTCTTGTTAAGCTACTTCGACCTGCACGTCTCTTCCAAGGGGCATTTAAACCGTCTCGTTAAGCTACTGCAACCTGCATGTCTCTTCCAAGGGGCATTTAATCCGTTTTGTTAAGCTACTGCGACCTGCATGTCTCTTCCAAGGGGCATTTAAACCATCTTGTTAAGCCACTGCGACCTGCACGTCTCTTCCAAGGGGCATTTAAACCGACTCTTTAAGCTGCTGCGAACAGCATGTCTCTTCCAAGGGTCATTTAAACCATTTTGTTAAGCTACTGCGACCTCCACCGCTCTTCCAAGGGGCATTTAAACCATCTTGTTAAGCTACTGCGACCTGCATGTCTCTTCCAAGGGGTACTTAAACCATCTTGGTAAGCTACTGCGACCTGCACGTCTGTTCCAAGGGGGATTTAAACCGTCTTGTTAAGCTACTGCGACCTGCACGTCTCTTCCAAGGTGCATTTAAACCATCTTGTTAAGCTACTGCGACTTGCACGTCTCTTCAAAGGGGCATTTAAACTGTCTTGTTAAGCCTCTGCGACCTGCACGTCTCTTCCAATGCACATTTAAAATGTATTTTTACGCTACTGCGACTTGCACGTCTCTTCCAAGGGGCATTTAAACCGTCTTGTTAAGCTACTGTAACCTCAACCACTATTCCAAGGGGCATTTAAACCGTCTTGTTAAGCTACTGCGACCTGCACGTCTCTTCCAAGGGGCATTTAAACCGTCTTGTTAAGCTACTGCGACCTGCACGTCTCTTCCAAGTGGGCATTTAAACTATCTTGTTAAGCTACTGCGAACTACACGTCTCTTCCAAGTGGCACTTAAACAGTCTTGTTAAGCTACTGCGACCCCCACCTCTCTTCCAAGGGCCATTTAAACCGTCTTATTAAGCTACTGCGACCTGCACATCTCTTCCAAGAGGCATTTAAACCATCTTATTAAGCTACTGCGACCTGCACATCTCTTCCAAGGGGCATTTAAACTGTCTTGTTAAGCTACTGCGACCTCCAATGCTCTTCCAAGGGGCATTTAAACCGTCTTGGTAAGCTACTGCGACCTGCAAGCCTATTCCAAGGGGCATTTAAACTGTCTTGTTAAGCTACTGTGACCTGCTCCTCTCTTCCAAGTGGCATTTAAACCGTCTTGTTAAGCTACTGCGACCTGCACGTCCCTTCCAAGGCGCATTTAAACCGTCTTTTTAAGCTACTGCGACTTGCATGTCTCTTTCAAGGGGCATTTAAACCGTCTTGTTAAGCTACTGTAACCTCCACCACTTTTCCAACGGGCATTTAAACCGTCTTGTGAAGCTACTGCGACCTGCACGTCCCTTCCAAGGCGCATTTAAACCGTCTTTTTAAGCTACTGCGACTTGCATGTCTCTTTCAAGGGGCATTTAAACCGTCTTGTTAAGCTACTGTAACCTCCACCACTTCTCCAACGGGCATTTAAACCGTCTTGATAAGCTACTGCGACCTGCACGTCTCTTCCAAGGGGCATTTAAACCGTCGTGTTAAGCTACTGCGACCTCCAATGCTCTTCCAAGGGGCATTTAAACCGTCTTGTTAAGCTACTGCGACCTGCACGTCTCTTCCAGGGGGCATTTAAACCGTCTTGTTAAGCTACGGTGACCTGCTCGTCTCTTCCAAGGCGCATTTAGACCGTCTTTTTAAGCTACTGCAACTTGCACGTCTCTACCAAGGGGCATTTAAACCGTCTTGTTAAGCTACTGTAACCTCCACCACTTTTACAAGGGGCATTTAAATCGTCTTGTTAAGCTACTTCGACCTGCACGTCTCTTCCAAGGGGCATTTAAACCGTCTCGTTAAGCTACTGCAACCTGCACGTCTCTTCCAAGGGGCATTTAAACCGTTTTGTTAAGCTACTGCGACCTGCATGTCTCTTCCAAGGGGCATTTAAACCGTCTTGTTAAGCCACTGCGACCTGCACGTCTCTTCCAAGGGGCATTTAAACCGACTTTTTAAGCTGCTGCGAACAGCATGTCTCTTCCAAGGGGCATTTAAACCATTTTGTTAAGCTACTGCGACCTCCACCGCTCTTCCAAGGGGCATTTAAACCATCTTGTTAAGCTACTGCGACCTGCATGTCTCTTCCAAGGGGTACTTAAACCGTCTTGGTAAGCTACTGCGACCTGCACGTCTGTTCCAAGGGGGATTTAAACCGTCTTGTTAAGCTACTGCGACCTGCACGTCTCTTCCAAGGTGCATTTAAACCATCTTGTTAAGCTACTGCGACCTGCACGTCTCTTCAAAGGGGCATTTAAACTGTCTTGTTAAGCCTCTGCGACCTGCACGTCTCTTCCAAGGCACATTTAAAATGTATTTTTAAGCTACTGCGACTTGCACGTCTCTTCCAAGGGGCAATTAAACCGTCTTAGTAAGCTACTGCGACCTGTACGTCTCTTCCAAGGGGCATTTAAACTGTCTTGTTAAGCTACTGCGACTTCCACCTCTCTTCCAAGGGGCATTTAAACCATCTTTATAAGCTACTGCGATCTGCACGTCTCTTCAAAGGGGCATTTAAACCGTCTTGTTAAGCTACTGCGACCTGCACGTCTCTTCCAAGTGGGCATTTAAACTATCTTGTTAAGCTACTGCGACCTGCACGTCTCTTCCAAGTGGCACTTAAACAGTCTTGTTAAGCTACTGCGACCCCCACCTCTCTTCCAAGGGCCATTTAAACCGTCTTATTAAGCTACTGCGACCTGCACATCTCTTCCAAGAGGCATTTAAACCATCTTATTAAGCTACTGCGACCTGCACATCTCTTCCAAGGGGCATTTAAACTGTCTTGTTAAGCTACTGCGACCTCCAATGCTCTTCCAAGGGGCATTTAAACCGTCTTGGTAAGCTACTGTGACCTGCAAGCCTATTCCAAGGGGCATTTAAACTGTCTTGTTAAGCTACTGTGACCTGCTCCTCTCTTCCAAGTGGCATTTAAACCGTCTTGTTAAGCTACTGCGACCTGCACGTCCCTTCCAAGGTGCATTTAAACCGTCTTTTTAATCTACTGCGACTTGCATGTCTCTTTCAAGGGGCATTTAAACCGTCTTGTTAAGCTACTGTAACCTCCACCACTTTTCCAACGGGCATTTAAACCGTCTTGTTAAGCTACTGCGACCTGCACTTCCCTTCCAAGGCGCATTTAAACCGTCTTTTTAAGCTACTGCGACTTGCATGTCTCTTTCAAGGGGCATTTAAACCGTCTTGTTCAGCTACTGTAAACTCCACCACTTTTCCAACGGGCATTTAAACCGTCTTGTTAAGCTACTGCGACCTCCAATGCTCTTCCAAGGGGCATTTAAACCGTCTTGGTAAGCTACTGCGACCTGCAAGCCTATTCCAAGGGGCATTTAAACCCTCTTGTTAAGCTACTGCGACCTGCACGTCTCTTCCAAGGGGGATTTAAACCGTCTTGTTAAGCTACTGCGACCTGCACGTCTCTTCCAAGGGGCATTTAAACCGTCGTGTTAAGCTACTGCGACCTCCAATGCTCTTCCAAGGGGCATTTAAACCGTCTTGGTAAGCTACTGCGACCTGCAAGCCTATTCCAAGGGGCATTTAAACCCTCTTGTTAAGCTACTGCGACCTGCACGTCTCTTCCAAGGGGGATTTAAACCGTCTTGTTAAGCTACTGCGACCTGCACGTCTCTTCCAGGGGGCATTTAAACCGTCTTGTTAAGCTACGGTGACCTGCTCGTCTCTTCCAAGGCGCATTTAGACCGTCTTTTTAAGCTACTGCGACTTGCACGTCTCTTCCAAGGGGCATTTAAACCGTATTGTTAAGCTACTGTAACCTCCACCACTTTTACAAGGGGCATTTAAATCGTCTTGTTAAGCTACTTCGACCTGCATGTCTCTTCCAAGGGGCATTTAAACCGTCTCGTTAAGCTACTGCAACCTACATGTCTCTTCCAAGGGGCATTTAAACCGTTTTGTTAAGCTACTGCGACCTGCATGTCTCTTCCAAGGGGCATTTAAACCATCTTGTTAAGCCACTGCGACCTGCACGTCTCTTCCAAGGGGCATTTAAACCGACTTTTTAAGCTGCTGCGAACAGCATGTCTCTTCCAAGGGTCATTTAAACCATTTTGTTAAGCTACTGCGACCTCCACCGCTCTTCCAAGGGGCATTTAAACCATCTTGTTAAGCTACTGCGACCTGCATGTCTCTTCCAAGGGGTACTTAAACCATCTTGGTAAGCTACTGCGACCTGCACGTCTGTTCCAAGGGGGATTTAAACCGTCTTGTTAAGCTACTGCGACCTGCACGTCTCTTCCAAGGTGCATTTAAACCATCTTGTTAAGCTACTGCGACCTGCACGTCTCTTCAAAGGGGCATTTAAACTGTCTTGTTAAGCCTCTGCGACCTGCACGTCTCTTCCAAGGCACATTTAAAATGTATTTTTACGCTACTGCGACTTGCACGTCTCTTCCAAGGGGCATTTAAACCGTCTTGTTAAGCTACTGTAACCTCAACCACTATTCCAAGGGGCATTTAAACCGTCTTGTTAAGCTACTGCGACCTGCACGTCTCTTCCAAGGGGCATTTAAACCGTCTTGTTAAGCTACTGCGACCTGCATGTCTGTTCCAAGGGGCATTTAAACCGTCTTGTTAAGCCACTGCGACCTGCACGTCTCTTCCAAGGGGCATTTAAACCGTCTTTTTAAGCTGCTGCGACCTGCATGTCTCTTCCAAGGGGCATTTAAACCATCTTGTTAAGCTACTGCGACCTCCACCGCTCTTTCAAGGGGCATTTAAACCATCTTGTTAAGCTACTGCGACCTGCACGTCTCTTCAAAGGGGCATTTAAACCATCTTGTTAAGCTACTGCGACCTCCACCGCTCTTCCAAGGGGCATTTAAACCGTCTTTTTAAGCTACTGCGACCTGCACGTCTCTTCAAAGGGGCATTTAAACCGTCTTGTTAAGCTACTACGACCTGCACGTCTCTTCCAAGTGGCATTTGAACCGTCTTGTTAAGCTACTGCGTCCTGAACGTCTCTTCCAAGTGGCATTTAAACTGTCTTGTTAAGCTACTGCGACCTGCACGTCTCTTCCAAGGGCCATTTAAACCGTCTTATTAAGCTACTGTGACCTGCGCATCTCTTCCAAGAGGCATTTAAACCATCTTATTAAGGTACTGCGACCTGCACATCTCTTCCAAGGGGCATTTAAACTGTTTTGTTAAGCTACTGCGACCTCCAATGCTCTTCCAAGGGGCATTTAAACCGTCTTGGTAAGCTACTGCGACCTGCAAGCCTATTCCAAGGGGCATTTAAACCCTCTTGTTAAGCTACTGCGACCTGCACGTCTCTTCCAAGGGGCATTTAAACCGTCTTGTTAAGCTAATCTGACCTGCTCGTCTCTTCCAAGGGGCATTTAAACCGTCTTGTTAAGATAGTGCGACCTGCACGTCTCTTCCAAGGCGCATTTAAAGCGTCTTTTTAAGCTACTGCGACCTGCATGTCTCTTCCAAGGGGCATTTAAACCGTCTTGTGAAGCTACTGCGACCTGCACGTCTCTTCCAAGGGGCATTTAAACCGTCTTGTTAAGCTACTGTAACCTCCACCACTTTTCCAAGGGGCATTTAAACCGTCTTGTTAAGCTCCTGCGACCTGCACGTCTCTTCCAAGGGGCATTTAAACCGTCTTGTTAAGCTACTGCGACCTCCAATGCTCTTCCAAGGGGCATTTAAAACGTCTTGGTAATGTACTGCGACCTGCGAGCCTATTCCAAGAGGCATTTAAATCCTCTTGTTGAGCTACGGCGACCAGCACGTCTCTTCCAAGGAGGATTTAAACCGTCTTGTTAAGCTACTGCGACCTGCATGTCTCGTCCAAGGGGCATTTAAAAAGTCTTGTTAAGCTACTGTGACCTGCTCGTCTCTTCCAAGGCGCATATAAACCGTCTTTTTAAGCTACAGCGACTTGCACGTCTCTTCCAAGGGGCATTTAAACCGTCTTGTTAAGCTACTGTAACCTCCACCACTTTTCCAAGGGGCATTTAAACCGTCTTGTTAAGCTACTGCGACCTGCACGTCTCTTCCAAGGGGCATTTAAACCGTCTTGTTAAGCTACTGCGACCTGCACCTCTCTTCCAAGTGGCATTTAAACCGTCTTGTTAAGCTACTGCGACCTGCATGTCTCTTCCAAGGGGCAATTAAACCATTTTGTTAAGCCACTGCGACCTGCACGTCTCTTCCAAGGGGCATTTAAACCGACTTTTTAAGCTGCTGCGAACAGCATGTCTCTTCCAAGGGGCATTTAAACCATCTTGTTAAGCTACTGCGACCTCCACCGCTCTTCCAAGGGGCATTTAAACCATCTTGTTAAGCTACTGCGACCTGCACGTCTCTTCCAAGGGGCATTTAAACCGTCTTAGTAAGCTACTGCGACCTGCACGTCTCTTCCAAGGGGCATTTAAACTGTCTTGTTAAGCTACTGCGACTTCCACCTCTCTTCCAAGGGGCATTTAAACCGTCTTTATAAGCTACTGCGATCTGCACGTCTCTTCAAAGGGGCATTTAAACCGTCTTGTTAATCTACTGTGACCTGCACGTCTCTTCCAAGTGGGCATTTAAACCGTCTTGTTAAGCTACTGCGACCTGCACATCTCTTCCAAGTGGCATTTAAACTGTCTTGTTAAACTACTGCGACCTGCACATCTCTTCCAAGGGGCATTTAAACTGTCTTGTTAAGCTACTGAGACCTCCAATGCTCTTCCAAGGGGCAATTAAACCGTCTTGTTAAGCTACTGCGACCTGCAAGCCTATTCCAAGGGGCATTTAAACCCTCTTGTTAAGCTACTGCGACCTGCACGTCTCTTCCAAGGGGCATTTAAACTGTCTTGTTAAGCTACTGTGACCTGCTCCTCTCTTCCAAGTGGCATTTAAACCGTCTTGTTAAGCTACTGTGACCTGCACGTCCCTTCCAAGGCACATTTAAACCGTCTTTTTAAGCTACTGCAACTTGCATGTCTCTTCCAAGGGGCATTTAAACTGTCTTGATAAGCTACTGCGACCTGCACGTCTCTTCCAATGGGCATTTAAACTTCTTGTTAAGCTACTGCGACCTCCAATGCTCTTCCAAGGGGCATTTAAACCGTCTTGGTAAGCTACTGCGACCTGCAAGCCTATTCCAAGGGGCATTTAAACCCTCTTGTTAAGCTACTGCGACCTGCACGTCTCTTCCAAGGGGGATTTAAACCGTCTTGTTAAGCTACTGCGACCTGCACGTCTCTTCCAGGGGGCATTTAAACCGTCTTGTTAAGCTACTGTGACCTGCTCGTCTCTTCCAAGGCGCATTTAGACCGTCTTTTTAAGCTACTGCGACTTGCACGTGTCTTCCAAGGGTCATTTAAACCGTCTTGTTAAGCTACTGTAACCTCCACCACTTTTCCAAGGGGCATTTAAATCGTCTTGTTAAGCTACTGCGACCTGCACGTCTCTTCTAAGGGGCATTTAAACCGTCTCGTTAAGCTACTGCGACCTGCACGTCTCTTCCAAGGGGCATTTAAACCGTTTTGTTAAGCTACTGCGACCTGCATGTCTCTTCCAAGGGGCATTTAAACCGTCTTGTTAAGCCACTGCGACCTACATGTCTCTTCCAAGGGGCATTTAAACCGACTTTTTAAGCTGCTGCGAACAGCATGTCTCTTCCAAGGGGCATTTAAACCATTTTGTTAAGCTACTGCGACCTCAACCGCTCTTCCAAGGGGCATTTAAACCATCTTGTTAAGCTACTGCGACCTGCCCGTCTCTTCCAAGGGGCACTTAAACCATCTTGGTAAGCTACTGCGACCTGCACGTCTGTTCCAAGGGGGATTTAAACCGTCTTGTTAAGCTACAGCGACCTGCACGTCTCTTCCAAGGTGCATTTAAACCGTCTTGTTAAGCTGCTGCGATCTGCACGTCTCTTCCAAGGGGCATTTAAACCGTCTTAGTAAGCTACTGCGACCTGCACGTCTCTTCAAAGGGGCATTTAAACTGTCTTGTTAAGCCTCTGCGACCTGCACGTCTCTTCCAAGGCACATTTAAACCGGATTTTTAAGATACTGCGACTTGCACGTCTCTTCCAAGGGGCATTTAAACTGTCTTGTTAAGCTACTGTGACCTGCTCCTCTCTTCCAAGTGGCATTTAAACCGTCTTGTTAAGCTACTGTGACCTGCACGTCCCTTCCAAGGCACATTTAAACCGTCTTTTTAAGCTACTGCAACTTGCATGTCTCTTTCAAGGGGCATTTAAACCGTCTTGTTAAGCTACTGTAACCTCCACCACTTTTCCAAGGGGCATTTAAACCGTCTTGATAAGCTACTGCGACCTGCACGTCTCTTCCAAGGGGCATTTAAACTTCTTGTTAAGCTACTGCGACCTCCAATGCTCTTCCAAGGGGCATTTAAACCGTCTTGGTAAGCTACTGCGACCTGCAAGCCTATTCCAAGGGGCATTTAAACCCTCTTGTTAAGCTACTGCGACCTGCACGTCTCTTCCAAGGGGGATTTAAACCGTCTTGTTAAGCTACTGCGACCTGCACGTCTCTTCCAAGGGGCATTTAAACCGTCGTGTTAAGCTACTGCGACCTCCAATGCTCTTCCAAGGGGCATTTAAACCGTCTTGGTAAGCTACTGCGACCTGCAAGCCTATTCCAAGGGGCATTTAAACCCTCTTGTTAAGCTACTGCGACCTGCACGTCTCTTCCAAGGGGGATTTAAACCGTCTTGTTAAGCTACTGCGACCTGCACGTCTCTTCCAGGGGGCATTTAAACCGTCTTGTTAAGCTACGGTGACCTGCTCGTCTCTTCCAAGGCGCATTTAGACCGTCTTTTTAAGCTACTGCGACTTGCACGTCTCTTCCAAGGGGCATTTAAACCGTATTGTTAAGCTACTGTAACCTCCACCACTTTTACAAGGGGCATTTAAATCGTCTTGTTAAGCTACTTCGACCTGCATGTCTCTTCCAAGGGGCATTTAAACCGTCTCGTTAAGCTACTGCAACCTACATGTCTCTTCCAAGGGGCATTTAAACCGTTTTGTTAAGCTACTGCGACCTGCATGTCTCTTCCAAGGGGCATTTAAACCATCTTGTTAAGCCACTGCGACCTGCACGTCTCTTCCAAGGGGCATTTAAACCGACTTTTTAAGCTGCTGCGAACAGCATGTCTCTTCCAAGGGTCATTTAAACCATTTTGTTAAGCTACTGCGACCTCCACCGCTCTTCCAAGGGGCATTTAAACCATCTTGTTAAGCTACTGCGACCTGCATGTCTCTTCCAAGGGGTACTTAAACCATCTTGGTAAGCTACTGCGACCTGCACGTCTGTTCCAAGGGGGATTTAAACCGTCTTGTTAAGCTACTGCGACCTGCACGTCTCTTCCAAGGTGCATTTAAACCATCTTGTTAAGCTACTGCGACCTGCACGTCTCTTCAAAGGGGCATTTAAACTGTCTTGTTAAGCCTCTGCGACCTGCACGTCTCTTCCAAGGCACATTTAAAATGTATTTTTACGCTACTGCGACTTGCACGTCTCTTCCAAGGGGCATTTAAACCGTCTTGTTAAGCTACTGTAACCTCAACCACTATTCCAAGGGGCATTTAAACCGTCTTGTTAAGCTACTGCGACCTGCACGTCTCTTCCAAGGGGCATTTAAACCGTCTTGTTAAGCTACTGCGACCTGCATGTCTGTTCCAAGGGGCATTTAAACCGTCTTGTTAAGCCACTGCGACCTGCACGTCTCTTCCAAGGGGCATTTAAACCGTCTTTTTAAGCTGCTGCGACCTGCATGTCTCTTCCAAGGGGCATTTAAACCATCTTGTTAAGCTACTGCGACCTCCACCGCTCTTTCAAGGGGCATTTAAACCATCTTGTTAAGCTACTGCGACCTGCACGTCTCTTCAAAGGGGCATTTAAACCATCTTGTTAAGCTACTGCGACCTCCACCGCTCTTCCAAGGGGCATTTAAACCGTCTTTTTAAGCTACTGCGACCTGCACGTCTCTTCAAAGGGGCATTTAAACCGTCTTGTTAAGCTACTACGACCTGCACGTCTCTTCCAAGTGGCATTTGAACCGTCTTGTTAAGCTACTGCGTCCTGAACGTCTCTTCCAAGTGGCATTTAAACTGTCTTGTTAAGCTACTGCGACCTGCACGTCTCTTCCAAGGGCCATTTAAACCGTCTTATTAAGCTACTGTGACCTGCGCATCTCTTCCAAGAGGCATTTAAACCATCTTATTAAGGTACTGCGACCTGCACATCTCTTCCAAGGGGCATTTAAACTGTTTTGTTAAGCTACTGCGACCTCCAATGCTCTTCCAAGGGGCATTTAAACCGTCTTGGTAAGCTACTGCGACCTGCAAGCCTATTCCAAGGGGCATTTAAACCCTCTTGTTAAGCTACTGCGACCTGCACGTCTCTTCCAAGGGGCATTTAAACCGTCTTGTTAAGCTAATCTGACCTGCTCGTCTCTTCCAAGGGGCATTTAAACCGTCTTGTTAAGATAGTGCGACCTGCACGTCTCTTCCAAGGCGCATTTAAAGCGTCTTTTTAAGCTACTGCGACCTGCATGTCTCTTCCAAGGGGCATTTAAACCGTCTTGTGAAGCTACTGCGACCTGCACGTCTCTTCCAAGGGGCATTTAAACCGTCTTGTTAAGCTACTGTAACCTCCACCACTTTTCCAAGGGGCATTTAAACCGTCTTGTTAAGCTCCTGCGACCTGCACGTCTCTTCCAAGGGGCATTTAAACCGTCTTGTTAAGCTACTGCGACCTCCAATGCTCTTCCAAGGGGCATTTAAAACGTCTTGGTAATGTACTGCGACCTGCGAGCCTATTCCAAGAGGCATTTAAATCCTCTTGTTGAGCTACGGCGACCAGCACGTCTCTTCCAAGGAGGATTTAAACCGTCTTGTTAAGCTACTGCGACCTGCATGTCTCGTCCAAGGGGCATTTAAAAAGTCTTGTTAAGCTACTGTGACCTGCTCGTCTCTTCCAAGGCGCATATAAACCGTCTTTTTAAGCTACAGCGACTTGCACGTCTCTTCCAAGGGGCATTTAAACCGTCTTGTTAAGCTACTGTAACCTCCACCACTTTTCCAAGGGGCATTTAAACCGTCTTGTTAAGCTACTGCGACCTGCACGTCTCTTCCAAGGGGCATTTAAACCGTCTTGTTAAGCTACTGCGACCTGCACCTCTCTTCCAAGTGGCATTTAAACCGTCTTGTTAAGCTACTGCGACCTGCATGTCTCTTCCAAGGGGCAATTAAACCATTTTGTTAAGCCACTGCGACCTGCACGTCTCTTCCAAGGGGCATTTAAACCGACTTTTTAAGCTGCTGCGAACAGCATGTCTCTTCCAAGGGGCATTTAAACCATCTTGTTAAGCTACTGCGACCTCCACCGCTCTTCCAAGGGGCATTTAAACCATCTTGTTAAGCTACTGCGACCTGCACGTCTCTTCCAAGGGGCATTTAAACCGTCTTAGTAAGCTACTGCGACCTGCACGTCTCTTCCAAGGGGCATTTAAACTGTCTTGTTAAGCTACTGCGACTTCCACCTCTCTTCCAAGGGGCATTTAAACCGTCTTTATAAGCTACTGCGATCTGCACGTCTCTTCAAAGGGGCATTTAAACCGTCTTGTTAATCTACTGTGACCTGCACGTCTCTTCCAAGTGGGCATTTAAACCGTCTTGTTAAGCTACTGCGACCTGCACATCTCTTCCAAGTGGCATTTAAACTGTCTTGTTAAACTACTGCGACCTGCACATCTCTTCCAAGGGGCATTTAAACTGTCTTGTTAAGCTACTGAGACCTCCAATGCTCTTCCAAGGGGCAATTAAACCGTCTTGTTAAGCTACTGCGACCTGCAAGCCTATTCCAAGGGGCATTTAAACCCTCTTGTTAAGCTACTGCGACCTGCACGTCTCTTCCAAGGGGCATTTAAACTGTCTTGTTAAGCTACTGTGACCTGCTCCTCTCTTCCAAGTGGCATTTAAACCGTCTTGTTAAGCTACTGTGACCTGCACGTCCCTTCCAAGGCACATTTAAACCGTCTTTTTAAGCTACTGCAACTTGCATGTCTCTTCCAAGGGGCATTTAAACTGTCTTGATAAGCTACTGCGACCTGCACGTCTCTTCCAATGGGCATTTAAACTTCTTGTTAAGCTACTGCGACCTCCAATGCTCTTCCAAGGGGCATTTAAACCGTCTTGGTAAGCTACTGCGACCTGCAAGCCTATTCCAAGGGGCATTTAAACCCTCTTGTTAAGCTACTGCGACCTGCACGTCTCTTCCAAGGGGGATTTAAACCGTCTTGTTAAGCTACTGCGACCTGCACGTCTCTTCCAGGGGGCATTTAAACCGTCTTGTTAAGCTACTGTGACCTGCTCGTCTCTTCCAAGGCGCATTTAGACCGTCTTTTTAAGCTACTGCGACTTGCACGTGTCTTCCAAGGGTCATTTAAACCGTCTTGTTAAGCTACTGTAACCTCCACCACTTTTCCAAGGGGCATTTAAATCGTCTTGTTAAGCTACTGCGACCTGCACGTCTCTTCTAAGGGGCATTTAAACCGTCTCGTTAAGCTACTGCGACCTGCACGTCTCTTCCAAGGGGCATTTAAACCGTTTTGTTAAGCTACTGCGACCTGCATGTCTCTTCCAAGGGGCATTTAAACCGTCTTGTTAAGCCACTGCGACCTACATGTCTCTTCCAAGGGGCATTTAAACCGACTTTTTAAGCTGCTGCGAACAGCATGTCTCTTCCAAGGGGCATTTAAACCATTTTGTTAAGCTACTGCGACCTCAACCGCTCTTCCAAGGGGCATTTAAACCATCTTGTTAAGCTACTGCGACCTGCCCGTCTCTTCCAAGGGGCACTTAAACCATCTTGGTAAGCTACTGCGACCTGCACGTCTGTTCCAAGGGGGATTTAAACCGTCTTGTTAAGCTACAGCGACCTGCACGTCTCTTCCAAGGTGCATTTAAACCGTCTTGTTAAGCTGCTGCGATCTGCACGTCTCTTCCAAGGGGCATTTAAACCGTCTTAGTAAGCTACTGCGACCTGCACGTCTCTTCAAAGGGGCATTTAAACTGTCTTGTTAAGCCTCTGCGACCTGCACGTCTCTTCCAAGGCACATTTAAACCGGATTTTTAAGATACTGCGACTTGCACGTCTCTTCCAAGGGGCATTTAAACTGTCTTGTTAAGCTACTGTGACCTGCTCCTCTCTTCCAAGTGGCATTTAAACCGTCTTGTTAAGCTACTGTGACCTGCACGTCCCTTCCAAGGCACATTTAAACCGTCTTTTTAAGCTACTGCAACTTGCATGTCTCTTTCAAGGGGCATTTAAACCGTCTTGTTAAGCTACTGTAACCTCCACCACTTTTCCAAGGGGCATTTAAACCGTCTTGATAAGCTACTGCGACCTGCACGTCTCTTCCAAGGGGCATTTAAACTTCTTGTTAAGCTACTGCGACCTCCAATGCTCTTCCAAGGGGCATTTAAACCGTCTTGGTAAGCTACTGCGACCTGCAAGCCTATTCCAAGGGGCATTTAAACCCTCTTGTTAAGCTACTGCGACCTGCACGTCTCTTCCAAGGGGGATTTAAACCGTCTTGTTAAGCTACTGCGACCTGCACGTCTCTTCCAGGGGGCATTTAAACCGTCTTGTTAAGCTACTGTGACCTGCTCGTCTCTTCCAAGGCGCATTTAGACCGTCTTTTTAAGCTACTGCGACTTGCACGTGTCTTCCAAGGGGCATTTAAACCGTCTTGTTAAGCTACTGTAACCTCCACCACTTTTCCAAGGGGCATTTAAATCGTCTTGTTAAGCTACTGCGACCTGCACGTCTCTTCTAAGGGGCATTTAAACCGTCTCGTTAAGCTACTGCGACCTGCACGTCTCTTCCAAGGGGCATTTAAACCGTTTTGTTAAGCTACTGCGACCTGCATGTCTCTTCCAAGGGGCATTTAAACCGTCTTGTTAAGCCACTGCGACCTGCATGTCTCTTCCAAGGGGCATTTAAACCGACTTTTTATGCTCCTGCGAACAGCATGTCTCTTCCAAGGGGCATTTAAACCATTTTGTTAAGCTACTGCGACCTCAACCGCTCTTCCAAGGGGCATTTAAACCAACTTGTTAAGCTACTGCGACCTGCACGTCTCTTCCAAGGGGCACTTAAACCATCTTGGTAAGCTACTGCGACCTGCACGTCTGTTCCAAGGGGGATTTAAACCGTCTTGTTAAGCTACAGCGACCTGCACGTCTCTTCCAAGGTGCATTTAAACCGTCTTGTTAAGCTACTGCGATCTGCACGTCTCTTCCAAGGGGCATTTAAACCGTCTTAGTAAGCTACTGCGACCTGCACGTCTCTTCAAAGGGGCATTTAAACTGTCTTGTTAAGCCTCTGCGACCTGCACGTCTCTTCCAAGGCACATTTAAACCGGATTTTTAAGATACTGCGACTTGCACGTCTCTTCCAAGGGGAATTTAAACCGTCTTGATAAGCTACTGTAACCTCCACCACTATTCCAAGGGGCATTTAAACCGTCTTGTTAAGCTAATGCGACCTGCATGTCTCTTCCAAGGGGCATTTAAACCGTCTTGTTAAGCTACTGCGTCCTGCACGTCTCTTCCAAGGGGCATTTAAACCGTTTTTTTAAGCTGCTGCGACCTGCATGTCTCTTCCAAGGGGCATTTAAACCATCTTGTTAAGCTACTGCGACCTCCACCGCTCTTCCAAGGGGCATTTAAACCATCTTGTTAAGCTACTGCGACCTGCACGTCTCTTCAAAGGGGCATTTAAACCATCTTGTTAAGCTACTGCGACCTCCACCGCTCTTCCAATGGGCATTTAAACCGTCTTTTTAAGCTACTGCGACCTGCACGTCTCTTCAAAGGGGCATTTAAACCGTCTTGTTAAGCTACTATGACCTGCACATCTCTTCCAATTGGCATTTGAACCGTCTTGTTAAGCTACTGCGACCTGCACGTCTCTTCCAAGTGGCATTTAAACTGTCTTGTTAAGCTACTGCGACCTCCACCTCTCTTCAAGGGCCATTTAAACCGTCTTATTAGGCTACTGTCACCTGCGCTTCTCTTCCAAGAGGCATTTAAACCATCTTATTAAGCTACTGCGACCTGCACGTCTCTTCCAAGGGGCATTTAAACTGTTTTGTTAAGCTACTGCGACCTCCAATGCTCTTCCAAGGGGCATTTAAACCGTCTTGGTAAGGTACTGCGACCTGCAAGCCTATTCCAAGGGGCATTTAAACCCTCTTGCTAAGCTACTGCGACCTGCACGTCTCTTCCAAAGGGGATTTAAACTGTCTTATTAAGCTACTGCGACCTGCACGTCTCTTCCAAGGGGCATTTAAACTGTCTTGTTAATCTACTGTGACCTGCTCGTCTCTTCCAAGGGGCATTTAAACCGTCTTGTTAATATAGTGCGACTTGCACGTCTCTTCCAAGGGGCATTTAAACAGTCTTGTTAAGCTACTGTAACCTCCACCACTTTTCCAAGGGGCATTTAAACCGTCTTGTTAAGCTACTGCGACCTGCACGTCTCTTCCAATTGGCATTTAAACCGTCTTGTTAAGCTACTGCGACCTCCGATGCTCTTCCAAGGGGCATTTAAACCGTCTTGGTAAGCTACTGCGACCTGCAAGCCTATTCCAAGAGGCATTTAAACCCTCTTGTTAAGCTACTGCGACCTGCACGTCTCTTCCAAGGAGGATTTAAACCGTCCTGTTAAGCTACTGCGACCTGCATGTCTCTTCCAAGGTGCATTTAAACCGTCTTGTTAAGCTACTGTGACCTGCTCGTCTCTTCCAAGGCGCATTTAAACCATCTTTTTAAGCTACTGTAACCTCCATCACTTTTCCAAGGGGCATTTAAACCGTCTTGTTAAGCTACTGCGACCTGCACGTCTCTTCCAAGGGGCATTTAAACCGTCTTGTTAAGCTACTGCGACCTGCACCTCTCTTCCAAGTGGCATTTAAACCATCTTGTTAAGCTACTGCGACCTGCATGTCACTTCCAAGGGGCATTTAAACCGTTTTGTTAAGCCACTGCGACCTGCAAGTCTCTTCCAAGGGGCATTTAAACCGACTTTTTAAGCTGCTGCGAACAGCATGTCTCTTCCAAGGGGCATTTAAACCATCTTGTTAAGCTACTGCGACCTCCACCGCTCTTCCAAGGGGCATTTAAACCGTCTTATTAAGCTACTGCGACCTCCACCTCTCTTCCAAGGGGCATTTAAACCGTCTTTTTAAGCTACTGCGACTTGCACGTCTCTTCCAAGGGGCATTTAAACTGTCTTGTTAAGCTACTGTAAACTCCACCACTTTTCCAAAGGGCATTTAAACCGTCTTTTTAAGCTACTGCGACCTGCACGTCTCTTCCAAGAGGCATTTAAACCGTCTTGTTAAGCTACTGCGACCTGCATGTCTCTTTCAAGGGGCATTTAAACTGTCTTATTAAGCCACTGCGACCTGGACGTCTCTTCCAAGGGGCATTTAAACCGTTTTGTTAAGCTGCTGCGACCTGTACGTCTCTTCCAAGGGGCATTTAAACCATCTTGTTAAGCTACTGCGACCTCCATCGCACTTCCAAGGGGCATTTAACCCGTCTTGTTAAGCTCCTGCGACCTGCACGTCTCTTTCAAGGGGCAATTAAACTGTCTTGTTAAGCTACTGCGACCTCCACCGCTCTTCCAAGGGGCATTTAAACTGTCTTGTTAAGCTACTGCGACCTGCTCGTCTCTTCCAAGTGGCATTTAAACCGTCTTGTTAAACTACTGCGACCAGCACGTCTCTTCCAAGTGGCATTTAAACTGTCTTGTTAAGCTTCTGCGACCTCCACATCTCTTAAAAGGGCCATTTAAACCGTCTTATTAAGCTACTGCGACCTGCACATCTCTTCCAAGCGGCATTTAAGCCATCTTATTAAGCTACTGCGACCTGCACGTCTCTTCCAAGGGGCATTTAAACTGTCTTGTTCAGCTACTGCGACCTCCAATGCTCTTCCATGGGGCATTTAAACGGTCTTGTTAAGCTACTGCGACCTGCACGTCTCTTCCAACGTGCATTTAAACCGTCTTGTTAAGCTACTGCGACCTGCACGTCTCTTCCAAGGGGCATTTAAACCGTCTTAGTAAGCTACTGCGACCTGCACGTCTCTTCCAAGGGGCATTTAAACTGTCCTGTTAAGCTCCTGCGACCTCCACCTCTCTTCCAAGGGGCATTTAAACCGTCTTTATAAGCTACTGCGACCTGCACGTCTCTTCAAAGGGGCATTTAAACCGTCTTGTTAAGCTACTGCGAACTGCAAGTCTCCTCCAAGGGGCATTTAAATTGTCTTGGTTAGCTACTGCGACCTGCAAGCTAATTCCAAGGGGCATTTAAACCTTCTTGTTAAGCTACTGCGACCTGCACGTCTCTTCCAAGGTGCATTTAAACCATCTTGTTAAGCTACTGCGACCTGCACGTCTCTTCCAAGGGGCATTTAAACCGTCTTGTTAAGCTACTGCGACCTGCACATCTCTTCCAAGAGGCATTTAAACCATCTTATTAAGCTACTGCGACCTGCACATCTCTTCCAAGGGGCATTTAAACTGTCTTGTTAAGCTACTGCGACCTCCAGTGCTCTTCCAAGGGGCATTTAAACCGTCTTGGTAAGCTACTGCGACCTGCAAGCCTATTCCAATGGGCATTTAAACCCTCTTGTTAAGCTACTGCGACCTGCACGTCTCTTCCAAGGGGCATTTAAACTGTCTTGTTAAGCTACTGTGACCTGCTTCTCTCTTCCAGGTGGCATTTAAACCGTCTTGTTAAGCTACTGCGACCTGCATGTCCCTTCCAAGGCGCATTTAAACCGTCTTTTTAAGCTACTGCGACTTGCATGTCTCTTTCAAGGGGCATTTAAACCGTCTTGTTAAGCTACTGTAACCTCCACCACTTTTCCAAGGGGCATTTAAACCGTCTTGATAAGCTACTGCGACCTGCACGTCTCTTCCAAGGGGCATTTAAACCGTCTTGTTAAGCTACTGCGACCTCCAATGCTCTTCCAAGGGGCATTTAAACCGTCTTGGTAAGCTACTGCGACCTGCAAGCCTATTCCAAGGGGCATTTAAACTGTCTTGTTAAGCTACTGCGACCTCCACCTCTCTTCCAAGGGGCAATTAAACCGTCTTTTTAAGCTACTGCGACCTGCACGTCTCTTCCAGGGGGCATTTAAACCGTCTTGTTAAGCTACTGTGACCTGCTCGTCTCCTCCAAGGCGCATTTAGACCGTCTTTTTAAGCTACTGCGACTTGCACGTCTCTTCCAAGGGGCATTTAAACCGTCTTGTTAAGCTACTGTAACCTCCACCACTTTTCCAAGGGGCATTTAAATCGTCTTGTTAAGCTACAGCGACCTGCACCTCTCTTCCAAGTGGCATTTAAACCGTCTTGTTAAGCTACTGCGACCTGCATGTCTCTTCCAAGGGGCATTTAAACCGTTTTGTTAAGCCACTGCGACCTGCACGTCTCTTCCAAGGGGCATTTAAACCGACTTTTTAAGCTGCTGCGAACAGCATGTCTCTTCCAAGGGGCATTTAAACCAACTTGTTAAGCTACTGCGACCTGCAAGTCTCTTCCAAGGGGCACTTAAACGGTCTTGGTAAGCTACTGCGACCTGCACGTCTCTTCCAAGGTGCATTTAAACCATCTTGTTAAGCTACTGCGACCTGCAAGTCTCTTCCAAGGGGCACTTAAACGTTCTTGGTAAGCTACTGCGACCTGCACGTCTCTTCCAAGGTGCATTTAAACCATCTTGTTAAGCTACTGCGACCTGCACGTCTCTTCCAAGGGACATCTAACCTGTCTTATTAAGCTACTGCGACCTGCACATCTCTTCCAAGGGGCATTTAAACCGTCTTATTAAGCTACTGCGACCTCCATCTCTCTTCCAAGGGGCATTTAAACCGTCTTTTTAAGCTATTGCGACTTGCACGTCTCTTCCAAGGGGCATTTACACTGTCTTGTTAAGCTACTGTAAACTCCACCACTTTTCCAAGGGGCATTTAAACCGTCTTTTTATGCTACTGCGACCTGTACGTCTCTTCCAAGGGACATTTAAACCGTCTTGTTAAGCTACTGCGACCTGCATGTCTCTTTCAAGGGGCATTTAAACTGTCTTGTTAAGCCACTGCGACCTGCACGTCTCTTCCAAGGGGCATTTAAACCGTCTTTTTAAGCTCTTGCGACTTGCACGTCTCTTCCAAGGGGCATTTAAAACATCTTGTTAAGCTACTGTAACCTCCACCACTTTTCCAAGGGGGATTTAAACCGTTTTGTTAAGCTACTGCGACCTGCATGTCTCTTCAAAGGGGCATTTAAACCTCCTTTTTAAGCTACTGCGACCTGCATGTCTCTTCCAAGGGGCATTTAAACCGTCTTGTGAAGCTACTGCGACCTGCACGTCTCTTCCAAGGGGCATTTAAACCGTCTTGTTAAGCTACTGTAACCTCCACCACTTTTAGAAGGGGCATTTAAACCGTCTTGTTAAGCTCCTGCGACCTGCACGTCTCTTCCAAGGGGCATTTAAACCGTCTTGTTAAGCTACTGCGACCTCCAATGCTCTTCCAAGGGGCATTTAAAACGTCTTGGTAATGTACTGCGACCTGCGAGCCTATTCCAAGAGGCATTTAAATCCTCTTGTTGAGCTACGGCGACCAGCACGTCTCTTCCAAGGAGGATTTAAACCGTCTTGTTAAGCTACTGCGACCTGCATGTCTCGTCCAAGGGGCATTTAAAAAGTCTTGTTAAGCTACTGTGACCTGCTCGTCTCTTCCAAGGCGCATATAAACCGTCTTTTTAAGCTACAGCGACTTGCACGTCTCTTCCAAGGGGCATTTAAACCGTCTTGTTAAGCTACTGTAACCTCCACCACTTTTCCAAGGGGCATTTAAACCGTCTTGTTAAGCTACTGCGACCTGCACGTCTCTTCCAAGGGGCATTTAAACCGTCTTGTTAAGCTACTGCGACCTGCACCTCTCTTCCAAGTGGCATTTAAACCGTCTTGTTAAGCTACTGCGACCTGCATGTCTCTTCCAAGGGGCAATTAAACCATTTTGTTAAGCCACTGCGACCTGCACGTCTCTTCCAAGGGGCATTTAAACCGACTTTTTAAGCTGCTGCGAACAGCATGTCTCTTCCAAGGGGCATTTAAACCATCTTGTTAAGCTACTGCGACCTCCACCGCTCTTCCAAGGGGCATTTAAACCATCTTGTTAAGCTACTGCGACCTGCACGTCTCTTCCAAGGGGCATTTAAACCGTCTTAGTAAGCTACTGCGACCTGCACGTCTCTTCCAAGGGGCATTTAAACTGTCTTGTTAAGCTACTGCGACTTCCACCTCTCTTCCAAGGGGCATTTAAACCGTCTTTATAAGCTACTGCGATCTGCACGTCTCTTCAAAGGGGCATTTAAACCGTCTTGTTAATCTACTGTGACCTGCACGTCTCTTCCAAGTGGGCATTTAAACCGTCTTGTTAAGCTACTGCGACCTGCACATCTCTTCCAAGTGGCATTTAAACTGTCTTGTTAAACTACTGCGACCTGCACATCTCTTCCAAGGGGCATTTAAACTGTCTTGTTAAGCTACTGAGACCTCCAATGCTCTTCCAAGGGGCAATTAAACCGTCTTGTTAAGCTACTGCGACCTGCAAGCCTATTCCAAGGGGCATTTAAACCCTCTTGTTAAGCTACTGCGACCTGCACGTCTCTTCCAAGGGGCATTTAAACTGTCTTGTTAAGCTACTGTGACCTGCTCCTCTCTTCCAAGTGGCATTTAAACCGTCTTGTTAAGCTACTGTGACCTGCACGTCCCTTCCAAGGCACATTTAAACCGTCTTTTTAAGCTACTGCAACTTGCATGTCTCTTCCAAGGGGCATTTAAACTGTCTTGATAAGCTACTGCGACCTGCACGTCTCTTCCAATGGGCATTTAAACTTCTTGTTAAGCTACTGCGACCTCCAATGCTCTTCCAAGGGGCATTTAAACCGTCTTGGTAAGCTACTGCGACCTGCAAGCCTATTCCAAGGGGCATTTAAACCCTCTTGTTAAGCTACTGCGACCTGCACGTCTCTTCCAAGGGGGATTTAAACCGTCTTGTTAAGCTACTGCGACCTGCACGTCTCTTCCAGGGGGCATTTAAACCGTCTTGTTAAGCTACTGTGACCTGCTCGTCTCTTCCAAGGCGCATTTAGACCGTCTTTTTAAGCTACTGCGACTTGCACGTGTCTTCCAAGGGTCATTTAAACCGTCTTGTTAAGCTACTGTAACCTCCACCACTTTTCCAAGGGGCATTTAAATCGTCTTGTTAAGCTACTGCGACCTGCACGTCTCTTCTAAGGGGCATTTAAACCGTCTCGTTAAGCTACTGCGACCTGCACGTCTCTTCCAAGGGGCATTTAAACCGTTTTGTTAAGCTACTGCGACCTGCATGTCTCTTCCAAGGGGCATTTAAACCGTCTTGTTAAGCCACTGCGACCTACATGTCTCTTCCAAGGGGCATTTAAACCGACTTTTTAAGCTGCTGCGAACAGCATGTCTCTTCCAAGGGGCATTTAAACCATTTTGTTAAGCTACTGCGACCTCAACCGCTCTTCCAAGGGGCATTTAAACCATCTTGTTAAGCTACTGCGACCTGCCCGTCTCTTCCAAGGGGCACTTAAACCATCTTGGTAAGCTACTGCGACCTGCACGTCTGTTCCAAGGGGGATTTAAACCGTCTTGTTAAGCTACAGCGACCTGCACGTCTCTTCCAAGGTGCATTTAAACCGTCTTGTTAAGCTGCTGCGATCTGCACGTCTCTTCCAAGGGGCATTTAAACCGTCTTAGTAAGCTACTGCGACCTGCACGTCTCTTCAAAGGGGCATTTAAACTGTCTTGTTAAGCCTCTGCGACCTGCACGTCTCTTCCAAGGCACATTTAAACCGGATTTTTAAGATACTGCGACTTGCACGTCTCTTCCAAGGGGCATTTAAACTGTCTTGTTAAGCTACTGTGACCTGCTCCTCTCTTCCAAGTGGCATTTAAACCGTCTTGTTAAGCTACTGTGACCTGCACGTCCCTTCCAAGGCACATTTAAACCGTCTTTTTAAGCTACTGCAACTTGCATGTCTCTTTCAAGGGGCATTTAAACCGTCTTGTTAAGCTACTGTAACCTCCACCACTTTTCCAAGGGGCATTTAAACCGTCTTGATAAGCTACTGCGACCTGCACGTCTCTTCCAAGGGGCATTTAAACTTCTTGTTAAGCTACTGCGACCTCCAATGCTCTTCCAAGGGGCATTTAAACCGTCTTGGTAAGCTACTGCGACCTGCAAGCCTATTCCAAGGGGCATTTAAACCCTCTTGTTAAGCTACTGCGACCTGCACGTCTCTTCCAAGGGGGATTTAAACCGTCTTGTTAAGCTACTGCGACCTGCACGTCTCTTCCAGGGGGCATTTAAACCGTCTTGTTAAGCTACTGTGACCTGCTCGTCTCTTCCAAGGCGCATTTAGACCGTCTTTTTAAGCTACTGCGACTTGCACGTGTCTTCCAAGGGGCATTTAAACCGTCTTGTTAAGCTACTGTAACCTCCAGCACTTTTCCAAGGGGCATTTAAATCGTCTTGTTAAGCTACTGCGACCTGCACGTCTCTTCTAAGGGGCATTTAAACCGTCTCGTTAAGCTACTGCGACCTGCACGTCTCTTCCAAGGGGCATTTAAACCGTTTTGTTAAGCTACTGCGACCTGCATGTCTCTTCCAAGGGGCATTTAAACCGTCTTGTTAAGCCACTGCGACCTGCATGTCTCTTCCAAGGGGCATTTAAACCGACTTTTTATGCTCCTGCGAACAGCATGTCTCTTCCAAGGGGCATTTAAACCATTTTGTTAAGCTACTGCGACCTCAACCGCTCTTCCAAGGGGCATTTAAACCAACTTGTTAAGCTACTGCGACCTGCACGTCTCTTCCAAGGGGCACTTAAACCATCTTGGTAAGCTACTGCGACCTGCACGTCTGTTCCAAGGGGGATTTAAACCGTCTTGTTAAGCTACAGCGACCTGCACGTCTCTTCCAAGGTGCATTTAAACCGTCTTGTTAAGCTACTGCGATCTGCACGTCTCTTCCAAGGGGCATTTAAACCGTCTTAGTAAGCTACTGCGACCTGCACGTCTCTTCAAAGGGGCATTTAAACTGTCTTGTTAAGCCTCTGCGACCTGCACGTCTCTTCCAAGGCACATTTAAACCGGATTTTTAAGATACTGCGACTTGCACGTCTCTTCCAAGGGGAATTTAAACCGTCTTGATAAGCTACTGTAACCTCCACCACTATTCCAAGGGGCATTTAAACCGTCTTGTTAAGCTAATGCGACCTGCATGTCTCTTCCAAGGGGCATTTAAACCGTCTTGTTAAGCTACTGCGTCCTGCACGTCTCTTCCAAGGGGCATTTAAACCGTTTTTTTAAGCTGCTGCGACCTGCATGTCTCTTCCAAGGGGCATTTAAACCATCTTGTTAAGCTACTGCGACCTCCACCGCTCTTCCAAGGGGCATTTAAACCATCTTGTTAAGCTACTGCGACCTGCACGTCTCTTCAAAGGGGCATTTAAACCATCTTGTTAAGCTACTGCGACCTCCACCGCTCTTCCAATGGGCATTTAAACCGTCTTTTTAAGCTACTGCGACCTGCACGTCTCTTCAAAGGGGCATTTAAACCGTCTTGTTAAGCTACTATGACCTGCACATCTCTTCCAATTGGCATTTGAACCGTCTTGTTAAGCTACTGCGACCTGCACGTCTCTTCCAAGTGGCATTTAAACTGTCTTGTTAAGCTACTGCGACCTCCACCTCTCTTCAAGGGCCATTTAAACCGTCTTATTAGGCTACTGTCACCTGCGCTTCTCTTCCAAGAGGCATTTAAACCATCTTATTAAGCTACTGCGACCTGCACGTCTCTTCCAAGGGGCATTTAAACTGTTTTGTTAAGCTACTGCGACCTCCAATGCTCTTCCAAGGGGCATTTAAACCGTCTTGGTAAGGTACTGCGACCTGCAAGCCTATTCCAAGGGGCATTTAAACCCTCTTGCTAAGCTACTGCGACCTGCACGTCTCTTCCAAAGGGGATTTAAACTGTCTTATTAAGCTACTGCGACCTGCACGTCTCTTCCAAGGGGCATTTAAACTGTCTTGTTAATCTACTGTGACCTGCTCGTCTCTTCCAAGGGGCATTTAAACCGTCTTGTTAATATAGTGCGACTTGCACGTCTCTTCCAAGGGGCATTTAAACAGTCTTGTTAAGCTACTGTAACCTCCACCACTTTTCCAAGGGGCATTTAAACCGTCTTGTTAAGCTACTGCGACCTGCACGTCTCTTCCAATTGGCATTTAAACCGTCTTGTTAAGCTACTGCGACCTCCGATGCTCTTCCAAGGGGCATTTAAACCGTCTTGGTAAGCTACTGCGACCTGCAAGCCTATTCCAAGAGGCATTTAAACCCTCTTGTTAAGCTACTGCGACCTGCACGTCTCTTCCAAGGAGGATTTAAACCGTCCTGTTAAGCTACTGCGACCTGCATGTCTCTTCCAAGGTGCATTTAAACCGTCTTGTTAAGCTACTGTGACCTGCTCGTCTCTTCCAAGGCGCATTTAAACCATCTTTTTAAGCTACTGTAACCTCCATCACTTTTCCAAGGGGCATTTAAACCGTCTTGTTAAGCTACTGCGACCTGCACGTCTCTTCCAAGGGGCATTTAAACCGTCTTGTTAAGCTACTGCGACCTGCACCTCTCTTCCAAGTGGCATTTAAACCATCTTGTTAAGCTACTGCGACCTGCATGTCACTTCCAAGGGGCATTTAAACCGTTTTGTTAAGCCACTGCGACCTGCAAGTCTCTTCCAAGGGGCATTTAAACCGACTTTTTAAGCTGCTGCGAACAGCATGTCTCTTCCAAGGGGCATTTAAACCATCTTGTTAAGCTACTGCGACCTCCACCGCTCTTCCAAGGGGCATTTAAACCGTCTTATTAAGCTACTGCGACCTCCACCTCTCTTCCAAGGGGCATTTAAACCGTCTTTTTAAGCTACTGCGACTTGCACGTCTCTTCCAAGGGGCATTTAAACTGTCTTGTTAAGCTACTGTAAACTCCACCACTTTTCCAAAGGGCATTTAAACCGTCTTTTTAAGCTACTGCGACCTGCACGTCTCTTCCAAGAGGCATTTAAACCGTCTTGTTAAGCTACTGCGACCTGCATGTCTCTTTCAAGGGGCATTTAAACTGTCTTATTAAGCCACTGCGACCTGGACGTCTCTTCCAAGGAGCATTTAAACCGTTTTGTTAAGCTGCTGCGACCTGTACGTCTCTTCCAAGGGGCATTTAAACCATCTTGTTAAGCTACTGCGACCTCCATCGCACTTCCAAGGGGCATTTAACCCGTCTTGTTAAGCTCCTGCGACCTGCACGTCTCTTTCAAGGGGCAATTAAACTGTCTTGTTAAGCTACTGCGACCTCCACCGCTCTTCCAAGGGGCATTTAAACTGTCTTGTTAAGCTACTGCGACCTGCTCGTCTCTTCCAAGTGGCATTTAAACCGTCTTGTTAAACTACTGCGACCAGCACGTCTCTTCCAAGTGGCATTTAAACTGTCTTGTTAAGCTTCTGCGACCTCCACATCTCTTAAAAGGGCCATTTAAACCGTCTTATTAAGCTACTGCGACCTGCACATCTCTTCCAAGCGGCATTTAAGCCATCTTATTAAGCTACTGCGACCTGCACGTCTCTTCCAAGGGGCATTTAAACTGTCTTGTTCAGCTACTGCGACCTCCAATGCTCTTCCATGGGGCATTTAAACGGTCTTGTTAAGCTACTGCGACCTGCACGTCTCTTCCAACGTGCATTTAAACCGTCTTGTTAAGCTACTGCGACCTGCACGTCTCTTCCAAGGGGCATTTAAACCGTCTTAGTAAGCTACTGCGACCTGCACGTCTCTTCCAAGGGGCATTTAAACTGTCCTGTTAAGCTCCTGCGACCTCCACCTCTCTTCCAAGGGGCATTTAAACCGTCTTTATAAGCTACTGCGACCTGCACGTCTCTTCAAAGGGGCATTTAAACCGTCTTGTTAAGCTACTGCGAACTGCAAGTCTCCTCCAAGGGGCATTTAAATTGTCTTGGTTAGCTACTGCGACCTGCAAGCTAATTCCAAGGGGCATTTAAACCTTCTTGTTAAGCTACTGCGACCTGCACGTCTCTTCCAAGGTGCATTTAAACCATCTTGTTAAGCTACTGCGACCTGCACGTCTCTTCCAAGGGGCATTTAAACCGTCTTGTTAAGCTACTGCGACCTGCACATCTCTTCCAAGAGGCATTTAAACCATCTTATTAAGCTACTGCGACCTGCACATCTCTTCCAAGGGGCATTTAAACTGTCTTGTTAAGCTACTGCGACCTCCAGTGCTCTTCCAAGGGGCATTTAAACCGTCTTGGTAAGCTACTGCGACCTGCAAGCCTATTCCAATGGGCATTTAAACCCTCTTGTTAAGCTACTGCGACCTGCACGTCTCTTCCAAGGGGCATTTAAACTGTCTTGTTAAGCTACTGTGACCTGCTTCTCTCTTCCAGGTGGCATTTAAACCGTCTTGTTAAGCTACTGCGACCTGCATGTCCCTTCCAAGGCGCATTTAAACCGTCTTTTTAAGCTACTGCGACTTGCATGTCTCTTTCAAGGGGCATTTAAACCGTCTTGTTAAGCTACTGTAACCTCCACCACTTTTCCAAGGGGCATTTAAACCGTCTTGATAAGCTACTGCGACCTGCACGCCTCTTCCAAGGGGCATTTAAACCGTCTTGTTAAGCTACTGCGACCTCCAATGCTCTTCCAAGGGGCATTTAAACCGTCTTGGTAAGCTACTGCGACCTGCAAGCCTATTCCAAGGGGCATTTAAACTGTCTTGTTAAGCTACTGCGACCTCCACCTCTCTTCCAAGGGGCAATTAAACCGTCTTTTTAAGCTACTGCGACCTGCACGTCTCTTCCAGGGGGCATTTAAACCGTCTTGTTAAGCTACTGTGACCTGCTCGTCTCCTCCAAGGCGCATTTAGACCGTCTTTTTAAGCTACTGCGACTTGCACGTCTCTTCCAAGGGGCATTTAAACCGTCTTGTTAAGCTACTGTAACCTCCACCACTTTTCCAAGGGGCATTTAAATCGTCTTGTTAAGCTACAGCGACCTGCACCTCTCTTCCAAGTGGCATTTAAACCGTCTTGTTAAGCTACTGCGACCTGCATGTCTCTTCCAAGGGGCATTTAAACCGTTTTGTTAAGCCACTGCGACCTGCACGTCTCTTCCAAGGGGCATTTAAACCGACTTTTTAAGCTGCTGCGAACAGCATGTCTCTTCCAAGGGGCATTTAAACCAACTTGTTAAGCTACTGCGACCTGCAAGTCTCTTCCAAGGGGCACTTAAACGGTCTTGGTAAGCTACTGCGACCTGCACGTCTCTTCCAAGGTGCATTTAAACCATCTTGTTAAGCTACTGCGACCTGCAAGTCTCTTCCAAGGGGCACTTAAACGTTCTTGGTAAGCTACTGCGACCTGCACGTCTCTTCCAAGGTGCATTTAAACCATCTTGTTAAGCTACTGCGACCTGCACGTCTCTTCCAAGGGACATCTAACCTGTCTTATTAAGCTACTGCGACCTGCACATCTCTTCCAAGGGGCATTTAAACCGTCTTATTAAGCTACTGCGACCTCCATCTCTCTTCCAAGGGGCATTTAAACCGTCTTTTTAAGCTATTGCGACTTGCACGTCTCTTCCAAGGGGCATTTACACTGTCTTGTTAAGCTACTGTAAACTCCACCACTTTTCCAAGGGGCATTTAAACCGTCTTTTTATGCTACTGCGACCTGTACGTCTCTTCCAAGGGACATTTAAACCGTCTTGTTAAGCTACTGCGACCTGCATGTCTCTTTCAAGGGGCATTTAAACTGTCTTGTTAAGCCACTGCGACCTGCACGTCTCTTCCAAGGGGCATTTAAACCGTCTTTTTAAGCTCTTGCGACTTGCACGTCTCTTCCAAGGGGCATTTAAAACATCTTGTTAAGCTACTGTAACCTCCACCACTTTTCCAAGGGGGATTTAAACCGTTTTGTTAAGCTACTGCGACCTGCATGTCTCTTCAAAGGGGCATTTAAACCTCCTTTTTAAGCTACTGCGACCTGCACGTCTCTTCCAAGGGGCATTTAAACCGTCTTGTTAAGCTACTGCGACCTGCATGTCTCTTCCAAGGCGCATTTAAACCGTCTTTTTAAGCTACTGCGACCTGCACGTCTCTTCCAAGGGGCATTTAAACCCTCTTGTTAAGCTACTGCGACCTGCACATCTCTTCCAAGGCGCATTTAAACCGTCTTTTTAAGCTCTTGCGACTTGCACGTCTCTTCCAAGGGGCATTTAAAACATCTTGTTAAGCTACTGTAACCTCCACCACTTTTCCAAGGGGGATTTAAACCATTTTGTTAAGCTACTGCGACCTGCATGTCTCTTCAAAGGGGAATTTAAACCGCCTTTTTAAGCTACTGCGACCTGCACGTCTCTTCCAAGGGGCATTTAAACCGTCTTGTTAAGCTACTGCGACCTGCATGTCTCTTCCAAGGGGCATATAAACCGTCTTGTTAAGCCACTGCGACCTGCACGTCTCTCCCAAGGGGCATTTAAACCGACTTTTTAAGCTGCTGCGAACAGCATGTCTCTTCCAAGGGGCATTTAAACCATCTTGTTAAGCTACTGCGACCTCCACCGCTCTTCCAAGGGCCATTTAAACCATCTTGTTAAGCTACTGCGACCTGCAAGTCTCCTCCAAGGGGCATTTAAATTGTCTTGGTAAGCTACTGCGACCTGCAAGCCTATTCCAAGGGGCATTTAAACCATCTTGTTAAGCTACTGCGACCTGCACGTCTCTTCCAAGGGGGATTTAAACGGTCTTGTTAAGCTACTGCGACCTGCACGTCTCTTCCAAGGGGCATTTAAACCGTCTTAGTAAGCTACTGCGACCTGCACGTCTCTTCCAAGGGGCATTTAAACTGTCTTGTTAAGCTACTGCGACCTCCACCTCTCTTCCAAGAGGCATTTAAACCGTTTTTATAAGCTACTGCGACCTGCACGTCTCTTCAAAGGGGCATTTAAACCGTCTTGTTAAGCTACTGCGACCTGCAAATCACCTCCAAGGGGCATTTAAATTGTCTTGTTAAGCTACTGCGACCTGCAAGAATATTCCAAGTGGCATTTAAACCCTCTTGTTAAGCTACTGCGACCTGCACGTCTCTTCCAAGAAGGATTTAAACGGTTTTGTTAAGCTACTGCGACCTGCACGTCTCTTGCAAGGTGCATTTAAACCGTCTTGAAAAGCTACTGCGACCTGTACGTCTCTTCCAAGGGGCATTTAAACCGTCTTAGTAAGCTACTGCGACCTGCACGTCTCTTCCAAGGGGCATTTAAACTGTCTTGTTAAGCTACTGCGACCTCCACCTCTCTTCCAAGGGGCAATTAAACCGTCTTTATAAGCTACTGCGACCTGCACGTCTCTTCAAAGGGGCATTTAAACCGTCTTGTTAAGCTACTGCGACCTGCACGTCTCTTCCAAGTGGCATTTAAACCGTTTTGTTAAGCTACTGCGACCTGCACGTCTCTTCCAAGTGGCATTTAAACTGTCTTGTTAAGCTACCACGACCTGCACGTCCCTTCCAAGGCGCATTTAAACCGTCTTTTTAAGATACTGCGACGTGCACGTCTCTTTCAAGGGGCATTTAAAACATCTTGTTAAGCTACTGCGACCTGCACGTCTCTTCCAAGGGGCATTTAAACCGTCTTGTTAAGCTACTGCGACCTCCAATGTTCTTCCAAGGGGCATTTAAACCGTCTTGGTAAGCTACTGCGACCTGCAAGCCTATTCCAAGGGGCATTTAAACTCTCTTGTTAAGCTACTGCGACCTGCACGTCTCTTCCAAGGGGGATTTAAACCGTCTTGTTAAGCAACTGCGACCTGCACGTCTCTTCCAAGGGGCATTTAAACCGTCTTGTTAAGCTACTGTGACCTGCTCGTCTCTTCCAAGGCGCATTTAAACCGTCTTTTTAAGCTACTGCGACTTGCACGTCTCTTCCAAGGGGCATTTAAATCGTCTTGTTCAGCTACTGTAACCTCCACCACTTTTCCAAGGGGCATTTAAATCTTCTTGTTAAACTGCTGCGACCTGCACGTCTCTTGCAAGGGGCATTTAAACCGTCTTGTTAAGCTACTGCGACCTGTACGTCTCTTCCAAGGGGCATTTAAACCGTCTTAGTAAGCTACTGCGACCTGCACGTCTCTTCCAAGGGGCATTTAAACTGTCTTGTTAAGCTACTGCGACCTCCACCTCTCTTCCAACGGGCAATTAAACCGTCTTTATAAACTACTGCGACCTGCACGTCTCTTCAAAGGGGCATTTAAACCGTCTTGTTAAGCTACTGCGACCTGCACGTCTCTTCCAAGTGGCATTTAAACTGTCTTGTTAAGCTACTACGACCTGCACGTCCCTTCCAAGGCGCATTTAAACCGTCTTTTTAAGCTACTGCGACTTGCACGTCTCTTTCAAGGGGCATTTAAAACGTCTTGTTAAGCTACTGCGACCTGCACGTCTCTTCCAAGGGGCATTTAAACCGTCTTGTTAAGCTACTGCGACCTCCAATGTTCTTCCAAGGGGCATTTAAACCGTCTTGGTAAGCTACTGCGACCTGCAAGCCTATTCCAAGGGGCATTTAAACTCTCTTGTTAAGCTACTGCGACCTGCACGTCTCTTCCAAGGGGGATTTAAACCGTCTTGTTAAGCAACTGCGACCTGCACGTCTCTTCCAAGGGGCATTTAAACCGTCTTGTTAAGCTACTGTGACCTGCTCGTCTCTTCCAAGGCGCATTTAAACCGTCTTTTTAAGCTACTGCGACTTGCACGTCTCTTCCAAGGGGCATTTAAATCGTCTTGTTCAGCTACTGTAACCTCCACCACTTTTCCAAGGGGCATTTAAATCTTCTTGTTAAACTGCTGCGACCTGCACGTCTCTTGCAAGGTGCATTTAAACCGTCTTGTTAAGCTACTGCGACCTGTACGTCTCTTCCAAGGGGCATTTAAACCATCTTAGTAAGCTACTGCAATCTGCACGTCTCTTCCAAGGGGCATTTAAACTGTCTTGTTAAGCTACTGCGACCTCCACCTCTCTTCCAAGGGGCAATTAAACCGTCTTTATAAGCTACTGCGACCTGCACGTCTCTTCAAAGTGGCATTTAAACCGTCTTGTTAAGCTACTGCGACCTGCACGTCTCTTCCAAGTGGCATTTAAACCGTCTTGTTAAGCTACTGCGACCTGCACGTCTCTTCCAAGTGGCATTTAAACTGTCTTGTTAAGCTACTACGACCTGCACGTCCCTTCCAAGGCGCATTTAAACCGTCTTTTTAAGCTACTGCGACTTGCACGTCTCTTTCAAGGGGCATTTAAAACGTCTTGTTAAGCTACTGCGACCTGCACGTCTCTTCCAAGGGGCATTTAAACCGTCTTGTTAAGATACTGCGACCTCCAATGTTCTTCCAAGGGGCATTTAAACCGTCTTGGTAAGCTACTGCGACCTGCAAGCCTATTCCAAGGGGCATTTAAACTCTCTTGTTAAGCTACTGCGACCTGCACGTCTCTTCCAAGGGGGATTTAAACCGTCATGTTAAGCAACTGCGACCTGCACGTCTCTTCCAAGGGGCATTTAAACCATCTTGTTAAGCTACTGTGACCTGCTCGTCTCTTCCAAGGCGCATTTAAACCGTCTTTTTAAGCTACTGCGACTTGCACGTCTCTTCCAAGGGGCATTTAAATCGTCTTGTTCAGCTACTGTAACCTCCACCACTTTTCCAAGGGGCATTTAAATCTTCTTGTTAAACTGCTGCGACCTGCACGTCTCGTCCAAGGGGCATTTAAACCGTCTTGTTAAGCTACTACGACCTGCACGTCTCTTCCAAGTGGAATTTGAACCGTCTTGTTAAGCTACTGCGACCTGCACGTCTCTTCCAAGTGGCATTTAAACTGTCTTGTTAAGCTAATGCGACCTCCACCTCTCTTCCAAGGGGCATTTAAACCGTCTTGTTAAGCTACTGCGACCTGCATTGTTCTTCCAAGGGGCATCTAATTCGTCTTGTTAAGCTACTGCGACCTGCACGTCTCTTCCAAGCGGGATTTAAACCGTCTTGTTAAGCTACTGCGACCTGCACGTCTCTTCCAAGGGGCATTTAAACCGTCTTGTTAAGCTACTGTGACCTGCTCGTCTCTTCCAAGGCGGATTTAAACCGTCTTATTAAGCTACTGCGACTTGCACGTCTCTTCCAAGGGGCATTTAAACCGTCTTGTTAAGCTACTGTTACCTGCTCGTCTCTTCCAAGGGGCATTTAAGCCGTCTTGCTAAGATAGTGCGACCTGCACGTCTCTTCCAAGGCGCAATTAAACCGTCTTTTTAAGCTACTGCGACTTGCACGTCTCTTCCAAGGGGCATTTAAACCGTCTTGTTAAGCTACTGTAACCTCCACCACTTTTCCAAGGGGCATTTAAACCGTCTTGTTAAGCTACTGCGAACTGCACGTCTCTTCCAAGGGGCATTTAAAACGTCTTGTTAAGCTACTGCGACCTCCAATGCTCTTCCAAGGGGCATTTAAACCGTCTTGGTAAGCTACTGCGACCTGCAAGCCTATTCCAAGAGGCATTTAAACCCTCTTGTTAAGCTACTGCGACCTGCACGTCTCTTCCAAGGAGGATTTAAACCGTCTTGTTAAGCTACTGCGACCTGCATGTCTCTTCCAAGGGGCATTTAAACCGTCTTGTTAAGCTACTGTGACCTGCTCATCTCTTCCAAGGCGCATTTAAACCGTCTTTTTAAGCTACTGCGACTTGCACGTCTCTTCCAAGGGGCATTTAAACCGTCTTGTTAAGCTACTGTAACCTCCACCACTTTTCCAAGGGGCATTTAAACCGTCTTGTTAAGCTACTGCGACCTGCACGTCTCTTCCAAGGGGCATTTAAACCGTCTTGTTAAGCTACTGCGACCTGCACCTCTCTTCCAAGTGGCATTTAAACCGTCTTGTTAAGCTACTGCGACCTGCAAGTCTGTTCCAAGGGGCACTTAAACGGTCTTGGTAAGCTACTGCGACCTGCACGTCTCTTCCAAGGTGCATTTAAACCATCTTGTTAAGCTACTGCGACCTGCACGTCTCTTCCAAGGGACATATAACCTGTCTTATTAAGCTACTGCGACCTGCACATCTCTTCCAAGGGGCATTTAAACCGTCTTATTAAGCTACTGCGAACTCCATCTCTCTTCCAAGGGTCATTTAAACCGTCTTTTTAAGCTACTGCTACTTGCACGTCTCTTCCAAGGGGCATTTACACTGTCTTGTTAAGCTACTGTAAACTCCACCACTTTTCCAAGGGGCATTTAAACCGTATTTTTAAGCTACTGCGACCTGCACGTCTCTTCCAAGGGGCATTTAAAATGTCTTGTTAAGCCACTGCGACCTGCACGTCTCTTCCAAGGGGCATTTAAACCGTCTTTTTAAGCTCTTGCGACTTGCACGTCTCTTCCATGGGGCATTTAAAACATCTTGTTAAGCTACTGTAACCTCCACCACTTTTCCAAGGGGGATTTAAACCGTTTTGTTAAGCTACTGCGACCTGCATGTCTCTTCAAAGGGGCATTTAAACCTCCTTTTTAAGCTACTGCGACCTGCACGTCTCTTCCAAGGGGCATTTAAACCCTCTTGTTAAGCTACTGCGACCTGCACGTCTCTTCCAAGGCGCATTTAAACCGTCTTTTTAAGCTCTTGCGACTTGCACGTCTCTTCCAAGGGGCATTTAAAACATCTTGTTAAGCTACTGTAACCTCCACCACTTTTCCAAGGGGGATTTAAACCATTTTGTTAAGCTACTGCGACCTGCATGTCTCTTCAAAGGGGCATTTAAACCGCCTTTTTAAGCTACTGCGACCTGCACGTCTCTTCCAAGGGGCATTTAAACCGTCTTGTTAAGCTACTGCGACCTGCATGTCTCTTCCAAGGGGCATATAAACCGTCCTGTTAAGCCACTGCGACCTGCACGTCTCTCCCAAGGGGCATTTAAACCGACTTTTTAAGCTACTGTGACCTCCACCGCTCTTCCAAGGGGCATTTAAACCATCTTGTTAAGCTACTGCGACCTGCAAGTCTCCTCCAAGGGGCATTTAAATTGTCTTGGTAAGCTACTGCGACCTGCAAGCCTATTCCAAGGGGCATTTAAACCATCTTGTTAAGCTACTGCAACCTGCACGTCTCTTCCAAGGGGGATTTAAACGGTCTTGTTAAGCTACTGCGACCTGCACGTCTCTTCCAAGGGGCATTTAAACTGTCTTAGTAAGCTACTGCGACCTGCAAGTCTCTTCCAAGGGGCATTTAAACTGTCTTGTTAAGCTAATGCTACCTCCACCTCTCTTCCAAGGGGCATTTAAACCGTCTTGTTAAGCTACTGCGACCTGCATTGTTCTTCCAAGGGGCATTTAATTCGTCTTGTTAAGCTACTGCGACCTGCACGTCTCTTCCAAGCGGGATTTAAACCTTCTTTTTAAGCTACTGCGACCTGCACGTCTCTTCCAAGGGGCATTTAAACCGTCTTGTTAAGCTACTGTGACCTGCTCGTCTCTTCCAAGGCGGATTTAAACCGTCTTATTATGCTACTGCGACTTGCACGTCTCTTCCAAGGGGCATTTAAACCGTCTTGTTAAGCTACTGTTACCTGCTCGTCTCTTCCAAGGGGCATTTAAACCGTCTTGCTAAGATAGTGCGACCTGCACGTCTCTTCCAAGGCGCAATTAAACCGTCTTTTTAAGCTACTGCGACTTGCACGTCTCTTCCAAGGGGCATTTGAACCGTCTTGTTAAGCTACTGTAACCTCCACCACTTTTCCAAGGGGCATTTAAACCGTCTTGTTAAGCTACTGCGAACTGCACGTCTCTTCCAAGGGGCATTTAAAACGTCTTGTTAAGCTACTGCGACCTCCAATGCTCTTCCAAGGGGCATTTAAACCGTCTTGGTAAGCTACTGAGACCTGCAAGCCTATTCCAAGAGGCATTTAAACCCTCTTGTTAAGCTACTGCGACCTGCACGTCTCTTCCAAGGAGGATTTAAACCGTCTTGTTAAGCTACTGCGACCTGCATGTCTCTTCCAAGGGGCATTTAAACCGTCTTGTTAAGCTACTGTGACCTGCTCATCTCTTCCAAGGCGCATTTAAACCGTCTTTTTAAGCTACTGCGACTTGCACGTCTCTTCCAAGGGGCATTTAAACCGTCTTGTTAAGCTACTGTAACCTCCACCACTTTTCCAAGGGGCATTTAAACCGTCTTGTTAAGCTACTGCGACCTGCACGTCTCTTCCAAGGGGCATTTAAACCGTCTTGTTAAGCAACTGCGACCTGCACCTCTCTTCCAAGTGGCATTTAAACCGTCTTGTTAAGCTACTGCGACCTGCAAGTCTGTTCCAAGGGGCACTTAAACGGTCTTGGTAAGCTACTGCGACCTGCACGTCTCTTCCAAGGTGCATTTAAACCATCTTGTTAAGCTACTGCGACCTGCACGTCTCTTCCAAGGGACATATAACCTGTCTTATTAAGCTACTGCGACCTGCACATCTCTCCCAAGGGGCATTTAAACCGACTTTTTAAGCTGCTGCGAACAGCATGTCTCTTCCAAGGGGCATTTAAACCATCTTTTTAAGCTACTGTGACCTCCACCGCTCTTCCAAGGGGCATTTAAACCATCTTGTTAAGCTACTGCGACCTGCAAGTCTCCTCCAAGGGGCATTTAAATTGTCTTGGTAAGCTACTGCGACCTGCAAGCCTATTCCAAGGGGCATTTAAACCATCTTGTTAAGCTACTGAAACCTGCACGTCTCTTCCAAGGGGGATTTAAACGGTCTTGTTAAGCTACTGCGACCTGCACGTCTCTTCCAAGGGGCATTTAAACCATCTTAGTAAGCTACTGCGACCTGCACGTCTCTTCCAAGGGGCATTTAAACTGTCTTGTTAAGCTACTGCGACCTCCACCTCTCTTCCAAGAGGCATTTAAACCGTTTTTATAAGCTACTGCGACCTGCACGTCTCTTCAAAGGGGCATTTAAACCGTCTTGTTAAGCTACTGCGACCTGCAAATCTCCTCCAAGGGGCATTTAAATTGTCTTGGTAAGCTACTGCGACCTGCAAGCCTATTCCAAGTGGCATTTAAACCCTCTTGTTAAGCTACTGCGACCTGCACGTCTCTTGCAAGGTGCATTTAAACCGTCTTGTTAAGCTACTGCGACCTGTACGTCTCTTCCAAGGGGAATTTAAACAGTCTTAGTAAGCTACTGCGACCTGCACGTCTCTTCCAAGGGGCATTTAAACTGTCTTGTTAAGCTACTGCGACCTCCACCTCTCTTCCAAGGGGCAATTAAACCGTCTTTATAAGCTACTGCGACCTGCACGTCTCTTCAAAGGGGCATTTAAACCGTCTTGTTAAGCTACTGCGACCTGCAAATCTCCTCCAAGGGGCATTTAAATTGTCTTGGTAAGCTACTGCGACCTGCAAGCCTATTCCAAGTGGCATTTAAACCCTCTTGTTAAGCTACTGCGACCTGCACGTCTCTTGCAAGGTGCATTTAAACCGTCTTGTTAAGCTACTGCGACCTGCACGTCTCTTCCAAGTGGCATTTAAACCGTCTTGTTAAGCTACTGCGACCTGCACGTCTCTTCGAAGTGGCATTTAAACTGTCTTGTTAAGCTACTACGACCTGCACGTCCCTTCCAAGGCGCATTTAAACCGTCTTTTTAAGCTACTGCGACTTGCACGTCTCTTTCAAGGGGCATTTAAAACGTCTTGTTAAGCTACTGCGACCTGCACGTCTCTTCCATGGGGCATTTAAACCGTCTTGTTAAGCTACTGCGACCTCCAATGTTCTTCCAAGGGGCATTTAAACCATCTTGGTAAGCTACTGCGACCTGCAAGCCTATTCCAAGGGGCATTTAAACTCTCTTGTTAAGCTACTGCGACCTGCACGTCTCTTCCAAGGGGGATTTAAACCGTCTTGTTAAGCAACTGCGACCTGCACGTCTCTTCCAAGGGGCATTTAAACCTTCTTGTTAAGCTACTGTGACCTGCTCGTCTCTTCCAAGGCGCATTTAAACCGTCTTTTTAAGCTACTGCGACTTGCACGTCTCTTCCAAGGGGCATTTAAATCGTCTTGTTCAGCTACTGTAACCTCCACCACTTTTCCAAGGGGCATTTAAATCTTCTTGTTAAACTGCTGCGACCTGCACGTCTCTTCCAAGGGGCATTTAAACCGTCTTGTTAAGCTACTACGACCTGCACGTCTCTTCCAAGTGGCATTTGAACCGTCTTGTTAAGCTACTGCGACCTGCACATCTCTTCCAAGTGGCATTTAAACTGTCTTGTTAAGCTACTGCGACCTCCACCTCTCTTCCAAGGGGCATTTAAACCGTCTTGTTAAGCTACTGCGACCTGCAATGTTCTTCCAAGGGGCATTTAATTCGTCTTGGTAAGCTACTGCGACCTGAAAGCCTATTCCAAGGGGCATTTAAACTCTCTTGTTAAGCTACTGCGACCTGCACGTCTCTTCCAAGGGGGATTTAAACCGTCTTGTTAAGCTACTGCGACCTGCACGTCTCTTCCAAGGGGCATTTAAACCATCTTGTTAAGCTACTGTGACCTGCTCGTCTCTTCCAAGGCGCATTTAAACCGTCTTATTAAGCTACTGCGACTTGCACGTCTCTTCCAAGGGGCATTTAAACCGTCTTGTTAAGCTACTGTAACCTCCACCACTTTTCCAAGGGGCATTTAAACCGTCTTGTTAAGCTACTGCGACCTGCACGTCTCTTCCAGGGGGCATTTAAACCGTCTTGTTAAGCTACTGCGACCTCCAATGCTCTTCCAAGGGGCATTTAAACCGTCTTGGTAAGCTACTGCGACCTGCAAGCCTATTCCAAGAGGCATTTAAACCCTCTTGTTAAGCTACTGCGACCTGCACGTCTCTTCCAAGGAGGATTTAAACCGTCTTGTTAAGCTACTGCGACCTGCATGTCTCTTCCAAGGGGCATTTAAACCGTCTTGTTAAGCTACTGTGACCTGCTCATCTCTTCCAAGGCGCAATTAAACCGTCTTTTTAAGCTACTGCGACTTGCACGTCTCTTCCAAGGGGCATTTAAACCGTCTTGTTAAGCTACTGTAACCTCCACCACTTTTCCAAGGGGCATTTAAACCGTCTTGTTAAGCTACTGCGACCTGCACGTCTCTTCCAAGGGGCATTTAAACCGTCTTGTTAAGCTACTGCGACCTGCACCTCTCTTCCAAGTGGCATTTAAACCGTCTTGTTAAGCTACTGCGACCTGCATGTCTCTTCCAAGGGGCATTTAAACCATCTTGTTAAGCTACTGCGACCTCCACCGCTCTTCCAAGGGGCATTTAAACCATCTTGTTAAGCTACTGCGACCTGCAAGTCTCTTCCAAGGGGCACTTAAACGGTCTTGGTAAGCTACTGCGACCTGCACGTCTCTTCCAAAGTGCATTTAAACCATCTTGTTAAGCTACTGCGACCTGCACGTCTCTTCCAAGGGACATCTAAACTGTCTTATTAAGCTACTGTAAACTCAACCACTTTTCCAAGGGGCATTTAAACCGTCTTTTTAAGCTACTGCGACCTCCACCGCTCTTCCAAGGGGCATTTAAACCGTCTTGTTAAGCTACTGCGACCTGCTGGTCTCTTCCAAGTGGCATTTAAACCGTCTTGTTAAGCTACTGCGACCTGCACGTCTCTTCCAAGTGGCATTTAAACTGTCTTGTTAAGCTTCTGCGACCTCCACCTCTCTTACAAGGGCCATTTAAACCGACTTATTAAGCTACTGCGACCTGCACATCTCTTCCAAGGGGCATTTAAGCCATTTTATTAAGCTATTGCGACCTGCACGTCTCTTCCAAGGGGCATTTAAACTGTCTTGTTCAGCTACTGCGACCTCCAATGCTCTTCCATGGGGCATTTAAACCGTCTTTTTAAGCTACTGCCACCTGCAAGTCTCTTCCAAGGGGCATTTAAACCGTCTTGGTAAGCTACTGCGACCTGCAAGTCTATTCCAAGGGGCATTTAAACCCTCTTGTTAAGCTACTGCGACCTGCACGTCTCTTCCAAGGGGGATTTAAACCGCCTTTTTAAGCTACTGCGACCTGCACGTCTCTTCCAAGGGGCATTTAAACCGTCTTGTTAAGCTACTGCGACCTGCATGTCTCTTCCAAGGCGCATTTAAACCGCCTTTTTAAGCTACTGCGACCTGCACGTCTCTTCCAAGGGGCATTTAAACCCTCTTGTTAAGCTACTGCGACCTGCACGTCTCTTCCAAGGCGCATTTAAACCGTCTTTTTAAGCTCTTGCGACTTGCACGTCTCTTCCAAGGGGCATTTAAACCGTCTTGTTAAGCTACTGCGACCTGCAATGTTCTTCCAAGGGGCATTTAATTCGTCTTGGTAAGCTACTGCGACCTGAAAGCCTATTCCAAGGGGCATTTAAACTCTCTTGTTAAGCTACTGCGACCTGCACGTCTCTTCCAAGGGGGATTTAAACCGTCTTGTTAAGCTACTGCGACCTGCACGTCTCTTCCAAGGGGCATTTAAACCATCTTGTTAAGCTACTGTGACCTGCTCGTCTCTTCCAAGGCGCATTTAAACCGTCTTATTAAGCTACTGCGACTTGCACGTCTCTTCCAAGGGGCATTTAAACCGTCTTGTTAAGCTACTGTAACCTCCACCACTTTTCCAAGGGGCATTTAAACCGTCTTGTTAAGCTACTGCGACCTGCACGTCTCTTCCAGGGGGCATTTAAACCGTCTTGTTAAGCTACTGCGACCTCCAATGCTCTTCCAAGGGGCATTTAAACCGTCTTGGTAAGCTACTGCGACCTGCAAGCCTATTCCAAGAGGCATTTAAACCCTCTTGTTAAGCTACTGCGACCTGCACGTCTCTTCCAAGGAGGATTTAAACCGTCTTGTTAAGCTACTGCGACCTGCATGTCTCTTCCAAGGGGCATTTAAACCGTCTTGTTAAGCTACTGTGACCTGCTCATCTCTTCCAAGGCGCAATTAAACCGTCTTTTTAAGCTACTGCGACTTGCACGTCTCTTCCAAGGGGCATTTAAACCGTCTTGTTAAGCTACTGTAACCTCCACCACTTTTCCAAGGGGCATTTAAACCGTCTTGTTAAGCTACTGCGACCTGCACGTCTCTTCCAAGGGGCATTTAAACCGTCTTGTTAAGCTACTGCGACCTGCACCTCTCTTCCAAGTGGCATTTAAACCGTCTTGTTAAGCTACTGCGACCTGCATGTCTCTTCCAAGGGGCATTTAAACCATCTTGTTAAGCTACTGCGACCTCCACCGCTCTTCCAAGGGGCATTTAAACCATCTTGTTAAGCTACTGCGACCTGCAAGTCTCTTCCAAGGGGCACTTAAACGGTCTTGGTAAGCTACTGCGACCTGCACGTCTCTTCCAAAGTGCATTTAAACAATCTTGTTAAGCTACTGCGACCTGCACGTCTCTTCCAAGGGACATCTAAACTGTCTTATTAAGCTACTGTAAACTCAACCACTTTTCCAAGGGGCATTTAAACCGTCTTTTTAAGCTACGGCGACCTCCACCGCTCTTCCAAGGGGCATTTAAACCGTCTTGTTAAGCTACTGCGACCTGCTGGTCTCTTCCAAGTGGCATTTAAACCGTCTTGTTAAGCTACTGCGACCTGCACGTCTCTTCCAAGTGGCATTTAAACTGTCTTGTTAAGCTTCTGCGACCTCCACCTCTCTTACAAGGGCCATTTAAACCGACTTATTAAGCTACTGCGACCTGCACATCTCTTCCAAGGGGCATTTAAGCCATTTTATTAAGCTATTACGACCTGCACGTCTCTTCCAAGGGGCATTTAAACTGTCTTGTTCAGCTACTGCGACCTCCAATGCTCTTCCATGGGGCATTTAAACCGTCTTTTTAAGCTACTGCCACCTGCAAGTCTCTTCCAAGGGGCATTTAAACCGTCTTGGTAAGCTACTGCGACCTGCAAGTCTATTCCAAGGGGCATTTAAACCCTCTTGTTAAGCTACTGCGACCTGCACGTCTCTTCCAAGGGGGATTTAAACCGCCTTTTTAAGCTACTGCGACCTGCACGTCTCTTCCAAGGGGCATTTAAACCGTCTTGTTAAGCTACTGCGACCTGCATGTCTCTTCCAAGGCGCATTTAAACCGCCTTTTTAAGCTACTGCGACCTGCACGTCTCTTCCAAGGGGCATTTAAACCCTCTTGTTAAGCTACTGCGACCTGCACGTCTCTTCCAAGGCGCATTTAAACCGTCTTTTTAAGCTCTTGCGACTTGCACGTCTCTTCCAAGGGGCATTTAAAACATCTTGTTAAGCTACTGTAACCTCCACCACTTTTCCAAGGGGGATTTAAACCATTTTGTTAAGCTACTGCGACCTGCATGTCTCTTCAAAGGGGCATTTAAACCGCCTTTTTAAGCTACTGCGACCTGCACGTCTCTTCCAAGGGGCATTTAAACCGTCTTGTTAAGCTACTGCGACCTGCATGTCTCTTCCAAGGGGCATATAAACCGTCTTGTTAAGCCACTGCGACCTGCACGTCTCTCCCAAGGGGCATTTAAACCGACTTTTTAAGCTGCTGCGAACAGCATGTCTCTTCCAAGGGGCATTTAAACCATCTTGTTAAGCTACTGCGACCTCCACCGCTCTTCCAAGGGGCATTTAAACCATCTTGTTAAGCTACTGCGACCTGCAAGTCTCCTCCAAGGGGCATTTAAATTGTCTTGGTAAGCTACTGCGACCTGCAAGCCTATTCCAAGGGGCATTTAAACCATCTTGTTAAGCTACTGCAACCTGCACGTCTCTTCCAATGGGGATTTAAACGGTCTTGTTAAGCTACGGTGACCTGCACGTCTCTTCCAAGGGGCATTTAAACCGTCTTAGTAAGCTACTGCGACCTGCACGTCTCTTCCAAGGGGCATTTAAACTGTCTTGTTAAGCTACTGCGACCTCCACCTCTCTTCCAAGAGGCATTTAAACCGTTTTTATAAGCTACTGCGACCTGCACGTCTCTTGAAAGGGGCATTTAAACCGTCTTGTTAAGCTACTGCGACCTGCAAATCTACTCCAAGGGGCATTTAAATTGTCTTGGTAAGCTACTGCGACCTGCAAGCCTATTCCAAGTGGCATTTAAACCCTCTTGTTAAGCTACTGCGACCTGCACGTCTCTTGCAAGGTGCATTTAAACCGTCTTGTTAAGCTACTGCGACCTGTACGTCTCTTCCAAGGGGCATTTAAACCGTCTTAGTAAGCTACTGCGACCTGAACGTCTCTTCCAAGGGGCATTTAAACTGTCTTGTTAAGCTACTGCGACCTCCACCTCTCTTCCAAGGGGCAATTAAACCGTCTTTATAAGCTACTGCGACCTGCACGTCTCTTCATAGGGGCATTTAAACCGTCTTGTTAAGCTACTGCGACCTGCACGTCTCTTCCAAGTGGCATTTAAACCGTCTTGTTAAGCTACTGCGACCTGCACGTCTCTTCCAAGTGGCATTTAAACCGTCTTGTTAAGCTACTGCGACCTGCACGTCTCTTCCAAGTGGCATTTAAACTGTCTTGTTAAGCTACTACGACCTGCACGTCCCTTACAAGGCGCATTTAAACCGTCTTTTTAAGCTACTGCGACTTGCACGTCTCTTTCAAGGGGCATTTAAAACGTCTTGTTAAGCTACTGCGACCTGCACGTCTCTTCCAAGGGGCATTTAAACCGTCTTGTTAAGCTACTGCGACCTCCAATGTTCTTCCAAGGGGCATTTAAACCATCTTGGTAAGCTACTGCGACCTGCAAGCCTATTCCAAGGGGCATTTAAACTCTCTTGTTAAGCTACTGCGACCTGCACGTCTCTTCCAAGGGGGATTTAAACCGTCTTGTTTAGCAACTGCGACCTGCACGTCTCTTCCAAGGGGCATTTAAACCGTCTTGTTAAGCTACTGTGACCTGCTCGTCTCTTCCAAGGCGCATTTAAACCGTCTTTTTAAGCTACTGCGACTTGCACGTCTCTTCCAAGGGGCATTTAAATCGTCTTGTTCAGCTACTGTAACCTCCACCACTTTTCCAAGGGGCATTTAAATCTTCTTGTTAAACTGCTGCGACCTGCACGTCTCTTCCAAGGGGCATTTAAACCGTCTTGTTAAGCTACTACGACCTGCACGTCTCTTCCAAGTGGCATTTGAACCGTCTTGTTAAGCTACTGCGACCTCCACCTCTCTTCCAAGGGGCATTTAAACCGTCTTGTTAAGCTACTGCGACCTGCAATGTTCTTCCAAGGGGCATTTAATTCGTCTTGGTAAGCTACTGCGACCTGAAAGCCTATTCCAAGGGGCATTTAAACTCTCTTGTTAAGCTACTGCGACCTGCACGTCTTTTCCAAGGGGGATTTAAACCATCTTGTTAAGCTACTGCGACCTGTACGTCTCTTCCAAGGGGCATTTAAACCGGCTTGTTAAGCTACTGTGACCTGCTCGTCTCTTACAAGGCGCATTTAAACCGTCTTATTAAGCTACTGCGACTTGCACGTCTCTTCCAAGGGGCATTTAAACCGTCTTGTTAAGCTACTGTTACCTGCTCGTCTCTTCCAAGGGGCATTTAAACCGTCTTTTTAAGATAGTGCGACCTGCACGTCTCTTCCAAGGCGCATTTAAACCGTCTTTTTAAGCTACTGCGACTTGCACGTCTCTTCCAAGGGGCATTTAAACCGTCTTGTTAAGCTACTGTAACCTCCACCACTTTTCCAAGGGGCATTTAAACCGTCTTGTTAAGCTACTGCGACCTGCACGTCTCTTCCACGGGGCATTTAAACCGTCTTGTTAAGCTACTGCGACCTCCAATGCTCTTCCAAGGGGCATTTAAACCGTCTTGGTAAGCTACTGCGACCTGCAAGCCTTTTCCAAGAGGCATTTAAACCCTCTTGTTAAGCTACTGCGACCTGCACGTCTCTTCCAAGGAGGATTTAAACCGTCCTGTTAAGCTACTGCGACCTGCATGTCTCTACCAAGGGGCATTTAAACCGTCTTGTTAAGCTACTGTGACCTGCTCATCTCTTCCAAGGCGCAATTAAACCGTCTTTTTAAGTTACTGCGACTTGCACGTCTCTTCCAAGGGGCATTTAAATCCGTCTTGTTAAGCTACTGTAACCTCCACCACTTTTCCAAGGGGCATTTAAACCATCTTGTTAAGCTACTGCGACCTTCACGTCTCTTCCAAGGGGCATTTAAACCGTCTTGTTAAGCTACTGCGACCTGCACCTCTCTTCCAAGTGGCATTTAAACCGTCTTGTTAAGCTACTGCGACCTGCATGTATCTTCCAAGGGGCATTTAAATCGTTTTGTTAAGCCACTGCGACCTGCACGTCTCTTCCAAGGGGCATTTAAACCGACTTTTTAAGCTGCTGCGAACAGCATGTCTCTTCCAAGGGGCATTTAAACCATCTTGTTAAGCTTCTGCGACCTCCACCGCTCTTCCAAGGGGCATTTAAACCATCTTGTTAAGCTACTGCGACCTGCAAGTCTCTTCCAAGGGGCACTTAAACGGTCTTGGTAAGCTACTGCGACCTGCACGTCTCTTCCAAGGTGCATTTAAACCATCTTGTTAAGCTACTGCGACCTGCACGTCTCTTCCAAGGGACATCTAAACTGTCTTATTAAGCTACTGTAAACTCCACCACTTTTCCAAGGGGCATTTAAACCATCTTTTTAAGCTACTGCGACCTCCACCGCTCTTCCAAGGGGCATTTAAACCGTCTTGTTAAGCTACTGCGACCTGCTCGTCTCTTCCAAGTGGCATTTAAACCGTCTTGTTAAGCTACTGCGACCTGCACGTCTCTTCCAAGTGGCATTTAAACTGTCTTGTTAAGCTTCTGCAACCTCCACCTCTCTTACAAGGGCCATTTAAACCGACTTATTAAGCTACTGCGACCCGCACATCTCTTCCAAGGGGCATTTAAGCCATTTTATTAAGCTATTGCGACCTGCACGTCTCTTCCAAGGGGCATTTAAACTGTCTGGTTCAGCTACTTCGAGCTCCAATGCTCTTCCATGGGGCATTTAAACCGTCTTTTTAAGCTACTGCCACCTGCAAGTCTCTTCCAAGGGGCATTTAAACCGTCTTGGTAAGCTACTGCGACCTGCAAGTCTATTCCAAGGGGCATTTAAACCCTCTTGTTAAGCTACTGCGACCTGCACGTCTCTTCCAAGGGGCATTTAAACCGTCTTGTTATGCTACTGTGACCTGCTCGTCTCTTCCAAGGGGCATTAAAACCGTCTTGTTAAGATACTGCGACCTGCACGTCCATTCCAAGGCGCATTTAATCCGTCTTTTTAAGCTCTTGCGACTTGCATGTCTCTTCCAAGGGGCATTTAAAACATCTTGTTAAGCTACTGTAACCTCCACCACTTTTCCAAGGGGGATTTAAACCGTTTTGTTAAGCTACTGCAACCTGCATCTCTCTTCCAAGGGGCATTTAAACCGTCTTTTTAAGCTACTACTACTTGCACGTCTCTTCCAAGGGGCATTTACACTGTCTTGTTAAGCTACTGTAAACTCCACCACTTTTCCAAGGGGCATTTAAACCGTCTTTTTAATCTACTGCGACCTGCACGTCTCTTCCAAAGGGCATTTAAACCGTCTTGTTAAGCTACTGCGACCTGCATGTCTCTTTCAAGGGGCATTTAAAATGTCTTGTTAAGCCACTGCGACCTGCACGTCTCTTCCAAGGGGCATTTAAACCGTCTTTTTAAGCTCTTGCGACTTGCACGTCTCTTCCAAGGGGCATTTAAAACATCTTGTTAAGCTACTGTAACCTCCACCACTTTTCCAAGGGGGATTTAAACCGTTTTGTTAAGCTACTGCGACCTGCATGTCTCTTCCAAGGGGCATTTAAACCGTCTTGTTAAGCTACTGTGACCTGCTCATCTCTTCCAAGGCGCATTTAAACCGTCTTTTTAAGCTACTGCGACTTGCACGTCTCTTCCAAGGGGCATTTAAACCGTCTTGTTAAGCTACTGTAACCTCCACCACTTTTCCAAGGGGCATTTAAACCGTCTTGTTAAGCTACTGCGACCTGCACGTCTCTTCCAAGGGGCATTTAAACCGTCTTGTTAAGCAACTGCGACCTGCACCTCTCTTCCAAGTGGCATTTAAACCGTCTTGTTAAGCTACTGCGACCTGCAAGTCTGTTCCAAGGGGCACTTAAACGGTCTTGGTAAGCTACTGCGACCTGCACGTCTCTTCCAAGGTGCATTTAAACCATCTTGTTAAGCTACTGCGACCTGCACGTCTCTTCCAAGGGACATATAACCTGTCTTATTAAGCTACTGCGACCTGCACATCTCTCCCAAGGGGCATTTAAACCGACTTTTTAGGCTGCTGCGAACAGCATGTCTCTTCCAAGGGGCATTTAAACCATCTTTTTAAGCTACTGTGACCTCCACCGCTCTTCCAAGGGGCATTTAAACCATCTTGTTAAGCTACTGCGACCTGCAAGTCTCCTCCAAGGGGCATTTAAATTGTCTTGGTAAGCTACTGCGACCTGCAAGCCTATTCCAAGGGGCATTTAAACCATCTTGTTAAGCTACTGAAACCTGCACGTCTCTTCCAAGGGGGATTTAAACGGTCTTGTTAAGCTACTGCGACCTGCACGTCTCTTCCAAGGGGCATTTAAACCATCTTAGTAAGCTACTGCGACCTGCACGTCTCTTCCAAGGGGCATTTAAACTGTCTTGTTAAGCTACTGCGACCTCCACCTCTCTTCCAAGAGGCATTTAAACCGTTTTTATAAGCTACTGCGACCTGCACGTCTCTTCAAAGGGGCATTTAAACCGTCTTGTTAAGCTACTGCGACCTGCAAATCTCCTCCAAGGGGCATTTAAATTGTCTTGGTAAGCTACTGCGACCTGCAAGCCTATTCCAAGTGGCATTTAAACCCTCTTGTTAAGCTACTGCGACCTGCACGTCTCTTGCAAGGTGCATTTAAACCGTCTTGTTAAGCTACTGCGACCTGTACGTCTCTTCCAAGGGGAATTTAAACAGTCTTAGTAAGCTACTGCGACCTGCACGTCTCTTCCAAGGGGCATTTAAACTGTCTTGTTAAGCTACTGCGACCTCCACCTCTCTTCCAAGGGGCAATTAAACCGTCTTTATAAGCTACTGCGACCTGCACGTCTCTTCAAAGGGGCATTTAAACCGTCTTGTTAAGCTACTGCGACCTGCAAATCTCCTCCAAGGGGCATTTAAATTGTCTTGGTAAGCTACTGCGACCTGCAAGCCTATTCCAAGTGGCATTTAAACCCTCTTGTTAAGCTACTGCGACCTGCACGTCTCTTGCAAGGTGCATTTAAACCGTCTTGTTAAGCTACTGCGACCTGCACGTCTCTTCCAAGTGGCATTTAAACCGTCTTGTTAAGCTACTGCGACCTGCACGTCTCTTCGAAGTGGCATTTAAACTGTCTTGTTAAGCTACTACGACCTGCACGTCCCTTCCAAGGCGCATTTAAACCGTCTTTTTAAGCTACTGCGACTTGCACGTCTCTTTCAAGGGGCATTTAAAACGTCTTGTTAAGCTACTGCGACCTGCACGTCTCTTCCATGGGGCATTTAAACCGTCTTGTTAAGCTACTGCGACCTCCAATGTTCTTCCAAGGGGCATTTAAACCATCTTGGTAAGCTACTGCGACCTGCAAGCCTATTCCAAGGGGCATTTAAACTCTCTTGTTAAGCTACTGCGACCTGCACGTCTCTTCCAAGGGGGATTTAAACCGTCTTGTTAAGCAACTGCGACCTGCACGTCTCTTCCAAGGGGCATTTAAACCTTCTTGTTAAGCTACTGTGACCTGCTCGTCTCTTCCAAGGCGCATTTAAACCGTCTTTTTAAGCTACTGCGACTTGCACGTCTCTTCCAAGGGGCATTTAAATCGTCTTGTTCAGCTACTGTAACCTCCACCACTTTTCCAAGGGGCATTTAAATCTTCTTGTTAAACTGCTGCGACCTGCACGTCTCTTCCAAGGGGCATTTAAACCGTCTTGTTAAGCTACTACGACCTGCACGTCTCTTCCAAGTGGCATTTGAACCGTCTTGTTAAGCTACTGCGACCTGCACATCTCTTCCAAGTGGCATTTAAACTGTCTTGTTAAGCTACTGCGACCTCCACCTCTCTTCCAAGGGGCATTTAAACCGTCTTGTTAAGCTACTGCGACCTGCAATGTTCTTCCAAGGGGCATTTAATTCGTCTTGGTAAGCTACTGCGACCTGAAAGCCTATTCCAAGGGGCATTTAAACTCTCTTGTTAAGCTACTGCGACCTGCACGTCTCTTCCAAGGGGGATTTAAACCGTCTTGTTAAGCTACTGCGACCTGCACGTCTCTTCCAAGGGGCATTTAAACCATCTTGTTAAGCTACTGTGACCTGCTCGTCTCTTCCAAGGCGCATTTAAACCGTCTTATTAAGCTACTGCGACTTGCACGTCTCTTCCAAGGGGCATTTAAACCGTCTTGTTAAGCTACTGTAACCTCCACCACTTTTCCAAGGGGCATTTAAACCGTCTTGTTAAGCTACTGCGACCTGCACGTCTCTTCCAGGGGGCATTTAAACCGTCTTGTTAAGCTACTGCGACCTCCAATGCTCTTCCAAGGGGCATTTAAACCGTCTTGGTAAGCTACTGCGACCTGCAAGCCTATTCCAAGAGGCATTTAAACCCTCTTGTTAAGCTACTGCGACCTGCACGTCTCTTCCAAGGAGGATTTAAACCGTCTTGTTAAGCTACTGCGACCTGCATGTCTCTTCCAAGGGGCATTTAAACCGTCTTGTTAAGCTACTGTGACCTGCTCATCTCTTCCAAGGCGCAATTAAACCGTCTTTTTAAGCTACTGCGACTTGCACGTCTCTTCCAAGGGGCATTTAAACCGTCTTGTTAAGCTACTGTAACCTCCACCACTTTTCCAAGGGGCATTTAAACCGTCTTGTTAAGCTACTGCGACCTGCACGTCTCTTCCAAGGGGCATTTAAACCGTCTTGTTAAGCTACTGCGACCTGCACCTCTCTTCCAAGTGGCATTTAAACCGTCTTGTTAAGCTACTGCGACCTGCATGTCTCTTCCAAGGGGCATTTAAACCATCTTGTTAAGCTACTGCGACCTCCACCGCTCTTCCAAGGGGCATTTAAACCATCTTGTTAAGCTACTGCGACCTGCAAGTCTCTTCCAAGGGGCACTTAAACGGTCTTGGTAAGCTACTGCGACCTGCACGTCTCTTCCAAAGTGCATTTAAACCATCTTGTTAAGCTACTGCGACCTGCACGTCTCTTCCAAGGGACATCTAAACTGTCTTATTAAGCTACTGTAAACTCAACCACTTTTCCAAGGGGCATTTAAACCGTCTTTTTAAGCTACTGCGACCTCCACCGCTCTTCCAAGGGGCATTTAAACCGTCTTGTTAAGCTACTGCGACCTGCTGGTCTCTTCCAAGTGGCATTTAAACCGTCTTGTTAAGCTACTGCGACCTGCACGTCTCTTCCAAGTGGCATTTAAACTGTCTTGTTAAGCTTCTGCGACCTCCACCTCTCTTACAAGGGCCATTTAAACCGACTTATTAAGCTACTGCGACCTGCACATCTCTTCCAAGGGGCATTTAAGCCATTTTATTAAGCTATTGCGACCTGCACGTCTCTTCCAAGGGGCATTTAAACTGTCTTGTTCAGCTACTGCGACCTCCAATGCTCTTCCATGGGGCATTTAAACCGTCTTTTTAAGCTACTGCCACCTGCAAGTCTCTTCCAAGGGGCATTTAAACCGTCTTGGTAAGCTACTGCGACCTGCAAGTCTATTCCAAGGGGCATTTAAACCCTCTTGTTAAGCTACTGCGACCTGCACGTCTCTTCCAAGGGGGATTTAAACCGCCTTTTTAAGCTACTGCGACCTGCACGTCTCTTCCAAGGGGCATTTAAACCGTCTTGTTAAGCTACTGCGACCTGCATGTCTCTTCCAAGGCGCATTTAAACCGCCTTTTTAAGCTACTGCGACCTGCACGTCTCTTCCAAGGGGCATTTAAACCCTCTTGTTAAGCTACTGCGACCTGCACGTCTCTTCCAAGGCGCATTTAAACCGTCTTTTTAAGCTCTTGCGACTTGCACGTCTCTTCCAAGGGGCATTTAAACCGTCTTGTTAAGCTACTGCGACCTGCAATGTTCTTCCAAGGGGCATTTAATTCGTCTTGGTAAGCTACTGCGACCTGAAAGCCTATTCCAAGGGGCATTTAAACTCTCTTGTTAAGCTACTGCGACCTGCACGTCTCTTCCAAGGGGGATTTAAACCGTCTTGTTAAGCTACTGCGACCTGCACGTCTCTTCCAAGGGGCATTTAAACCATCTTGTTAAGCTACTGTGACCTGCTCGTCTCTTCCAAGGCGCATTTAAACCGTCTTATTAAGCTACTGCGACTTGCACGTCTCTTCCAAGGGGCATTTAAACCGTCTTGTTAAGCTACTGTAACCTCCACCACTTTTCCAAGGGGCATTTAAACCGTCTTGTTAAGCTACTGCGACCTGCACGTCTCTTCCAGGGGGCATTTAAACCGTCTTGTTAAGCTACTGCGACCTCCAATGCTCTTCCAAGGGGCATTTAAACCGTCTTGGTAAGCTACTGCGACCTGCAAGCCTATTCCAAGAGGCATTTAAACCCTCTTGTTAAGCTACTGCGACCTGCACGTCTCTTCCAAGGAGGATTTAAACCGTCTTGTTAAGCTACTGCGACCTGCATGTCTCTTCCAAGGGGCATTTAAACCGTCTTGTTAAGCTACTGTGACCTGCTCATCTCTTCCAAGGCGCAATTAAACCGTCTTTTTAAGCTACTGCGACTTGCACGTCTCTTCCAAGGGGCATTTAAACCGTCTTGTTAAGCTACTGTAACCTCCACCACTTTTCCAAGGGGCATTTAAACCGTCTTGTTAAGCTACTGCGACCTGCACGTCTCTTCCAAGGGGCATTTAAACCGTCTTGTTAAGCTACTGCGACCTGCACCTCTCTTCCAAGTGGCATTTAAACCGTCTTGTTAAGCTACTGCGACCTGCATGTCTCTTCCAAGGGGCATTTAAACCATCTTGTTAAGCTACTGCGACCTCCACCGCTCTTCCAAGGGGCATTTAAACCATCTTGTTAAGCTACTGCGACCTGCAAGTCTCTTCCAAGGGGCACTTAAACGGTCTTGGTAAGCTACTGCGACCTGCACGTCTCTTCCAAAGTGCATTTAAACAATCTTGTTAAGCTACTGCGACCTGCACGTCTCTTCCAAGGGACATCTAAACTGTCTTATTAAGCTACTGTAAACTCAACCACTTTTCCAAGGGGCATTTAAACCGTCTTTTTAAGCTACGGCGACCTCCACCGCTCTTCCAAGGGGCATTTAAACCGTCTTGTTAAGCTACTGCGACCTGCTGGTCTCTTCCAAGTGGCATTTAAACCGTCTTGTTAAGCTACTGCGACCTGCACGTCTCTTCCAAGTGGCATTTAAACTGTCTTGTTAAGCTTCTGCGACCTCCACCTCTCTTACAAGGGCCATTTAAACCGACTTATTAAGCTACTGCGACCTGCACATCTCTTCCAAGGGGCATTTAAGCCATTTTATTAAGCTATTACGACCTGCACGTCTCTTCCAAGGGGCATTTAAACTGTCTTGTTCAGCTACTGCGACCTCCAATGCTCTTCCATGGGGCATTTAAACCGTCTTTTTAAGCTACTGCCACCTGCAAGTCTCTTCCAAGGGGCATTTAAACCGTCTTGGTAAGCTACTGCGACCTGCAAGTCTATTCCAAGGGGCATTTAAACCCTCTTGTTAAGCTACTGCGACCTGCACGTCTCTTCCAAGGGGGATTTAAACCGCCTTTTTAAGCTACTGCGACCTGCACGTCTCTTCCAAGGGGCATTTAAACCGTCTTGTTAAGCTACTGCGACCTGCATGTCTCTTCCAAGGCGCATTTAAACCGCCTTTTTAAGCTACTGCGACCTGCACGTCTCTTCCAAGGGGCATTTAAACCCTCTTGTTAAGCTACTGCGACCTGCACGTCTCTTCCAAGGCGCATTTAAACCGTCTTTTTAAGCTCTTGCGACTTGCACGTCTCTTCCAAGGGGCATTTAAAACATCTTGTTAAGCTACTGTAACCTCCACCACTTTTCCAAGGGGGATTTAAACCATTTTGTTAAGCTACTGCGACCTGCATGTCTCTTCAAAGGGGCATTTAAACCGCCTTTTTAAGCTACTGCGACCTGCACGTCTCTTCCAAGGGGCATTTAAACCGTCTTGTTAAGCTACTGCGACCTGCATGTCTCTTCCAAGGGGCATATAAACCGTCTTGTTAAGCCACTGCGACCTGCACGTCTCTCCCAAGGGGCATTTAAACCGACTTTTTAAGCTGCTGCGAACAGCATGTCTCTTCCAAGGGGCATTTAAACCATCTTGTTAAGCTACTGCGACCTCCACCGCTCTTCCAAGGGGCATTTAAACCATCTTGTTAAGCTACTGCGACCTGCAAGTCTCCTCCAAGGGGCATTTAAATTGTCTTGGTAAGCTACTGCGACCTGCAAGCCTATTCCAAGGGGCATTTAAACCATCTTGTTAAGCTACTGCAACCTGCACGTCTCTTCCAATGGGGATTTAAACGGTCTTGTTAAGCTACGGTGACCTGCACGTCTCTTCCAAGGGGCATTTAAACCGTCTTAGTAAGCTACTGCGACCTGCACGTCTCTTCCAAGGGGCATTTAAACTGTCTTGTTAAGCTACTGCGACCTCCACCTCTCTTCCAAGAGGCATTTAAACCGTTTTTATAAGCTACTGCGACCTGCACGTCTCTTGAAAGGGGCATTTAAACCGTCTTGTTAAGCTACTGCGACCTGCAAATCTACTCCAAGGGGCATTTAAATTGTCTTGGTAAGCTACTGCGACCTGCAAGCCTATTCCAAGTGGCATTTAAACCCTCTTGTTAAGCTACTGCGACCTGCACGTCTCTTGCAAGGTGCATTTAAACCGTCTTGTTAAGCTACTGCGACCTGTACGTCTCTTCCAAGGGGCATTTAAACCGTCTTAGTAAGCTACTGCGACCTGAACGTCTCTTCCAAGGGGCATTTAAACTGTCTTGTTAAGCTACTGCGACCTCCACCTCTCTTCCAAGGGGCAATTAAACCGTCTTTATAAGCTACTGCGACCTGCACGTCTCTTCATAGGGGCATTTAAACCGTCTTGTTAAGCTACTGCGACCTGCACGTCTCTTCCAAGTGGCATTTAAACCGTCTTGTTAAGCTACTGCGACCTGCACGTCTCTTCCAAGTGGCATTTAAACCGTCTTGTTAAGCTACTGCGACCTGCACGTCTCTTCCAAGTGGCATTTAAACTGTCTTGTTAAGCTACTACGACCTGCACGTCCCTTACAAGGCGCATTTAAACCGTCTTTTTAAGCTACTGCGACTTGCACGTCTCTTTCAAGGGGCATTTAAAACGTCTTGTTAAGCTACTGCGACCTGCACGTCTCTTCCAAGGGGCATTTAAACCGTCTTGTTAAGCTACTGCGACCTCCAATGTTCTTCCAAGGGGCATTTAAACCATCTTGGTAAGCTACTGCGACCTGCAAGCCTATTCCAAGGGGCATTTAAACTCTCTTGTTAAGCTACTGCGACCTGCACGTCTCTTCCAAGGGGGATTTAAACCGTCTTGTTTAGCAACTGCGACCTGCACGTCTCTTCCAAGGGGCATTTAAACCGTCTTGTTAAGCTACTGTGACCTGCTCGTCTCTTCCAAGGCGCATTTAAACCGTCTTTTTAAGCTACTGCGACTTGCACGTCTCTTCCAAGGGGCATTTAAATCGTCTTGTTCAGCTACTGTAACCTCCACCACTTTTCCAAGGGGCATTTAAATCTTCTTGTTAAACTGCTGCGACCTGCACGTCTCTTCCAAGGGGCATTTAAACCGTCTTGTTAAGCTACTACGACCTGCACGTCTCTTCCAAGTGGCATTTGAACCGTCTTGTTAAGCTACTGCGACCTCCACCTCTCTTCCAAGGGGCATTTAAACCGTCTTGTTAAGCTACTGCGACCTGCAATGTTCTTCCAAGGGGCATTTAATTCGTCTTGGTAAGCTACTGCGACCTGAAAGCCTATTCCAAGGGGCATTTAAACTCTCTTGTTAAGCTACTGCGACCTGCACGTCTTTTCCAAGGGGGATTTAAACCATCTTGTTAAGCTACTGCGACCTGTACGTCTCTTCCAAGGGGCATTTAAACCGGCTTGTTAAGCTACTGTGACCTGCTCGTCTCTTACAAGGCGCATTTAAACCGTCTTATTAAGCTACTGCGACTTGCACGTCTCTTCCAAGGGGCATTTAAACCGTCTTGTTAAGCTACTGTTACCTGCTCGTCTCTTCCAAGGGGCATTTAAACCGTCTTTTTAAGATAGTGCGACCTGCACGTCTCTTCCAAGGCGCATTTAAACCGTCTTTTTAAGCTACTGCGACTTGCACGTCTCTTCCAAGGGGCATTTAAACCGTCTTGTTAAGCTACTGTAACCTCCACCACTTTTCCAAGGGGCATTTAAACCGTCTTGTTAAGCTACTGCGACCTGCACGTCTCTTCCACGGGGCATTTAAACCGTCTTGTTAAGCTACTGCGACCTCCAATGCTCTTCCAAGGGGCATTTAAACCGTCTTGGTAAGCTACTGCGACCTGCAAGCCTTTTCCAAGAGGCATTTAAACCCTCTTGTTAAGCTACTGCGACCTGCACGTCTCTTCCAAGGAGGATTTAAACCGTCCTGTTAAGCTACTGCGACCTGCATGTCTCTACCAAGGGGCATTTAAACCGTCTTGTTAAGCTACTGTGACCTGCTCATCTCTTCCAAGGCGCAATTAAACCGTCTTTTTAAGTTACTGCGACTTGCACGTCTCTTCCAAGGGGCATTTAAATCCGTCTTGTTAAGCTACTGTAACCTCCACCACTTTTCCAAGGGGCATTTAAACCATCTTGTTAAGCTACTGCGACCTTCACGTCTCTTCCAAGGGGCATTTAAACGGTCTTGTTAAGCTACTGCGACCTGCACCTCTCTTCCAAGTGGCATTTAAACCGTCTTGTTAAGCTACTGCGACCTGCATGTATCTTCCAAGGGGCATTTAAATCGTTTTGTTAAGCCACTGCGACCTGCACGTCTCTTCCAAGGGGCATTTAAACCGACTTTTTAAGCTGCTGCGAACAGCATGTCTCTTCCAAGGGGCATTTAAACCATCTTGTTAAGCTTCTGCGACCTCCACCGCTCTTCCAAGGGGCATTTAAACCATCTTGTTAAGCTACTGCGACCTGCAAGTCTCTTCCAAGGGGCACTTAAACGGTCTTGGTAAGCTACTGCGACCTGCACGTCTCTTCCAAGGTGCATTTAAACCATCTTGTTAAGCTACTGCGACCTGCACGTCTCTTCCAAGGGACATCTAAACTGTCTTATTAAGCTACTGTAAACTCCACCACTTTTCCAAGGGGCATTTAAACCATCTTTTTAAGCTACTGCGACCTCCACCGCTCTTCCAAGGGGCATTTAAACCGTCTTGTTAAGCTACTGCGACCTGCTCGTCTCTTCCAAGTGGCATTTAAACCGTCTTGTTAAGCTACTGCGACCTGCACGTCTCTTCCAAGTGGCATTTAAACTGTCTTGTTAAGCTTCTGCAACCTCCACCTCTCTTACAAGGGCCATTTAAACCGACTTATTAAGCTACTGCGACCCGCACATCTCTTCCAAGGGGCATTTAAGCCATTTTATTAAGCTATTGCGACCTGCACGTCTCTTCCAAGGGGCATTTAAACTGTCTGGTTCAGCTACTGCGAGCTCCAATGCTCTTCCATGGGGCATTTAAACCGTCTTTTTAAGCTACTGCCACCTGCAAGTCTCTTCCAAGGGGCATTTAAACCGTCTTGGTAAGCTACTGCGACCTGCAAGTCTATTCCAAGGGGCATTTAAACCCTCTTGTTAAGCTACTGCGACCTGCACGTCTCTTCCAAGGGGCATTTAAACCGTCTTGTTATGCTACTGTGACCTGCTCGTCTCTTCCAAGGGGCATTAAAACCGTCTTGTTAAGATACTGCGACCTGCACGTCCATTCCAAGGCGCATTTAATCCGTCTTTTTAAGCTCTTGCGACTTGCATGTCTCTTCCAAGGGGCATTTAAAACATCTTGTTAAGCTACTGTAACCTCCACCACTTTTCCAAGGGGGATTTAAACCGTTTTGTTAAGCTACTGCAACCTGCATCTCTCTTCCAAGGGGCATTTAAACCGTCTTTTTAAGCTACTACTACTTGCACGTCTCTTCCAAGGGGCATTTACACTGTCTTGTTAAGCTACTGTAAACTCCACCACTTTTCCAAGGGGCATTTAAACCGTCTTTTTAATCTACTGCGACCTGCACGTCTCTTCCAAAGGGCATTTAAACCGTCTTGTTAAGCTACTGCGACCTGCATGTCTCTTTCAAGGGGCATTTAAAATGTCTTGTTAAGCCACTGCGACCTGCACGTCTCTTCCAAGGGGCATTTAAACCGTCTTTTTAAGCTCTTGCGACTTGCACGTCTCTTCCAAGGGGCATTTAAAACATCTTGTTAAGCTACTGTAACCTCCACCACTTTTCCAAGGGGGATTTAAACCGTTTTGTTAAGCTACTGCGACCTGCATGTCTCTTCAAAGGGGCATTTAAACCTCCTTTTTAAGCTACTGCGACCTGCACGTCTCTTCCAAGGGGCATTTAAACCGTCTTGTTAAGCTACTGCGACCTGCATGTCTCTTCCAAGGCGCATTTAAACCGTCTTTTTAAGCTACTGCGACCTGCACGTCTCTTCCAAGGGGCATTTAAACCCTCTTGTTAAGCTACTGCGACCTGCACGTCTCTTCCAAGGGGCATTTAAACCATCTTGTTAAGCTACTGTGACCTGCACGTCTCTTCCAAGGGGCATTTAAAACATCTTGTTAAGCTACTGTAACCTCCACCACTTTTCCAAGGGGGATTTAAACCATTTTGTTAAGCTACTGCGACCTGCATGTCTCTTCAAAGGGTCATTTAAACCGCCTTTTTAAGCTACTGCGACCTGCACGTCTCTTCCAAGGGGCATTTAAACCGTCTTGTTAAGCTACTGCGACCTGCATGTCTCTTCCAAGGGGCATATAAACCGTCTTGTTAAGCCACTGCGACCTGCACGTCTCTCCCAAGGGGCATTTAAACTGACTTTTTAAGCTGCTGCGAACAGCATGTCTCTTCCAAGGGGCATTTAAACCATCTTGTTAAGCTACTGCGACCTCCACCGCTCTTCCAAGGGGCATTTAAACCATCTTGTTAAGCTACTGCGACCTGCAAGTCTCCTCCAAGGGGCATTTAAATTGTCTTGGTAAGCTACTGCGACCTGCAAGACTATTCCAAGGGGCATTTAAACCATCTTGTTAAGCTACTGCAACCTGCACGTCTCTTCCAATAGGGATTTAAACGGTCTTGTTAAGCTACTGCGACCTGCACGTCTCTTCCAAGGGGCATTTAAACCGTCTTAGTAAGCTACTGCGACCTGCACGTCTCTTCCAAGGGGCATTTAAACTGTCTTGTTAAGCTACTGCGACCTCCACCTCTCTTCCAAGAGGCATTTAAACCGTTTTTATAAGCTACTGCGACCTGCACGTTTCTTCAAAGGGGCATTTAAACTTTCTTGTTAAGCTACTGCGACCTGCAAATCTCCTCCAAGGGGCATTTAAATTGTCTTGGTAAGCTACTGCGACCTGCAAGCCTATTCCAAGTGGCATTTAAACCCTCTTGTTAAGCTACTGCGACCTGCACGTCTCTTCCAAGGAGGATTTAAACGGTCTTGTTAAGCTACTGCGACCTGCACGTCTCTTGCAAGGTGCATTTAAACCGTCTTGTTAAGCTACTGCGACCTGTACGTCTCTTCCAAGGGGCATTTAAACCGTCTTAGTAAGCTACTGCGACCTGCACGTCTCTTCCAAGGGGCATTTAAAATGTCTTGTTAAGCTACTGCGACCTCCACCTCTCTTCCAAGGGGCAATTAAACCGTCTTTATAAGCTACTGCGACCTGCACGTCTCTTCAAAGGGGCATGTAAACCATCTTGTTAAGCTACTGCGACCTGCACGTCTCTTCCAAGTGGCATTTAAACCGTCTTGTTAAGCTACTGCGACCTGCACGTCTCTTCCAAGTGGCATTTAAACTGTCTTGTTAAGCTACTACGACCTGCACGTCCCTTCCAAGGCGCATTTAAACCGTATTTTTAAGCTACTGCGACTTGCACGTCTCTTTCAAGGGGCATTTAAAACGTGTTGTTAAGCTACTGCGACCTGCACGTCTCTTCCAAGGGGCATTTAAACCGTCTTGTTAAGCTACTGCGACCTCCAATGTTCTTCCAAGGGGCATTTAAACCATCTTGGTAAGCTACTGCGACCTGCAATCCTATTCCAAGGGGCATTTAAACTCTCTTGTTAAGCTACTGCGACCTGCACGTCTCTTCCAAGGGGGATTTAAACCGTCTTGTTAAGCAACTGCGACCTGCACGTCTCTTCCAAGGGGCATTTAAACCGTCTTGTTAAGCTACTGTGACCTGCTCGTCTCTTCCAAGGCGCATTTAAACCGTCTTTTTAAGCTACTGCGACTTGCACGTCTCTTCCAAGGGGCATTTAAATCGTCTTGTTCAGCTACTGTAACCTCCACCACTTTTCCAAGGGGCATTTAAATCTTCTTGTTAAACTGCTGCGACCTGCACGTCTCTTCCAAGGGGGATTTAAACCATCTTGTTAAGCTACTACGACCTGCACGTCTCTTCCAAGTGGCATTTGAACCGTCTTGTTAAGCTACTGCGACCTGCACGTCTCTTCCAAGTGGCATTTAAACTGTCTTGTTAAGCTACTGCGACCTCCACCTCTCTTCCAAGGGGCATTTAAACCGTCTTGTTAAGCTACTGCGACCTGCAATGTACTTCCAAGGGGCATTTAATTCGTCTTGGTAAGCTACTGCGACCTGAAAGCCTATTCCAAGGGGCATTTAAACTCTCTTGTTAAGCTACTGCGACCTGCACGTCTCTTCCAAGGGGGATTTAAACCATCTTGTTAAGCTACTGCGACCTGCACGTCTCTTCCAAGGGGCATTTAAACCGGCTTGTTAAGCTACTGTGACCTGGTCGTCTCTTACAAGGCGCATTTAAACCGTCTTATTAAGCTACTGCAACTTGCACGTCTCTTCCAAGGGGCATTTAAACCGTCTTGTTAAGCTACTGTTACCTGCTCGTCTCTTCCAAGGGGCATTTAAACCGTCTTTTTAAGATAGTGCGACCTGCACGTCTCTTCCAAGGCGCATTTAAACCGTCTTTTTAAGCTACTGCGACTTGCACGTCTCTTCCAAGGGGCATTTAAACCGTCTTGTTAAGCTACTGTAACCTCCACCACTTTTCCAAGGGGCATTTAAACCGTCTTGTTAAGCTACTGCGACCTGCACGTCTCTTCCACGGGGCATTTAAACCGTCTTGTTAAGCTACTGCGACCTCCAATGCTCTTCCAAGGGGCATTTAAACCGTCTTGGTAAGCTACTGCGACCTGCAAGCCTTTTCCAAGAGGCATTTAAACCCTCTAGTTAAGCTACTGCGACCTGCACGTCTCTTCCAAGGAGGATTTAAACCGTCTTGTTAAGCTACTGCGACCTGCATGTCTCTTCCAAGGGGCATTTAAACCGTCTTGTTAAGCTACTGTGACCTGCTCATCTCTTCCAAGGCGCAATTAAACCGTCTTTTTAAGCTACTGCGACTTGCACGTCTCTTCCAAGGGGCATTTAAACCGTCTTGTTAAGCTACTGTAACCTCCACCACTTTTCCAAGGGGCATTTAAACCATCTTGTTAAGCTACTGCGACCTGCATGTATCTTCCAAGGGGCATTTAAATCGTTTTGTTAAGCCACTGCGACCTGCACGTCTCTTCCAAGGGGCATTTAAACCGACTTTTTAAGCTGCTGCGAACAGCATGTCTCTTCCAAGGGGCATTTAAACCATCTTGTTAAGCTTCTGCGACCTCCACCGCTCTTCCAAGGGGCATTTAAACCATCTTGTTAAGCTACTGCGACCTGCAAGTCTCTTCCAAGGGGCACTTAAACGGTCTTGGTAAGCTACTGCGACCTGCACGTCTCTTCCAAGGTGCATTTAAACCATCTTGTTAAGCTACTGCGACCTGCACGTCTCTTCCAAGGGACATCTAAACTGTCTTATTAAGCTACTGTAAACTCCACCACTTTTCCAAGGGGCATTTAAACCATCTTTTTAAGCTACTGCGACCTCTACCGCTCTTCCAAGGGGCATTTAAACCGTCTTGTTAAGCTACTGCGACCTGCTCGTCTCTTCCAAGTGGCATTTAAACCGTCTTGTTAAGCTACTGCGACCTGCACGTCTCTTCCAAGGGACATCTAAACTGTCTTATTAAGCTACTGTAAACTCCACCACTTTTCCAAGGGCCATTTAAACCGACTTATTAAGCTACTGCGACCCGCACATCTCTTCCAAGGGGCATTTAAGCCATTTTATTAAGCTATTGCGACCTGCATGTCTCTTCCAAGGGGCATTTAAACTGTCTTGTTCAGCTACTGCGACCTCCAATGCTCTTCCATGGGGCATTTAAACCGTCTTTTTAAGCTACTGCCACCTGCAAGTCTCTTCCAAGGGGCATTTAAACCGTCTTGGTAAGCTACTGCGACCTGCAAGTCTATTCCAAGGGGCATTTAAACCCTCTTGTTAAGCTACTGCGACCTGCACGTCTCTTCCAAGGGGGATTTAAACCGTCTTTTTAAGCTACTGCGACCTGCACGTCTCTTCCAAGGGGCATTTAAACCGTCTTGTTATGCTACTGTGACCTGCTCGTCTCTTCCAAGGGGCATTAAAACCGTCTTGTTAAGATATTGCGACCTGCACGTCCATTCCAAGGCGCATTTAATCCGTCTTTTTAAGCTCTTGCGACTTGCATGTCTCTTCCAAGGGGCATTTAAAACATCTTGTTAAGCTACTGTAACCTCCACCACTTTTCCAAGGGGGATTTAAACCGTTTTGTTAAGCTACTGCAACCTGCATCTCTCTTCCAAGGGGCATTTAAACCGTCTTTTTAAGCTACTGCTACTTGCACGTCTCTTCCAAGGGGCATTTACACTGTCTTGTTAAGCTACTGTAAACTCCACCACTTTTCCAAGGGGCATTTAAACCGTCTTTTTAATCTACTGCGACCTGCACGTCTCTTCCAAAGGGCATTTAAACCGTCTTGTTAAGCTACTGCGACCTGCATGTCTCTTCCAAGGGGCATTTAAACCGTCTTTTTAAGCTCTTGCGACTTGCACGTCTCTTCCAAGGGGCATTTAAAACATCTTGTTAAGCTACTGTAACCTCCACCACTTTTCCAAGGGGGATTTAAACCGTTTTGTTAAGCTACTGCGACCTGCATGTCTCTTCAAAGGGGCATTTAAACCTCCTTTTTAAGCTACTGCGACCTGCACGTCTCTTCCAAGGGGCATTTAAACCGTCTTGTTAAGCTACTGCGACCTGCATGTCTCTTCCAAGGCGCATTTAAACCGTCTTTATAAGCTACTGCGACCTGCACGTCTCTTCCAAGGGGCATTTAAACCCTCTTGTTAAGCTACTGCGACCTGCACGTCTCTTCCAAGGGGCATTTAAACCATCTTGTTAAGCTACTGTGACCTGCACGTCTCTTCCAAGGGGCATTTAAAACATCTTGTTAAGCTACTGTAACCTCCACCACTTTTCCAAGGGGGATTTAAACCATTTTGTTAAGCTACTGCGACCTGCATGTCTCTTCAAAGGGTCATTTAAACCGCCTTTTTAAGCTACTGCGACCTGCACGTCTCTTCCAAGGGGCATTTAAACCGTCTTGTTAAGCTACTGCGACCTGCATGTCTCTTCCAAGGGGCATATAAACCGTCTTGTTAAGCCACTGCGACCTGCACGTCTCTCCCAAGGGGCATTTAAACTGACTTTTTAAGCTGCTGCGAACAGCATGTCTCTTCCAAGGGGCATTTAAACCATCTTGTTAAGCTACTGCGACCTCCACCGCTCTTCCAAGGGGCATTTAAACCATCTTGTTAAGCTACTGCGACCTGCAAGTCTCCTCCAAGGGGCATTTAAATTGTCTTGGTAAGCTACTGCGACCTGCAAGACTATTCCAAGGGGCATTTAAACCATCTTGTTAAGCTACTGCAACCTGCACGTCTCTTCCAATAGGGATTTAAACGGTCTTGTTAAGCTACTGCGACCTGCACGTCTCTTCCAAGGGGCATTTAAACCGTCTTAGTAAGCTACTGCGACCTGCACGTCTCTTCCAAGGGGCATTTAAACTGTCTTGTTAAGCTACTGCGACCTCCACCTCTCTTCCAAGAGGCATTTAAACCGTTTTTATAAGCTACTGCGACCTGCACGTTTCTTCAAAGGGGCATTTAAACTTTCTTGTTAAGCTACTGCGACCTGCAAATCTCCTCCAAGGGGCATTTAAATTGTCTTGGTAAGCTACTGCGACCTGCAAGCCTATTCCAAGTGGCATTTAAACCCTCTTGTTAAGCTACTGCGACCTGCACGTCTCTTCCAAGAAGGATTTAAACGGTCTTGTTAAGCTACTGCGACCTGCACGTCTCTTGCAAGGTGCATTTAAACCGTCTTGTTAAGCTACTGCGACCTGTACGTCTCTTCCAAGGGGCATTTAAACCGTCTTAGTAAGCTACTGCGACCTGCACGTCTCTTCCAAGGGGCATTTAAACTGTCTTGTTAAGCTACTGCGACCTCCACCTCTCTTCCAAGGGGCAATTAAACCGTCTTTATAAGCTACTGCGACCTGCACGTCTCTTCAAAGGGGCATTTAAACCGTCTTGTTAAGCTACTGCGACCTGCACGTCTCTTCCAAGTGGCATTTAAACCGTCTTGTTAAGCTACTGCGATCTGCACGTCTCTTCCAAGTCGCATTTAAACTGTCTTGTTAAGCTACTACGACCTGCACGTCCCTTCCAAGGCGCATTTAAACCGTATTTTTAAGCTACTGCGACTTGCACGTCTCTTTCAAGGGGCATTTAAAACGTGTTGTTAAGCTACTGCGACCTGCACGTCTCTTCCAAGGGGCATTTAAACCGTCTTGTTAAGCTACTGCGACCTCCAATGTTCTTCCAAGGGGCATTTAAACCATCTTGGTAAGCTACTGCGACCTGCAAGCCTATTCCAAGGGGCATTTAAACTCTCTTGTTAAGCTACTGCGACCTGCACGTCTCTTCCAAGGGGGATTTAAACCGTCTTGTTAAGCAACTGCGACCTGCACGTCTCTTCCAAGGGGCATTTAAACCGTCTTGTTAAGCTACTGTGACCTGCTCGTCTCTTCCAAGGCGCATTTAAACCGTCTTTTTAAGCTACTGCGACTTGCACGTCTCTTCCAAGGGGCATTTAAATCGTCTTGTTCAGCTACTGTAACCTCCACCACTTTTCCAAGGGGCATTTAAATCTTCTTGTTAAACTGCTGCGACCTGCACGTCTCTTCCAAGGGGCATTTAAACCGTCTTGTTAAGCTACTACGACCAGCACGTCTCTTCCAAGTGGCATTTGAACCGTCTTGTTAAGCTACTGAGACCTGCACGGCTCTTCCAAGTGGCATTTAAACTGTCTTGTTAAGCTACTGCGACCTCCACCTCTCTTCCAAGGGGCATTTAAACCGTCTTGTTAAGCTACTGCGACCTGCAATGTTCTTCCAAGGGGCATTTTATTCGTCTTGGTAAGCTACTGCGACCTGCAAGCCTATTCCAAGGGGCATTTAAACTCTCTTGTTAAGCTACTGCGACCTGCACGTCTCTTCCAATGGGGATTTAAACCGTCTTGTTAAGCTACTGCGACCTGCACGTCTCTTCCAAGGGGCATTTAAACCGTCTTGTTAAGCTACTGTGACCTGCTCGTCTCTTCCAAGGCGCATTTAAACCGTCTTATTAAGCTACTGCGACTTGCACGTCTCTTCCAAGGGGCATTTAAACCGTCTTGTTAAGCTCCTGTTACCTGCTCGTCTCTTCCAAGGGGCATTTAAATCGTCTTTTTAAGATAGTGCGACCTGCACGTCTCTTCCAAGGCGCATTTAAACCGTCTTTTTAAGCTACTGCGACTTGCACGTCTCTTCCAAGGGGCATTTAAACCGTCTTGTTAAGCTACTGTAACCTCCACCACTTTTCCAAGGGGCATTTAAACCGTCTTGTTAAGCTACTGCGACCTGCACGTCTCTTCCAGGGGGCATTTAAACCATCTTGTTAAGCTACTGCGACCTCCAATGCTCTTCCAAGGGGCATTTAAACCGTCTTGGTAAGCTACTGCGACCTGCACGTCTCTTCCAAGGAGGATTTAAACCGTCTTGTTAAGCTACTGCGACCTGCATGTCTCTTCCAAGGGGCATTTAAACCGTCTTGTTAAGCTACTGTGACCTGCTCATCTCTTCCAAGGCGCATTTAAACCGTCTTTTTAAGCTACTGCGACTTGCACGTCTCTTCCAAGGGGCATTTAAACCGTCTTGTTAAGCTACTGTAACCTCCACCACTTTTCCAAGGGGCATTTAAACCGTCTTGTTAAGCTACTGCGACCTGCACGTCTCTTCCAAGGGGCATTTAAACCGTCTTGTTAAGCTACTGCGACCTGCACCTCTCTTCCAAGTGGCATTTAAACCGTCTTGTTAAGCTACTGCGACCTGCATGTATTTTCCAAGGGGCATTTAAACCGTTTTGTTAAGCCACTGCGACCTGCACGTCTCTTCCAAGGGGCATTTAAACCGACTTTTTAAGCTGCTGCGAACAGCATGTCTCTTCCAAGGGGCATTTAAACCATCTTGTTAAGCTACTGCGACCTCCACCGCTCTTCCAAGGGGCATTTAAACCATCTTGTTAAGCTACTGCGACCTGCAAGTCTCTTCCAAGGGGCACTTAAACGGTCTTGGTAAGCTACTGCGACCTGCACGTCTCTTCCAAGGTGCATTTAAACCATCTTGTTAAGCTACTGCGACCTGCACGTCTCTTCCAAGGGACATCTAAACTGTCTTATTAAGCTACTGCGACCTGCACATCTCTTCCAAGGGGCATTTAAACCGTCTTATTAAGCTACTGCGACCTCCATCTCTCTTCCAAGTGGCATTTAAACCGTCTTTTTAAGCTACTGCGACTAGCACGTCTCTTCCAAGGGGCATTTAAACTGTCTTGTTAAGCCACTGTAAACTCCACCACTTTTCCAAGGGGCATTTAAACCGTCTTTTTAAGCTACTGCGACCTCCACCGCTCTTCCAAGGGGCATTTAAACCGTCTTGTTAAGCTACTGCGACCTGCTCGTCTCTTCCAAGTGGCAATTAAACCGTCTTGTTAAGCTACTGCGACCTGCACGTCTCTTCCAAGTGGCATTTAAACTGTCTTGTTAAGCTTCTGCGACCTCCACCTCTCTTACAACGGCCATTTAAACCGACTTATTAAGCTACTGCGACCTGCACATCTCTTCCAAGGGGCATTTAAGCCATTTTATTAAGCTATTGCGACCTGCACGTCTCTTCCAAGGGGAATTTAAACTGTCTTGTTCAGCTACTGCGACCTCCAATGCTCTTCCATGGGGCATTTAAACTGTCTTGGTAAGCTACTGCGACCTGCAAGCCTATTCCAAGGGGCATTTAAATTCTCTTGTTAAGCTACTGCGACCTGCACGTCTCTTCCAAGGGGGATTTAAACCGTCTTGTTAAGCTACTGCGACCTGCACGTCTCTTCCAAGGGGCATTTAAACCGTCTTGTTAAGCTACTGTGACCTGCTCGTCTCTTCCAAGGCGCATTTAAACCGTCTTTTTAAGCTACTGCGACTTGCACGTCTCTTCCAAGGGGCATTTAAATCGTCTTGTTCAGCTACTGTAACCTCCACCACTTTTCCAAGGGGCATTTAAATCGTCTTGTTAAACTGCTGCGACCTGCACGTCTCTTCCAAGGGGCATTTAAACCGTCTTGTTAAGCTACTGCGACCTGCATGTCTCTTCCAAGGGGCATTTAAACCGTTTTGTTAAGCTACTGCGACCTGCATGTCTCTTCCAAGGGGCATTTAAACCGTCTTGTTAAGCCACTGCGACCTGCACGTCTCTTCCAAGGGGCATTTAAACCATCTTAGTAAGCTACTGCGACCTGCACGTCTCTTCCAAGGGGCATTTAAACTGTCTTGTTAAGCCTCTGCGACCTGAACGTCTCTTCCAAGTCGCATTTAAACCGTCTTTTTAAGCTACTGCGACTTGCACGTCTCTTCCAAGGGGCATTTAAACCGTCTTGTTAAGCTACTGTAACCTCCACCACTATTCCAAGGGGCATTTAAATCGTCTTTTTAAGCTACTGCGACCTGCACGTCTCTTCCAAGGGGCATTTAAACCTTCTTGTTAAGCTACTGCGACCTGCATGTTTCTTCCAAGGGGCATTTAAACCATCTTGTTAAGCCACTGCGACCTGCACAACTCTTCCAAGGGGCATTTAAACCGTCTTTTTAAGCTGCTGCGACCTGCATGTCTCTTCCAAGGGGCATTTAAACCGTCTTGTTAAGCTACTGCGACCTGCACGTCTCTTCAAAGGGGCATTTAAACCATCTTGTTAAGCTACTGCGACCTGCACGTCTCTTCAAAGGGGCATTTAAACCGTCTTGTTAAGCTACTACGACCTGCACGTCTCTTCCAAATGGCATTTGAACCGTCTTGTTAAGCTACTGCGACCTCCACCTCTCTTCCAAGGGCCATTTAAACCGTCTTATTAAGCTACTGCGACCTGCACATCTCTTCCAAGAGGCATTTAAACCATCTTATTAAGCTACTGCGACCTGCACGTCTCTTCCAAGGGGCATTTATACTGTTTTGTTAAGCTACTGCGATCTCCAATGCTCTTCAAAAGGGCATTTAAACCGTCTTGGTAAGCTACTGCGACCTGCAAGCCTATTCCAAGGGGCATTTAAACCCTCTTGTTAAGCTACTGCGACATGCACGTCTGTTCCAAAGGGGATTTAAACTGTCTTATTAAGCTACTGCGACCTGCACGTCTCTTCCAAGGGGCAGTTAAACCGTCTTGTTTAGCTACTGTGACCTGCTCGTCTCTCCCAAGGGGCATTTAAACCGTCTTGTTAAGATACTGCGACCTGCACGTCTCTTCCAAGGCGCATTTAAACCGTCTTTTTAAGCTACTGCGACTTGCACGTCTCTTCCAAGGGGCATTTAAACCGTCTTGTTAAGCTACTGTAACCTCCACCACTTTTCCAAGGGGCATTTAAACCGTCTTGTTAAGCTACTGCGACCTGCACGTCTCTTCCAAGGGGCATTTAAACCATCTTGTTAAGCTTCTGTGACCTCCAATGCTCTTCCAAGGGGCATTTAAACCGTCTTGGTAAGCTACTGCGACCTGCAAGCCTATTCCAAGGGGCATTTAAACAATTTGGTTAAGCTACTGCAACCTGCATGTCTCTTCCAATTGCCATTTAAACCGTCTTGTTAAGCTACTGTGACCTGCTCGTCTCTTCCAAGGCGCATTTAAACCGTCTTTTTAAGCTACTGCGACTTGCACGTCTCTTCCAAGAGGCATTTAAACCGTCTTGTTAAGCTACTGTAACCTCCACCACTATTCCATGGGGCATTTAGACCCTCTTTTTAAGCTACTGCGACCTGTACGTCTCTTCCAAGCGGCATTTAAACCGTCTTGTTAAGCTACTGCGACCTGCATGTCTCTTCCAAGGGGCATTTAAACCTTTTGTTAAGCCACTGCGACCTGCACGTCTCTTCCAAGGGGCATTTAAACCGTCTTTTTAAGCTGCTGCGACCTGCATGTCTCTTCCAAGGGGCATTTAAACCATCTTGTTAAGCTACTGCGACCTCCACCGCTCTTCCAAGGGGCATTTAAACCATCTTGTTAAGCTACTGCGACCTGCAGGTCTCTTACAAGGGGCATTTAAACCGTCTTGTTAATCTACTGCGACCTGCACGTCTCTTCCATGGGGTATTTAAACCGTCTTGTTAAGCTACTGCGACCTACACGTCTCTACCAAGAGACTTTTAAACCGTCTTTTTAAGCTACTGCGACCTGCATGTCTCTTCCAAGCGGCATTTAAACTGTCATGTTAAGCTACTGCGACCTCCACCGCTCTTCCAAGGGGCATTTAAACCATCTTGTTAAGCTACTGCGACCTGCATGTCTCTTCCAAGGGGCAATTAAACTGTCTTGTTAAGCAACTGCGACCTGCACATCTCTTCCAAGGGGCATTTAAAACGCTTTGTTAAGCTACTGCGACCTGCATGTCTCTTCCAAGGGGCATTAAAACCGTCTTGTTAAGCTACTGCGACCTGCACGTTTCTTCCAAGGGGCATTTAAACCGTCTAGTTAAGCTGCTGCGAACTGCATGTCTCTTCCAAGGGGCATTTAAACTGTCTTGTTAAGCTACTGAGACCTGCACATCTCTTCCAAGGGGCATTTAAACTGTCTTATTAAGCTACTGCGACCTCCACCGCATTTCCAAGGGGCATTTAAACCGTCTTGTTAAGCTACTGCGACCTCCACCTCTCTTCCAAGGGGCATTTAAACCATCTTATTAAGCTACTGCAACCTGCACATCTCTTCCAAGGGGCATTTAAACTGTCTTATTAAGCTACTGCGACAAGCACGTCTCTTCCAAAGGGGCATTTAAACTGTATTCTTAAGCTACTGCGACCTCCACCGCTCTTCCAAGGGGCATTTAAACCGTCTTGTTAAGCTACTGCAACCTGCAAGCCTATTCCAAGGGTCATTTAGATCCTCTTGTTAAGCTACTGCGACCTGCAGGTCTCTTCCTAGTGGGATTAAACAGACTTGTTAAGCTACTGCGACCTGCACGACTCTTCCAAGGGGCATTTAAACCGTCTTATTAAGCTACTGCGACCTGCTCGACTATTCCAAAGGGCATTTAAACCGTCTTGTTAAGCTACTGCGACCTGCATGTCTCTTCCAAGGGGTATTTAAACAGTCTTGTTAAGCTACTGCGACCTGCACGTCTCTTCTAAGGCGCATTTAAACTGTCTTTTTAAGCTACTGCGAATTGCACGTCTCTTCCAAGGGGCATTTAAACTGTCTTGTTAAGATACTTCGACCTGCACGTCTCTTCCAAGGGGCATTTAAACCGTCTTGTTAAGATACTTCGACCTGCTCGTCTCTTCCAAGGGGCATTTAAACCATCTTGTTAAGCTACTGCGACCTCCACCGCTCTTCCAAGGGGCATTTAAACTATCTTGTTAAGCTACTGCGACCTGCAAGTCTCTTCCAAGGGGCATTTAAACTGTCTTGTTAAGCTTCAGTGACCTGCACGTCTCTTCCAAGGGGCATTTAAACCGTCTTGTTAAGCTACTGCGACTTGCACGTCTCTTCCAAGGCGCATTTAAACGGTCTTGTTAAGCTACTGTAACCTCCACCACTTTTCCAAGTGGCATTTAAACCGTCTTTTTAAGCTACTGCGACCTGCACGTCTCTTCAAAGGGGCATTTAAAACGCTTTGTTAAGCTACTGCGACCTGCATTTCTCTTCCAAGGTGCATTTAAACCGTCTTGTTAAGCTACTGCGACCTGCATGTCTCTTCCAAGGGGCATTTAAACTGTCTTGTTAAGCAACTGCGACCTCCACCGCTCTTCCAAGTGGCATTTAACCCGTCTTGTTAAGCTTCTTCGACCTGCACGTCTCTTCCAAGTTGCATTTACACCATCTTGGTAAGCTACTGTGACCTTCACCTCTCTTCCAACGGGCATTTAAACCGTCTTGGTAAGCTACTGTGACCTGCGAGCCTATTCCAAGGGGAATTTAAACCCTCTTGTTAAGCTACTGCGAACTGCACGTCTCTTCCAAGGGGGATTTAAACCGTTTTGTTAAGCTACTGCGACCTGCACGTCTCTTCCAAGTTGCATTTAAACCATCTTGTTAAGCTACTGCGACCCTCACCTCTCTTCCAAGGGGCATTTAAACGGTCTTATTAAGCTACTGCGACCTGCACGTCTCTTCCAAGGGGCATTTAAACTGTCTTGTTAAGCTACTGCGACCTGCACGTCTCTTCCAAGGGGCATTAAACTATCTTGTTAAGCTACTGCGACCTCCACCGCTCTTCCAAGGGGCATTTAAACCGTCTTGTTAAGCTACTGCGACCTGCACATCTCTTCCAAGGGCATTTAAACCGTCTTGGTAAGCTAATGCGACCTGCAAGCCTATTCCAAGGGGCATTTAAACACTCTTGTTAAGCTGCTGCGACCTGCACGTCTCTTCCAAGGGGGATTTAAACTGTCTTGCTAAGCTACTGCGACCTGCACGTCTCTTCCAAGGGGCATTTAAACCGTCTTGTTAAGCTACTGCGACCTGCCCATCTCTTCCAAGGAGCATTTTTACCGTCTTTTTAAGCTACTGCGACTTGCACGTCTCTACCAAGGGGCATTTAAACCGTCTTGTTAAGCTACTGTAACCTCCACCACTTTTCCAAGTGGCATTTAAATCGTCTTGTTAAGCTACTGCGACCTGCACGTCTCTTCCAAGGGGCATTTAAACCATCTTGGTAAGCTACTGCTACCTGCAAGCCTATTCCAAGGGGCATTTAAACCCTCTGGGTAAGCTACTGCGACCTGCAAGCCTATTCCAGGGGGCATTTAAACCCTTTTTTTAAGCTACTGCGACCTGCACGTCTTTTCCAAGGGGGTTTTAAACCGTCTTGTTAAGCTACTGTGACTTGCACGTCTCTTCCAAGGGGCATTTAAATCGTCTTGTTAAGCTACTGCGACCTGCACGTCTCTTCCAAGGGGCATTTAAACCGTCTTAGTAAGCTACTGCGACCTGCACGTCTCTTCCAAGGGGCATTTAAACTGTCTTGTTAAGCTACTGCGACCTCCACCTCTCTTCCAAGAGGCATTTAAACCGTTTTTATAAGCTACTGCGACCTGCACGTTTCTTCAAAGGGGCATTTAAACTTTCTTGTTAAGCTACTGCGACCTGCAAATCTCCTCCAAGGGGCATTTAAATTGTCTTGGTAAGCTACTGCGACCTGCAAGCCTATTCCAAGTGGCATTTAAACCCTCTTGTTAAGCTACTGCGACCTGCTCGTCTCTTCCAAGAAGGATTTAAACGGTCTTGTTAAGCTACTGCGACCTGCATGTCTCTTGCAAGGTGCATTTAAACCGTCTTGTTAAGCTACTGCGACCTGTACGTCTCTTCCAAGGGGCATTTAAACCGTCTTAGTAAGCTACTGCGACCTGCACGTCTCTTCCAAGGGGCATTTAAACTGTCTTGTTAAGCTACTGCGACCTCCACCTCTCTTCCAAGGGTCAATTAAACCGTCTTTATAAGCTACTGCGACCTGCACGTCTCTTCAAAGGGGCATTTAAACCGTCTTGTTAAGCTACTGCGACCTGCACGTCTCTTCCAAGTGGCATTTAAACCGTCTTGTTAAGCTACTGCGACCTGCACATCTCTTCCAAGTCGCATTTAAACTGTCTTGTTAAGCTACTACGACCTGCACGTCCCTTCCAAGGCGCATTTAAACCGTATTTTTAAGCTACTGCGACTTGCACGTCTCTTTCAAGGGGCATTTAAAACGTGTTGTTAAGCTACTGCGACCTGCACGTCTCTTCCAAGGGGCATTTAAACCGTCTTGTTAAGCTACTGCGACCTCCAATGTTCTTCCAAGGGGCATTGAAACCATCTTGGTAAGCTACTGCGACCTGCAAGCCTATTCCAAGGGGGATTTAAACCGTCTTGTTAAGCAACTGCGACCTGCACGTCTCTTCCAAGGGGCATTTAAACCGTCTTGTTAAGCTACTGTGACCTGCTCGTCTCTTCCAAGGCGCATTTAAACCGTCTTTTTAAGCTACTGCGACTTGCACGTCTCTTCCAAGGGGCATTTAAATCGTCTTGTTCAGCTACTGTAACCTCCACCACTTTTCCAAGGGGCATTTAAATCTTCTTGTTAAACTGCTGCGACCTGCACGTCTCTTCCAAGGGGCATTTAAACCGTCTTGTTAAGCTACTACGACCAGCACGTCTCTTCCAAGTGGCATTTGAACCGTCTTGTTAAGCTACTGCGACCTGCACGGCTCTTCCAAGTGGCATTTAAACTGTCTTGTTAAGCTACTGCGACCTCCACCTCTCTTCCAAGGGGCATTTAAACCGTCTTGTTAAGCTACTGCGACCTGCAATGTTCTTCCAAGGGGCATTTTATTCGTCTTGGTAAGCTACTGCGACCTGCAAGCCTATTCCAAGGGGCATTTAAACTCTCTTGTTAAGCTACTGCGACCTGCACGTCTCTTCCAATGGGGATTTAAACCGTCTTGTTAAGCTACTGCGACCTGCACGTCTCTTCCAAGGGGCATTTAAACCGTCTTGTTAAGCTACTGTGACCTGCTCGTCTCTTCCAAGGCGCATTTAAACCGTCTTATTAAGCTACTGCGACTTGCACGTCTCTTCCAAGGGGCATTTAAACCGTCTTGTTAAGCTCCTGTTACCTGCTCGTCTCTTCCAAGGGGCATTTAAACCGTCTTTTTAAGATAGTGCGACCTGCACGTCTCTTCCAAGGCGCATTTAAACCGTCTTTTTAAGCTACTGCGACTTGCACGTCTCTTCCAAGGGGCATTTAAACCGTCTTGTTAAGCTACTGTAACCTCCACCACTTTTCCAAGGGGCATTTAAACCGTCTTGTTAAGCTACTGCGACCTGCACGTCTCTTCCAGGGGGCATTTAAACCATCTTGTTAAGCTACTGCGACCTCCAATGCTCTTCCAAGGGGCATTTAAACCGTCTTGGTAAGCTACTGCGACCTGCACGTCTCTTCCAAGGAGGATTTAAACCGTCTTGTTAAGCTACTGCGACCTGCGTGTCTCTTCCAAGGGGCATTTAAACCGTCTTGTTAAGCTACTGTGACCTGCTCATCTCTTCCAAGGCGCATTTAAACCGTCTTTTTAAGCTACTGCGACTTGCACGTCTCTTCCAAGGGGCATTTAAACCGTCTTGTTAAGCTACTGTAACCTCCACCACTTTTCCAAGGGGCATTTAAACCGTCTTGTTAAGCTACTGCGACCTGCACGTCTCTTCCAAGGGGCATTTAAACCGTCTTGTTAAGCTACTGCGACCTGCACCTCTCTTCCAAGTGGCATTTAAACCGTCTTGTTAAGCTACTGCGACCTGCATGTATTTTCCAAGGGGCATTTAAACCGTTTTGTTAAGCCACTGCGACCTGCACGTCTCTTCCAAGGGGCATTTAAACCGACTTTTTAAGCTGCTGCGAACAGCATGTCTCTTCCAAGGGGCATTTAAACCATCTTGTTAAGCTACTGCGACCTCCACCGCTCTTCCAAGGGGCATTTAAACCATCTTGTTAAGCTACTGCGACCTGCAAGTCTCTTCCAAGGGGCACTTAAACGGTCTTGGTAAGCTACTGCGACCTGCACGTCTCTTCCAAGGTGCATTTAAACCATCTTGTTAAGCTACTGCGACCTGCACGTCTCTTCCAAGGGACATCTAAACTGTCTTATTAAGCTACTGCGACCTGCACATCTCTTCCAAGGGGCATTTAAACCGTCTTATTAAGCTACTGCGACCTCCATCTCTCTTCCAAGTGGCATTTAAACCGTCTTTTTAAGCTACTGCGACTAGCACGTCTCTTCCAAGGGGCATTTAAACTGTCTTGTTAAGCTACTGTAAACTCCACCACTTTTCCAAGGGGCATTTAAACCGTCTTTTTAAGCTACTGCGACCTCCACCGCTCTTCCAAGGGGCATTTAAACCGTCTTGTTAAGCTACTGCGACCTGCTCGTCTCTTCCAAGTGGCAATTAAACCGTCTTGTTAAGCTACTGCGACCTGCACGTCTCTTCCAAGTGGCATTTAAACTGTCTTGTTAAGCTTCTGCGACCTCCACCTCTCTTACAAGGGCCATTTAAACCGACTTATTAAGCTACTGCGACCTGCACATCTCTTCCAAGGGGCATTTAAGCCATTTTATTAAGCTATTGCGACCTGCACGTCTCTTCCAAGGGGAATTTAAACTGTCTTGTTCAGCTACTGCGACCTCCAATGCTCTTCCATGGGGCATTTAAACTGTCTTGGTAAGCTACTGCGACCTGCAAGCCTATTCCAAGGGGCATTTAAACTCTCTTGTTAAGCTACTGCGACCTGCACGTCTCTTCCAAGGGGGATTTAAACCGTCTTGTTAAGCTACTGCGACCTGCACGTCTCTTCCAAGGGGCATTTAAACCGTCTTGTTAAGCTACTGTGACCTGCTCGTCTCTTCCAAGGCGCATTTAAACCGTCTTTTTAAGCTACTGCGACTTGCACGTCTCTTCCAAGGGGCATTTAAATCGTCTTGTTCAGCTACTGTAACCTCCACCACTTTTCCAAGGGGCATTTAAATCGTCTTGTTAAACTGCTGCGACCTGCACGTCTCTTCCAAGGGGCATTTAAACCGTCTTGTTAAGCTACTGCGACCTGCATGTCTCTTCCAAGGGGCATTTAAACCGTTTTGTTAAGCTACTGCGACCTGCATGTCTCTTCCAAGGGGCATTTAAACCGTCTTGTTAAGCCACTGCGACCTGCACGTCTCTTCCAAGGGGCATTTAAACCATCTTAGTAAGCTACTGCGACCTGCACGTCTCTTCCAAGGGGCATTTAAACTGTCTTGTTAAGCCTCTGCGACCTGAACGTCTCTTCCAAGGCGCATTTAAACCGTCTTTTTAAGCTACTGCGACTTGCACGTCTCTTCCAAGGGGCATTTAAACCGTCTTGTTAAGCTACTGTAACCTCCACCACTATTCCAAGGGGCATTTAAATCGTCTTGTTAAGCTACTGCGACCTGCACGTCTCTTCCAAGGGGCATTTAAACCTTCTTGTTAAGCTACTGCGACCTGCATGTTTCTTCCAAGGGGCATTTAAACCATCTTGTTAAGCCACTGCGACCTGCACAACTCTTCCAAGGGGCATTTAAACCGTCTTTTTAAGCTGCTGCGACCTGCATGTCTCTTCCAAGGGGCATTTAAACCGTCTTGTTAAGCTACTGCGACCTGCACGTCTCTTCAAAGGGGCATTTAAACCATCTTGTTAAGCTACTGCGACCTGCACGTCTCTTCAAAGGGGCATTTAAACCGTCTTGTTAAGCTACTACGACCTGCACGTCTCTTCCAAATGGCATTTGAACCGTCTTGTTAAGCTACTGCGACCTCCACCTCTCTTCCAAGGGCCATTTAAACCGTCTTATTAAGCTACTGCGACCTGCACATCTCTTCCAAGAGGCATTTAAACCATCTTATTAAGCTACTGCGACCTGCACGTCTCTTCCAAGGGGCATTTATACTGTTTTGTTAAGCTACTGCGATCTCCAATGCTCTTCAAAAGGGCATTTAAACCGTCTTGGTAAGCTACTGCGACCTGCAAGCCTATTCCAAGGGGCATTTAAACCCTCTTGTTAAGCTACTGCGACATGCACGTCTGTTCCAAAGGGGATTTAAACTGTCTTATTAAGCTACTGCGACCTGCACGTCTCTTCCAAGGGGCAGTTAAACCGTCTTGTTTAGCTACTGTGACCTGCTCGTCTCTCCCAAGGGGCATTTAAACCGTCTTGTTAAGATACTGCGACCTGCACGTCTCTTCCAAGGCGCATTTAAACCGTCTTTTTAAGCTACTGCGACTTGCACGTCTCTTCCAAGGGGCATTTAAACCGTCTTGTTAAGCTACTGTAACCTCCACCACTTTTCCAAGGGGCATTTAAACCGTCTTGTTAAGCTACTGCGACCTGCACGTCTCTTCCAAGGGGCATTTAAACCATCTTGTTAAGCTTCTGTGACCTCCAATGCTCTTCCAAGGGGCATTTAAACCGTCTTGGTAAGCTACTGCGACCTGCAAGCCTATTTCAAGGGGCATTTAAACCCTTTTGTTAAGCTACTGCAACCTGCATGTCTCTTCAATTGCCATTTAAACCGTCTTGTTAAGCTACTGTGACCTGCTCGTCTCTTCCAAGGCGCATTTAAACCGTCTTTTTAAGCTACTGCGACTTGCACGTCTCTTCCAAGAGGCATTTAAACCGTCTTGTTAAGCTACTGTAACCTCCACCACTATTCCATGGGGCATTTAGACCCTCTTTTTAAGCTACTGCGACCTGTACGTCTCTTCCAAGGGGCATTTAAACCGTCTTGTTAAGCTACTGCGACCTGCATGTCTCTTCCAAGGGGCATTTAAACCTTTTGTTAAGCCACTGCGACCTGCACGTCTCTTCCAAGGGGCATTTAAACCGTCTTTTTAAGATGCTGCGACCTGCATGTCTCTTCCAAGGGGCATTTAAACCATCTTGTTAAGCTACTGCGACCTCCACCGCTCTTCCAAGGGGCATTTAAACCATATTGTTAAGCTACTGCGACCTGCAGGTCTCTTACAAGGGGCATTTAAACCGTCTTGTTAATCTACTGCGACCTGCACGTCTCTTCCATGGGGTATTTAAACCGTCTTGTTAAGCTACTGCGACCTACACGTCTCTACCAAGAGACTTTTAAACCGTCTTGTTAAGCTACTGCGACCTGCATGTCTCTTCCAAGCGGCATTTAAACTGTCATGTTAAGCTACTGCGACCTCCACCGCTCTTCCAAGGGGCATTTAAACCATCTTGTTAAGCTACTGCGACCTGCATGTCTCTTCCAAGGGGCAATTAAACTGTCTTGTTAAGCAACTGCGACCTGCACATCTCTTCCAAGGGGCATTTAAAACGCTTTGTTAAGCTACTGCGACCTGCATGTCTCTTCCAAGGGGCATTAAAACCGTCTTGTTAAGCTACTGCGACCTGCACGTTTCTTCCAAGGGGCATTTAAACCGTCTAGTTAAGCTGCTGCGAACTGCATGTCTCTTCCAAGGGGCATTTAAACTGTCTTGTTAAGCTACTGAGACCTGCACATCTCTTCCAAGGGGCATTTAAACTGTCTTATTAAGCTACTGCGACCTCCACCGCATTTCCAAGGGGCATTTAAACCGTCTTGTTAAGCTACTGCGACCTCCACCTCTCTTCCAAGGGGCATTTAAACCATCTTATTAAGCTACTGCAACCTGCACATCTCTTCCAAGGGGCATTTAAACTGTCTTATTAAGCTACTGCGACAAGCACGTCTCTTCCAAAGGGGCATTTAAACTGTATTCTTAAGCTACTGCGACCTCCACCGCTCTTCCAAGGGGCATTTAAACCGTCTTGTTAAGCTACTGCAACCTGCAAGCCTATTCCAAGGGTCATTTAGATCCTCTTGTTAAGCTACTGCGACCTGCAGGTCTCTTCCTAGTGGGATTAAACAGACTTGTTAAGCTACTGCGACCTGCACGACTCTTCCAAGGGGCATTTAAACCGTCTTATTAAGCTACTGCGACCTGCTCGACTATTCCAAAGGGCATTTAAACCGTCTTGTTAAGCTACTGCGACCTGCATGTCTCTTCCAAGGGGTATTTAAACAGTCTTGTTAAGCTACTGCGACCTGCACGTCTCTTCTAAGGCGCATTTAAACTGTCTTTTTAAGCTACTGCGAATTGCACGTCTCTTCCAAGGGGCATTTAAACTGTCTTGTTAAGATACTTCGACCTGCACGTCTCTTCCAAGGGGCATTTAAACCGTCTTGTTAAGATACTTCGACCTGCTCGTCTCTTCCAAGGGGCATTTAAACCATCTTGTTAAGCTACTGCGACCTCCACCGCTCTTCCAAGGGGCATTTAAACTATCTTGTTAAGCTACTGCGACCTGCAAGTCTCTTCCAAGGGGCATTTAAACTGTCTTGTTAAGCTTCAGTGACCTGCACGTCTCTTCCAAGGGGCATTTAAACCGTCTTGTTAAGCTACTGCGACTTGCACGTCTCTTCCAAGGCGCATTTAAACGGTCTTGTTAAGCTACTGTAACCTCCACCACTTTTCCAAGTGGCATTTAAACCGTCTTTTTAAGCTACTGCGACCTGCACGTCTCTTCCAAGGGGCATTTAAAACGCTTTGTTAAGCTACTGCGACCTGCATTTCTCTTCCAAGGTGCATTTAAACCGTCTTGTTAAGCTACTGCGACCTGCATGTCTCTTCCAAGGGGCATTTAAACTGTCTTGTTAAGCAACTGCGACCTCCACCGCTCTTCCAAGTGGCATTTAACCCGTCTTGTTAAGCTTCTTCGACCTGCACGTCTCTTCCAAGTTGCATTTACACCATCTTGGTAAGCTACTGTGACCTTCACCTCTCTTCCAACGGGCATTTAAACCGTCTTGGTAAGCTACTGTGACCTGCGAGCCTATTCCAAGGGGAATTTAAACCCTCTTGTTAAGCTACTGCGAACTGCACGTCTCTTCCAAGGGGGATTTAAACCGTTTTGTTAAGCTACTGCGACCTGCACGTCTCTTCCAAGTTGCATTTAAACCATCTTGTTAAGCTACTGCGACCCTCACCTCTCTTCCAAGGGGCATTTAAACGGTCTTATTAAGCTACTGCGACCTGCACGTCTCTTCCAAGGGGCATTTAAACTGTCTTGTTAAGCTACTGCGACCTGCACGTCTCTTCCAAGGGGCATTAAACTATCTTGTTAAGCTACTGCGACCTCCACCGCTCTTCCAAGGGGCATTTAAACCGTCTTGTTAAGCTACTGCGACCTGCACATCTCTTCCAAGGGCATTTAAACCGTCTTGGTAAGCTAATGCGACCTGCAAGCCTATTCCAAGGGGCATTTAAACACTCTTGTTAAGCTGCTGCGACCTGCACGTCTCTTCCAAGGGGGATTTAAACTGTCTTGCTAAGCTACTGCGACCTGCACGTCTCTTTCAAGGGGCATTTAAACCGTCTTGTTAAGCTACTGCGACCTGACCATCTCTTCCAAGGAGCATTTTTACCGTCTTTTTAAGCTACTGCGACTTGCACGTCTCTACCAAGGGGCATTTAAACCGTCTTGTTAAGCTACTGTAACCTCCACCACTTTTCCAAGTGGCATTTAAATCGTCTTGTTAAGCTACTGCGACCTGCACGTCTCTTCCAAGGGGCATTTAAACCATCTTGGTAAGCTACTGCGACCTGCAAGCCTATTCCAAGGGGCATTTAAACCCTCTGGGTAAGCTACTGCGACCTGCAAGCCTATTCCAGGGGGCATTTAAACCCTTTTTTTAAGCTACTGCGACCTGCACGTCTTTTCCAAGGGGGTTTTAAACCGTCTTGTTAAGCTACTGTGACTTGCACGTCTCTTCCAAGGGGCATTTAAATCGTCTTGTTAAGCTACTGCGACCTGCACGTCTCTTCCAAGGGGCATTTAAACCGCCTTGTTAAGCCACTGCGACCAGCACGTCTCTACCAAGGGGCATTTAAACCGTCTTGTTAAGCTACTGCGACCTGCACGTCTCTACCAAGGGGCATTTAAACCGTCTTGTTAAGCTACTGTAACCTCCACCACTTTTCCAAGTGGCATTTAAATCGTCTTGTTAAGCTACTGCGACCTGCACGTCTCTTCCAAGGGGCATTTAAACCATCTTGGTAAGCTACTGCTACCTGCAAGCCTATTCCAAGGGGCATTTAAGTCCTCTGGGTAAGCTACTGCGACCTGCAAGCCTATTCCAGGGGGCATTTAAACCGTCTTTTTAAGCTGCTGCGACCTGCCCGTCTCTTCCAAGGCGCATTTAAACCGTCTTTTTAATCTACTGCGACTTGCACGTCTCTTCCAAGGGGCATTTAAACCGTCTTGTTAAGCTACTGTAACCTCCACCACTTTTCCAAGGGGCATTTAATCCGTCTCGTTAAGCTACTGCGACCTGCACGTCGTTTCCAAGGGGCATTTAAACTGTCATTTTAAGCTACTGCGACCTGCATGTCTCTTCCAAGGGGTATTGAAACCGTCTTATTAAGCTACTGCGACCGGCACGTCTCTTCCAAGGGGCATTTAAACTGTCTTGTTTAGCTACTGTGACCTCCACCGCTCTTCCAAGGGGCATTAAAACCTTATTGTTAAGCTAATGCGAGCTGCACGTCTCTTCCAAGGGGCATTTAAACCGTCTTGGTAAGCTAATGAGACTTGCACGTCTCTTCCAAGGCGCATTTAAACCGTCTTGTTAAGCTTCTGTAACCTCCACCACTTTTCCTAGGGGCATTTAAACCGTCTTGTTAAGCTACTGCGACCTGCACGTCTCCTCCAATGGGCATTTAAACCGTCTTATTAAGCTACTGCGACCTGCACGTCTCTTCCAAGGGGCATTTAAACTGTCTTGTTAAGCTACTGCAACCTTCACATATCTTCCAAGGGGCATTGAAACCGTCTAATTAAGCTACTGTGACCTGCACGTCTCTTCCAAGGGGCATTTAAACTGTCTTCTTAAGCTACTGCGACCTCCACCGCTCTTCCAAGGGGCATTTAAACCGTCTTGTTTAGCAACTGCGACCTGCACGTCTCTTCCAAGGGGCATTTAAACAGTCTTGTTAAGCTGCTGCGACCTGCATGTCTCTTCCAAGCGGCATTTAAACTGTCATGTTAAGCTACTGCGACCTGCACGTCTCTTCCAAGGGGCATTTAAATCGTATTGGTAAGCTATTGTGAACTGCACGTCTCTTCCAAGGGGCATTTAAACTGTCTTGTTAAGCTACTGCGACCTGCACGTCTCTTCCAAGGGGCATTTAAACCGTCTTGTTAAGCTACTGCGACCTCCACCGCTCTTACAAGGGGCATTTAAACTGTCTTGTTAAGCTACTGCGACCTGCACGTCTCTTCCAAGGGGCATTTAAATCGTATTAGTAAGCTACTGCGAACTGCACGTCTCTTCCAAGGGGCATTTAAACTGTCTTGTTAAGCTACTGCGACCTGCACGTCTCTTCCAAGGGGCATTTAAACCGTCTTGTTAAGCTACTGCGACCTCCACCGCTCTTCCAAGGGGCATTTAAACCATCTTGTTAAGCTACTGCGACCTGCTCGTCTCTTCCAAGGGGCATTTAAACCGTCTTGTTAAGCTACTGCGACCTGCAAGCCTATTCCAAGGGACATTTAAACCCTCTTGATAAGCTACTGCGACCTGCTCGTCTCTTCCGAGGGGGATTTAAACCGTCTTGTTAAGCTACTGCGACCTGCACGTCTCTTCCAAGGGGCATTTAAACCGTCTTGTTAAGCTACTGCGACCTGCTCGTCTCTTCCAAGGGGCATTTAAACCGTCTTGTTAAGCTACTGTAACCTCCACCACTTCTCCAAGGGGCATTTAAACCGTCTTGTTAAGCTACTGCGACATGCACGTCTCTTCCAAGGGGCATTTAAACTGTCCTGTTAAGCTACTGCGACCTGCATGTCTCTTCCAAGGGGCATTTAAACCGTCTTGTTAAGCCACTGCGACCTGTACGTCTCTTCCCAGGGGCATTTAAACCGTCTTGTTAAGCTACTGTAACCTCCACCACTTTTCCAAGGGGCATTTAATCCGTCTCGTTAAGCTACTGCGACCTGCACGTCGTTTCCAAGGGGCATTTAAACTGTCATTTTAAGCTACTGCGACCTGCATGTCTCTTCCAAGGGGTATTGAAAACGTCTTATTAAGCTACTGCGACCGGCACGTCTCTTCCAAGGGGCATTTAAACTGTCTTGTTTAGCTACTGTGACCTCCACCGCTCTTCCAAGGGGCATTAAAACCTTATTGTTAAGCTAATGCGAGCTGCACGTCTCTTCCAAGGGGCATTTAAACCGTCTTGGTAAGCTAATGAGACTTGCATGTCTCTTCCAAGGCGCATTTAAACCGTCTTGTTAAGCTTCTGTAACCTCCACCACTTTTCCAAGGGGCATTTAAACCGTCTTGTTAAGCTACTGCGACCTGCACGTCTCCTCCAATGGGCATTTAAACCGTCTTATTAAGCTACTGCGACCTGCACGTCTCTTCCAAGGGGCATTTAAACTGTCTTGTTAAGCTACTGCGACCTTCACATATCTTCCAAGGGGCATTGAAACCGTCTAATTAAGCTACTGTGACCTGCACGTCTCTTCCAAGGGGCATTTAAACTGTCTTCTTAAGCTACTGCGACCTCCACCGCTCTTCCAAGGGGCATTTAAACCGTCTTGTTTAGCAACTGCGACCTGCACGTCTCTTCCAAGGGGCATTTAAACAGTCTTGTTAAGCTGCTGCGACCTGCATGTCTCTTCCAAGCGGCATTTAAACTGTCATGTTAAGCTACTGCGACCTGCACGTCTCTTCCAAGGGGCATTTAAATCGTATTGGTAAGCTACTGTGAACTGCACGTCTCTTCCAAGGGGCATTTAAACTGTCTTGTTAAGCTACTGCGACCTGCACGTCTCTTCCAAGGGGCATTTAAACCGTCTTGTTAAGCTACTGCGACCTCCACCGCTCTTACAAGGGGCATTTAAACTGTCTTGTTAAGCTACTGCGACCTGCACGTCTCTTCCAAGGGGCATTTAAATCGTATTGGTAAGCTACTGCGAACTGCACGTCTCTTCCAAGGGGCATTTAAACTGTCTTGTTAAGCTACTGCGACCTGCACGTCTCTTCCAAGGGGCATTTAAACCGTCTTGTTAAGCTACTGCGACCTCCACCGCTCTTCCAAGGGGCATTTAAACCATCTTGTTAAGCTACTGCGACCTGCTCGTCTCTTCCAAGGGGCATTTAAACCGTCTTGTTAAGCTACTGCGACCTGCAAGCCTATTCCAAGGGACATTTAAACCCTCTTGATAAGCTACTGCGACCTGCTCGTCTCTTCCGAGGGGGATTTAAACCGTCTTGTTAAGCTACTGTGACCTGCACGTCTCTTCCAAGGGGCATTTAAACCGTCTTGTTAAGCTACTGCGACCTGCTCGTCTCTTCCAAGGGGCATTTAAACCGTCTTGTTAAGCTACTGCGACCTGCACTTCTCTTCGAAGGCGCATTTAAACTGTCTTTTTAAGCTACTGCGACTTGCACGTCTCTTCCAAGGGGCATTTAAACCGTCTTGTTAAGCTACTGTAACCTCCACCACTTCTCCAAGGGGCATTTAAACTGTCTTGTTAAGCTACTGCGACATGCACGTCTCTTCCAAGGGGAATTTAAACTGTCTTGTTAAGCTACTGCGACCTGCATGTCTCTTCCAAGGGGCATTTAAACCGTCTTGTTAAGCCACTGCGACCTGTACGTCTCTTCCAAGAGGCATTTAAACCGTCTTGTTAAGCTACTGCGTCCTGCACGTCTCTTCCAAGGGGCATTTAAACCTTCTTTTTAAGCTGCTGCGACCTGTCCGTCTCTTCCAAGGCGCATTTAAACCGTCTTTTTAAGCTACTGCGACTTGCACGTCTCTTCCAATGGGCATTTAAACCGTCTTGTTAAGCTACTGTAACCTCCACCACTTTTCCAAGGGGCATTTAATCCGTCTCGTTAAGCTACTGCGACCTGCACGTCGTTTCCAAGGGGCATTTAAACTGTCATTTTAAGCTACTGCGACCTGCATGTCTCTTCCAAGGGGTATTGAAAACGTCTTATTAAGCTACTGTGACCGTCACGTCTCTTCCAAGGGGCATTTAAACTGTCTTGTTTAGCTACTGTGACCTCCACCGCTCTTCCAAGGGGCATTAAAACCTTATTGTTAAGCTAATGCGAGCTGCACGTCTCTTCCAAGGGGCATTTAAACCGTCTTGGTAAGCTAATGAGACTTGCACGTCTCTTCCAAGGCGCATTTAAACCGTCTTGTTAAGCTTCTGTAACCTCCACCACTTTTCCAAGGGGCATTTAAACCGTCTTGTTAAGCTACTGCGACCTGCACGTCTCCTCCAATGGGTATTTAAACCGTCTTATTAAGCTACTGCGACCTGCACGTCTCTTCCAAGGGGCATTTAAACTGTCTTGTTAAGCTACTGCGACCTTCACATATCTTCCAAGGGGCATTGAAACCGTCTAATTAAGCTACTGTGACCTGCACGTCTCTTCCAAGGGGCATTTAAACTGTCTTCTTAAGCTACTGCGACCTCCACCACTCTTCCAAGGGGCATTTAAACCGTCTTGTTTAGCAACTGCGACCTGCACGTCTCTTCCAAGGGGCATTTAAACCGTCTTGGTAAGCTAATGCGACCTGCACATCTCTTCCATGGCGCATTTAAACCGTCTATTTAAGCTACTGCGACTTGAAAGTCTCTTCCAAGGGGCATTTAAACCGTCTTGTTAAGCTACTGTAACCTCCACCACTTTTCCAAGGGGCATTTAAAACGTCTTGTTAAGCTACTGCGACCTGCACGTCTCTTCCAAGGGACATTTTAACTGTCTTGTTAAGCTGCTGCGACCTGCATGTCTCTTCCAAGGGGCATTTAAACCGTCTTGTTAAGCCACTGCGACCTGCACGTCTCTTCCAAGGGGCATTTAAACCGTCTTGTTAAGCTGCTGCGATCTGCATGTCTCTTCCAAGGGGCATTTAAATAATCTTGTTAAGCTATTGCGATCTCCACCGCTCTTCCAAGGGGCATTTAAACCGTCTTGATAAGCTACTGTGACCAGCAAGTCTCTTTCAAGGGGCATTTAATCTGTCTTGTTAAGCTACTGTGACCTGCACATCTCTTCCAAGTGGCATTTAAACCGTCTTGTTAAGCAACTGCGACCTGCACGTCTCTTCCAAGGGTCATTTAAACCGTCTTGCTAAGCTACTGCGACCTGTTCGTCTCTTCGAAGGGGCATTTAAACCGTCTTGGTAAGCTACTGCGACCTGCACGTCTCTTCCAAGGCGCATTTAAACCGTCTTTTTAAGCTACTGCGACTTGCACGTCTCTTCCAAGGGGCATTTAAACCGTCTTGTTAAGCTACTGTAACCTCCACCACTTTTCCAAGGGGCATTTAAACCGTCTTGTTAAGCTACTGCGACCTGCACGTCTCTTCCAAGGGGCATTTAAACCGTCTTGTTAAGCTACTGCGACCTGCATGTCTCTTCCAAGGGGCATTTAAACCGACTTTTTAAGCCACTGCGACCTGCACGTCTCTTCCAAGGGGCATTTAAACCGTCTTTTTAAGCTGCTGCGAACTGCATGTCTCTTCCAAGGGGCATTTAAACCATCTTGTTAAGCTACTGCGACCTGCACGTCTCTTCCAAGGGGCATGTAAACCATCTTATTAAGCTACTGCGACCTGCACATCTCTTCAAAGGGGTATTGAAACCGTCTTATTAAGCTACTGCGACCTGCACGTCTCCTCCAAGGGGCATTTAAACCGTCTTATTAAGCTACTGCGACCTGCACGTCTCTTCCCAGGGGCATTTAAACTGTCTTATTTAGCTACTGTGACCTCCAGCACTCTTCCAAAGGGCATTTAAATCTTATTGTTAAGATACTGCGACCTGCACGTCTCTTCCAAGGGGCATTTAAACTGTCTTGTTAAGCGACTGCGACCTGCACGTCTCTTCCAAGGTGCATTTAAACCATCTTGTTAATCTACTGCGACCTGCACGTCTCTTCCAAGAGGCATTTAAACCGTCTTATTAAGCTACTGCGACCTGCACGTCTATTCCAAGGGGCATTTAAACCATCTTATTAAGCTACTGCGACCTGCACATCTCTTCCAAGGGGTATTGAAACCGTCTTATTAAGCTACTGCGACCTGCACGTCTCTTCCAAGGGGCATTTAAACTGTCTTGTTTAGCTACTGTGACCTTCACCGCTCTTCCAAGGGGCATTTAAACCTTATTGTTAAGCTACTGCGACCTGCACGTCTCTTCCAAGGGGCATTTAAACCGTCTTGGTAAGCTAATGCGACCTGCAAGCCTATTCCAAGGGGCATTTAAACACTCTTGTTAATCTACTGCGACCTGCACGTTTCTTCCATGGCGCATTTAAACCATCTATTTAAGCTACTGCGACTTGAAAGTCTCTTCCAAGGGGCATTTAAACCGTCTTGTTAATCTACTGTAACCTCCACCAGTTTTCCAAGGGGCATTTAAACCGTCTTGTTAAGCTACTGCGACCTGCACGTCTCTTCCAAGGGGCATTTAAACTGTCTTGTTAAGCTACTGCGACCTGCATGTCTCTTCCAAGGGGCATTTAAACCGTCTTGTTAAGCCACTGCGACCTGCACGTCTCTTCCAAGGGGCATTTAAACCGTCTTGTTAAGCTACTGCGACCTGCACGTCTCTTCCAAGGGGCATTTAAACCGTCTTGTTAAGCTGCTGCGACTTGCCCGTCTCTTCCAAGGCGCATTTAAACCGTCTTTTTAAGCTACTGCGACTTGCACGTCTCTTCCAAGGTTCATTTAAACCGTCTTGTTAAGCTACTGTAACGTCCATCACTTTTCCAAGGGGCATTTAAACCGTCGTGTTAAGCTTCTGCGACTTGCACGTCTCTTCCAAGGGCCATTTAAACTGTCTTGTTAAGCTACTGCGACCTGCATGTCTCTTCCAAGGGGCATTTAAACCGTCCTGTTAAGCTGCTGCGACCTGCACGTCTCTTTCAAGGGGCATTTAAACTGTCTTGTTAAGCTACTGCGACCTCCACCGCTCTTCCAAGGGGCATTTAAACCGTCTTGTTAAGCTACTGCGACTTGCACGTCTCTTCCAAGGGGCATTTAAACCGTCTTGTTAAGCTACTGTAACCTCCACCACTTTTCCAAGGGGCATTTAAACGCTCTTTTTAAGCTACTGCGACCTGCACGTCTCTTCCAAGGTGCATTTAAACCGTCTTGTTAAGCTACTGCGACCTGCACGTCTCTTCCAAGGGGCATTTAAACCGTCTTGGTAAGCTACTGCGACCTGCAAGCCTATTCCAAGGGGCATTTAAACCCTCTTGTTAAGCTACTGCTACCTGCACGTCTCTTCCAAGGGGGATTTAAACCGTCTTGTTAAGCTACTGTGACCTGCACGTCTCTTCCAAGGGGCATTTAAACCGTCTTGTTAAGCTACTGCGACCTGCTCGTCTCTTCCAAGGGGCATTTAAACCGTCTTGTTAAGCTACTGCGACCTGCACGTCTCTTCCATGGCGCATTTAAACCGTCTTTTTAAGCTACTGCGACTTGCACGTCTCTTCCAAGGGGCATTTAAACCGTCTTGTTAAGCTATTGTAACCTCCACCACTTTTCCAAGGGGCATTTAAACCATCTTGTTAAGCTTCTGCGACCTGCACGTCTCTTCCAAGGGGCATTTAAACTGTCTTGTTAAGCTACTGCGACCTGTATGTCTCTTCCAAGGGGCATTTAAACCGTCTTGTTAAGCTGCTGCGATCTACATTTCTCTTCCAAGGGGCATTTAAACAAACTTGTTAAGCTACTGCGACCTCCACCGAACTTCCAAGGGGCATTTAAACCGTCTTGTTAAGCTACTGCGACCTGCACGTCTCTTTCAAGGGGCATTTAAACTGTCTTATTAATCTACTGCGAACTCCACCGCTCTTCCAAGGGGCATTTAAACCGTCTTGTTAAACTACTGCGACCTGCAGGTCTCTTCCAAGTGGCATTTAAACCGTCTTGTTAAGCTACTGCGACCTGCACGTCTCTTCTAAGTGCCATTTAAACTGTCTTGTTAAGCTACTGCGACCTCCACCTTTCTTCCAAGGGCCATTTAAACAGTCTTAGTAAGCTACTGCGACCTGCACATCTACATTTCTTCCAAGGGGCATTTAAACCGTCTTATTAAGCTACTACGACCTGCACATCTCTTCCAAGGGGCATTTAAACCTTCTTATTAAGCTACTGCGACCTGCACGTCTCTTCCAAGAGGCATTTAAACTGTCTTGTTAAGCTACTGAGATCTTCACCGCTCTTCCAAGGGGCATTTAAACAGTCTTGTTAATCTACTGCGACCTGCATGTCTCTTCCAAGGGGCATTTAAACCGTCTTTTTAAGCTGCTGCGAACTGCCTGTCTCTTCCAAGGGGCATTTAAACCATCTTGTTAAGCTACTGCGTCCTCTACCGCTCTTCCAAGGGGCATTTAAACCATCTTGTTAAGCTACTGTGACCTGCACGTCTCTTCCAAGGGGCATTTAAACCGTCTTGGTTAGCTACTGCGACCTGCAAGCCTATTCCAAGTGGCATTTAAACTATCTTGTTGAGCTACTGCGACCTGCACGTCTCTTCCAAGGGGGATTTAAACCGTCTTGTTAAGCTACTGCGACCTGCACGTCTCTTCCAAGGGGCATTTAAACCGTCTTGTTAAGCAACTGCGACCTGCTCGTCTCTTCCAAGGGGCATTTAAACCGTCTTGTTAAGCTACTGTGACCTGCACGTCTCTTCCAAGGGGCATTTAAACCGTCTTTTTAAGCTACTGCGACTTGCACGTCTCTTCCAAGGGGTCATTTAAACCGTCTTTTTAAGCTGCTGCGAACTGCATGTCTCTTACAAGGGGCATTTAAACCATCTTGTTAAGCTACTGCGACCTGCACGTCTCTTCCAAGGGGCATTTAAACCGTCTTGGTAAGCTACTGTGACCTGCAAGCCTATTCCAAGGGGCATTTAAACCCCCTTGTTAAGCTACTGCGACCTGCAAGACTATTCCAATGGGCATTTAAACACTCTTTTTAAGCTACTGCGACCTGCACGTCTCTTCCAAGGGGGATTTAAACTTCTTGTTAAGCTACTGCGACCTGCTCGTCTCTTCCAAGGGGCATTTAAACCGTCTTGTTAAGCTCCTGCGACCTGCACGTCTCTTCCAAGGCCCATTTAAACTGTCTTTTTAAGCAACTGCGACTTGCACGTCTCTTCCAAGGGGCATTTAAACCGTCTTGTTAAACTACTGCGACCTCCATGTCTCTTCCAAGCGGCATTTAAACCGTCTTGTTAAGCTACTGCGACCTGCGCGTCTCTTCCAAGCGGCATTTAAACAGTCTTGTTAAGCTGCTGAAACCTGCATGTCTCTTCCAAGGGGCATTTAAACTGTCTTGTTAAGCTACTGCGACCTTCGCCGCTCTTCCAGGGGCCATTTAAACTGTCTTGTTAAGCTACTGTGACCTGCACGTCTCTTCCAAGAGGCATTTAAACCCTCTTGTTAAGCTCCCGCGACCTGCACGTCTCTTGCAAGGGGCATTTAAACCCACTTGTTAAGCTACTGCGACCTGCACGTTTCTTCCAATAGGCATTTAAACCGTCTTGTTAAGCTACTGCGACCTCCACCTCTCTTCCAAGGGGCATTTAAATCGTCTTATTAAGCTACTGCGACCTGCACGTCTCTTCCAAGGGGCATTTAAACCGTCTTGTTAAGCTACTGCGACCTGCTCGTCTCTTCCAAGGGGCATTTAAACCGTCTTGTTAAGCTACTGCGACCTGCATGTCTCTTCCTAGGGGCATTTAAACCGTCTTGTTAAGCTACTGCGACCTCCTCCGCATTTCCAAGGGGCATTTAAACCGTCTTGTTAAGCTACTGCATCCTGCACGTCTCTTTCAAGGGGCATTTAAACTGTCTTGTTAGGCTACTGCGACCTCAACCGCTCTTCCAAGGGGCATTAAAACCGTCTTGTTAAGCTACTGCGACCTGAACGTCTCTTCCAAGTGGCATTTAAACCTTCTTGTTAAGCTACCATGACCTGCAAGTCTCTTTCAAGGGGCATTTAAACTGTCTTGTTAAGCTACTGCGACTTCAACCGCTCTTCCAAGGGGCATTAAAACCGTCTTGTTAAGCTACTGCGACCTGCACGTCTCTTCCAAGTGGCATTTAAACCGTCTTGTTAAGATACTATGACCTGCAAGTCTCTTCCAAGGGGCATTTAAACCATCTTGTTAAGCTACTGCGACCTGCACGTCTCTTCCAAGGGGCATTTAAACCATCTTGTTAAGCTACTGCGACCTGCAAGTCTCTTCCAAGGCGCATTTAAACCGTCTTTTTAAGCTACTGTGACCTCCAGCGCTCTTCCAAAGGGCATTTAAAACTTATTGTTAAGCTACTGCGACCTGCACGTCTCTTCCAAGGGGAATTTAAACCGTCTTGTTAAGCTACTGCGACCTGCACGTCTCTTACAAGTGGCATTTAAACCGTCTTGTTAAGCTACTATGACCTGCAAGTCTCTTCCAAGGGGCATTTAAACCATCTTGTTAAGCTACTGAGACCTGCACGTCTCTTCCAAGGGGCATTTAAACCATCTTGTTAAGCTACTGCGACCTGCAAGTCTCTTCCAAGGCGCATTTAAACCGTATTTTTAAGCTACTGTGACCTCCAGCGCTCTTCCAAAGGGCATTTAAACCTTATTGTTAAGCTACTGCGACGTGCACGTCTCTTCCAAGGGGAATTTAAACCGTTTTGTTAAGCGACTGCGACCTGCACGTCTCTTCCAAGGTGCATTTAAACCATCTTGTTAATCTACTGCGACCTGCACGTCTCTTCCAAGGGGCATTTAAACCGTCTTATTAAGCTACTGCGACCTGCACGTCTATTCCAAGGGGCATTTAAACAGTCTTGTTAAGCTACTGCGACCTCTACCTCTCTTCCAAGGGGCATTTAAACCATCTTATTAAGCTACTGCGACCTGCACATCTCTTCCAAGGGGTATTTAAACCGTCTTGTTAAGCAACTGCGACCTGCACATCTCTTCCAAGGGGCATTTAAACCGTCTTGTTAAGCTACTGCGACCTGCAAGCCTATTCCAAGGGACATTTAAACCCTCTTGATAAGCTACTGCGACCTGTTCGTCTCTTCCGAGGGGGATTTAAACCGTCTTGTTAAGCTACTTTGACCTGCACGTCTCTTCCAAGGGGCATTTAAACCGTCTTGTTAAGCTACTGCGACCTGCTCGTCTCTTCCAAGGGGCATTTAAACCGTCTTGTTAAGCTACTGCGACCTGCACTTCTCTTCGAAGGCGCATTTAAACTGTCTTTTTAAGCTACTGCGACTTGCACGTCTCTTCCAGGGGGCATTTAAACCGTCTTGTTAAGCTACTGTGACCTGCTCGTCTCTTCCAAGGCGCATTTAAACCATCTTTTTAAGCTACTGCGACTTGCACGTCTCTTCCAAGGGGCATTTAAATCGTCTTGTTCAGCTACTGTAACCTCCACCACTTTTCCAAGGGGCATTTAAATCTTCTTGTTAAACTGCTGCGACCTGCACGTCTCTTGCAAGGTGCATTTAAACCGTCTTGTTAAGCTACTGCGACCTGTACGTCTCTTCCAAGGGGCATTTAAACCATCTTAGTAAGCTACTGCAATCTGCACGTCTCTTCCAAGGGGCATTTAAACTGTCTTGTTAAGCTACTGCGACCTCCACCTCTCTTCCAAGGGGCAATTAAACCGTCTTTATAAGCTACTGCGACCTGCACGTCTCTTCAAAGTGGCATTTAAACCGTCTTGTTAAGCTACTGCGACCTGCACGTCTCTTCCAAGTGGCATTTAAACCGTCTTGTTAAGCTACTGCGACCTGCACGTCTCTTCCAAGTGGCATTTAAACTGTCTTGTTAAGCTACTACGACCTGCACGTCCCTTCCAAGGCGCATTTAAACCGTCTTTTTAAGCTACTGCGACTTGCACGTCTCTTTCAAGGGGCATTTAAAACGTCTTGTTAAGCTACTGCGACCTGCACGTCTCTTCCAAGGGGCATTTAAACCGTCTTGTTAAGATACTGCGACCTCCAATGTTCTTCCAAGGGGCATTTAAACCGTCTTGGTAAGCTACTGCGACCTGCAAGCCTATTCCAAGGGGCATTTAAACTCTCTTGTTAAGCTACTGCGACCTGCACGTCTCTTCCAAGGGGGATTTAAACCGTCTTGTTAAGCAACTGCGACCTGCACGTCTCTTCCAAGGGGCATTTAAACCATCTTGTTAAGCTACTGTGACCTGCTCGTCTCTTCCAAGGCGCATTTAAACCGTCTTTTTAAGCTACTGCGACTTGCACGTCTCTTCCAAGGGGCATTTAAATCGTCTTGTTCAGCTACTGTAACCTCCACCACTTTTCCAAGGGGCATTTAAATCTTCTTGTTAAACTGCTGCGACCTGCACGTCTCGTCCAAGGGGCATTTAAACCGTCTTGTTAAGCTACTACGACCTGCACGTCTCTTCCAAGTGGCATTTGAACCGTCTTGTTAAGCTACTGCGACCTGCACGTCTCTTCCAAGTGGCATTTAAACTGTCTTGTTAAGCTAATGCGACCTCCACCTCTCTTCCAAGGGGCATTTAAACCGTCTTGTTAAGCTACTGCGACCTGCATTGTTCTTCCAAGGGGCATTTAATTCGTCTTGTTAAGCTACTGCGACCTGCACGTCTCTTCCAAGCGGGATTTAAACCGTCTTGTTAAGCTACTGCGACCTGCACGTCTCTTCCAAGGGGCATTTAAACCGTCTTGTTAAGCTACTGTGACCTGCTCGTCTCTTCCAAGGCGGATTTAAACCGTCTTATTAAGCTACTGCGACTTGCACGTCTCTTCCAAGGGGCATTTAAACCGTCTTGTTAAGCTACTGTTACCTGCTCGTCTCTTCCAAGGGGCATTTAAACCGTCTTGCTAAGATAGTGCGACCTGCACGTCTCTTCCAAGGCGCAATTAAACCGTCTTTTTAAGCTACTGCGACTTGCACGTCTCTTCCAAGGGGCATTTAAACCGTCTTGTTAAGCTACTGTAACCTCCACCACTTTTCCAAGGGGCATTTAAACCGTCTTGTTAAGCTACTGCGAACTGCACGTCTCTTCCAAGGGGCATTTAAAACGTCTTGTTAAGCTACTGCGACCTCCAATGCTCTTCCAAGGGGCATTTAAACCGTCTTGGTAAGCTACTGCGACCTGCAAGCCTATTCCAAGAGGCATTTAAACCCTCTTGTTAAGCTACTGCGACCTGCACGTCTCTTCCAAGGAGGATTTAAACCGTCTTGTTAAGCTACTGCGACCTGCATGTCTCTTCCAAGGGGCATTTAAACCGTCTTGTTAAGCTACTGTGACCTGCTCATCTCTTCCAAGGCGCATTTAAACCGTCTTTTTAAGCTACTGCGACTTGCACGTCTCTTCCAAGGGGCATTTAAACCGTCTTGTTAAGCTACTGTAACCTCCACCACTTTTCCAAGGGGCATTTAAACCGTCTTGTTAAGCTACTGCGACCTGCACGTCTCTTCCAAGGGGCATTTAAACCGTCTTGTTAAGCTACTGCGACCTGCACCTCTCTTCCAAGTGGCATTTAAACCGTCTTGTTAAGCTACTGCGACCTGCAAGTCTGTTCCAAGGGGCACTTAAACGGTCTTGGTAAGCTACTGCGACCTGCACGTCTCTTCCAAGGTGCATTTAAACCATCTTGTTAAGCTACTGCGACCTGCACGTCTCTTCCAAGGGACATATAACCTGTCTTATTAAGCTACTGCGACCTGCACATCTCTTCCAAGGGGCATTTAAACCGTCTTATTAAGCTACTGCGAACTCCATCTCTCTTCCAAGGGTCATTTAAACCGTCTTTTTAAGCTACTGCTACTTGCACGTCTCTTCCAAGGGGCATTTACACTGTCTTGTTAAGCTACTGTAAACTCCACCACTTTTCCAAGGGGCATTTAAACCGTATTTTTAAGCTACTGCGACCTGCACGTCTCTTCCAAGGGGCATTTAAACCGTCTTGTTAAGCTACTGCGACCTGCATGTCTCTTTCAAGGGGCATTTAAAATGTCTTGTTAAGCCACTGCGACCTGCACGTCTCTTCCAAGGGGCATTTAAACCGTCTTTTTAAGCTCTTGCGACTTGCATGTCTCTTCCATGGGGCATTTAAAACATCTTGTTAAGCTACTGTAACCTCCACCACTTTTCCAAGGGGGATTTAAACCGTTTTGTTAAGCTACTGCGACCTGCATGTCTCTTCAAAGGGGCATTTAAACCTCCTTTTTAAGCTACTGCGACCTGCACGTCTCTTCCAAGGGGCATTTAAACCCTCTTGTTAAGCTACTGCGACCTGCACGTCTCTTCCAAGGCGCATTTAAACCATCTTTTTAAGCTCTTGCGACTTGCACGTCTCTTCCAAGGGGCATTTAAAACATCTTGTTAAGCTACTGTAACCTCCACCACTTTTCCAAGGGGGATTTAAACCATTTTGTTAAGCTACTGCGACCTGCATGTCTCTTCAAAGGGGCATTTAAACCGCCTTTTTAAGCTACTGCGACCTGCACGTCTCTTCCAAGGGGCATTTAAACCGTCTTGATAAGCTACTGCGACCTACATGTCTCTTCCAAGGGGCATATAAACCGTCCTGCTAAGCCACTGCGACCTGCACGTCTCTCCCAAGGGGCATTTAAACCGACTTTTTAAGCTGCTGCGAACAGCATGTCTCTTCCAAGGGGCATTTAAACCACCTTTTTAAGCTACTGTGACCTCCACCGCTCTTCCAAGGGGCATTTAAACCATCTTGTTAAGCTACTGCGACCTGCAAGTCTCCTCCAAGGGGCATTTAAATTGTCTTGGTAAGCTACTGCGACCTGCAAGCCTATTCCAAGGGGCATTTAAACCATCTTGTTAAGCTACTGCAACCTGCACGTCTCTTCCAAGGGGGATTTAAACGGTCTTGTTAAGCTACTGCGACCTGCACGTCTCTTCCAAGGGGCATTTAAACCGTCTTAGTAAGCTACTGCGACCTGCACGTCTCTTCCAAGGGGCATTTAAACTGTCTTGTTAAGCTAATGCGACCTCCACCTCTCTTCCAAGGGGCATTTAAACCGTCTTGTTAAGCTACTGCGACCTGCATTGTTCTTCCAAGGGGCATTTAATTCGTCTTGTTAAGCTACTGCGACCTGCACGTCTCTTCCAAGCGGGATTTAAACCGTCTTTTTAAGCTACTGCGACCTGCACGTCTCTTCCAAGGGGCATTTAAACCGTCTTGTTAAGCTACTGTGACCTGCTCGTCTCTTCCAAGGCGGATTTAAACTGTCTTATTAAGCTACTGCGACTTGCACGTCTCTTCCAAGGGGCATTTAAACTGTCTTGTTAAGCTACTGTTACCTGCTCGTCTCTTCCAAGGGGCATTTAAACCGTCTTGCTAAGATAGTGCGACCTGCACGTCTCTTCCAAGGCGCAATTAAACCGTCTTTTTAAGCTACTGCGACTTGCACGTCTCTTCCAAGGGGCATTTAAACCGTCTTGTTAAGCTACTGTAACCTCCACCACTTTTCCAAGGGGCATTTAAACCGTCTTGTTAAGCTACTGCGAACTGCACGTCTCTTCCAAAGGGCATTTAAAACGTCTTGTTAAGCTACTGCGACCTCCAATGCTCTTCCAAGGGGCATTTAAACCGTCTTGGTTATCTACTGCGACCTGCAAGCCTATTCCAAGAGGCATTTAAACCCTCTTGTTAAGCTACTGCGACCTGCACGTCTCTTCCAAGGAGGATTTAAACCGTCTTGTTAAGCTACTGCGACCTGCATGTCTCTTCCAAGGGGCATTTAAACCGTCTTTTTAAGCTACTGTGACCTGCTCATCTCTTCCAAGGCGCATTTAAACCGTCTTTTTAAGCTACTGCGACTTGCACGTCTCTTCCAAGGGGCATTTAAACCGTCTTGTTAAGCTACTGTAACCTCCACCACTTTTCCAAGGGGCATTTAAACCGTCTTGTTAAGCTACTGCGACCTGCACGTCTCTTCCAAGGGGCATTTAAACCGTCTTGTTAAGCAACTGCGACCTGCACCTCTCTTCCAAGTGGCATTTAAACCGTCTTGTTAAGCTACTGCGACCTGCAAGTCTGTTCCAAGGGGCACTTAAACGGTCTTGGTAAGCTACTGCGACCTGCACGTCTCTTCCAAGGTGCATTTAAACCATCTTGTTAAGCTACTGCGACCTGCACGTCTCTTCCAAGGGACATATAACCTGTCTTATTAAGCTACTGCGACCTGCACATCTCTTCCAAGGGGCATTTAAACCGTCTTATTAAGCTACTGCGAACTCCATCTCTCTTCCAAGGGTCATTTAAACCGTCTTTTTAAGCTACTGCTACTTGCACGTCTCTTCCAAGGGGCATTTACACTGTCTTGTTAAGCTACTGTAAACTCCACCACTTTTCCAAGGGGCATTTAAACCGTATTTTTAAGCTACTGCGACCTGCACGTCTCTTCCAAGGGGCATTTAAACCGTCTTGTTAAGCTACTGCGACCTGCATGTCTCTTTCAAGGGGCATTTAAAATGTCTTGTTAAGCCACTGCGACCTGCACGTCTCTTCCAAGGGGCATTTAAACCGTCTTTTTAAGCTCTTGCGACTTGCACGTCTCTTCCATGGGGCATTTAAAACATCTTGTTAAGCTACTGTAACCTCCACCACTTTTCCAAGGGGGATTTAAACCGTTTTGTTAAGCTACTGCGACCTGCATGTCTCTTCAAAGGGGCATTTAAACCTCCTTTTTAAGCTACTGCGACCTGCACGTCTCTTCCAAGGGGCATTTAAACCCTCTTGTTAAGCTACTGCGACCTGCACGTCTCTTCCAAGGCGCATTTAAACCGTCTTTTTAAGCTCTTGCGACTTGCACGTCTCTTCCAAGGGGCATTTAAAACATCTTGTTAAGCTACTGTAACCTCCACCACTTTTCCAAGGGGGATTTAAACCATTTTGTTAAGCTACTGCGACCTGCATGTCTCTTCAAAGGGGCATTTAAACCGCCTTTTTAAGCTACTGCGACCTGCACGTCTCTTCCAAGGGGCATTTAAACCGTCTTGTTAAGCTACTGCGACCTGCATGTCTCTTCCAAGGGGCATATAAACCGTCCTGTTAAGCCACTGCGACCTGCACGTCTCTCCCAAGGGGCATTTAAACCGACTTTTTAAGCTGCTGCGAACAGCATGTCTCTTCCAAGGGGCATTTAAACCATCTTTTTAAGCTACTGTGACCTCCACCGCTCTTCCAAGGGGCATTTAAACCATCTTGTTAAGCTACTGCGACCTGCAAGTCTCCTCCAAGGGGCATTTATATTGTCTTGGTAAGCTACTGCGACCTGCAAGCCTATTCCAAGGGGCATTTAAACCATCTTGTTAAGCTACTGCAACCTGCACGTCTCTTCCAAGGGGGATTTAAACGGTCTTGTTAAGCTACTGCGACCTGCACGTCTCTTCCAAGGGGCATTTAAACCATCTTAGTAAGCTACTGCGACCTGCACGTCTCTTCCAAGGGGCATTTAAACTGTCTTGTTAAGCTACTGCGACCTCCACCTCTCTTCCAAGAGGCATTTAAACCGTTTTTATAAGCTACTGCGACCTGCACGTCTCTTCAAAGGGGCATTTAAACCGTCTTGTTAAGCTACTGCGACCTGTAAATCTCCTCCAAGGGGCATTTAAATTGTCTTGGTAAGCTACTGCGACCTGCAAGCCTATTCCAAGTGGCATTTAAACCCTCTTGTTAAGCTACTGCGACCTGCACGTCTCTTGCAAGGTGCATTTAAACCGTCTTGTTAAGCTACTGCGACCTGTACGTCTCTTCCAAGGGGAATTTAAACAGTCTTAGTAAGCTACTGCGACCTGCACGTCTCTTCCAAGGGGCATTTAAACTGTCTTCTTAAGCTACTGCGACCTCCACCTCCCTTCCAAGGGGCAATTAAACCGTCTTTATAAGCTACTGCGACCTGCACGTCTCTTCAAAGGGGCATTTAAACCGTCTTGTTAAGCTACTGCGACCTGCAAATCTCCTCCAAGGGGCATTTAAATTGTCTTGGTAAGCTACTGCGACCTGCAAGCCTATTCCAAGTGGCATTTAAACCCTCTTGTTAAGCTACTGCGACCTGCACGTCTCTTGCAAGGTGCATTTAAACCGTCTTGTTAAGCTACTGCGACCTGTACGTCTCTTCCAAGGGGCATTTAAACCATCTTAGTAAGCTACTGCGACCTGCACGTCTCTTCCAAGGGGTATTTAAACTGTCTTGTTAAGCTACTGCGACCTCCACCTCTCTTCCAAGGGGCAATTAAACCGTCTTTATAAGCTACTGCGACCTGCACGTCTCTTCATAGGGGCATTTAAACCGTCTTGTTAAGCTACTGCGACCTGCACGTCTCTTCCAAGTGGCATTTAAACCGTCTTGTTAAGCTACTGCGACCTGCACGTCTCTTCGAAGTGGCATTTAAACTGTCTTGTTAAGCTACTACGACCTGCACGTCCCTTCCAAGGCGCATTTAAACCGTCTTTTTAAGCTACTGCGACTTGCACGTCTCTTTCAAGGGGCATTTAAAACGTCTTGTTAAGCTACTGCGACCTGCACGTCTCTTCCATGGGGCATTTAAACCGTCTTGTTAAGCTACTGCGACCTCCAATGTTCTTCCAAGGGGCATTTAAACCATCTTGGTAAGCTACTGCGACCTGCAAGCCTATTCCAAGGGGCATTTAAACTCTCTTGTTAAGCTACTGCGACCTGCACGTCTCTTCCAAGGGGGATTTAAACCGTCTTGTTAAGCAACTGCGACCTGCACGTCTCTTCCAAGGGGCATTTAAACCGTCTTGTTAAGCTACTGTGACCTGCTCGTCTCTTCCAAGGCGCATTTAAACCGTCTTTTTAAGCTACTGCGACTTGCACGTCTCTTCCAAGGGGCATTTAAATCGTCTTGTTCAGCTACTGTAACCTCCACCACTTTTCCAAGGGGCATTTAAATCTTCTTGTTAAACTGCTGCGACCTGCACGTCTCTTCCAAGGGGCATTTAAACCGTCTTGTTAAGCTACTACGACCTGCACGTCTCTTCCAAGTGGCATTTGAACCGTCTTGTTAAGCTACTGCGACCTGCACATCTCTTCCAAGTGGCATTTAAACTGTCTTGTTAAGCTACTGCGACCTCCACCTCTCTTCCAAGGGGCATTTAAACCGTCTTGTTAAGCTACTGCGACCTGCAATGTTCTTCCAAGGGGCATTTAATTCGTCTTGGTAAGCTACTGCGACCTGAAAGCCTATTCCAAGGGGCATTTAAACTCTCTTGTTAAGCTACTGCGACCTGCACGTCTCTTCCAAGGGGGATTTAAACCGTCTTGTTAAGCTACTACGACCTGCACGTCTCTTCCAAGGGGCATTTAAACCATCTTGTTAAGCTACTGTGACCTGCTCGTCTCTTCCAAGGCGCATTTAAACCGTCTTATTAAGCTACTGCGACTTGCACGTCTCTTCCAAGGGGCATTTAAACCGTCTTGTTAAGCTACTGTAACCTCCACCACTTTTCCAAGGGGCATTTAAACCGTCTTGTTAAGCTACTGCGACCTGCACGTCTCTTCCAGGGGGCATTTAAACCGTCTTGTTAAGCTACTGCGACCTCCAATGCTCTTCCAAGGGGCATTTAAACCGTCTTGGTAAGCTACTGCGACCTGCAAGCCTATTCCAAGAGGCATTTAAACCCTCTTGTTAAGCTACTGCGACCTGCACGTCTCTTCCAAGGAGGATTTAAACCGTCTTGTTAAGCTACTGCGACCTGCATGTCTCTTCCAAGGGGCATTTAAACCGTCTTGTTAAGCTACTGTGACCTGCTCATCTCTTCCAAGGCGCAATTAAACCGTCTTTTTAAGGTACTGCGACTTGCACGTCTCTTCCAAGGGGCATTTAAACCGTCTTGTTAAGCTACTGTAACCTCCACCACTTTTCCAAGGGGCATTTAAACCGTCTTGTTAAGCTACTGCGACCTGCACGTCTCTTCCAAGGGGCATTTAAACCGTCTTGTTAAGCTACTGCGACCTGCACCTCTCTTCCAAGTGGCATTTAAACCGTCTTGTTAAGCTACTGCGACCTGCATGTCTCTTCCAAGGGGCATTTAAACCATCTTGTTAAGCTACTGCGACCTCCACCGCTCTTCCAAGGGGCATTTAAACCATCTTGTTAAGCTACTGCGACCTGCAAGTCTCTTCCAAGGGGCACTTAAACGGTCTTGGTAAGCTACTGCGACCTGCACGTCTCTTCCAAAGTGCATTTAAACCATCTTGTTAAGCTACTGCGACCTGCACGTCTCTTCCAAGGGACATCTAAACTGTCTTATTAAGCTACTGTAAACTCAACCACTTTTCCAAGGGGCATTTAAACCGTCTTGTTAAGCTACTGCGACCTGCTGGTCTCTTCCAAGTGGCATTTAAACCGTCTTGTTAAGCTACTGCGACCTGCACGTCTCTTCCAAGTGGCATTTAAACTGTCTTGTTAAGCTTCTGCGACCTCCACCTCTCTTACAAGGGCCATTTAAACCGACTTATTAAGCTACTGCGACCTGCACATCTCTTCCAAGGGGCATTTAAGCCATTTTATTAAGCTATTGCGACCTGCACGTCTCTTCCAAGGGGCATTTAAACTGTCTTGTTCAGCTACTGCGACCTCCAATGCTCTTCCATGGGGCATTTAAACCGTCTTTTTAAGCTACTGCCACCTGCAAGTCTCTTCCAAGGGGCATTTAAACCGTCTTGGTAAGCTACTGCGACCTGCAAGTCTATTCCAAGGGGCATTTAAACCCTCTTGTTAAGCTACTACGACCTGCACGTCTCTTCCAAGGGGCATTTAAACCATCTTGTTAAGCTACTGTGACCTGCTCGTCTCTTCCAAGGCGCATTTAAACCGTCTTATTAAGCTACTGCGACTTGCACGTCTCTTCCAAGGGGCATTTAAACCGTCTTGTTAAGCTACTGTAACCTCCACCACTTTTCCAAGGGGCATTTAAACCGTCTTGTTAAGCTACTGCGACCTGCACGTCTCTTCCAGGGGGCATTTAAACCGTCTTGTTAAGCTACTGCGACCTCCAATGCTCTTCCAAGGGGCATTTAAACCGTCTTGGTAAGCTACTGCGACCTGCAAGCCTATTCCAAGAGGCATTTAAACCCTCTTGTTAAGCTACTGCGACCTGCACGTCTCTTCCAAGGAGGATTTAAACCGTCTTGTTAAGCTACTGCGACCTGCATGTCTCTTCCAAGGGGCATTTAAACCGTCTTGTTAAGCTACTGTGACCTGCTCATCTCTTCCAAGGCGCAATTAAACCGTCTTTTTAAGGTACTGCGACTTGCACGTCTCTTCCAAGGGGCATTTAAACCGTCTTGTTAAGCTACTGTAACCTCCACCACTTTTCCAAGGGGCATTTAAACCGTCTTGTTAAGCTACTGCGACCTGCACGTCTCTTCCAAGGGGCATTTAAACCGTCTTGTTAAGCTACTGCGACCTGCACCTCTCTTCCAAGTGGCATTTAAACCGTCTTGTTAAGCTACTGCGACCTGCATGTCTCTTCCAAGGGGCATTTAAACCATCTTGTTAAGCTACTGCGACCTCCACCGCTCTTCCAAGGGGCATTTAAACCATCTTGTTAAGCTACTGCGACCTGCAAGTCTCTTCCAAGGGGCACTTAAACGGTCTTGGTAAGCTACTGCGACCTGCACGTCTCTTCCAAAGTGCATTTAAACCATCTTGTTAAGCTACTGCGACCTGCACGTCTCTTCCAAGGGACATCTAAACTGTCTTATTAAGCTACTGTAAACTCAACCACTTTTCCAAGGGGCATTTAAACCGTCTTTTTAAGCTACTGCGACCTCCACCGCTCTTCCAAGGGGCATTTAAACCGTCTTGTTAAGCTACTGCGACCTGCTGGTCTCTTCCAAGTGGCATTTAAACCGTCTTGTTAAGCTACTGCGACCTGCACGTCTCTTCCAAGTGGCATTTAAACTGTCTTGTTAAGCTTCTGCGACCTCCACCTCTCTTACAAGGGCCATTTAAACCGACTTATTAAGCTACTGCGACCTGCACATCTCTTCCAAGGGGCATTTAAGCCATTTTATTAAGCTATTGCGACCTGCACGTCTCTTCCAAGGGGCATTTAAACTGTCTTGTTCAGCTACTGCGACCTCCAATGCTCTTACATGGGGCATTTAAACCGTCTTTTTAAGCTACTGCCACCTGCAAGTCTCTTCCAAGGGGCATTTAAACCGTCTTGGTAAGCTACTGCGACCTGCAAGTCTATTCCAAGGGGCATTTAAACCCTCTTGTTAAGCTACTGCGACCTGCACGTCTCTTCCAAGGGGGATTTAAACCGCCTTTTTAAGCTACTGCGACCTGCACGTCTCTTCCAAGGGGCATTTAAACCGTCTTGTTAAGCTACTGCGACCTGCATGTCTCTTCCAAGGCGCATTTAAACCGCCTTTTTAAGCTACTGCGACCTGCACGTCTCTTCCAAGGGGCATTTAAACCCTCTTGTTAAGCTACTGCGACCTGCACGTCTCTTCCAAGGCGCATTTAAACCGTCTTTTTAAGCTCTTGCGACTTGCACGTCTCTTCCAAGGGGCATTTAAAACATCTTGTTAAGCTACTGTAACCTCCACCACTTTTCCAAGGGGGATTTAAACCATTTTGTTAAGCTACTGCGACCTGCATGTCTCTTCAAAGGGGCATTTAAACCGCCTTTTTAAGCTACTGCGACCTGCACGTCTCTTCCAAGGGGCATTTAAACCGTCTTGTTAAGCTACTGCGACCTGCATGTCTCTTCCAAGGGGCATATAAACCGTCTTGTTAAGCCACTGCGACCTGCACGTCTCTCCCAAGGGGCATTTAAACCGACTTTTTAAGCTGCTGCGAACAGCATGTCTCTTCCAAGGGGCATTTAAACCATCTTGTTAAGCTACTGCGACCTCCACCGCTCTTCCAAGGGGCATTTAAACCATCTTGTTAAGCTACTGCGACCTGCAAGTCTCCTCCAAGGGGCATTTAAATTGTCTTGGTAAGCTACTGCGACCTGCAAGCCTATTCCAAGGGGCATTTAAACCATCTTGTTAAGCTACTGCAACCTGCACGTCTCTTCCAAGGGGGATTTAAACGGTCTTGTTAAGCTACGGTGACCTGCACGTCTCTTCCAAGGGGCATTTAAACCGTCTTAGTAAGCTACCGCGACCTGCACGTCTCTTCCAAGGGGCATTTAAACTGTCTTGTTAAGCTACTGCGACCTCCACCTCTCTTCCAAGAGGCATTTAAACCGTTTTTATAAGCTACTGCGACCTGCACGTCTCTTCAAAGGGGCATTTAAACCGTCTTGTTAAGCTACTGCGACCTGCAAATCTACTCCAAGGGGCATTTAAATTGTCTTGGTAAGCTACTGCGACCTGCAAGCCTATTCCAAGTGGCATTTAAACCCTCTTGTTAAGCTACTGCGACCTGCACGTCTCTTGCAAGGTGCATTTAAACCGTCTTGTTAAGCTACTGCGACCTGTACGTCTCTTCCAAGGGGCATTTAAACCGTCTTAGTAAGCTACTGCGACCTGCACGTCTCTTCCAAGGGGCATTTAAACTGTCTTGTTAAGCTACTGCGACCTCCACCTCTCTTCCAAGGGGCAATTAAACCGTCTTTATAAGCTACTGCGACCTGCACGTCTCTTCATAGGGGCATTTAAACCGTCTTGTTAAGCTACTGCGACCTGCACGTCTCTTCCAAGTGGCATTTAAACCGTCTTGTTAAGCTACTGCGACCTGCACGTCTCTTCCAAGTGGCATTTAAACCGTCTTGTTAAGCTACTGCGACCTGCACGTCTCTTCCAAGTGGCATTTAAACTGTCTTGTTAAGCTACTACGACCTGCACGTCCCTTCCAAGGCGCATTTAAACCGTCTTTTTAAGCTACTGCGACTTGCACGTCTCTTTCAAGGGGCATTTAAAACGTCTTGTTAAGCTACTGCGACCTGCACGTCTCTTCCAAGGGGCATTTAAACCGTCTTGTTAAGCTACTGCGACCTCCAATGTTCTTCCAAGGGGCATTTAAACCATCTTGGTAAGCTACTGCGACCTGCAAGCCTATTCCAAGGGGCATTTAAACTCTCTTGTTAAGCTACTGCGACCTGCACGTCTCTTCCAAGGGGGATTTAAACCGTCTTGTTAAGCAACTGCGACCTGCACGTCTCTTCCAAGGGGCATTTAAACCGTCTTGTTAAGCTACTGTGACCTGCTCGTCTCTTCCAAGGCGCATTTAAACCGTCTTTTTAAGCTACTGCGACTTGCACGTCTCTTCCAAGGGGCATTTAAATCGTCTTGTTCAGCTACTGTAACCTCCACCACTTTTCCAAGGGGCATTTAAATCTTCTTGTTAAACTGCTGCGACCTGCACGTCTCTTCCAAGGGGCATTTAAACCGTCTTGTTAAGCTACTACGACCTGCACGTCTCTTCCAAGTGGCATTTGAACCGTCTTGTTAAGCTACTGCGACCTCCACCTCTCTTCCAAGGGGCATTTAAACCGTCTTGTTAAGCTACTGCGACCTGCAATGTTCTTCCAAGGGGCATTTAATTCGTCTTGGTAAGCTACTGCGACCTGAAAGCCTATTCCAAGGGGCATTTAAACTCTCTTGTTAAGCTACTGCGACCTGCACGTCTTTTCCAAGGGGGATTTAAACCATCTTGTTAAGCTACTGCGACCTGTACGTCTCTTCCAAGGGGCATTTAAACCGGCTTGTTAAGCTACTGTGACCTGCTCGTCTCTTACAAGGCGCATTTAAACCGTCTTATTAAGCTACTGCGACTTGCACGTCTCTTCCAAGGGGCATTTAAACCGTCTTGTTAAGCTACTGTTACCTGCTCGTCTCTTCCAAGGGGCATTTAAACCGTCTTTTTAAGATAGTGCGACCTGCACGTCTCTTCCAAGGCGCATTTAAACCGTCTTTTTAATCTACTGCGACTTGCACGTCTCTTCCAAGGGGCATTTAAACCGTCTTGTTAAGCTACTGTAACCTCCACCACTTTTCCAAGGGGCATTTAAACCATCTTGTTAAGCTACTGCGACCTGCACGTCTCTTCCACGGGGCATTTAAACCGTCTTGTTAAGCTACTGCGACCTCCAATGCTCTTCCAAGGGGCATTTAAACCGTCTTGGTAAGCTACTGCGACCTGCAAGCCTTTTCCAAGAGGCATTTAAACCCTCTTGTTAAGCTACTGCGACCTGCACGTCTCTTCCAAGGAGGATTTAAACCGTCCTGTTAAGCTACTGCGACCTGCATGTCTCTTCCAAGGGGCATTTAAACCGTCTTGTTAAGCTACTGTGACCTGCTCATCTCTTCCAAGGCGCAATTAAACCGTCTTTTTAAGCTACTGCGACTTGCACGTCTCTTCCAAGGGGCATTTAAACCGTCTTGTTAAGCTACTGTAACCTCCACCACTTTTCCAAGGGGCATTTAAACCATCTTGTTAAGCTACTGCGACCTGCACGTCTCTTCCAAGGGGCATTTAAACCGTCTTGTTAAGCTACTGCGACCTGCACCTCTCTTCCAAGTGGCATTTAAACCGTCTTGTTAAGCTACTGCGACCTGCATGTATCTTCCAAGGGGCATTTAAATCGTTTTGTTAAGCCACTGCGACCTGCACGTCTCTTCCAAGGGGCATTTAAACCGACTTTTTAAGCTGCTGCGAACAGCATGTCTCTTCCAAGGGGCATTTAAACCATCTTGTTAAGCTTCTGCGACCTCCACCGCTCTTCCAAGGGGCATTTAAACCATCTTGTTAAGCTACTGCGACCTGCAAGTCTCTTCCAAGGGGCACTTAAACGGTCTTGGTAAGCTACTGCGACCTGCACGTCTCTTCCAAGGTGCATTTAAACCATCTTGTTAAGCTACTGCGACCTGCACGTCTCTTCCAAGGGACATCTAAACTGTCTTATTAAGCTACTGTAAACTCCACCACTTTTCCAAGGGGCATTTAAACCATCTTTTTAAGCTACTGCGACCTCCACCGCTCTTCCAAGGGGCATTTAAACCGTCTTGTTAAGCTACTGCGACCTGCTCGTCTCTTCCAAGTGGCATTTAAACCGTCTTGTTAAGCTACTGCGACCTGCACGTCTCTTCCAAGTGGCATTTAAACTGTCTTGTTAAGCTTCTGCGACCTCCACCTCTCTTACAAGGGCCATTTAAACCGACTTATTAAGCTACTGCGACCCGCACATCTCTTCCAAGGGGCATTTAAGCCATTTTATTAAGCTATTGCGACCTGCACGTCTCTTCCAAGGGGCATTTAAACTGTCTTGTTCAGCTACTGCGAGCTCCAATGCTCTTCCATGGGGCATTTAAACCGTCTTTTTAAGCTACTGCCACCTGCAAGTCTCTTCCAAGGGGCATTTAAACCGTCTTGGTAAGCTACTGCGACCTGCAAGTCTATTCCAAGGGGCATTTAAACCCTCTTGTTAAGCTACTGCGACCTGCACGTCTCTTCCAAGGGGGATTTAAACCGTCTTTTTAAGCTACTGCGACCTGCACGTCTCTTCCAAGGGGCATTTAAACCGTCTTGTTATGCTACTGTGACCTGCTCGTCTCTTCCAAGGGGCATTAAAACCGTCTTGTTAAGATACTGCGACCTGCACGTCCATTCCAAGGCGCATTTAATCCGTCTTTTTAAGCTCTTGCGACTTGCATGTCTCTTCCAAGGGGCATTTAAAACATCTTGTTAAGCTACTGTAACCTCCACCACTTTTCCAAGGGGGATTTAAACCGTTTTGTTAAGCTACTGCAACCTGCATCTCTCTTCCAAGGGGCATTTAAACCGTCTTTTTAAGCTACTACTACTTGCACGTCTCTTCCAAGGGGCATTTACACTGTCTTGTTAAGCTACTGTAAACTCCACCACTTTTCCAAGGGGCATTTAAACCGTCTTTTTAATCTACTGCGACCTGCACGTCTCTTCCAAAGGGCATTTAAACCGTCTTGTTAAGCTACTGCGACCTGCATGTCTCTTTCAAGGGGCATTTAAAATGTCTTGTTAAGCCACTGCGACCTGCACGTCTCTTCCAAGGGGCATTTAAACCGTCTTTTTAAGCTCTTGCGACTTGCACGTCTCTTCCAAGGGGCATTTAAAACATCTTGTTAAGCTACTGTAACCTCCACCACTTTTCCAAGGGGGATTTAAACCGTTTTGTTAAGCTACTGCGACCTGCATGTCTCTTCAAAGGGGCATTTAAACCTCCTTTTTAAGCTACTGCGACCTGCACGTCTCTTCCAAGGGGCATTTAAACCGTCTTGTTAAGCTACTGCGACCTGCATGTCTCTTCCAAGGCCATTTAAACCGTCTTTTTAAGCTACTGCGACCTGCACGTCTCTTCCAAGGGGCATTTAAACCCTCTTGTTAAGCTACTGCGACCTGCACGTCTCTTCCAAGGGGCATTTAAACCATCTTGTTAAGCTACTGTGACCTGCACGTCTCTTCCAAGGGGCATTTAAAACATCTTGTTAAGCTACTGTAACCTCCACCACTTTTCCAAGGGGGATTTAAACCATTTTGTTAAGCTACTGCGACCTGCATGTCTCTTCAAAGGGTCATTTAAACCGCCTTTTTAAGCTACTGCGACCTGCACGTCTCTTCCAAGGGGCATTTAAACCGTCTTGTTAAGCTACTGCGACCTGCATGTCTCTTCCAAGGGGCATATAAACCGTCTTGTTAAGCCACTGCGACCTGCACGTCTCTCCCAAGGGGCATTTAAACTGACTTTTTAAGCTGCTGCGAACAGCATGTCTCTTCCAAGGGGCATGTAAACCATCTTGTTAAGCTACTGCGACCTCCACCGCTCTTCCAAGGGGCATTTAAACCATCTTGTTAAGCTACTGCGACCTGCAAGTCTCCTCCAAGGGGCATTTAAATTGTCTTGGTAAGCTACTGCGACCTGCAAGACTATTCCAAGGGGCATTTAAACCATCTTGTTAAGCTACTGCAACCTGCACGTCTCTTCCAATAGGGATTTAAACGGTCTTGTTAAGCTACTGCGACCTGCACGTCTCTTCCAAGGGGCATTTAAACCGTCTTAGTAAGCTACTGCGACCTGCACGTCTCTTCCAAGGGGCATTTAAACTGTCTTTTTAAGCTACTGCGACCTCCACCTCTCTTCCAAGAGGCATTTAAACCGTTTTTATAAGCTACTGCGACCTCCACGTTTCTTCAAAGGGGCATTTAAACTTTCTTGTTAAGCTACTGCGACCTGCAAATCTCCTCCAAGGGGCATTTAAATTGTCTTGGTAAGCTACTGCGACCTGCAAGCCTATTCCAAGTGGCATTTAAACCCTCTTGTTAAGCTACTGCGACCTGCACGTCTCTTCCAAGGAGGATTTAAACGGTCTTGTTAAGCTACTGCGACCTGCACGTCTCTTGCAAGGTGCATTTAAACCGTCTTGTTAAGCTACTGCGACCTGTACGTCTCTTCCAAGGGGCATTTAAACCGTCTTAGTAAGCTACTGCGACCTGCACGTCTCTTCCAAGGGGCATTTAAAATGTCTTGTTAAGCTACTGCGACCTCCACCTCTCTTCCAAGGGGCAATTAAACCGTCTTTATAAGCTACTGCGACCTGCACGTCTCTTCAAAGGGGCATTTAAACCATCTTGTTAAGCTACTGCGACCTGCACGTCTCTTCCAAGTGGCATTTAAACCGTCTTGTTAAGCTACTGCGACCTGCACGTCTCTTCCAAGTGGCATTTAAACTGTCTTGTTAAGCTACTACGACCTGCACGTCCCTTCCAAGGCGCATTTAAACCGTATTTTTAAGCTACTGCGACTTGCACGTCTCTTTCAAGGGGCATTTAAAACGTGTTGTTAAGCTACTGCGACCTGCACGTCTCTTCCAAGGGGCATTTAAACCGTCTTGTTAAGCTACTGCGACCTCCAATGTTCTTCCAAGGGGCATTTAAACCATCTTGGTAAGCTACTGCGACCTGCAATCCTATTCCAAGGGGCATTTAAACTCTCTTGTTAAGCTACTGCGACCTGCACGTCTCTTCCAAGGCGCATTTAAACCGTCTTGTTAAGCTACTGTGACCTGCTCGTCTCTTCCAAGGCGCATTTAAACCGTCTTTTTAAGCTACTGCGACTTGCACGTCTCTTCCAAGGGGCATTTAAATCGTCTTGTTCAGCTACTGTAACCTCCACCACTTTTCCAAGGGGCATTTAAATCTTCTTGTTAAACTGCTGCGACCTGCACGTCTCTTCCAAGGGGGATTTAAACCATCTTGTTAAGCTACTACGACCTGCACGTCTCTTCCAAGTGGCATTTGAACCGTCTTGTTAAGCTACTGCGACCTGCACGTCTCTTCCAAGTGGCATTTAAACTGTCTTGTTAAGCTACTGCGACCTCCACCTCTCTTCCAAGGGGCATTTAAACCGTCTTGTTAAGCTACTGCGACCTGCAATGTTCTTCCAAGGGGCATTTAATTCGTCTTGGTAAGCTACTGCGACCTGAAAGCCTATTCCAAGGGGCATTTAAACTCTCTTGTTAAGCTACTGCGACCTGCACGTCTCTTCCAAGGGGGATTTAAACCATCTTGTTAAGCTACTGCGACCTGCACGTCTCTTCCAAGGGGCATTTAAACCGGCTTGTTAAGCTACTGTGACCTGCTCGTCTCTTACAAGGCGCATTTAAACCGTCTTATTAAGCTACTGCGACTTGCACGTCTCTTCCAAGGGGCATTTAAACCGTCTTGTTAAGCTACTGTTACCTGCTCGTCTCTTCCAAGGGGCATTTAAACCGTCTTTTTAAGATAGTGCGACCTGCACGTCTCTTCCAAGGCGCATTTAAACCGTCTTTTTAAGCTACTGCGACTTGCACGTCTCTTCCAAGGGGCATTTAAACCGTCTTGTTAAGCTACTGTAACCTCCACCACTTTTCCAAGGGGCATTTAAACCGTCTTGTTAAGCTACTGCGACCTGCACGTCTCTTCCACGGGGCATTTAAACCGTCTTGTTAAGCTACTGCGACCTCCAATGCTCTTCCAAGGGGCATTTAAACCGTCTTGGTAAGCTACTGCGACCTGCAAGCCTTTTCCAAGAGGCATTTAAACCCTCTTGTTAAGCTACTGCGACCTGCACGTCTCTTCCAAGGAGGATTTAAACCGTCTTGTTAAGCTACTGCGACCTGCATGTCTCTTCCAAGGGGCATTTAAACCGTCTTGTTAAGCTACTGTGACCTGCTCATCTCTTCCAAGGCGCAATTAAACCGTCTTTTCAAGCTACTGCGACTTGCACGTCTCTTCCAAGGGGCATTTAAACCGTCTTGTTAAGCTACTGTAACCTCCACCACTTTTCCAAGGGGCATTTAAACCATCTTGTTAAGCTACTGCGACCTGCACGTCTCTTCCAAGGGGCATTTAAACCGTCTTGTTAAGCTACTGCGACCTGCACCTCTCTTCCAAGTGGCATTTAAACCGTCTTGTTAAGCTACTGCGACCTGCATGTATCTTCCAAGGGGCATTTAAATCGTTTTGTTAAGCCACTGCGACCTGCACGTCTCTTCCAAGGGGCATTTAAACCGACTTTTTAAGCTGCTGCGAACAGCATGTCTCTTCCAAGGGGCATTTAAACCATCTTGTTAAGCTTCTGCGACCTCCACCGCTCTTCCAAGGGGCATTTAAACCATCTTGTTAAGCTACTGCGACCTGCAAGTCTCTTCCAAGGGGCACTTAAACGGTCTTGGTAAGCTACTGCGACCTGCACGTCTCTTCCAAGGTGCATTTAAACCATCTTGTTAAGCTACTGCGACCTGCACGTCTCTTCCAAGGGACATCTAAACTGTCTTATTAAGCTACTGTAAACTCCACCACTTTTCCAAGGGGCATTTAAACCATCTTTTTAAGCTACTGCGACCTCCACCGCTCTTCCAAGGGGCATTTAAACCGTCTTGTTAAGCTACTGCGACCTGCTCGTCTCTTCCAAGTGGCATTTAAACCGTCTTGTTAAGCTACTGCGACCTGCACGTCTCTTCCAAGTGGCATTTAAACTGTCTTGTTAAGCTTCTGCGACCTCCACCTCTCTTACAAGGGCCATTTAAACCGACTTATTAAGCTACTGCGACCCGCACATCTCTTCCAAGGGGCATTTAAGCCATTTTATTAAGCTATTGCGACCTGCACGTCTCTTCCAAGGGGCATTTAAACTGTCTTGTTCAGCTACTGCGAGCTCCAATGCTCTTCCATGGGGCATTTAAACCGTCTTTTTAAGCTACTGCCACCTGCAAGTCTCTTCCAAGGGGCATTTAAACCGTCTTGGTAAGCTACTGCGACCTGCAAGTCTATTCCAAGGGGCATTTAAACCCTCTTGTTAAGCTACTGCGACCTGCACGTCTCTTCCAAGGGGGATTTAAACCGTCTTTTTAAGCTACTGCGACCTGCACGTCTCTTCCAAGGGGCATTTAAACCGTCTTGTTATGCTACTGTGACCTGCTCGTCTCTTCCAAGGGGCATTAAAACCGTCTTGTTAAGATACTGCGACCTGCACGTCCATTCCAAGGCGCATTTAATCCGTCTTTTTAAGCTCTTGCGACTTGCATGTCTCTTCCAAGGGGCATTTAAAACATCTTGTTAAGCTACTGTAACCTCCACCACTTTTCCAAGGGGGATTTAAACCGTTTTGTTAAGCTACTGCAACCTGCATCTCTCTTCCAAGGGGCATTTAAACCGTCTTTTTAAGCTACTACTACTTGCACGTCTCTTCCAAGGGGCATTTACACTGTCTTGTTAAGCTACTGTAAACTCCACCACTTTTCCAAGGGGCATTTAAACCGTCTTTTTAATCTACTGCGACCTGCACGTCTCTTCCAAAGGGCATTTAAACCGTCTTGTTAAGCTACTGCGACCTGCATGTCTCTTTCAAGGGGCATTTAAAATGTCTTGTTAAGCCACTGCGACCTGCACGTCTCTTCCAAGGGGCATTTAAACCGTCTTTTTAAGCTCTTGCGACTTGCACGTCTCTTCCAAGGGGCATTTAAAACATCTTGTTAAGCTACTGTAACCTCCACCACTTTTCCAAGGGGGATTTAAACCGTTTTGTTAAGCTACTGCGACCTGCATGTCTCTTCAAAGGGGCATTTAAACCTCCTTTTTAAGCTACTGCGACCTGCACGTCTCTTCCAAGGGGCATTTAAACCGTCTTGTTAAGCTACTGCGACCTGCATGTCTCTTCCAAGGCCATTTAAACCGTCTTTTTAAGCTACTGCGACCTGCACGTCTCTTCCAAGGGGCATTTAAACCCTCTTGTTAAGCTACTGCGACCTGCACGTCTCTTCCAAGGGGCATTTAAACCATCTTGTTAAGCTACTGTGACCTGCACGTCTCTTCCAAGGGGCATTTAAAACATCTTGTTAAGCTACTGTAACCTCCACCACTTTTCCAAGGGGTGATTTAAACCATTTTGTTAAGCTACTGCGACCTGCATGTCTCTTCAAAGGGTCATTTAAACCGCCTTTTTAAGCTACTGCGACCTGCACGTCTCTTCCAAGGGGCATTTAAACCGTCTTGTTAAGCTACTGCGACCTGCATGTCTCTTCCAAGGGGCATATAAACCGTCTTGTTAAGCCACTGCGACCTGCACGTCTCTCCCAAGGGGCATTTAAACTGACTTTTTAAGCTGCTGCGAACAGCATGTCTCTTCCAAGGGGCATTTAAACCATCTTGTTAAGCTACTGCGACCTCCACCGCTCTTCCAAGGGGCATTTAAACCATCTTGTTAAGCTACTGCGACCTGCAAGTCTCCTCCAAGGGGCATTTAAATTGTCTTGGTAAGCTACTGCGACCTGCAAGACTATTCCAAGGGGCATTTAAACCATCTTGTTAAGCTACTGCAACCTGCACGTCTCTTCCAATAGGGATTTAAACGGTCTTGTTAAGCTACTGCGACCTGCACGTCTCTTCCAAGGGGCATTTAAACCGTCTTAGTAAGCTACTGCGACCTGCACGTCTCTTCCAAGGGGCATTTAAACTGTCTTTTTAAGCTACTGCGACCTCCACCTCTCTTCCAAGAGGCATTTAAACCGTTTTTATAAGCTACTGCGACCTCCACGTTTCTTCAAAGGGGCATTTAAACTTTCTTGTTAAGCTACTGCGACCTGCAAATCTCCTCCAAGGGGCATTTAAATTGTCTTGGTAAGCTACTGCGACCTGCAAGCCTATTCCAAGTGGCATTTAAACCCTCTTGTTAAGCTACTGCGACCTGCACGTCTCTTCCAAGGAGGATTTAAACGGTCTTGTTAAGCTACTGCGACCTGCACGTCTCTTGCAAGGTGCATTTAAACCGTCTTGTTAAGCTACTGCGACCTGTACGTCTCTTCCAAGGGGCATTTAAACCGTCTTAGTAAGCTACTGCGACCTGCACGTCTCTTCCAAGGGGCATTTAAAATGTCTTGTTAAGCTACTGCGACCTCCACCTCTCTTCCAAGGGGCAATTAAACCGTCTTTATAAGCTACTGCGACCTGCACGTCTCTTCAAAGGGGCATTTAAACCATCTTGTTAAGCTACTGCGACCTGCACGTCTCTTCCAAGTGGCATTTAAACCGTCTTGTTAAGCTACTGCGACCTGCACGTCTCTTCCAAGTGGCATTTAAACTGTCTTGTTAAGCTACTACGACCTGCACGTCCCTTCCAAGGCGCATTTAAACCGTATTTTTAAGCTACTGCGACTTGCACGTCTCTTTCAAGGGGCATTTAAAACGTGTTGTTAAGCTACTGCGACCTGCACGTCTCTTCCAAGGGGCATTTAAACCGTCTTGTTAAGCTACTGCGACCTCCAATGTTCTTCCAAGGGGCATTTAAACCATCTTGGTAAGCTACTGCGACCTGCAATCCTATTCCAAGGGGCATTTAAACTCTCTTGTTAAGCTACTGCGACCTGCACGTCTCTTCCAAGGCGCATTTAAACCGTCTTGTTAAGCTACTGTGACCTGCTCGTCTCTTCCAAGGCGCATTTAAACCGTCTTTTTAAGCTACTGCGACTTGCACGTCTCTTCCAAGGGGCATTTAAATCGTCTTGTTCAGCTACTGTAACCTCCACCACTTTTCCAAGGGGCATTTAAATCTTCTTGTTAAACTGCTGCGACCTGCACGTCTCTTCCAAGGGGGATTTAAACCATCTTGTTAAGCTACTACGACCTGCACGTCTCTTCCAAGTGGCATTTGAACCGTCTTGTTAAGCTACTGCGACCTGCACGTCTCTTCCAAGTGGCATTTAAACTGTCTTGTTAAGCTACTGCGACCTCCACCTCTCTTCCAAGGGGCATTTAAACCGTCTTGTTAAGCTACTGCGACCTGCAATGTTCTTCCAAGGGGCATTTAATTCGTCTTGGTAAGCTACTGCGACCTGAAAGCCTATTCCAAGGGGCATTTAAACTCTCTTGTTAAGCTACTGCGACCTGCACGTCTCTTCCAAGGGGGATTTAAACCATCTTGTTAAGCTACTGCGACCTGCACGTCTCTTCCAAGGGGCATTTAAACCGGCTTGTTAAGCTACTGTGACCTGCTCGTCTCTTACAAGGCGCATTTAAACCGTCTTATTAAGCTACTGCGACTTGCACGTCTCTTCCAAGGGGCATTTAAACCGTCTTGTTAAGCTACTGTTACCTGCTCGTCTCTTCCAAGGGGCATTTAAACCGTCTTTTTAAGATAGTGCGACCTGCACGTCTCTTCCAAGGCGCATTTAAACCGTCTTTTTAAGCTACTGCGACTTGCACGTCTCTTCCAAGGGGCATTTAAACCGTCTTGTTAAGCTACTGTAACCTCCACCACTTTTCCAAGGGGCATTTAAACCGTCTTGTTAAGCTACTGCGACCTGCACGTCTCTTCCACGGGGCATTTAAACCGTCTTGTTAAGCTACTGCGACCTCCAATGCTCTTCCAAGGGGCATTTAAACCGTCTTGGTAAGCTACTGCGACCTGCAAGCCTTTTCCAAGAGGCATTTAAACCCTCTTGTTAAGCTACTGCGACCTGCACGTCTCTTCCAAGGAGGATTTAAACCGTCTTGTTAAGCTACTGCGACCTGCATGTCTCTTCCAAGGGGCATTTAAACCGTCTTGTTAAGCTACTGTGACCTGCTCATCTCTTCCAAGGCGCAATTAAACCGTCTTTTCAAGCTACTGCGACTTGCACGTCTCTTCCAAGGGGCATTTAAACCGTCTTGTTAAGCTACTGTAACCTCCACCACTTTTCCAAGGGGCATTTAAACCATCTTGTTAAGCTACTGCGACCTGCACGTCTCTTCCAAGGGGCATTTAAACCGTCTTGTTAAGCTACTGCGACCTGCACCTCTCTTCCAAGTGGCATTTAAACCGTCTTGTTAAGCTACTGCGACCTGCATGTATCTTCCAAGGGGCATTTAAATCGTTTTGTTAAGCCACTGCGACCTGCACGTCTCTTCCAAGGGGCATTTAAACCGACTTTTTAAGCTGCTGCGAACAGCATGTCTCTTCCAAGGGGCATTTAAACCATCTTGTTAAGCTTCTGCGACCTCCACCGCTCTTCCAAGGGGCATTTAAACCATCTTGTTAAGCTACTGCGACCTGCAAGTCTCTTCCAAGGGGCACTTAAACGGTCTTGGTAAGCTACTGCGACCTGCACGTCTCTTCCAAGGTGCATTTAAACCATCTTGTTAAGCTACTGCGACCTGCACGTCTCTTCCAAGGGACATCTAAACTGTCTTATTAAGCTACTGTAAACTCCACCACTTTTCCAAGGGGCATTTAAACCATCTTTTTAAGCTACTGCGACCTGCACGTCTCTTCCAAGGGGCATTTAAACCGTCTTGTTATGCTACTGTGACCTGCTCGTCTCTTCCAAGGGGCATTAAAACCGTCTTGTTAAGATACTGCGACCTGCACGTCCATTCCAAGGCGCATTTAATCCGTCTTTTTAAGCTCTTGCGACTTGCATGTCTCTTCCAAGGGGCATTTAAAACATCTTGTTAAGCTACTGTAACCTCCACCACTTTTCCAAGGGGGATTTAAACCGTTTTGTTAAGCTACTGCAACCTGCATCTCTCTTCCAAGGGGCATTTAAACCGTCTTTTTAAGCTACTGCTACTTGCACGTCTCTTCCAAGGGGCATTTACACTGTCTTGTTAAGCTACTGTAAACTCCACCACTTTTCCAAGGGGCATTTAAACCGTCTTTTTAATCTACTGCGACCTGCACGTCTCTTCCAAAGGGCATTTAAACCGTCTTGTTAAGCTACTGCGACCTGCATGTCTCTTCCAAGGGGCATTTAAACCGTCTTTTTAAGCTCTTGCGACTTGCACGTCTCTTCCAAGGGGCATTTAAAACATCTTGTTAAGCTACTGTAACCTCCACCACTTTTCCAAGGGGGATTTAAACCGTTTTGTTAAGCTACTGCGACCTGCATGTCTCTTCAAAGGGGCATTTAAACCTCCTTTTTAAGCTACTGCGACCTGCACGTCTCTTCCAAGGGGCATTTAAACCGTCTTGTTAAGCTACTGCGACCTGCATGTCTCTTCCAAGGCGCATTTAAACCGTCTTTATAAGCTACTGCGACCTGCACGTCTCTTCCAAGGGGCATTTAAACCCTCTTGTTAAGCTACTGCAACCTGCACGTCTCTTCCAAGGGGCATTTAAACCATCTTGTTAAGCTACTGTGACCTGCACGTCTCTTCCAAGGGGCATTTAAAACATCTTGTTAAGCTACTGTAACCTCCACCACTTTTCCAAGGGGGATTTAAACCATTTTGTTAAGCTACTGCGACCTGCATGTCTCTTAAAAGGGTCATTTAAACCGCCTTTTTAAGCTACTGCGACATGCACGTCTCTTCCAAGGGGCATTTAAACCGTCTTGTTAAGCTACTGCGACCTGCATGTCTCTTCCAAGGGGCATATAAACCGTCTTGTTAAGCCACTGCGACCTGCACGTCTCTCCCAAGGGGCATTTAAACTGACTTTTTAAGCTGCTGCGAACAGCATGTCTCTTCCAAGGGGCATTTAAACCATCTTGTTAAGCTACTGCGACCTCCACCGCTCTTCCAAGGGGCATTTAAACCATCTTGTTAAGCTACTGCGACCTGCAAGTCTCCTCCAAGGGGCATTTAAATTGTCTTGGTAAGCTACTGCGACCTGCAAGACTATTCCAAGGGGCATTTAAACCATCTTGTTAAGCTACTGCAACCTGCACGTCTCTTCCAATAGGGATTTAAACGGTCTTGTTAAGCTACTGCGACCTGCACGTCTCTTCCAAGGGGCATTTAAACCGTCTTAGTAAGCTACTGCGACCTGCACGTCTCTTCCAAGGGGCATTTAAACTGTCTTGTTAAGCTACTGCGACCTCCACCTCTCTTCCAAGAGGCATTTAAACCGTTTTTATAAGCTACTGCGACCTGCACGTTTCTTCAAAGGGGCATTTAAACTTTCTTGTTAAGCTACTGCGACCTGCAAATCTCCTCCAAGGGGCATTTAAATTGTCTTGGTAAGCTACTGCGACCTGCAAGCCTATTCCAAGTGGCATTTAAACCCTCTTGTTAAGCTACTGCGACCTGCACGTCTCTTCCAAGAAGGATTTAAACGGTCTTGTTAAGCTACTGCGACCTGCACGTCTCTTGCAAGGTGCATTTAAACCGTCTTGTTAAGCTACTGCGACCTGTACGTCTCTTCCAAGGGGCATTTAAACCGTCTTAGTAAGCTACTGCGACCTGCACGTCTCTTCCAAGGGGCATTTAAACTGTCTTGTTAAGCTACTGCGACCTCCACCTCTCTTCCAAGGGGCAATTAAACCGTCTTTATAAGCTACTGCGACCTGCACGTCTCTTCAAAGGGGCATTTAAACCGTCTTGTTAAGCTACTGCGACCTGCACGTCTCTTCCAAGTGGCATTTAAACCGTCTTGTTAAGCTACTGCGACCTGCACGTCTCTTCCAAGTCGCATTTAAACTGTCTTGTTAAGCTACTACGACCTGCACGTCCCTTCCAAGGCGCATTTAAACCGTATTTTTAAGCTACTGCGACTTGCACGTCTCTTTCAAGGGGCATTTAAAACGTGTTGTTAAGCTACTGCGACCTGCACGTCTCTTCCAAGGGGCATTTAAACCGTCTTGTTAAGCTACTGCGACCTCCAATGTTCTTCCAAGGGGCATTTAAACCATCTTGGTAAGCTACTGCGACCTGCAAGCCTATTCCAAGGGGCATTTAAACTCTCTTGTTAAGCTACTGCGACCTGCACGTCTCTTCCAAGGGGGATTTAAACCGTCTTGTTAAGCAACTGCGACCTGCACGTCTCTTCCAAGGGGCATTTAAACCGTCTTGTTAAGCTACTGTGACCTGCTCGTCTCTTCCAAGGCGCATTTAAACCGTCTTTTTAAGCTACTGCGACTTGCACGTCTCTTCCAAGGGGCATTTAAATCGTCTTGTTCAGCTACTGTAACCTCCACCACTTTTCCAAGGGGCATTTAAATCTTCTTGTTAAACTGCTGCGACCTGCACGTCTCTTCCAAGGGGCATTTAAACCGTCTTGTTAAGCTACTACGACCAGCACGTCTCTTCCAAGTGGCATTTGAACCGTCTTGTTAAGCTACTGCGACCTGCACGTCTCTTCCAAGTGGCATTTAAACTGTCTTGTTAAGCTACTGCGACCTCCACCTCTCTTCCAAGGGGCATTTAAACCGTCTTGTTAAGCTACTGCGACCTGCAATGTTCTTCCAAGGGGCATTTTATTCGTCTTGGTAAGCTACTGCGACCTGCAAGCCTATTCCAAGGGGCATTTAAACTCTCTTGTTAAGCTACTGCGACCTGCACGTCTCTTCCAATGGGGATTTAAACCGTCTTGTTAAGCTACTGCGACCTGCACGTCTCTTCCAAGGGGCATTTAAACCGTCTTGTTAAGCTACTGTGACCTGCTCGTCTCTTCCAAGGCGCATTTAAACTGTCTTATTAAGCTACTGCGACTTGCACGTCTCTTCCAAGGGGCATTTAAACCGTCTTGTTAAGCTCCTGTTACCTGCTCGTCTCTTCCAAGGGGCATTTAAACCGTCTTTTTAAGATAGTGCGACCTGCACGTCTCTTCCAAGGCGCATTTAAACCGTCTTTTTAAGCTACTGCGACTTGCACGTCTCTTCCAAGGGGCATTTAAACCGTCTTGTTAAGCTACTGTAACCTCCACCACTTTTCCAAGGGGCATTAAAACCGTCTTGTTAAGCTACTGCGACCTGCACGTCTCTTCCAGGGGGCATTTAAACCATCTTGTTAAGCTACTGCGACCTCCAATGCTCTTCCAAGGGGCATTTAAACCGTCTTGGTAAGCTACTGCGACCTGCACGTCTCTTCCAAGGAGGATTTAAACCGTCTTGTTAAGCTACTGCGACCTGCATGTCTCTTCCAAGGGGCATTTAAACCGTCTTGTTAAGCTACTGTGACCTGCTCATCTCTTCCAAGGCGCATTTAAACCGTCTTTTTAAGCTACTGCGACTTGCACGTCTCTTCCAAGGGGCATTTAAACCGTCTTGTTAAGCTACTGTAACCTCCACCACTTTTCCAAGGGGCATTTAAACCGTCTTGTTAAGCTACTGCGACCTGCACGTCTCTTCCAAGGGGCATTTAAACCGTCTTGTTAAGCTACTGCGACCTGCACCTCTCTTCCAAGTGGCATTTAAACCGTCTTGTTAAGCTACTGCGACCTGCATGTATTTTCCAAGGGGCATTTAAACCGTTTTGTTAAGCCACTGCGACCTGCACGTCTCTTCCAAGGGGCATTTAAACCGACTTTTTAAGCTGCTGCGAACAGCATGTCTCTTCCAAGGGGCATTTAAACCATCTTGTTAAGCTACTGCGACCTCCACCGCTCTTCCAAGGGGCATTTAAACCATCTTGTTAAGCTACTGCGACCTGCAAGTCTCTTCCAAGGGGCACTTAAACGGTCTTGGTAAGCTACTGCGACCTGCACGTCTCTTCCAAGGTGCATTTAAACCATCTTGTTAAGCTACTGCGACCTGCACGTCTCTTCCAAGGGACATCTAAACTGTCTTATTAAGCTACTGCGACCTGCACATCTCTTCCAAGGGGCATTTAAACCGTCTTATTAAGCTACTGCGACCTCCATCTCTCTTCCAAGTGGCATTTAAACCGTCTTTTTAAGCTACTGCGACTAGCACGTCTCTTCCAAGGGGCATTTAAACTGTCTTGTTAAGCTACTGTAAACTCCACCACTTTTCCAAGGGGCATTTAAACCGTTTTTTTAAGCTACTGCGACCTCCACCGCTCTTCCAAGGGGCATTTAAACCGTCTTGTTAAGCTACTGCGACCTGCTCGTCTCTTCCAAGTGGCAATTAAACCGTCTTGTTAAGCTACTGCGACCTGCACGTCTCTTCCAAGTGGCATTTAAACTGTCTTGTTAAGCTTCTGCGACCTCCACCTCTCTTACAAGGGCCATTTAAACCGACTTATTAAGCTACTGCGACCTGCACATCTCTTCCAAGGGGCATTTAAGCCATTTTATTAAGCTATTGCGACCTGCACGTCTCTTCCAAGGGGAATTTAAACTGTCTTGTTCAGCTACTGCGACCTCCAATGCTCTTCCATGGGGCATTTAAACTGTCTTGGTAAGCTACTGCGACCTGCAAGCCTATTCCAAGGGGCATTTAAACTCTCTTGTTAAGCTACTGCGACCTGCACGTCTCTTCCAAGGGGGATTTAAACCGTCTTGTTAAGCTACTGCGACCTGCACGTCTCTTCCAAGGGGCATTTAAACCGTCTTGTTAAGCTACTGTGACCTGCTCGTCTCTTCCAAGGCGCATTTAAACCGTCTTTTTAAGCTACTGCGACTTGCACGTCTCTTCCAAGGGGCATTTAAATCGTCTTGTTCAGCTACTGTAACCTCCACCACTTTTCCAAGGGGCATTTAAATCGTCTTGTTAAACTGCTGCGACCTGCACGTCTCTTCCAAGGGGCATTTAAACCGTCTTGTTAAGCTACTGCGACCTGCATGTCTCTTCCAAGGGGCATTTAAACCGTTTTGTTAAGCTACTGCGACCTGCATGTCTCTTCCAAGGGGCATTTAAACCGTCTTGTTAAGCCACTGCGACCTGCACGTCTCTTCCAAGGGGCATTTAAACCATCTTAGTAAGCTACTGCGACCTGCACGTCTCTTCCAAGGGGCATTTAAACTGTCTTGTTAAGCCTCTGCGACCTGAACGTCTCTTCCAAGGCGCATTTAAACCGTCTTTTTAAGCTACTGCGACTTGCACGTCTCTTCCAAGGGGCATTTAAACCGTCTTGTTAAGCTACTGTAACCTCCACCACTATTCCAAGGGGCATTTAAATCGTCTTGTTAAGCTACTGCGACCTGCACGTCTCTTCCAAGGGGCATTTAAACCTTCTTGTTAAGCTACTGTGACCTGCATGTTTCTTCCAAGGGGCATTTAAACCATCTTGTTAAGCCACTGCGACCTGCACAACTCTTCCAAGGGGCATTTAAACTGTCTTTTTAAGCTGCTGCGACCTGCATGTCTCTTCCAAGGGGCATTTAAACCGTCTTGTTAAGCTACTGCGACCTGCACGTCTCTTCAAAGGGGCATTTAAACCATCTTGTTAAGCTACTGCGACCTGCACGTCTCTTCAAAGGGGCATTTAAACCGTCTTGTTAAGCTACTACGACCTGCACGTCTCTTCCAAATGGCATTTGAACCGTCTTGTTAAGCTACTGCGACCTCCACCTCTCTTCCAAGGGCCATTTAAACCGTCTTATTAAGCTACTGCGACCTGCACATCTCTTCCAAGAGGCATTTAAACCATCTTATTAAGCTACTGCGACCTGCACGTCTCTTCCAAGGGGCATTTATACTGTTTTGTTAAGCTACTGCGATCTCCAATGCTCTTCAAAAGGGCATTTAAACCGTCTTGGTAAGCTACTGCGACCTGCAAGCCTATTCCAAGGGGCATTTAAACCCTCTTATTAAGCTACTGCGACATGCACGTCTGTTCCAAAGGGGATTTAAACTGTCTTATTAAGCTACTGCGACCTGCACGTCTCTTCCAAGGGGCAGTTAAACCGTCTTGTTTAGCTACTGTGACCTGCTCGTCTCTCCCAAGGGGCATTTAAACCGTCTTGTTAAGATACTGCGACCTGCACGTCTCTTCCAAGGCGCATTTAAACCGTCTTTTTAAGCTACTGCGACTTGCACGTCTCTTGCAAGGGGCATTTAAACCGTCTTGTTAAGCTACTGTAACCTCCACCACTTTTCCAAGGGGCATTTAAACCGTCTTGTTAAGCTACTGCGACCTGCACGTCTCTTCCAAGGGGCATTTAAACCATCTTGTTAAGCTTCTGTGACCTCCAATGCTCTTCCAAGGGGCATTTAAACCTTTTGTTAAGCCACTGCGACCTGCACGTCTCTTCCAAGGGGCATTTAAACCGTCTTTTTAAGCTGCTGCGACCTGCATGTCTCTTCCAAGGGGCATTTAAACCATCTTGTTAAGCTACTGCGACCTCCACCGCTCTTCCAAGGGGCATTTAAACCATCTTGTTAAGCTACTGCGACCTGCAGGTCTCTTACAAGGGGCATTTAAACCGTCTTGTTAATCTACTGCGACCTGCACGTCTCTTCCATGGGGTATTTAAACCGTCTTGTTAAGCTACTGCGACCTACACGTCTCTACCAAGAGACTTTTAAACCGTCTTGTTAAGCTACTGCGACCTGCATGTCTCTTCCAAGCGGCATTTAAACTGTCATGTTAAGCTACTGCGACCTCCACCGCTCTTCCAAGGGGCATTTAAACCATCTTGTTAAGCTACTGCGACCTGCATGTCTCTTCCAAGGGGCAATTAAACTGTCTTGTTAAGCAACTGCGACCTGCACATCTCTTCCAAGGGGCATTTAAAACGCTTTGTTAAGCTACTGCGACCTGCATGTCTCTTCCAAGGGGCATTAAAACCGTCTTGTTAAGCTACTGCGACCTGCACGTTTCTTCCAAGGGGCATTTAAACCGTCTAGTTAAGCTGCTGCGAACTGCATGTCTCTTCCAAGGGGCATTTAAACTGTCTTGTTAAGCTACTGAGACCTGCACATCTCTTCCAAGGGGCATTTAAACTGTCTTATTAAGCTACTGCGACCTCCACCGCATTTCCAAGGGGCATTTAAACCGTCTTGTTAAGCTACTGCGACCTCCACCTCTCTTCCAAGGGGCATTTAAACCATCTTATTAAGCTACTGCAACCTGCACATATCTTCCAAGGGGCATTTAAACTGTCTTATTAAGCTACTGCGACAAGCACGTCTCTTCCAAAGGGGCATTTAAACTGTATTCTTAAGCTACTGCGACCTCCACCGCTCTTCCAAGGGGCATTTAAACCGTCTTGTTAAGCTACTGCAACCTGCAAGCCTATTCCAAGGGTCATTTAGATCCTCTTGTTAAGCTACTGCGACCTGCAGGTCTCTTCCTAGTGGGATTAAACAGACTTGTTAAGCTACTGCGACCTGCACGACTCTTCCAACGGGCATTTAAACCGTCTTATTAAGCTACTGCGACCTGCTCGACTATTCCAAAGGGCATTTAAACCGTCTTGTTAAGCTACTGCGACCTGCATGTCTCTTCCAAGGGGTATTTAAACAGTCTTGTTAAGCTACTGCGACCTGCACGTCTCTTCTAAGGCGCATTTAAACTGTCTTTTTAAGCTACTGCGAATTGCACGTCTCTTCCAAGGGGCATTTAAACTGTCTTGTTAAGATACTTCGACCTGCACGTCTCTTCCAAGGGGCATTTAAACCGTCTTGTTAAGATACTTCGACCTGCTCGTCTCTTCCAAGGGGCATTTAAACCATCTTGTTAAGCTACTGCGACCTCCACCGCTCTTCCAAGGGGCATTTAAACTATCTTGTTAAGCTACTGCGACCTGCAAGTCTCTTCCAAGGGGCATTTAAACTGTCTTGTTAAGCTACTGCGACCTGCACGTCTCTTCAAAGGGGCATTTAAACCATCTTGTTAAGCTACTGCGACCTGCACGTCTCTTCAAAGGGGCATTTAAACCGTCTTGTTAAGCTACTACGACCTGCACGTCTCTTCCAAATGGCATTTGAACCGTCTTGTTAAGCTACTGCGACCTCCACCTCTCTTCCAAGGGCCATTTAAACCGTCTTATTAAGCTACTGCGACCTGCACATCTCTTCCAAGAGGCATTTAAACCATCTTATTAAGCTACTGCGACCTGCACGTCTCTTCCAAGGGGCATTTATACTGTTTTGTTAAGCTACTGCGATCTCCAATGCTCTTCAAAAGGGCATTTAAACCGTCTTGGTAAGCTACTGCGACCTGCAAGCCTATTCCAAGGGGCATTTAAACCCTCTTATTAAGCTACTGCGACATGCACGTCTGTTCCAAAGGGGATTTAAACTGTCTTATTAAGCTACTGCGACCTGCACGTCTCTTCCAAGGGGCAGTTAAACCGTCTTGTTTAGCTACTGTGACCTGCTCGTCTCTCCCAAGGGGCATTTAAACCGTCTTGTTAAGATACTGCGACCTGCACGTCTCTTCCAAGGCGCATTTAAACCGTCTTTTTAAGCTACTGCGACTTGCACGTCTCTTGCAAGGGGCATTTAAACCGTCTTGTTAAGCTACTGTAACCTCCACCACTTTTCCAAGGGGCATTTAAACCGTCTTGTTAAGCTACTGCGACCTGCACGTCTCTTCCAAGGGGCATTTAAACCATCTTGTTAAGCTTCTGTGACCTCCAATGCTCTTCCAAGGGGCATTTAAACCGTCTTGGTAAGCTACTGCGACCTGCAAGCCTATTCCAAGGGGCATTTAAACCCTTTTGTTAAGCTACTGCAACCTGCATGTCTCTTCCAATTGCCATTTAAACCGTCTTGTTAAGCTACTGTGACCTGCTCGTCTCTTCCAAGGCGCATTTAAACCGTCTTTTTAAGCTACTGCGACTTGCACGTCTCTTCCAAGGGGCATTTAAACCGTCTTGTTAAGCTACTGTAACCTCCACCACTATTCCATGGGGCATTTAGACCCTCTTTTTAAGCTACTGCGACCTGTACGTCTCTTCCAAGGGGCATTTAAACCGTCTTGTTAAGCTACTGCGACCTGCATGTCTCTTCCAAGGGGCATTTAAACCTTTTGTTAAGCCACTGCGACCTGCACGTCTCTTCCAAGGGGCATTTAAACCGTCTTTTTAAGCTGCTGCGACCTGCATGTCTCTTCCAAGGGGCATTTAAACCATCTTGTTAAGCTACTGCGACCTCCACCGCTCTTCCAAGGGGCATTTAAACCATCTTGTTAAGCTACTGCGACCTGCAGGTCTCTTACAAGGGGCATTTAAACCGTCTTGTTAATCTACTGCGACCTGCACGTCTCTTCCATGGGGTATTTAAACCGTCTTGTTAAGCTACTGCGACCTACACGTCTCTACCAAGAGACTTTTAAACCGTCTTGTTAAGCTACTGCGACCTGCATGTCTCTTCCAAGCGGCATTTAAACTGTCATGTTAAGCTACTGCGACCTCCACCGCTCTTCCAAGGGGCATTTAAACCATCTTGTTAAGCTACTGCGACCTGCATGTCTCTTCCAAGGGGCAATTAAACTGTCTTGTTAAGCAACTGCGACCTGCACATCTCTTCCAAGGGGCATTTAAAACGCTTTGTTAAGCTACTGCGACCTGCATGTCTCTTCCAAGGGGCATTAAAACCGTCTTGTTAAGCTACTGCGACCTGCACGTTTCTTCCAAGGGGCATTTAAACCGTCTAGTTAAGCTGCTGCGAACTGCATGTCTCTTCCAAGGGGCATTTAAACTGTCTTGTTAAGCTACTGAGACCTGCACATCTCTTCCAAGGGGCATTTAAACTGTCTTATTAAGCTACTGCGACCTCCACCGCATTTCCAAGGGGCATTTAAACCGTCTTGTTAAGCTACTGCGACCTCCACCTCTCTTCCAAGGGGCATTTAAACCATCTTATTAAGCTACTGCAACCTGCACATCTCTTCCAAGGGGCATTTAAACTGTCTTATTAAGCTACTGCGACAAGCACGTCTCTTCCAAAGGGGCATTTAAACTGTATTCTTAAGCTACTGCGACCTCCACCGCTCTTCCAAGGGGCATTTAAACCGTCTTGTTAAGCTACTGCAACCTGCAAGCCTATTCCAAGGGTCATTTAGATCCTCTTGTTAAGCTACTGCGACCTGCAGGTCTCTTCCTAGTGGGATTAAACAGACTTGTTAAGCTACTGCGACCTGCACGACTCTTCCAACGGGCATTTAAACCGTCTTATTAAGCTACTGCGACCTGCTCGACTATTCCAAAGGGCATTTAAACCGTCTTGTTAAGCTACTGCGACCTGCATGTCTCTTCCAAGGGGTATTTAAACAGTCTTGTTAAGCTACTGCGACCTGCACGTCTCTTCTAAGGCGCATTTAAACTGTCTTTTTAAGCTACTGCGAATTGCACGTCTCTTCCAAGGGGCATTTAAACTGTCTTGTTAAGATACTTCGACCTGCACGTCTCTTCCAAGGGGCATTTAAACCGTCTTGTTAAGATACTTCGACCTGCTCGTCTCTTCCAAGGGGCATTTAAACCATCTTGTTAAGCTACTGCGACCTCCACCGCTCTTCCAAGGGGCATTTAAACTATCTTGTTAAGCTACTGCGACCTGCAAGTCTCTTCCAAGGGGCATTTAAACTGTCTTGTTAAGCTTCAGTGACCTGCACGTCTCTTCCAAGGGGCATTTAAACCGTCTTGTTAAGCTACTGCGACTTGCACGTCTCTTCCAAGGCGCATTTAAACGGTCTTGTTAAGCTACTGTAACCTCCACCACTTTTCCAAGTGGCATTTAAACCGTCTTTTTAAGCTACTGCGACCTGCACGTCTCTTCCAAGGGGCATTTAAAACGCTTTGTTAAGCTACTGCGACCTGCATTTCTCTTCCAAGGTGCATTTAAACCGTCTTGTTAAGCTACTGCGACCTGCATGTCTCTTCCAAGGGGCATTTAAACTGTCTTGTTAAGCAACTGCGACCTCCACCGCTCTTCCAAGTGGCATTTAACCCGTCTTGTTAAGCTTCTTCGACCTGCACGTCTCTTCCAAGTTGCATTTACACCATCTTGGTAAGCTACTGTGACCTTCACCTCTTTTCCAACGGGCATTTAAACCGTCTTGGTAAGCTACTGTGACCTGCGAGCCTATTCCAAGGGGAATTTAAACCCTCTTGTTAAGCTACTGCGAACTGCACGTCTCTTCCAAGGGGGATTTAAACCGTTTTGTTAAGCTACTGCGACCTGCACGTCTCTTCCAAGTTGCATTTAAACCATCTTGTTAAGCTACTGCGACCCTCACCTCTCTTCCAAGGGGCATTTAAACGGTCTTATTAAGCTACTGCGACCTGCACGTCTCTTCCAAGGGGCATTTAAACTGTCTTGTTAAGCTACTGCGACCTGCACGTCTCTTCCAAGGGGCATTAAACTATCTTGTTAAGCTACTGCGACCTCCACCGCTCTTCCAAGGGGCATTTAAACCGTCTTGTTAAGCTACTGCGACCTGCACATCTCTTCCAAGGGCATTTAAACCGTCTTGGTAAGCTAATGCGACCTGCAAGCCTATTCCAAGGGGCATTTAAACACTCTTGTTAAGCTGCTGCGACCTGCACGTCTCTTCCAAGGGGGATTTAAACTGTCTTGCTAAGCTACTGCGACCTGCATGTCTCTTCCAAGGGGCATTTAAACCGTCTTGTTAAGCTACTGCGACCTGCCCATCTCTTCCAAGGAGCATTTTTACCGTCTTTTTAAGCTACTGCGACTTGCACGTCTCTACCAAGGGGCATTTAAACCGTCTTGTTAAGCTACTGTAACCTCCACCACTTTTCCAAGTGGCATTTAAATCGTCTTGTTAAGCTACTGCGACCTGCACGTCTCTTCCAAGGGGCATTTAAACCATCTTGGTAAGCTACTGCTACCTGCAAGCCTATTCCAAGGGGCATTTAAACCCTCTGGGTAAGCTACTGTGACCTGCAAGCCTATTCCAGGGGGCATTTAAACCCTTTTTTTAAGCTACTGCGACCTGCACGTCTTTTCCAAGGGGGTTTTAAACCGTCTTGTTAAGCTACTGTGACTTGCACGTCTCTTCCAAGGGGCATTTAAATCGTCTTGTTAAGCTACTGCGACCTGCACGTCTCTTCCAAGGGGCATTTAAACCGCCTTGTTAAGCCACTGCGACCAGCACGTCTCTACCAAGGGGCATTTAAACCGTCTTGTTAAGCTACTGCGACCTGCACGTCTCTACCAAGGGGCATTTAAACCGTCTTGTTAAGCTACTGTAACCTCCACCACTTTTCCAAGTGGCATTTAAATCGTCTTGTTAAGCTACTGCGACCTGCACGTCTCTTCCAAGGGGCATTTAAACCATCTTGGTAAGCTACTGCTACCTGCAAGCCTATTCCAAGGGGCATTTAAGTCCTCTGGGTAAGCTACTGCGACCTGCAAGCCTATTCCAGGGGGCATTTAAACCGTCTTTTTAAGCTGCTGCGACCTGCACTTCTCTTCCAAGGCGCATTTAAACTGTCTTTTTAAGCTACTGCGACTTGCACGTCTCTTCCAAGGGGCATTTAAACCGTCTTGTTAAGCTACTGTAACCTCCACCACTTCTCCAAGGGGCATTTAAACCGTCTTGTTAAGCTACTGCGACATGCACGTCTCTTCCAAGGGGCATTTAAACTGTCTTGTTAAGCTACTGCGACCTGCATGTCTCTTCCAAGGGGCATTTAAACCGTCTTTTTAAGCCACTGCGACCTGTACGTCTCTTCCCAGGGGCATTTAAACCATCTTGTTAAGCTACTGCGTCCTGCACGTCTCTTCCAAGGGGCATTTAAACCGTCTTTTTAAGCTGCTGCGACCTGCCTGTCTCTTCCAAGGCGCATTTAAACCGTCTTTTTAAGCTACTGCGACTTGCACGTCTCTTCCAAGGGGCATTTAAACCGTCTTGTTAAGCTACAGTAACCTCCACCACTTTTCCAAGGGGCATTTAATCCGTCTCGTTAAGCTACTGCGACCTGCACGTCGTTTCCAAGGGGCATTTAAACTGTCATTTTAAGCTACTGCGACCTGCATGTCTCTTCCAAGGGGTATTGAAAACGTCTTATTAAGCTACTGCGACCGGCACGTCTCTTCCAAGGGGCATTTAAACTGTCTTGTTTAGCTACTGTGACCTCCACCGCTCTTCCAAGGGGCATTAAAACCTTATTGTTAAGCTAATGCGAGCTGCACGTCTCTTCCAAGGGGCATTTAAACCGTCTTGGTAAGCTAATGAGACTTGCACGTCTCTTTCAAGGCGCATTTAAACCGTCTTGTTAAGCTTCTGTAACCTCCACCACTTTTCCAAGGGGCATTTAAACCGTCTTGTTAAGCTACTGCGACCTGCACGTCTCCTCCAATGGGCATTTAAACCGTCTTATTAAGCTACTGCGACCTGCACGTCTCTTCCAAGGGGCATTTAAACTGTCTTGTTAAGCTACTGCGACCTTCACATATCTTCCAAGGGGCATTGAAACCGTCTAATTAAGCTACTGTGACCTGCACGTCTCTTCCAAGGGGCATTTAAACTGTCTTCTTAAGCTACTGCGACCTCCACCGCTCTTCCAAGGGGCATTTAAACCGTCTTGTTTAGCAACTGCGACCTGCACGTCTCTTCCAAGGCCCATTTAAACCGTCTTTTTAATCTACTGCGACTTGCACGTCTCTTCCAAGGGGCATTTAAACCGTCTTGTTAAGCTATTGTAACCTCCACCACTTTTCCAAGGGGCATTTAATCCGTCTCGTTAAGCTACTGCGACCTGCACGTCGTTTCCAAGGGGCATTTAAACTGTCATTTTAAGCTACTGCGACCTGCATGTCTCTTCCAAGGGGTATTGAAACCGTCTTATTAAGCTACTGCGACCGGCACGTCTCTTCCAAGGGGCATTTAAACTGTCTTGTTTAGCTACTGTGACCTCCACCGCTCTTCCAAGGGACATTAAAACCTTATTGTTAAGCTAATGCGAGCTGCACGTCTCTTCCAAGGGGCATTTAAACCGTCTTGGTAAGCTAATGAGACTTGCACGTCTCTTCCAAGGCGCATTTAAACCGTCTTGCTAAGCTTCTGTAACCTCCACCACTTTTCCAAGGGGCATTTAAACCGTCTTGTTAAGCTACTGCGACCTGCACGTCTCCTCCAATGGGCATTTAAACCGTCTTATTAAGCTACTGCGACCTGCACGTCTCTTCCAAGGGGCATTTAAACTGTCTTGTTAAGCTACTGCAACCTTCACATATCTTCCAAGGGGCATTGAAACCGTCTAATTAAGCTACTGTGACCTGCACGTCTCTTCCAAGGGGCATTTAAACTGTCTTCTTAAGCTACTGCGACCTCCACCGCTCTTCCAAGGGGCATTTAAACCGTCTTGTTTAGCAACTGCGACCTGCACGTCTCTTCCAAGGGGCATTTAAACAGTCTTGTTAAGCTGCTGCGACCTGCATGTCTCTTCCAAGCGGCATTTAAACTGTCATGTTAAGCTACTGCGACCTGCACGTCTCTTCCAAGGGGCATTTAAATCGTATTGGTAAGCTATTGTGAACTGCACGTCTCTTCCAAGGGGCATTTAAACTGTCTTGTTAAGCTACTGCGACCTGCACGTCTCTTCCAAGGGGCATTTAAACCGTCTTGTTAAGCTACTGCGACCTCCACCGCTCTTACAAGGGGCATTTAAACTGTCTTGTTAAGCTACTGCGACCTGCACGTCTCTTCCAAGGGGCATTTAAATCGTATTAGTAAGCTACTGCGAACTGCACGTCTCTTCCAAGGGGCATTTAAACTGTCTTGTTAAGCTACTGCGACCTGCACGTCTCTTCCAAGGGGCATTTAAACCGTCTTGTTAAGCTACTGCGACCTCCACCGCTCTTCCAAGGGGCATTTAAACCATCTTGTTAAGCTACTGCGACCTGCTCGTCTCTTCCAAGGGGCATTTAAACCGTCTTGTTAAGCTACTGCGACCTGCAAGCCTATTCCAAGGGACATTTAAACCCTCTTGATAAGCTACTGCGACCTGCTCGTCTCTTCCGAGGGGGATTTAAACCGTCTTGTTAAGCTACTGCGACCTGCACGTCTCTTCCAAGGGGCATTTAAACCGTCTTGTTAAGCTACTGCGACCTGCTCGTCTCTTCCAAGGGGCATTTAAACCGTCTTGTTAAGCTACTGCGACCTGCACTTCTCTTCGAAGGCGCATTTAAACTGTCTTTTTAAGCTACTGCGACTTGCACGTCTCTTCCAAGGGGCATTTAAACCGTCTTGTTAAGCTACTGTAACCTCCACCACTTCTCCAAGGGGCATTTAAACCGTCTTGTTAAGCTACTGCGACATGCACGTCTCTTCCAAGGGGCATTTAAACTGTCTTGTTAAGCTACTGCGACCTGCATGTCTCTTCCAAGGGGCATTTAAACCGTCTTGTTAAGCCACTGCGACCTGTACGTCTCTTCCCAGGGGCATTTAAACCATCTTGTTAAGCTACTGCGTCTTGCACGTCTCTTCCAAGGGGCATTTAAACCGTCTTTTTAAGCTGCTGCGACCTGCCCGTCTCTTCCAAGGCGCATTTAAACCGTCTTTTTAAGCTACTGCGACTTGCACGTCTCTTCCAAGGGGCATTTAAACCGTCTTGTTAAGCTACTGTAACCTCCACCACTTTTCCAAGGGGCATTTAAACCGTCTTGTTAAGCTACTGTGACCTGCACGTCTCTTCCAAGGGGCATTTAAACTGTCTTCTTAAGCTACTGCGACCTCCACCGCTCTTCCAAGGGGCATTTAAACCGTCTTGTTTAGCAACTGCGACCTGCACGTCTCTTCCAAGGGGCATTTAAACAGTCTTGTTAAGCTGCTGCGACCTGCATGTCTCTTCCAAGCGGCATTTAAACTGTCATGTTAAGCTACTGCGACCTGCACGTCTCTTCCAAGGGGCATTTAAATCGTATTGGTAAGCTACTGTGAACTGCACGTCTCTTCCAAGGGGCATTTAAACTGTCTTGTTAAGCTACTGCGACCTGCACGTCTCTTCCAAGGGGCATTTAAACCGTCTTGTTAAGCTACTGCGACCTCCACCGCTCTTACAAGGGGCATTTAAACTGTCTTGTTAAGCTACTGCGACCTGCACGTCTCTTCCAAGGGGCATTTAAATCGTATTGGTAAGCTACTGCGAACTGCACGTCTCTTCCAAGGGGCATTTAAACTGTCTTGTTAAGCTACTGCGACCTGCACGTCTCTTCCAAGGGGCATTTAAACCGTCTTGTTAAGCTACTGCGACCTCCACCGCTCTTCCAAGGGGCATTTAAACCATCTTGTTAAGCTACTGCGACCTGCTCGTCTCTTCCAAGGGGCATTTAAACCGTCTTGTTAAGCTACTGCGACCTGCAAGCCTATTCCAAGGGACATTTAAACCCTCTTGATAAGCTACTGCGACCTGCTCGTCTCTTCCGAGGGGGATTTAAACCGTCTTGTTAAGCTACTGCGACCTGCACGTCTCTTCCAAGGGGCATTTAAACCGTCTTGTTAAGCTACTGCGACCTGCACTTCTCTTCGAAGGCGCATTTAAACTGTCTTTTTAAGCTACTGCGACTTGCACGTCTCTTCCAAGGGGCATTTAAACCGTCTTGTTAACCTACTGTAACCTCCACCACTTCTCCAAGGGGCATTTAAACTGTCTTGTTAAGCTACTGCGACATGCACGTCTCTTCCAAGGGGCATTTAAACTGTCTTGTTAAGCTACTGCGACCTGCATGTCTCTTCCAAGGGGCATTTAAACCGTCTTGTTAAGCCACTGCGACCTGTACGTCTCTTCCAAGAGGCATTTAAACCGTCTTGTTAAGCTACTGCGTCCTGCACGTCTCTTCCAAGGGGCATTTAAACCGTCTTTTTAAGCTGCTGCGACCTGCCCGTCTCTTCCAAGGCGCATTTAAACCGTCTTTTTAAGCTACTGCGACTTGCACGTCTCTTCCAAGGGGCATTTAAACCGTCTTGTTAAGCTACTGTAACCTCCACCACTTTTCCAAGGGGCATTTAATCCGTCTCGTTAAGCTACTGCGACCTGCACGTCGTTTCCAAGGGGCATTTAAACTGTCATTTTAAGCTACTGCGACCTGCATGTCTCTTCCAAGGGGTATTGAAAACGTCTTATTAAGCTACTGCGACCGTCACGTCTCTTCCAAGGGGCATTTAAACTGTCTTGTTTAGCTACTGTGACCTCCACCGCTCTTCCAAGGGGCATTAAAACCTTATTGTTAAGCTAATGCGAGCTGCACGTCTCTTCCAAGGGGCATTTAAACCGTCTTGGTAAGCTAATGAGACTTGCACGTCTCTTCCAAGGCGCATTTAAACCGTCTTGTTAAGCTTCTGTAACCTCCACCACTTTTCCAAGGGGCATTTAAACCGTCTTGTTAAGCTACTGCGACCTGCACGTCTCCTCCAATGGGCATTTAAACCGTCTTATTAAGCTACTGCGACCTGCACGTCTCTTCCAAGGGGCATTTAAACTGTCTTGTTAAGCTACTGCGACCTTCACATATCTTCCAAGGGGCATTGAAACCGTCTAATTAAGCTACTGTGACCTGCACGTCTCTTCCAAGGGGCATTTAAACTGTCTTCTTAAGCTACTGCGACCTCCACCACTCTTCCAAGGGGCATTTAAACCGTCTTGTTTAGCAACTGCGACCTGCACGTCTCTTCCAAGGGGCATTTAAACCGTCTTGGTAAGCTAATGCGACCTGCACATCTCTTCCATGGCGCATTTAAACCGTCTATTTAAGCTACTGCGACTTGAAAGTCTCTTCCAAGGGGCATTTAAACCGCCTTGTTAAGCTACTGTAACCTCCACCACTTTTCCAAGGGGCATTTAAAACGTCTTGTTAAGCTACTGCGACCTGCACGTCTCTTCCAAGGGACATTTTAACTGTCTTGTTAAGCTGCTGCGACCTGCATGTCTCTTCCAAGGGGCATTTAAACCGTCTTGTTAAGCCACTGCGACCTGCACGTCTCTTCCAAGGGGCATTTAAACCGTCTTGTTAAGCTGCTGCGATCTGCATGTCTCTTCCAAGGGGCATTTAAATAATCTTGTTAAGCTATTGCGATCTCCACCGCTCTTCCAAGGGGCATTTAAACCGTCTTGATAAGCTACTGCGACCAGCAAGTCTCTTTCAAGGGGCATTTAATCTGTCTTGTTAAGCTACTGTGACCTGCACATCTCTTCCAAGTGGCATTTAAACCGTCTTGTTAAGCAACTGCGACCTGAACGTCTCTTCCAAGGGTCATTTAAACCGTCTTGCTAAGCTACTGCGACCTGTTCGTCTCTTCGAAGGGGCATTTAAACTGTCTTGGTAAGCTACTGCGACCTGCACGTCTCTTCCAAGGCGCATTTAAACCGTCTTTTTAAGCTACTGCGACTTGCACGTCTCTTCCAAGGGGCATTTAAACCGTCTTGTTAAGCTACTGTAACCTCCACCACTTTTCCAAGGGGCATTTAAACCGTCTTGTTAAGCTACTGCGACCTGCACGTCTCTTCCAAGGGGCATTTAAACCGTCTTGTTAAGCTACTGCGACCTGCATGTCTCTTCCAAGGGGCATTTAAATCGACTTTTTAAGCCACTGCGACCTGCACGTCTCTTCCAAGGGGCATTTAAACCGTCTTTTTAAGCTGCTGCGAACTGCATGTCTCTTCCAAGGGGCATTTAAACCATCTTGTTAAGCTACTGCGACCTGCACGTCTCTTCCAAGGGGCATGTAAACCATCTTATTAAGCTACTGCGACCTGCACATCTCTTCAAAGGGGTATTGAAACCGTCTTATTAAGCTACTGCGACCTGCACGTCTCCTCCAAGGGGCATTTAAACCGTCTCATTAAGCTACTGCGACCTGCACGTCTCTTCCCAGGGGCATTTAAACTGTCTTATTTAGCTACTGTGACCTCCAGCACTCTTCCAAAGGGCATTTAAACCTTATTGTTAAGATACTGCGACCTGCACGTCTCTTCCAAGGGGCATTTAAACCGTCTTGTTAAGCTACTGCGACCTGCACGTCTCTTCCAAGGGGAATTTAAACCGTCTTGTTAAGCGACTGCGACCTGCACGTCTCTTCCAAGGTGCATTTAAACCATCTTGTTAATCTACTGCGACCTGCACGTCTCTTCCAAGAGGCATTTAAACCGTCTTATTAAGCTACTGCGACCTGCACGTCTATTCCAAGGGGCATTTAAACCATCTTATTAAGCTACTGCGACCTGCACATCTCTTCCAAGGGGTATTGAAACTGTCTTGTTTAGCTACTGTGACCTTCACCGCTCTTCCAAGGGGCATTTAAACCTTATTGTTAAGCTACTGCGACCTGCACGTCTCTTCCAAGGGGCATTTAAACCGTCTTGGTAAGCTAATGCGACCTGCAAGCCTATTCCAAGGGGCATTTAAACACTCTTGTTAATCTACTGCGACCTGCACGTTTCTTCCATGGCGCATTTAAACCATCTATTTAAGCTACTGCGACTTGAAAGTCTCTTCCAAGGGGCATTTAAACCGTCTTGTTAATCTACTGTAACCTCCACCACTTTTCCAAGGGGCATTTAAACCGTCTTGTTAAGCTACTGCGACCTGCACGTCTCTTCCAAGGGGCATTTAAACTGTCTTGTTAAGCTACTGCGACCTGCATGTCTCTTCCAAGGGGCATTTAAACCGTCTTGTTAAGCCACTGCGACCTGCACGTCTCTTCCAAGGGGCATTTAAACCGTCTTGTTAAGCTACTGCGACCTGCACGTCTCTTCCAAGGGGCATTTAAACCGTCTTGTTAAGCTGCTGCGACTTGCCCGTCTCTTCCAAGGCGCATTTAAACCGTCTTTTTAAGCTACTGCGACTTGCACGTCTCTTCCAAGGTTCATTTAAACCGTCTTGTTAAGCTACTGTAACGTCCATCACTTTTCCAAGGGGCATTTAAACCGTCGTGTTAAGCTTCTGCGACTTGCACGTCTCTTCCAAGGGGCATTTAAACTGTCTTGTTAAGCTACTGCGACCTGCATGTCTCTTCCAAGGGGCATTTAAACCGTCTTGTTAAGCTGCTGCGACCTGCACGTCTCTTTCAAGGGGCATTTAAACTGTCTTGTTAAGCTACTGCGACCTCCACCGCTCTTCCAAGGGGCATTTAAACCGTCTTGTTAAGCTACTGCGACTTGCACGTCTCTTCCAAGGGGCATTTAAACCGTCTTGTTAAGCTACTGTAACCTCCACCACTTTTCCAAGGGGCATTTAAACGCTCTTTTTAAGCTACTGCGACCTGCACGTCTCTTCCAAGGTGCATTTAAACCGTCTTGTTAAGCTACTGCGACCTGCACGTCTCTTCCAAGGGGCATTTAAACCGTCTTGGTAAGCTACTGCGACCTGCAAGCCTATTCCAAGGGGCATTTAAACCCTCTTGTTAAGCTACTGCTACCTGCACGTCTCTTCCAAGGGGGATTTAAACCGTCTTGTTAAGCTACTGTGACCTGCACGTCTCTTCCAAGGGGCATTTAAACCGTCTTGTTAAGCTACTGCGACCTGCTCGTCTCTTCCAAGGGGCATTTAAACCGTCTTGTTAAGCTACTGCGACCTGCACGTCTCTTCCATGGCGCATTTAAACCGTCTTTTTAAGCTACTGCGACTTGCACGTCTCTTCCAAGGGGCATTTAAACCGTCTTGTTAAGCTATTGTAACCTCCAACACTTGTCCAAGGGGCATTTAAACCATCTTGTTAAGCTTCTGCGACCTGCACGTCTCTTTCAAGGGGCATTTAAACTGTCTTGTTAAGCTACTGCGACCTGCATGTCTCTTCCAAGGGGCATTTAAACCGTCTTGTTAAGCTGCTGCGATCTACATTTCTCTTCCAAGGGGCATTTAAACAAACTTGTTAAGCTACTGCGACCTCCACCGAACTTCCAAGGGGCATTTAAACCGTCTTGTTAAGCTACTGCGACCTGCACGTCTCTTTCAAGGGGCATTTAAACTGTCTTATTAATCTACTGCGAACTCCACCGCTCTTCCAAGGGGCATTTAAACCGTCTTGTTAAACTACTGCGACCTGCAGGTCTCTTCCAAGTGGCATTTAAACCGTCTTGTTAAGCTACTGCGACCTGCACGTCTCTTCTAAGTGCCATTTAAACTGTCTTGTTAAGCTACTGCGACCTCCACCTTTCTTCCAAGGGCCATTTAAACAGTCTTAGTAAGCTACTGCGACCTGCACATCTACATTTCTTCCAAGGGGCATTTAAACCGTCTTATTAAGCTACTACGACCTGCACATCTCTTTCAAGGGGCATTTAAACCTTCTTATTAAGCTACTGCGACCTGCACGTCTCTTCCAAGAGGCATTTATACTGTCTTGTTAAGCTACTGAGACCTTCACCGCTCTTCCAAGGGGCATTTAAACAGTCTTGTTAATCTACTGCGACCTGCATGTCTCTTCCAAGGGGCATTTAAACCGTCTTTTTAAGCTGCTGCGAACTGCCTGTCTCTTCCAAGGGGCATTTAAACCATCTTGTTAAGCTACTGCGTCCTCTACCGCTCTTCCAAGGGGCATTTAAACCATCTTGTTAAGCTACTGTGACCTGCACGTCTCTTCCAAGGGGCATTTAAACCGTCTTGGTTAGCTACTGCGACCTGCAAGCCTATTCCAAGTGGCATTTAAACTATCTTGTTGAGCTACTGCGACCTGCACGTCTCTTCCAAGGGGGATTTAAACCGTCTTGTTAAGCTACTGCGACCTGCACGTCTCTTCCAAGGGGCATTTAAACCGTCTTGTTAAGCAACTGCGACCTGCTCGTCTCTTCCAAGGGGCATTTAAACCGTCTTGTTAAGCTACTGTGACCTGCACGTCTCTTCCAAGGGGCATTTAAACCGTCTTTTTAAGCTACTGCGACTTGCACGTCTCTTCCAAGGGGTCATTTAAACCGTCTTTTTAAGCTGCTGCGAACTGCATGTCTCTTACAAGGGGCATTTAAACCATCTTGTTAAGCTACTGCGACCTGCACGTCTCTTCCAAGGGGCATTTAAACCGTCTTGGTAAGCTACTGTGACCTGCAAGCCTATTCCAAGGGGCATTTAAACCCCCTTGTTAAGCTACTGCGACCTGCAAGACTATTCCAATGGGCATTTAAACACTCTTTTTAAGCTACTGCGACCTGCACGTCTCTTCCAAGGGGGATTTAAACTGTCTTGTTAAGCTACTGCGACCTGCTCGTCTCTTCCAAGGGGCATTTAAACCGTCTTGTTAAGCTCCTGCGACCTGCACGTCTCTTCCAAGGCCCATTTAAACCGTCTTTTTAAGCAACTGCGACTTGCACGTCTCTTCCAAGGGGCATTTAAACCGTCTTGTTAAACTACTGCGACCTCCATGTCTCTTCCAAGCGGCATTTAAACCGTCTTGTTAAGCTACTGCGACCTGCGCGTCTCTTCCAAGCGGCATTTAAACAGTCTTGTTAAGCTGCTGAGACCTGCATGTCTCTTCCAAGGGGCATTTAAACTGTCTTGTTAAGCTACTGCGACCTTCGCCGCTCTTCCAGGGGCCATTTAAACTGTCTTGTTAAGCTACTGTGACCTGCACCTCTCTTCCAAGAGGCATTTAAACCCCCTTGTTAAGCTCCCGCGACCTGCACGTCTCTTGCAAGGGGCATTTAAACCCACTTGTTAAGCTACTGCGACCTGCACGTTTCTTCCAATAGGCATTTAAACCGTCTTGTTAAGCTACTGCGACCTCCACCTCTCTTCCAAGGGGCATTTAAATCGTCTTATTAAGCTACTGCGACCTGCACGTCTCTTCCAAGGGGCATTTAAACCGTCTTGTTAAGCTACTGCGACCTGCTCGTCTCTTCCAAGGGGCATTTAAACCGTCTTGTTAAGCTACTGCGACCTGCATGTCTCTTCCTAGGGGCATTTAAACCGTCTTGTTAAGCTACTGCGACCTCCTCCGCATTTCCAAGGGGCATTTAAACCGTCTTGTTAAGCTACTGCGTCCTGCACGTCTCTTTCAAGGGGCATTTAAACTGTCTTGTTAAGCTACTGCGACCTCAACCGCTCTTCCAAGGGGCATTAAAACCGTCTTGTTAAGCTACTGCGACCTGAACGTCTCTTCCAAGTGGCATTTAAACCTTCTTGTTAAGCTACCATGACCTGCAAGTCTCTTTCAAGGGGCATTTAAACTGTCTTGTTAAGCTACTGCGACTTCAACCGCTCTTCCAAGGGGCATTAAAACCGTCTTGTTAAGCTACTGCGACCTGCACGTCTCTTCCAAGTGGCATTTAAACCGTCTTGTTAAGCTACTATGACCTGCAAGTCTCTTCCAAGGGGCATTTAAACCATCTTGTTAAGCTACTGCGACCTGCACGTCTCTTCCAAGGGGCATTTAAACCATCTTGTTAAGCTACTGCGACCTGCAAGTCTCTTCCAAGGCGCATTTAAACCGTCTTTTTAAGCTACTGTGACCTCCAGCGCTCTTCCAAAGGGCATTTAAAACTTATTGTTAAGCTACTGCGACCTGCACGTCTCTTCCAAGGGGAATTTAAACCGTCTTGTTAAGCTACTGCGACCTGCACGTCTCTTACAAGTGGCATTTAAACCGTCTTGTTAAGCTACTATGACCTGCAAGTCTCTTCCAAGGGGCATTTAAACCATCTTGTTAAGCTACTGCGACCTGCACGTCTCTTCCAAGGGGCATTTAAACCATCTTGTTAAGCTACTGCGACCTGCAAGTCTCTTCCACGGCGCATTTAAACCGTATTTTTAAGCTACTGTGACCTCCAGCGCTCTTCCAAAGGGCATTTAAACCTTATTGTTAAGCTACTGCGACGTGCACGTCTCTTCCAAGGGGAATTTAAACCGTTTTGTTAAGCGACTGCGACCTGCACGTCTCTTCCAAGGTGCATTTAAACCATCTTGTTAATCTACTGCGACCTGCACGTCTCTTCCAAGGGGCATTTAAACCGTCTTATTAAGCTACTGCGACCTGCACGTCTATTCCAAGGGGCATTTAAACAGTCTTGTTAAGCTACTGCGACCTCTACCTCTCTTCCAAGGGGCATTTAAACCATCTTATTAAGCTACTGCGACCTGCACATCTCTTCCAAGGGGTATTGAAACCGTCTTATTAAGCTACTGCGACCTGCACGTCTCTTCCAAGGGGCATTTAAACTGTCTTGTTTAGCTACTGTGACCTCCACCACTCTTCCAAGGGGCATTTAAACCTTATTGTTAAGCTACTGCGACCTGCACGTCTCTTCCAAGGGGCATTGAAACCGTCTTGGTAAGCTAATGCGACCTGCAAGCCTATTCCAAGGGGCATTTAAACATTCTTGTTGAGCTACTGCGACCTGCACGTCTCTTCCAAGGGGGATTTAAACTGTCTTGTTAAGCTACTGCGAGCTGCACGTCTCTTCCAAGGGGCATTTAAACCGTCTTGTTAAGCTACTGCGACTTGCACGTCTCTTCCAAGGTGCATTTAAACCGTCTTTTTAAGCTTCTGTAACCTCCACCACTTTTCCAAGGGGCATTTAAACCGTCTTGTTAAGCTACTGCGACCTGCACGTCTCTTCCAAGGGGCATTTAAACCCACTTGTTAAGCTACTGCGACCTGCATGTCTCTTCCAATGGGCATTTAAATCGTCTTGTTAAGCTACTGCGACCTCCACCTCTCTTCCAAGGGGCATTTAAATCGTCTTATTAAGCTACTGCGACCTGCACGTCTCTTCCAAGGGGCATTTAAACCGTCTTGTTAAGCTACTGCGACCTGCTCGTCTCTTCCAAGGGGCATTTAAACCGTCTTGTTAAGCTACTGCGACCTGCATGTCTCTTCCAAGGGGCATTTAAACCGTCTTGTTAAGCTACTGCGACCTGCATGTCTCTTCCTAGGGGCATTTAAACCGTCTTGTTAAGCTACTGCGACCTCCTCCGCACTTCCAAGGGGCATTTAAACCGTCTTGTTAAGCTACTGCGTCCTGCACGTCTCTTTCAAGGGGCTTTTAAACTGTCTTGTTAAGCTACTGCGACCTCCACCGCTCTTCCAAGGGGCATTTAAACCTTATTGTTAAGCTACTGCGACCTGCACGTCTCTTCCAAGGGGCATTTAAACCGTCTTGGTAAGCTAATGCGACCTGCAAGCCTATTTCAAGGGGCATTTAAACATTCTTGTTAAGCAACTGCGACCTGCACGTCTCTTCCAAGGGGGATTTAAACTGTCTTGTTAAGCTACTGCGAACTGCACGTCTCTTCCAAGGGGCATTTAAACCGTCTTGTTAAGCTACTGCGACTTGCACGTCTCTTCCAAGGCGCATTTAAACCGTCTTGTTAAGCTTCTGTAACCTCCACCACTTTTCCAAGGGGCATTTAAACCGTCTTGTTAAGCTACTGCGACCTGCACGTCTCTTCCAATGGGCATTTAAACCGTCTTATTAAGCTACTGCGACCTTCACGTCTCTTCCAAGGGGCATTTAAACTGTCTTGTTAAGCTACTGCGACTTCCACCTCTCTTCCAAGGGGCATTTAAACCATCTTATTAAGCTACTGCGACCTGCACCTCTCTTCCAAGGGGCATTGAAACAGTCTTATTAAGCTACTGTGACCTGCACGACTCTTCCAATGGGCATTTAAACTGTCTTCTTAAGCTACTGCGACCTCCACCGCTCTTCCAAGGGGCATTCAAACCATCTTGTTTAGCTACTGCGACCTGCACGTCTCTTCCAAGGGGCATTTAAACCGTCTTGGTAAGCTTCTGCGACCTGCACGTCTCTTCCAAGGGGCATTTAAACTGTCTTGTTAAGCTACTGCGACCTGCATGTCTCTTCCAAGGGGCATTTAAACCGTCTTGTTAAGCTGCTGCGACCTGCACGTCTCTTTCAAGGGGCATTTAAACCGTCTTGTTAAGCTAATGCGACTTGCACGTCTCTTCCAAGGGGCATTTAAACCGTCTTGTTAAGCTACTGTAACCTCCACCACTTTTCCAAGGGGCATTTAAACGCTCTTGTTAAGTTACTGCGACCTGCACGTCTCTTCCAAGGTGCATTTAAACCGTCTTGTTAAGCTACTGCGACCTGCACGTCTCTTCCAAGGGGCATTTAAACCGTCTTGGTAAGCTACTGCGACCTGCAAGCCTATTCCAAGGGGCATTTAAACCCTCTTGTTAAGCTACTGCTACCTTCACGTCTCTTCCAAGGGGGATTTAAACCGTCTTGTTAAGCTACTGCGACCTGCACGTCTCTTCCAAGGGGCATTTAAACCATCTTGTTAAGCTACTGCGACCTGCTCGTCTCTTCCAAGGGGCATTTAAACCGTCTTGTTAAGCTACTGCGACCTGCACGTCTCTTCCATGGCGCATTTAAACCGTCTTTTTAAGCTACTGCGACTTGCACGTCTCTTCCAAGGGGCATTTAAACCGTCTTGTTAAGCTACTGTAACCTCCACCACTTTTCCCAGGGGCATTTAAACGCTCTTGTTAAGCTACTGCGACCTGCACGTCTCTTCCAAGGTGCATTTAAACCGTCTTGTTAAGCTACTGCGACCTGCACGTCTCTTCCAAGGGGCATTTAAACCGTCTTGGTAAGCTACTGCGACCTGCAAGCCTATTCCAAGGGGCATTTAAACCCTCTTGTTAAGCTACTGCTACCTTCACGTCTCTTCCAAGGGGGATTTAAACCGTCTTGTTAAGCTACTGCGACCTGCACGTCTCTTCCAAGGGGCATTTAAACCGTCTTGTTAAGCTACTGCGACCTGCTCGTCTCTTCCAAGGGGCATTTAAACCGTCTTGTTAAGCTACTGCGACCTGCACGTCTCTTCCATGGCGCATTTAAACCGTCTTTTTAAGCTACTGGACTTGCACGTCTCTTCCAAGGGGCATTTAAACCGTCTTGTTAAGCTATTGTAACCTCCACCACTTTTCCAAGGGGCATTTAAACCATCTTGTTAAGCTTCTGCGACCTGCACGTCTCTTCCAAGGGACATTTAAACTGTCTTGTTAAGCTACTGCGACCTGCATGTCTCTTCCAAGGGGCATTTAAACCGTCTTGTTAAGCTGCTGCGATCTGCATGTCTCTTCCAAGGGGCATTTAAACAAACTTGTTAAGCTACTGCGACCTCCACCGAACTTCCAAGGGACATTTAAACCGTCTTGTTAAGCTACTTCGACCTGCACGTCTCTTTCAAGGGGCATTTAAACTGTCTTATTAATCTACTGCGAACTCCACCGCACTTCCAAGGGGCATTTAAACCGTCTTGTTAAGCTACTGCGACCTGCAGGTCTCTTCCAAGTGGCATTTAAACCGTCTTGTTAAGCTACTGCGACCTGCACGTCTCTTCTAAGTGGCATTTAAACTGTCTTGTTAAGCTACTGCGACCTCCACCTTTCTTCCAAGGGCCATTTAAACAGTCTTAGTAAGCTACTGCGACCTGCACATCTCTTCCAAGGGGCATTTAAACCGTCTTATTAAGCTACTATGACCTGCACATCTCTTCCAAGGGGCATTTAAACCTTCTTATTAAGCTACTGCGACCTGCACGTCTCTTCCAAGAGGCATTTAAACTGTCTTGTAAAGCTACTGAGACCTCCACCGCTCTTCCAAGGGGCATTTAAACAGTCTTGTTAATCTACTGCGACCTGCATGTCTCTTCCAAGGGGCATTTAAACCGTCTTTTTAAGCTGCTGCGAATTGCATGTCTCTTCCAAGGGGCATTTAAACCATCTTGTTAAGCTACTGCGTCCTCTACCGCTCTTCCAAGGGGCATTTAAACCGTCTTGGTTAGCTACTGCGACCTGCAAGCCTATTCCAAGTGGCATTTAAACCATCTTGTTGAGCTACTGCGACCTGCACGTCTCTTCCAAGGGGGATTTAAACCGTCTTGTTAAGCTACTGCGACCTGCACGTCTCTTCCAAGGGGCATTTAAACCGTCTTGTTAAGCTACTGCGACCTGCTCGTCTCTTCCAAGGGGCATTTAAACCGTCTTGTTAAGCTACTGTGACCTGCACGTCTCTTCCAAGGGGCATTTAAACCGTCTTTTTAAGCTACTGCGACTTGCACGTCTCTTCCAAGGGGTCATTTAAACCGTCTTTTTAAGCTGCTGCGAACTGCATGTCTCTTACAAGGGGCTTTTAAACCATCTTGTTAAGCTACTGCGACCTGCACGTCTCTTCCAAGGGGCATTTAAACTGTCTTGGTAAGCTACTGTGACCTGCAAGCCTATTCCAAGGGGCATTTAAACCCCCTTGTTAAGCTACTGCGACCTGCACGTCTCTTCCAAGGGGGATTTACACCGTCTTGTTAAGCGACTGCGACCTGCACGTCTCTTCCAAGGTGCATTTAAAACATATTGTTAATCTACTGCGACCTGCACGTCTCTTCCAAGGGGTATTTAAACTGTCTTGTTAAGCTACCGCGACCTGCACGTCTCTTCCAAGGGGCGTTTAAACCGTCTTGGTAAGCTACTGCGACCTGCAAGACTATTCCAATGGGCATTTAAACACTCTTTTTAAGCTACTGCGACCTGCACATCTCTTCCAAGGGGGATTTAAACTGTCTTGTTAAGCTACTGCGACCTGCTCGTCTCTTCCAAGGGGCATTTAAACCGTCTTGTTAAGCTCCTGCGACCTGCACGTCTCTTCCAAGGCCCATTTAAACCGTCTTTTTAAGCAACTGCGACTTGCACGTCTCTTCCAAGGGGCATTTAAACCGTCTTGTTAAACTACTGCGACCTCCATGTCTCTTCCAAGGGGCATTTAAACAGTCTTGTTAAGCTACTGCGACCTGGGCGTCTCTTCCAAGCAGCATTTAAACAGTCTTGTTAAGCCGCTGAGACCTGCATGTCTCTACCAAGGGGCATTTAAACTGTCTTGTTAAGCTACTGCGACCTTCGCCGCTCTTCCAGGGGCCATTTAAACTGTCTTGTTAAGCTACTGTGACCTGCACGTCTCTTCCAAGGGGCATTTAAACCCTCTTGTTAAGCTCCTGCGACCTGCACGTCTCTTGCAAGGGGCATTTAAACCCACTTGTTAAGCTACTGCGACCTGCACGTTTCTTCCAATGGGCATTTAAACCGTCTTGTTAAGCTACTGCGACCTCCACCTCTCTTCCAAGGGGCATTTAAATCGTCTTATTAAGCTACTGAGACCTGAACGTCTCTTCAAAGGGGCATTTAAACCGTCTTGTTAAGCTACTGCGACCTGCACGTCTCTTCCAAGGGGCATTTAAACCGTCTTGTTAAGCTACTGCGACCTGCATGTCTCTTCCAAGGGGCATTTAAACCGTCTTGTTAAGCTACTGCGACCTGCTCGTCTCTTCCAAGGGGCATTTAAACCGTCTTGTTAAGCTACTGCGACCTGCATGTCTCTTCCAAGGGGCATTTAAACCGTCTTGTTAAGCTACTGCGACCTGCATGTCTCTTCCTAGGGGCATTTAAACAGTCCTGTTAAGCTACTGCGACCTCCTCCGCATTTCCAAGGGGTATTTAAACCGTCTTGTTAAGCTACTGCGTCCTGTACGTCTCTTTCAAGGGGCATTTAAACTGTCTTTTTAAGCTACTGCGACCTCAACCGCTCTTCCAAGGGGCATTAAAACCGTCTTGTTAAGCTACTGCGAACTGAACGTCTCTTCCAAGTGGCATTTAAACCTTCTTGTTAAGCCACCATGACCTGCAAGTCTCTTTCAAGGGGCATTTAAACTGTCTTGTTAAGCTACTGCGACTTCAACCGCTCTTCCAAGGGGCATTAAAACCGTCTTATTAAGCTACTGCGACCTGCACGTCTCTTCCAAGTGGCATTTAAACCGTCTTGTTAAGCTACTATGACCTGCAAGTCTCTTCCAAGGGGCATTTAAACCATCTTGTTAAGCTACTGCGACCTGCACGTCTCTTCCAAGGGGCATTTAAACCATCTTGTTAAGCTACTGCGACCTGCAAGTCTCTTCCAAGGCGCATTTAAACCGTATTTTTAAGCTACTGTGACCTCCAGCGCTCTTCCAAAGGGCATTTAAACCTTATTGTTAAGCTACTGCGACCTGCACGTCTCTTCCAAGGGGAATTTAAACCGTCTTGTTAAGCTACTGCGACCTGCACGTCTCTTCCAAGTGGCATTTAAACCGTCTTGTTAAGCTACTATGACCTGCAAGTCTCTTCCAAGGGGCATTTAAACCATCTTGTTAAGCTACTGCGACCTGCACGTCTCTTCCAAGGGGCATTTAAACCATCTTGTTAAGCTACTGCGACCTGCAAGTCTCTTCCAAGGCGCATTTAAACCGTATTTTTAAGCTACTGTGACCTCCAGCGCTCTTCCAAAGGGCATTTAAACCTTATTGTTAAGCTACTGCGACCTGCACGTCTCTTCCAAGGGGAATTTAAACCGTTTTGTTAAGCGACTGCGACCTGCACGTCTCTTCCAAGGTGCATTTAAACCATCTTGTTAATCTACTGCGACCTGCACGTCTCTTCCAAGGGGCATTTAAACCGTCTTATTAAGCTACTGCGACCTGCACATCTCTTCCAAGGGGTATTGAAACCGTCTTATTAAGCTACTGCGACCTGCACGTCTCTTCCAAGGGGCATTTAAACTGTCTTGTTTAGCTACTGTGACCTCCACCGCTCTTCCAAGGGGCATTTAAACCTTATTGTTAAGCTACTGCGACCTGCACGTCTCTTCCAAGGGGCATTTAAACCGTCTTGGTAAGCTAATGCGACCTGCAAGCCTATTCCAAGGGGCATTTAAACATTCTTGTTGAGCTACTGCGACCTGCACGTCTCTTCCAAGGGGGATTTAAACTGTCTTGTTAAGCTACTGCGACCTGCACGTCTCTTCCAAGGGGCATTTAAACCGTCTTGTTAAGCTACTGCGACTTGCACGTCTCTTCCAAGGTGCATTTAAACCTTCTTTTTAAGCTTCTGTAACCTCCACCACTTTTCCAAGGGGCATTTAAACCGTCTTGTTAAGCTACTGCGACCTGCATGTCTCTTCCAATGGGCATTTAAATCGTCTTGTTAAGCTACTGCGACCTCCACCTCTCTTCCAAGGGGCATTTAAATCGTCTTATTAAGCTACTGCGAACTGCACGTCTCTTCCAAGGGGCATTTAAACCGTCTTGTTAAGCTACTGCGACCTGCTCGTCTCTTCCAAGGGGCATTTAAACCGTCTTGTTAAGCTACTGCGACCTGCATGTCTCTTCCTATTGGCATTTAAACAGTCTTGTTAAGCTACTGCGACCTCCTCCGCACTTCCTAGGGGCATTAAAACCGTCTTGTTAAGCTACTGCGTCCTGCACGTCTCTTTCAAGGAGCTTTTAAACTGTCTTGTTAAGCTACTGCGACCTCCACCGCTCTTCCAAGGGGCATTTAAACCTTATTGTTAAGCTACTGCGACCTGCACGTCTCTTCCAAGGGGCATTTAAACCGTCTTGGTAAGCTACTGTGACCTGCAAGCCTATTCCAAGGGGCATTTAAACATTCTTGTTAAGCTACTGCGACCTGCACGTCTCTTCCAAGGGGGATTTAAACTGTCTTGTTAAGCTACTGCGAACTGCACGTCTCTTCCAAGGGGCATTTAAACCGTCTTGTTAAGCTACTGCGACTTGCACGTCTCTTCCAAGGCGCATTTAAACCGTCTTGTTAAGCTTCTGTAACCTCCACCACTTTTCCAAGGGGCATTTAAACCGTCTTGTTAAGCTACTGCGACCTGCACGTCTCTTCCAATGGGCATTTAAACCGTCTTATTAAGCTACTGCGACCTTCACGTCTCTTCCAAGGGGCATTTAAACTGTCTTGTTAAGCTACTGCGACTTCCACCTCTCTTCCAAGGCGCATTTAAACCATCTTATTAAGCTACTGCGACCTGCACCTCTCTTCCAAGGGGCATTGAATCAGTCTTATTAAGCTACTGTGACCTGCACGACTCTTCCAATGGGCATTTAAACTGTCTTCTTAAGCTACTGCGACCTCCACCGCTCTTCCAAGGGGCATTTAAACCATCTTGTTTAGCTACTGCGACCTGCACGTCTCTTCCAAGGGTCATTTAAACCGTCTTGGTAAGATAATGCGACCTACAAGCCAATTCCAAGGGGCATTTAAACACTCTTGTTAAGCTACTGCGACCTGCACGTTTCTTCCATGGCGCATTTAAATCGTCTATTTAAGCTACTGCGACTTGAAAGTCTCTTCCAAGGGGCATTTAAACCGTCTTGTTAAGCTACTGTAACCTCCACCACTTTTCCAAGGGGCATCTAAACGGTCTTGTTAAGCTATTGCGACCTCCACGTCTCTTCCAAGGGGCATTTAAACCGTCTTGTTAAGCCACTGCGACCTGCACGTCTCTTCCAAGGGGCATTTAAACCGTCTTGTTAAGCTACTGCGACCTGCACGTCTCTTCCAAGGGGCATTTAAACCGTCTTGTTAAGCTTCTGTGACTTGCCCGTCTCTTCCAAGGCGCATTTAAACCTTCTTTTTAAGCTACTGCGACTTGCACATCTCTTCCAAGGGGCATTTAAACCGTCTTGTTAAGCTACTGTAACCTCCACCACTTTTCCAAGGAGCATTTAAACCGTCTTGTTAAGCTACTGCGACCTGCACGTCTCTTCCAAGGTGCATTTAAACCGTCTTGTTAAGCTACTGCGACCTGCACGTCTCTTCCAAGGGGCATTTAAACCGTCTTTTTAAGCTACTGCGACCTGCAAGCCTATTCCAAGGGGCATTTAAACCCTGTTGTTAAGCTACTGCGACCTGCACGTCTCTTCCAAGGGGGATTTAAACCGTCTTGTTAAGCTACTGCGACCTGCACGTCTCTTCCAAGGGGCATTTAAACCGTCTTGTTAAGCTACTGCGACCTGCTCGTCTCTTCCAAGGGGCATTTAAACCGTCTTGTTAAGCTACTACGACCTGCATGTCTCTTCCAAGGCGCATTTAAACCGTCTTTTTAAGCTACTGTAACCTCCATCACTTTTCCAAGGGGCATTTAAACCGTCGTGTTAAGCTACTGCGACCTGCACGTCTCTTCCAAGGGGCATTTAAACTGTCTTGTTAAGCTACTGCGACCTGCATGTCTCTTCCAAGGGGCATTTAAACCGTCTTGTTAAGCCACTGCGACCTGCATGTCTCTTCCAAGGGGCATTTAAACTGTCTTGTTAAGCTGCTGCGACCTGCATGTCTCTTCCTAGGGGCATTTAAACCGTCTTGTTAAGCTACTGCGACCTCCTCCGCACTTCCAAGGGCCTTTTAAACCGTCTTGTTAAGCTACTGCGTCCTGCACGTCTCTTTCAAGGGGCTTATAAACTGTCTTGTTAAGCTACTGCGACCTCAACCGCTCTTCCAAGGGGCATTAAAACCGTCTTGTTAAGCTACTGCGACCTGAACCTCTCTTCCAAGTGGCATTTAAACCTTCTTGTTAAGCTACCATGACCTGCAAGTCTCTTTCAAGGGGCATTTAAACTGTCTTGTTAAGCTACTGCGACCTCAACCGCTCTTCCAAGGGGCATTAAAACCGTCTTGTTAAGCTACTGCGACCTGCACGTCTCTTCCAAGTGGCATTTAAACCGTCTTGTTAAGCTACTATGACCTGCACGTCTCTTCCAAGGGGCATTTAAACCATCTTGTTAAGCTACTGCGACCTGCAAGTCTCTTCCAAGGCGCATTTAAACCGTCTTTTTAAGCTACTGTGACCTCCAGCGCTCTTCCAAAGGGCATTTAAACCTTATTGTTAAGCTACTGCGACCTGCACTTCCCTTCGAAGGGGAATTTAAACCGTCTTGTTAAGCTACTGCGACCTGCACGTCTCTTCCAAGTGGCATTTAAACCGTCTTGTTAAGCTACTATGACCTGCAAGTCTCTTCCAAGGGGCATTTAAACCATCTTGTTAAGCTACTGCGACCTGCACGTCTCTTCCAAGGGGCATTTAAACCATCTTGTTAAGCTACTGCGACCTGCAAGTCTCTTCCAAGGCGCATTTAAACCGTCTTTTTAAGCTACTGTGACCTCCAGCGCTCTTCCAAAGGGCATTTAAACCTTATTGTTAAGCTAATGCGACCTGCTCGTCTCTTATAAGGGGAATTTAAACCGTCTTGTTAAGCGACTGCGACCTGCATGTCTCTTCCTAGGTGCATTTAAACCATCTTGTTAATCTACTGCGACCTGCACGTCTCCTCCAAGGGGCATTTAAACCGTCTTATTAAGCTACTGCGACCTGCACGTCTATTCCAAGGGGCATTTAAACAGTCTTGTTAAGCTACTGCGACCTCCACCTCTCTTCCAAGGGGCATTTAAACCTTATTGTTAAGCTACTGCGACCTGCACGTCTCTTCCATGGGGCATTTAAACCGTCTTGGTAAGCTAATGCGACCTGCAAGCCTATTCCAAGGGGCATTTAAACATTCTTGTTAAGCTACTGCGACCTGTACGTCTCTTCCAAGGTGGATTTAAACTGTCTTGCTAAGCTACTGCGACCTGCACGTCTCTTCCAAGGGGCATTTAAACCGTCTTGTTAAGCCACTGAGACTTGCACGTCTCTTCCAAAGCGCATTTAAACCGTCTTGTTAAGCTTCTGTAACCTCCACCACTTTTCCAAGGGGCATTTAAACCGTCTTGTTAAGCTACTGCGACCTGCACGTCTCTTCCAATGGGCATTTAAACCGTCTTATTAAGCTACTGCGACCTTCACGTCTCTTCCAAGGGGCATTTAAACTGTCTTGTTAAGCTACTGCGACTTCCACCTCTCTTCCAAGGGGCATTTAAACCATCTTATTAAGCTACTGCGACCTGCCCATCTCTTCCAAGGGGCATTGAAACCGTCTTATTAAGCTACTGTGACCTGCACGACTCTTCCAAGGGGCATTTAAACTGTCTTCTTAAGCTACTGCGACCTCCACCGCTCTTCCAAGGGGTATTTAAACCATCTTGTTTAGCTACTGCGACCTGCACGTCTCTTCCAAGGGGCATTTAAACCGTCTTGGTAAGCTAATGTGACCTGCAAGCCAATTCCAAGGGGCATTTAAACACTCTTGTTAAGCTACTGTAACCTCCACCACTTTTCCAAGGGGCATCTAAACGGTCTTGTTAAGCTATTGCGACCTGCACGTCTCTTCCAAGGGGCATTTAAACCGTCTTGTTAAGCGACTGCGACCTGCACGTCTCTTCCAAGGGGCATTTAAACCGTCTTGTTAAGCTACTGCGACCTGCACGTCTCTTCCAAGGGGCATTTAAACCGTCTTGTTAAGCTGCTGCGACTTGCCCGTCTCTTCCAAGGCGCATTTAAACCGTCTTTTAAGCTACTGCGACTTGCACGTCTCTTCCAAGGGGCATTTAAACCGTCTTGTTAAGCTACTGTAACCTCCACCACTTTTCCAAGGGGCATTTAAACCGTCTTGTTAAGCTACTGCGACCTGCATGTCTCTTCCAATGGGCATTTAAATCGTCTTGTTAAGCTACTGCAACCTCCACCTCTCTTCCAAGGGGCATTTAAATCGTCTTATTAAGCTACTGCGAACTGCACGTCTCTTCCAAGGGGCATTTAAACCGTCTTGTTAAGCTACTGCGACCTGCTCGTCTCTTCCAAGGGGCACTTAAACCGTCTTGTTAAGCTACTGCGACCTGCATGTCTCTTCCTATTGGCATTTAAACAGTCTTGTTAAGCTACTGCGACCTCCTCCGCACTTCCTAGGGGCATTTAAACCGTCTTGTTAAGCTACTGCGTCCTGCACGTCTCTTTCAAGGAGCTTTTAAACTGTCTTGTTAAGCTACTGCGACCTCCACCGCTCTTCCAAGGGGCATTTAAACCTTATTGTTAAGCTACTGCGACCTGCACGTCTCTTCCAAGGGGCATTTAAACCGTCTTGGTAAGCTACTGTGACCTGCAAGCCTATTCCAAGGGGCATTTAAACATTCTTGTTAAGCTACTGCGACCTGCACGTCTCTTCCAAGGGGGATTTAAACTGTCTTGTTAAGCTACTGCGAACTGCACGTCTCTTCCAAGGGGCATTTAAACCGTCTTGTTAAGCTACTGCGACTTGCACGTCTCTTCCAAGGCGCATTTAAACCGTCTTGTTAAGCTTCTGTAACCTCCACCACTTTTCCAAGGGGCATTTAAACCGTCTTGTTAAGCTACTGCGACCTGCACGTCTCTTCCAATGGGCATTTAAACCGTCTTATTAAGCTACTGCGACCTTCACGTCTCTTCCAAGGGGCATTTAAACCGTCTTGTTAAGCTACTGCGACTTGCACGTCTCTTCCAAGGGGCATTTAAACCGTCTTGTTAAGCTACTGTAACCTCCACCACTTTTCCAAGGAGCATTTAAACCGTCTTGTTAAGCTACTGCGACCTGCACGTCTCTTCCAAGGTGCATTTAAACCGTCTTGTTAAGCTACTGCGACCTGCACGTCTCTTCCAAGGGGCATTTAAACCGTCTTTTTAAGCTACTGCGACCTGCAAGCCTATTCCAAGGGGCATTTAAACCCTGTTGTTAAGCTACTGCGACCTGCACGTCTCTTCCAAGGGGGATTTAAACCGTCTTGTTAAGCTACTGCGACCTGCACGTCTCTTCCAAGGGGCATTTAAACCGTCTTGTTAAGCTACTGCGACCTGCTCGTCTCTTCCAAGGGGCATTTAAACCGTCTTGTTAAGCTACTACGACCTGCATGTCTCTTCCAAGGCGCATTTAAACCGTCTTTTTAAGCTACTGTAACCTCCATCACTTTTCCAAGGGGCATTTAAACCGTCGTGTTAAGCTACTGCGACCTGCACGTCTCTTCCAAGGGGCATTTAAACTGTCTTGTTAAGCTACTGCGACCTGCATGTCTCTTCCAAGGGGCATTTAAACCGTCTTGTTAAGCCACTGCGACCTGCATGTCTCTTCCAAGGGGCATTTAAACCGTCTTGTTAAGCTGCTGCGACCTGCATGTCTCTTCCTAGGGGCATTTAAACCGTCTTGTTAAGCTACTGCGACCTCCTCCGCACTTCCAAGGGCCATTTAAACCGTCTTGTTAAGCTACTGCGACCTGCACGTCTCTTCCAATGGGCATTTAAACCGTCTTATTAAGCTACTGCGACCTTCACGTCTCTTCCAAGGGGCATTTAAACCGTCTTGTTAAGCTACTGCGACTTGCACGTCTCTTCCAAGGGGCATTTAAACCGTCTTGTTAAGCTACTGTAACCTCCACCACTTTTCCAAGGAGCATTTAAACCGTCTTGTTAAGCTACTGCGACCTGCACGTCTCTTCCAAGGTGCATTTAAACCGTCTTGTTAAGCTACTGCGACCTGCACGTCTCTTCCAAGGGGCATTTAAACCGTCTTTTTAAGCTACTGCGACCTGCAAGCCTATTCCAAGGGGCATTTAAACCCTGTTGTTAAGCTACTGCGACCTGCACGTCTCTTCCAAGGGGGATTTAAACCGTCTTGTTAAGCTACTGCGACCTGCACGTCTCTTCCAAGGGGCATTTAAACCGTCTTGTTAAGCTACTGCGACCTGCTCGTCTCTTCCAAGGGGCATTTAAACCGTCTTGTTAAGCTACTACGACCTGCATGTCTCTTCCAAGGCGCATTTAAACCGTCTTTTTAAGCTACTGTAACCTCCATCACTTTTCCAAGGGGCATTTAAACCGTCGTGTTAAGCTACTGCGACCTGCACGTCTCTTCCAAGGGGCATTTAAACTGTCTTGTTAAGCTACTGCGACCTGCATGTCTCTTCCAAGGGGCATTTAAACCGTCTTGTTAAGCCACTGCGACCTGCATGTCTCTTCCAAGGGGCATTTAAACCGTCTTGTTAAGCTGCTGCGACCTGCATGTCTCTTCCTAGGGGCATTTAAACCGTCTTGTTAAGCTACTGCGACCTCCTCCGCACTTCCAAGGGCCATTTAAACCGTCTTGTTAAGCTACTGCGTCCTGCACGTCTCTTTCAAGGGGCTTATAAACTGTCTTGTTAAGCTACTGCGACCTCAACCGCTCTTCCAAGGGGCATTAAAACCGTCTTGTTAAGCTACTGCGACCTGAACGTCTCTTCCAAGTGGCATTTAAACCTTCTTGTTAAGCTACCATGACCTGCAAGTCTCTTTCAAGGGGCATTTAAACTGTCTTGTTAAGCTACTGCGACCTCAACCGCTCTTCCAAGGGGCATTAAAACCGTCTTGTTAAGCTACTGCGACCTGCACGTCTCTTCCAAGTGGCATTTAAACCGTCTTGTTAAGCTACTATGACCTGCACGTCTCTTCCAAGGGGCATTTAAACCATCTTGTTAAGCTACTGCGACCTGCAAGTCTCTTCCAAGGCGCATTTAAACCGTCTTTTTAAGCTACTGTGACCTCCAGCGCTCTTCCAAAGGGCATTTAAACCTTATTGTTAAGCTACTGCGACCTGCACTTCCCTTCGAAGGGGAATTTAAACCGTCTTGTTAAGCTACTGCGACCTGCACGTCTCTTCCAAGTGGCATTTAAACCGTCTTGTTAAGCTACTATGACCTGCAAGTCTCTTCCAAGGGGCATTTAAACCATCTTGTTAAGCTACTGCGACCTGCACGTCTCTTCCAAGGGGCATTTAAACCATCTTGTTAAGCTACTGCGACCTGCAAGTCTCTTCCAAGGCGCATTTAAACCGTCTTTTTAAGCTACTGTGACCTCCAGCGCTCTTCCAAAGGGCATTTAAACCTTATTGTTAAGCTAATGCGACCTGCTCGTCTCTTATAAGGGGAATTTAAACCGTCTTGTTAAGCGACTGCGACCTGCATGTCTCTTCCTAGGTGCATTTAAACCATCTTGTTAATCTACTGCGACCTGCACGTCTCCTCCAAGGGGCATTTAAACCGTCTTATTAAGCTACTGCGACCTGCACGTCTATTCCAAGGGGCATTTAAACAGTCTTGTTAAGCTACTGCGACCTCCACCTCTCTTCCAAGGGGCATTTAAACCTTATTGTTAAGCTACTGCGACCTGCACGTCTCTTCCAAGGGGAATTTAAACCGTCTTGGTAAGCTAATGCGACCTGCAAGCCTATTCCAAGGGGCATTTAAACATTCTTGTTAAGCTACTGCGACCTGTACGTCTCTTCCAAGGTGGATTTAAACTGTCTTGCTAAGCTACTGCGACCTGCACGTCTCTTCCAAGGGGCATTTAAACCGTCTTGTTAAGCCACTGAGATTTGCACGTCTCTTCCAAAGCGCATTTAAACCGTCTTGTTAAGCTTCTGTAACCTCCACCACTTTTCCAAGGGGCATTTAAACCGTCTTGTTAAGCTACTGCGACCTGCACGTCTCTTCCAATGGGCATTTAAACCGTCTTATTAAGCTACTGCGACCTTCACGTCTCTTCCAAGGGGCATTTAAACTGTCTTGTTAAGCTACTGCGACTTCCACCTCTCTTCCAAGGGGCATTTAAACCATCTTATTAAGCTACTGCGACCTGCCCATCTCTTCCAAGGGGCATTGAAACCGTCTTATTAAGCTACTGTGACCTGCACGACTCTTCCAAGGGGCATTTAAACTGTCTTCTTAAGCTACTGCGACCTCCACCGCTCTTCCAAGGGGTATTTAAACCATCTTGTTTAGCTACTGCGACCTGCACGTCTCTTCCAAGGGGCATTTAAACCGTCTTGGTAAGCTAATGTGACCTGCAAGCCAATTCCAAGGGGCATTTAAACACTCTTGTTAAGCTACTGTAACCTCCACCACTTTTCCAAGGGGCATCTAAACGGTCTTGTTAAGCTATTGCGACCTGCACGTCTCTTCCAAGGGGCATTTAAACCGTCTTGTTAAGCGACTGCGACCTGCACGTCTCTTCCAAGGGGCATTTAAACCGTCTTGTTAAGCTACTGCGACCTGCACGTCTCTTCCAAGGGGCATTTAAACCGTCTTGTTAAGCTGCTGCGACTTGCCCGTCTCTTCCAAGGCGCATTTAAACCGTCTTTTTAAGCTACTGCGACTTGCACGTCTCTTCCAAGGGGCATTTAAACCGTCTTGTTAAGCTACTGTAACCTCCACCACTTTTCCAAGGGGCATTTAAACCGTCTTGTTAAGCTACTGCGACCTGCATGTCTCTTCCAATGGGCATTTAAATCGTCTTGTTAAGCTACTGCGACCTCCACCTCTCTTCCAAGGGGCATTTAAATCGTCTTATTAAGCTACTGCGAACTGCACGTCTCTTCCAAGGGGCATTTAAACCGTCTTGTTAAGCTACTGCGACCTGCTCGTCTCTTCCAAGGGGCATTTAAACCGTCTTGTTAAGCTACTGCGACCTGCATGTCTCTTCCTATTGGCATTTAAACAGTCTTGTTAAGCTACTGCGACCTCCTCCGCACTTCCTAGGGGCATTTAAACCGTCTTGTTAAGCTACTGCGTCCTGCACGTCTCTTTCAAGGAGCTTTTAAACTGTCTTGTTAAGCTACTGCGACCTCCACCGCTCTTCCAAGGGGCATTTAAACCTTATTGTTAAGCTACTGCGACCTGCACGTCTCTTCCAAGGGGCATTTAAACCGTCTTGGTAAGCTACTGTGACCTGCAAGCCTATTCCAAGGGGCATTTAAACATTCTTGTTAAGCTACTGCGACCTGCACGTCTCTTCCAAGGGGGATTTAAACTGTCTTGTTAAGCTACTGCGAACTGCACGTCTCTTCCAAGGGGCATTTAAACCGTCTTGTTAAGCTACTGCGACTTGCACGTCTCTTCCAAGGCGCATTTAAACCGTCTTGTTAAGCTTCTGTAACCTCCACCACTTTTCCAAGGGGCATTTAAACCGTCTTGTTAAGCTACTGCGACCTGCACGTCTCTTCCAATGGGCATTTAAACCGTCTTATTAAGCTACTGCGACCTTCACGTCTCTTCCAAGGGGCATTTAAACTGTCTTGTTAAGCTACTGCGACTTCCACCTCTCTTCCAAGGCGCATTTAAACCATCTTATTAAGCTACTGCGACCTGCACCTCTCTTCCAAGGGGCATTGAATCAGTCTTATTAAGCTACTGTGACCTGCACGACTCTTCCAATGGGCATTTAAACTGTCTTCTTAAGCTACTGCGACCTCCACCGCTCTTCCAAGGGGCATTTAAACCATCTTGTTTAGCTACTGCGACCTGCACGTCTCTTCCAAGGGTCATTTAAACCGTCTTGGTAAGATAATGCGACCTACAAGCCAATTCCAAGGGGCATTTAAACACTCTTGTTAAGCTACTGCGACCTGCACGTTTCTTCCATGGCGCATTTAAATCGTCTATTTAAGCTACTGCGACTTGAAAGTCTCTTCCAAGGGGCATTTAAACCGTCTTGTTAAGCTACTGTAACCTCCACCACTTTTCCAAGGGGCATCTAAACGGTCTTGTTAAGCTATTGCGACCTGCATGTCTCTTCCAAGGGGCATTTAAACCGTCTTGTTAAGCCACTGCGACCTGCACGTCTCTTCCAAGGGGCATTTAAACCGTCTTGTTAAGCTACTGCGACCTGCACGTCTCTTCCAAGGGGCATTTAAACCGTCTTGTTAAGCTTCTGCGACTTGCCCGTCTCTTCCAAGGCGCATTTAAACCTTCTTTTTAAGCTACTGCGACTTGCACATCTCTTCCAAGGGGCATTTAAACCGTCTTGTTAAGCTACTGTAACCTCCACCACTTTTCCAAGGAGCATTTAAACCGTCTTGTTAAGCTACTGCGACCTGCACGTCTCTTCCAAGGTGCATTTAAACCGTCTTGTTAAGCTACTGCGACCTGCACGTCTCTTCCAAGGGGCATTTAAACCGTCTTTTTAAGCTACTGCGACCTGCAAGCCTATTCCAAGGGGCATTTAAACCCTGTTGTTAAGCTACTGCGACCTGCACGTCTCTTCCAAGGGGGATTTAAACCGTCTTGTTAAGCTACTGCGACCTGCACGTCTCTTCCAAGGGGCATTTAAACCGTCTTGTTAAGCTACTGCGACCTGCTCGTCTCTTCCAAGGGGCATTTAAACCGTCTTGTTAAGCTACTACGACCTGCATGTCTCTTCCAAGGCGCATTTAAACCGTCTTTTTAAGCTACTGTAACCTCCATCACTTTTCCAAGGGGCATTTAAACCGTCGTGTTAAGCTACTGCGACCTGCACGTCTCTTCCAAGGGGCATTTAAACTGTCTTGTTAAGCTACTGCGACCTGCATGTCTCTTCCAAGGGGCATTTAAACCGTCTTGTTAAGCCACTGCGACCTGCATGTCTCTTCCAAGGGGCATTTAAACCGTCTTGTTAAGCTGCTGCGACCTGCATGTCTCTTCCTAGGGGCATTTAAACCGTCTTGTTAAGCTACTGCGACCTCCTCCGCACTTCCAAGGGCCATTTAAACCGTCTTGTTAAGCTACTGCGTCCTGCACGTCTCTTTCAAGGGGCATTTAAACTGTCTTGTTAAGCTACTGCGACTTCCACCTCTCTTCCAAGGCGCATTTAAACCATCTTATTAAGCTACTGCGACCTGCACCTCTCTTCCAAGGGGCATTGAATCAGTCTTATTAAGCTACTGTGACCTGCACGACTCTTCCAATGGGCATTTAAACTGTCTTCTTAAGCTACTGCGACCTCCACCGCTCTTCCAAGGGGCATTTAAACCATCTTGTTTAGCTACTGCGACCTGCACGTCTCTTCCAAGGGTCATTTAAACCGTCTTGGTAAGATAATGCGACCTACAAGCCAATTCCAAGGGGCATTTAAACACTCTTGTTAAGCTACTGCGACCTGCACGTTTCTTCCATGGCGCATTTAAATCGTCTATTTAAGCTACTGCGACTTGAAAGTCTCTTCCAAGGGGCATTTAAACCGTCTTGTTAAGCTACTGTAACCTCCACCACTTTTCCAAGGGGCATCTAAACGGTCTTGTTAAGCTATTGCGACCTCCACGTCTCTTCCAAGGGGCATTTAAACCGTCTTGTTAAGCCACTGCGACCTGCACGTCTCTTCCAAGGGGCATTTAAACCGTCTTGTTAAGCTACTGCGACCTGCACGTCTCTTCCAAGGGGCATTTAAACCGTCTTGTTAAGCTTCTGTGACTTGCCCGTCTCTTCCAAGGCGCATTTAAACCTTCTTTTTAAGCTACTGCGACTTGCACATCTCTTCCAAGGGGCATTTAAACCGTCTTGTTAAGCTACTGTAACCTCCACCACTTTTCCAAGGAGCATTTAAACCGTCTTGTTAAGCTACTGCGACCTGCACGTCTCTTCCAAGGTGCATTTAAACCGTCTTGTTAAGCTACTGCGACCTGCACGTCTCTTCCAAGGGGCATTTAAACCGTCTTTTTAAGCTACTGCGACCTGCAAGCCTATTCCAAGGGGCATTTAAACCCTGTTGTTAAGCTACTGCGACCTGCACGTCTCTTCCAAGGGGGATTTAAACCGTCTTGTTAAGCTACTGCGACCTGCACGTCTCTTCCAAGGGGCATTTAAACCGTCTTGTTAAGCTACTGCGACCTGCTCGTCTCTTCCAAGGGGCATTTAAACCGTCTTGTTAAGCTACTACGACCTGCATGTCTCTTCCAAGGCGCATTTAAACCGTCTTTTTAAGCTACTGTAACCTCCATCACTTTTCCAAGGGGCATTTAAACCGTCGTGTTAAGCTACTGCGACCTGCACGTCTCTTCCAAGGGGCATTTAAACTGTCTTGTTAAGCTACTGCGACCTGCATGTCTCTTCCAAGGGGCATTTAAACCGTCTTGTTAAGCCACTGCGACCTGCATGTCTCTTCCAAGGGGCATTTAAACCGTCTTGTTAAGCTGCTGCGACCTGCATGTCTCTTCCTAGGGGCATTTAAACCGTCTTGTTAAGCTACTGCGACCTCCTCCGCACTTCCAAGGGCCATTTAAACCGTCTTGTTAAGCTACAGCGTCCTGCACGTCTCTTTCAAGGGGCTTATAAACTGTCTTGTTAAGCTACTGCGACCTCAACCGCTCTTCCAAGGGGCATTAAAACCGTCTTGTTAAGCTACTGCGACCTGAACGTCTCTTCCAAGTGGCATTTAAACCTTCTTGTTAAGCTACCATGACCTGCAAGTCTCTTTCAAGGGGCATTTAAACTGTCTTGTTAAGCTACTGCGACCTCAACCGCTCTTCCAAGGGGCATTAAAACCGTCTTGTTAAGCTACTGCGACCTGCACGTCTCTTCCAAGTGGCATTTAAACCGTCTTGTTAAGCTACTATGACCTGCACGTCTCTTCCAAGGGGCATTTAAACCATCTTGTTAAGCTACTGCGACCTGCAAGTCTCTTCCAAGGCGCATTTAAACCGTCTTTTTAAGCTACTGTGACCTCCAGCGCTCTTCCAAAGGGCATTTAAACCTTATTGTTAAGCTACTGCGACCTGCACTTCCCTTCGAAGGGGAATTTAAACCGTCTTGTTAAGCTACTGCGACCTGCACGTCTCTTCCAAGTGGCATTTAAACCGTCTTGTTAAGCTACTATGACCTGCAAGTCTATTCCAAGGGGCATTTAAACCATCTTGTTAAGCTACTGCGACCTGCACGTCTCTTCCAAGGGGCATTTAAACCATCTTGTTAAGCTACTGCGACCTGCAAGTCTCTTCCAAGGCGCATTTAAACCGTCTTTTTAAGCTACTGTGACCTCCAGCGCTCTTCCAAAGGGCATTTAAACCTTATTGTTAAGCTAATGCGACCTGCTCGTCTCTTATAAGGGGAATTTAAACCGTCTTGTTAAGCGACTGCGACCTGCATGTCTCTTCCTAGGTGCATTTAAACCATCTTGTTAATCTACTGCGACCTGCACGTCTCCTCCAAGGGGCATTTAAACCGTCTTATTAAGCTACTGCGACCTGCACGTCTATTCCAAGGGGCATTTAAACAGTCTTGTTAAGCTACTGCGACCTCCACCTCTCTTCCAAGGGGCATTTAAACCTTATTGTTAAGCTACTGCGACCTGCACGTCTCTTCCAAGGGGCATTTAAACCGTCTTGGTAAGCTAATGCGACCTGCAAGCCTATTCCAAGGGGCATTTAAACATTCTTGTTAAGCTACTGCGACCTGTACGTCTCTTCCAAGGTGGATTTAAACTGTCTTGCTAAGATACTGCGACCTGCACGTCTCTTCCAAGGGGCATTTAAACCGTCTTGTTAAGCCACTGAGACTTGCACGTCTCTTCCAAAGCGCATTTAAACCGTCTTGTTAAGCTTCTGTAACCTCCACCACTTTTCCAAGGGGCATTTAAACCGTCTTGTTAAGCTACTGCGACCTGCACGTCTCTTCCAATGGGCATTTAAACCGTCTTATTAAGCTACTGCGACCTTCACGTCTCTTCCAAGGGGCATTTAAACTGTCTTGTTAAGCTACTGCGACTTCCACCTCTCTTCCAAGGGGCATTTAAACCATCTTATTAAGCTACTGCGACCTGCCCATCTCTTCCAAGGGGCATTGAAACCGTCTTATTAAGCTACTGTGACCTGCACGACTCTTCCAAGGGGCATTTAAACTGTCTTCTTAAGCTACTGCGACCTCCACCGCTCTTCCAAGGGGTATTTAAACCATCTTGTTTAGCTACTGCGACCTGCACGTCTCTTCCAAGGGGCATTTAAACCGTCTTGGTAAGCTAATGTGACCTGCAAGCCAATTCCAAGGGGCATTTAAACACTCTTGTTAAGCTACTGTAACCTCCACCACTTTTCCAAGGGGCATCTAAACGGTCTTGTTAAGCTATTGCGACCTGCACGTCTCTTCCAAGGGGCATTTAAACCGTCTTGTTAAGCGACTGCGACCTGCACGTCTCTTCCAAGGGGCATTTAAACCGTCTTGTTAAGCTACTGCGACCTGCACGTCTCTTCCAAGGGGCATTTAAACCGTCTTGTTAAGCTGCTGCGACTTGCCCGTCTCTTCCAAGGCGCATTTAAACCGTCTTTTTAAGCTACTGCGACTTGCACGTCTCTTCCAAGGGGCATTTAAACCGTCTTGTTAAGCTACTGTAACCTCCACCACTTTTCCAAGGGGCATTTAAACCGTCTTGTTAAGCCACTGCGATCTGCACGTCTCTTCCAAGGGGCATTTAAACCGTCTTGTTAAGCTACTGCGACCTGCACGTCTCTTCCAAGGGGCATTTAAACCGTCTTGTTAAGCTGCTGCGTCTTACCCGTCTCTTCGAAGGCGCATTTAAACCGTCTTTTTAAGCTACTGCGACTTGCACGTCTCTTCCAAGGGGCATTTAAACCGTCTTGTTAAGCTACTGTAACCTCCACCACTTTTCCAAGGGGCATTTAAACCGTCTTGTTAAGCTACTGAGACCTGCACGTCTCTTCCAAGGGGCATTTAAACCCTGTTGTTAAGCTACTGCGACCTGCACGTCTCTTCCAAGGGGGATTTAAACCGTCTTGTTAAGCTACTGCGACCTGCACGTCTCTTCCAAGGGGCATTTAAACAGTCTTGTTAAGCTACTGTAACCTCCACCACTTTTCCAAGGGGCATTTAAACCGTCTTGTTAAGCCACTGCGATCTGCACGTCTCTTCCAAGGGGCATTTAAACCGTCTTGTTAAGCTACTGCGACCTGCACGTCTCTTCCAAGGGGCATTTAAACCGTCTTGTTAAGCTGCTGCGTCTTACCCGTCTCTTCGAAGGCGCATTTAAACCGTCTTTTTAAGCTACTGCGACTTGCACGTCTCTTCCAAGGGGCATTTAAACCGTCTTGTTAAGCTACTGTAACCTCCACCACTTTTCCAAGGGGCATTTAAACCGTCTTGTTAAGCTACTGAGACCTGCACGTCTCTTCCAAGGGGCATTTAAACCCTGTTGTTAAGCTACTGCGACCTGCACGTCTCTTCCAAGGGGGATTTAAACCGTCTTGTTAAGCTACTGCGACCTGCACGTCTCTTCCAAGGGGCATTTAAACAGTCTTGTTAAGCTACTGCGACCTGCTCGTCTCTTCCAAGGGGCATTTAAACCGTCTTGTTAAGCTACTACGACCTGCATATCTCTTCCAAGGCGCATTTAAACCGTCTTTTTAAGCTACTGTAACCTCCATCACTTTTCCAAGGGGCATTTAAACCGTCGTGTTAAGCTACTGCGACCTGCACGTCTCTTCCAAGGGGCATTTAAACTGTCTTGTTAAGCTACTGCGACCTGCATGTCTCTTCCAAGGGGCATTTAAACCGTCTTGTTAAGCCACTGCGACCTGCATGTCTCTTCCAAGGGGCATTTAAACCGTCTTTTTAAGCTGCTGCGACCTGCATGTCTCTTCCAAGGGGCATTTAAACCGTCTTGTTAAGCTACTGCGACCTGCATGTCTCTTCCTACGGGCATTTAAACCGTCTTGTTAAGCTACTGCGACCTCCTCCGCACTTCCAAGGGGCATTTAAACCGTCTTGTTAAGCTACTGCGACCTGCACGTCTCTTCCAAGGGGCATTTAAACCGTCTTGTTAAGCTTCTGCGACTTGCCCGTCTCTTCCAAGGCGCATTTAAACCTTCTTTTTAAGCTACTGCGACTTGCACATCTCTTCCAAGGGGCATTTAAACCGTCTTGTTAAGCTACTGTAACCTCCACCACTTTTCCAAGGAGCATTTAAACCGTCTTGTTAAGCTACTGCGACCTGCACGTCTCTTCCAAGGTGCATTTAAACCGTCTTGTTAAGCTACTGCGACCTGCACGTCTCTTCCAAGGGGCATTTAAACCGTCTTTTTAAGCTACTGCGACCTGCAAGCCTATTCCAAGGGGCATTTAAACCCTGTTGTTAAGCTACTGCGACCTGCACGTCTCTTCCAAGGGGGATTTAAACCGTCTTGTTAAGCTACTGCGACCTGCACGTCTCTTCCAAGGGGCATTTAAACCGTCTTGTTAAGCTACTGCGACCTGCTCGTCTCTTCCAAGGGGCATTTAAACCGTCTTGTTAAGCTACTACGACCTGCATGTCTCTTCCAAGGCGCATTTAAACCGTCTTTTTAAGCTACTGTAACCTCCATCACTTTTCCAAGGGGCATTTAAACCGTCGTGTTAAGCTACTGCGACCTGCACGTCTCTTCCAAGGGGCATTTAAACTGTCTTGTTAAGCTACTGCGACCTGCATGTCTCTTCCAAGGGGCATTTAAACCGTCTTGTTAAGCCACTGCGACCTGCATGTCTCTTCCAAGGGGCATTTAAACCGTCTTGTTAAGCTGCTGCGACCTGCATGTCTCTTCCTAGGGGCATTTAAACCGTCTTGTTAAGCTACTGCGACCTCCTCCGCACTTCCAAGGGCCATTTAAACCGTCTTGTTAAGCTACAGCGTCCTGCACGTCTCTTTCAAGGGGCTTATAAACTGTCTTGTTAAGCTACTGCGACCTCAACCGCTCTTCCAAGGGGCATTAAAACCGTCTTGTTAAGCTACTGCGACCTGAACGTCTCTTCCAAGTGGCATTTAAACCTTCTTGTTAAGCTACCATGACCTGCAAGTCTCTTTCAAGGGGCATTTAAACTGTCTTGTTAAGCTACTGCGAAATCAACCGCTCTTCCAAGGGGCATTAAAACCGTCTTGTTAAGCTACTGCGACCTGCACGTCTCTTCCAAGTGGCATTTAAACCGTCTTGTTAAGCTACTATGACCTGCACGTCTCTTCCAAGGGGCATTTAAACCATCTTGTTAAGCTACTGCGACCTGCAAGTCTCTTCCAAGGCGCATTTAAACCGTCTTTTTAAGCTACTGTGACCTCCAGCGCTCTTCCAAAGGGCATTTAAACCTTATTGTTAAGCTACTGCGACCTGCACTTCCCTTCGAAGGGGAATTTAAACCGTCTTGTTAAGCTACTGCGACCTGCACGTCTCTTCCAAGTGGCATTTAAACCGTCTTGTTAAGCTACTATGACCTGCAAGTCTCTTCCAAGGGGCATTTAAACCATCTTGTTAAGCTACTGCGACCTGCACGTCTCTTCCAAGGGGCATTTAAACCATCTTGTTAAGCTACTGCGACCTGCAAGTCTCTTCCAAGGCGCATTTAAACCGTCTTTTTAAGCTACTGTGACCTCCAGCGCTCTTCCAAAGGGCATTTAAACCTTATTGTTAAGCTAATGCGACCTGCTCGTCTCTTATAAGGGGAATTTAAACCGTCTTGTTAAGCGACTGCGACCTGCATGTCTCTTCCTAGGTGCATTTAAACCATCTTGTTAATCTACTGCGACCTGCACGTCTCCTCCAAGGGGCATTTAAACCGTCTTATTAAGCTACTGCGACCTGCACGTCTATTCCAAGGGGCATTTAAACAGTCTTGTTAAGCTACTGCGACCTCCACCTCTCTTCCAAGGGGCATTTAAACCTTATTGTTAAGCTACTGCGACCTGCACGTCTCTTCCAAGGGGCATTTAAACCGTCTTGGTAAGCTAATGCGACCTGCAAGCCTATTCCAAGGGGCATTTAAACATTCTTGTTAAGCTACTGCGACCTGTACGTCTCTTCCAAGGTGGATTTAAACTGTCTTGCTAAGATACTGCGACCTGCACGTCTCTTCCAAGGGGCATTTAAACCGTCTTGTTAAGCCACTGAGACTTGCACGTCTCTTCCAAAGCGCATTTAAACCGTCTTGTTAAGCTTCTGTAACCTCCACCACTTTTCCAAGGGGCATTTAAACCGTCTTGTTAAGCTACTGCGACCTGCACGTCTCTTCCAATGGGCATTTAAACCGTCTTATTAAGCTACTGCGACCTTCACGTCTCTTCCAAGGGGCATTTAAACTGTCTTGTTAAGCTACTGCGACTTCCACCTCTCTTCCAAGGGGCATTTAAACCATCTTATTAAGCTACTGCGACCTGCCCATCTCTTCCAAGGGGCATTGAAACCGTCTTATTAAGCTACTGTGACCTGCACGACTCTTCCAAGGGGCATTTAAACTGTCTTCTTAAGCTACTGCGACCTCCACCGCTCTTCCAAGGGGTATTTAAACCATCTTGTTTAGCTACTGCGACCTGCACGTCTCTTCCAAGGGGCATTTAAACCGTCTTGGTAAGCTAATGTGACCTGCAAGCCAATTCCAAGGGGCATTTAAACACTCTTGTTAAGCTACTGTAACCTCCACCACTTTTCCAAGGGGCATCTAAACGGTCTTGTTAAGCTATTGCGACCTGCACGTCTCTTCCAAGGGGCATTTAAACCGTCTTGTTAAGCGACTGCGACCTGCACGTCTCTTCCAAGGGGCATTTAAACCGTCTTGTTAAGCTACTGCGACCTGCACGTCTCTTCCAAGGGGCATTTAAACCGTCTTGTTAAGCTGCTGCGACTTGCCCGTCTCTTCCAAGGCGCATTTAAACCGTCTTTTTAAGCTACTGCGACTTGCACGTCTCTTCCAAGGGGCATTTAAACCGTCTTGTTAAGCTACTGTAACCTCCACCACTTTTCCAAGGGGCATTTAAACCGTCTTGTTAAGCCACTGCGATCTGCACGTCTCTTCCAAGGGGCATTTAAACCGTCTTGTTAAGCTACTGCGACCTGCACGTCTCTTCCAAGGGGCATTTAAACCGTCTTGTTAAGCTGCTGCGTCTTACCCGTCTCTTCGAAGGCGCATTTAAACCGTCTTTTTAAGCTACTGCGACTTGCACGTCTCTTCCAAGGGGCATTTAAACCGTCTTGTTAAGCTACTGTAACCTCCACCACTTTTCCAAGGGGCATTTAAACCGTCTTGTTAAGCTACTGAGACCTGCACGTCTCTTCCAAGGGGCATTTAAACCCTGTTGTTAAGCTACTGCGACCTGCACGTCTCTTCCAAGGGGGATTTAAACCGTCTTGTTAAGCTACTGCGACCTGCACGTCTCTTCCAAGGGGCATTTAAACAGTCTTGTTAAGCTACTGCGACCTGCTCGTCTCTTCCAAGGGGCATTTAAACCGTCTTGTTAAGCTACTACGACCTGCATATCTCTTCCAAGGCGCATTTAAACCGTCTTTTTAAGCTACTGTAACCTCCATCACTTTTCCAAGGGGCATTTAAACCGTCGTGTTAAGCTACTGCGACCTGCACGTCTCTTCCAAGGGGCATTTAAACTGTCTTGTTAAGCTACTGCGACCTGCATGTCTCTTCCAAGGGGCATTTAAACCGTCTTGTTAAGCCACTGCGACCTGCATGTCTCTTCCAAGGGGCATTTAAACCGTCTTTTTAAGCTGCTGCGACCTGCATGTCTCTTCCAAGGGGCATTTAAACCGTCTTGTTAAGCTACTGCGACCTGCATGTCTCTTCCTACGGGCATTTAAACCGTCTTGTTAAGCTACTGCGACCTCCTCCGCACTTCCAAGGGGCATTTAAACCGTCTTGTTAAGCTACTGCGTCCTGCACGTCTCTTTCAAGGGGCATTTAAACTGTCTTGTTAAGCTACTGCGACCTCAACCGCTCTTCCAAGGGGCATTAAAACCGTCTTGTTAAGCTACTGCGAACTGAACGTCTCTTCCAAGTGTCATTTAAACCTTCTTGTTAAGCTACCATGACCTGCAAGTCTCTTTCAAGGGGCATTTAAACTGTCTTGTTAAGCTACTGCGACTTCAACCGCTCTTCCAAGGGGCATTAAAACCGTCTTGTTAAGCTACTGCGACCTGCACGTCTCTTCCAAGTGACATTTAAACCGTCTTGTTAAGCTACTATGACCTGCAAGTCTCTTCCAAGGGGCATTTAAACCATCTTGCTAAGCTACTGCGACCTGCACGTCTCTTCCAAGGGGCATTTAAACCATCTTGTAAAGCTACTGCGACCTGCTCGTCTCTTCGAAGGGGTCATTTAAACCGTCTTGCTAAGCTACTGCGACGTGCAAGTCTCTTCCAAGGCGCATTTAAACCGTCTTTTTAAGCTACTGCGAATTGAACATCTCTTCCAAAGGGGCATTTAAACCATCTTGTTAATCTACTGCGACCTCCACCGCTTTACCAAGGGGCATTAAAACCGTCTTGTTAAGCTACTGCGACCTGCACGTCTCTTTCAAGGGGCATTTAAACCATATTTTTACGCTACTGCGACCTCCACCGCTCTTCCAAGGGGCATTTAAACCGCCTTGTTAAGCTACTTCGACCTGCACGTCTCTTCCTTGGGGCATTTAAACCATCTTGTTAAGATACTGCGACCTGCACGTCTCTTCCAAGGTGCATTTAAACCGTCTTGTTAAGCTGCTGCGATCTTCACGTCTCTACCAAGGGGAATGTAATCCGTCTTGTTAAGCTATTACGACCTCCACCGCTCTTCCAAGGGGCATTTAAACCGTCTTGTTAAGCTACTGCGACCTGCACGTCTCTTCCAAGGGGCATGTCAACCATCTTGTTAAGCTACTGCGACTTGCACGTCTCTTCCAAGGGGCATTTAAACCGTCTTGTTAAGCTACTGCGACCTGCACGTCTCTTCCAAGGGGCATTTAAACGGTCTTGTTAAGCTACTGCGACTTGCACTTCGCTTCCAAGGGGCATTTAAACCTTCTTGTTTAGCTGCTGTAACCTCTACCACTTTTCCAAGGGGCATTTAAACCGTCTTGTTAATCTACTGCGACCTGCATGTCTCTTCCAAGGGTCATTTAAACAGTCTTGTTAAGCTACTCCGAAATGCACGTCTCTTCCAAGGGGCATTTAAACCGTTTTGTTAAGCTACTGCGAGCTGCCCTTATCTTCCAAGCGGCATTTAAACCTTCTTGTTAAGCTACTGCGACCTGCATGTCTCTTCCAAGGTGCATTTAAACTGTCTTTTTAAGCTACTGCGACCTGCACGTCTCTTCCAAGGGGCATTTAAACCATCTTTTTAAGCTACTGCGACCTGCATGTCGCTTCCGAGGGGCATTTAAACCGTCTTCTTAAGCTACTGCGACTTGCACGTCTCTTCCAAGGGGCATTTAAACCTTCTTGTTTAGCTACTGTTACCTCCACCACTTTTCCAAGGGGCATTTAAACTGTCTTGTTAAGCTACTGCGACCTGCATTTCTCTTCCAAGGGGCAGTTAAACCGTCTTGTTAAGCTACGGCGAAATGCACGTCTCTTCCAAGTGGCATTTAAACCTTCTTGTTAAGCTACTGCGACTTGCACCTCTCTTCCAAGGGGCATTTAAACCTTCTTGTTTAGCTACTGTAACCTCCACCACTTTTCCAAGGGGCATTTAAACCATCTTGTTAACCTACTGCGAAATGCACGTGTCTTCCAAGGGGCATTTAAACCGTCTTGTTAAGCTACTGCGAAATGCACGTGTCTTCCAAGGGTCATTTAAACCGTCTTGTTAAGCTACTGCGACCTGCAATTATCTTCCAAGCGGCATTTAAACCATCTTGTTAAGCTACTGCGACCTGCATGTCTCTTCCAAGGGGCATTTAAACCGTCTTGTTCAGCTACTGCGACTTGCACGTCTCTACCAAGGGGCATTTAAACCTTCTTGTTTAGCTAGTGTAACCGCAACTACTTTTCCAAGGGGCATTTAAACTGTATTGTTACGCTACTGCGACCTGCATGTCACTTCCAAGGGGCATTTAAACCAACTTTTTAAGCTACTGCAACCTGCACGTCTCTTCCAAGGGTTATTTAAACCGTCTTGTTAAGCTACTGCGACCTGCACGTCTCTTCCAAGGGGCATTTAAACCGCCTTTTTAAGCTGCTGCGACCTGCATGTCTCTTCCAAGGGGCATTTAAACCGTTTTGTTAAGATACTGTGACCTGCACGTTTCTTCCAAGGGGCATTTAAACCATCTTGTTAATCTACTGCGACCTCCACCGCTTTACCAAGGGGCATTTAAACCGTCTTGTTAAGCTACTGCGATCTGCACGTCTCTTCCAAGGGGCATTTAAACCGTCTTGTTAAGCTACTGCGACCTCCACCGCTCTTCCAAGGGGCATTTAAACCGTCTTGTTAAGCTAATGCGACCTGCACGTCTCTTCCATGGGGAATTTAAACCATCTTGTTAAGCTACTGCGACCTGCACGTCTCTTCCATGGGGCATTTAAACTGTCTTGTTAAGCTAATGCGACCTGCACGTTTTTTCCAAGGGGCATTTAAACCGTCTTGTTAAGCTACTGCGACCTGCACATTTCTACCAAGGAGCATTTAAACCGTCTTGTTAATCTACTGCGCCATGCATGTCTCTTCCAAGTGGCATTTAAACCGTCTTGTTAAGCTACTGCGACCTGCACCTCTCTTCCAAGGGGCATTTAAACTGTCTTGTTAAGCTACTGCGACCTGCACGTCTCTTCCAAGGGGCATTTAAGCCGCCTTTTTAAGCTGCTGCAACCTGCATGTCTCTTCCAAGGGGCATTTAATCTGTCTTGTTAAGCTATTACGACCTCCACCGCTCTTCCAAGCGGCATTTAAACCGTCTTGTTAAGCTACTGCGACCTGCACGTCTTTTCCAAGGGGCATTTAAACGGTCTTGTTAAGCTACTGCGACTTGCACGTCTCTTCCAAGTGGCATTTAAACCTTCTTGTTTAGCTACTGTATCCTCCACCACTTTTCCAAAGGGCATTTAAACCGTCTTTTTAATCTACTGCGACCTGCATGTCTCTTCCAAGGGGCATTTAAACGGTCTTGTTAAGCTACTGCGAAATGTACGTCTCTTCCAAGGGGCATTTAAACCGTCTTGTTAAGCTACTGCGACTTGCACTTCTCTTCCAAGGGGCATGTAAACCTTCTTATTTAGCTACTGTAACCTCCACCAGATTTCCAAGGGGCATTTAAACCGTTTTGTTAAGCTACTGCGACCTACATGTCTCTTCCAAGGGGCATTTAAACCGTCTTGTTAAGCTACTGGGACCTGTACGTCTCTTCAAAGGGGCATTTAAACCGTCTTGTTAAGCTGCTGCGACCTGCATATCTCTTCCAAGGGGCAATTAAACCATCTTGTTAAGCTACTGCGAGCTGCCCTTATCTTCCTAGCGGCATTTAAACCGTCTTGTTTAGCTACTGCGACTTGCACGTCTCTTCCAAGTGGCATTTAAACCTTCTTATTTAGCTACTGTAACCTCCACCACTTTTCCAAGGGGCATTTAAACCGTCTTTTTAAGCTACTGCAACCTCCACGTCTCTTCCAAGGGGCATTTAAACTGTCTTGTTAAGCTATTGCAACCTGCACGTCTCTTCCAAGGGGCATTTAAACCGTCTTGTTAAGCTACTGCGACTTGCACGTCTCTTCCAAGGGGCATTTAAACCGTTTTGTTAAGCTACTGCGACCTTCAAGTTTCTTCCAAGGGGCATTTAAACCCTCTTCTTAAGCTACTGCGACCTCCACCGCTCCTCCAAGGGGCATTTTAACCTTCTTGTTAAGCTACTGCGACCTGCACGTCTCTTCCAAAGGGCATTTAAACCATCTTTTTAATCTACTGCGACCTCCATCGCTCTTCCAAGGACATTTAAACCGTCTTGTTAAGCTACTGCGACCTGCACGTCTCTTCCATGGGGCATTTAAACCGTCTTGTTAAGCTACTGAGACCTGCACGTCTCTTGCATGGGGCATTTAAACCGTCTTGTTAAGCTACTGCGACCTGCACGTCTCTTCCAAGGGGCATTTAAACCGTCTTGTTAAGCTACAGCGACCTGCACGTCTCTTCCAAGGGGCATTTAAACCGTCTTGTTAAGCTACTGCGACCTGCACGTCTCTTCCAAGGGGCATTTAAACCGTCTTGTTAAGCTACTGCGACCTGCACGTTACTTCCAAGGGGCATTTAAACCGTCTTGTTAAGCTACAGCGACCTGCACGTCTCTTCCAAGGGGCATGTAAACCGTCTTGTTAAGCTACTGCGACCTGCACGTCTCTTCCAAGGGGCCTTTAAACTGTCTTGTTAAGCTACTGCGACCTGCATGTTACTTCCAAGGGGCATTTAAACCGTCTTGTTAAGCTACTGCGAACTGCACGTCTCTTCCAAGGGGCATTTAAACCTTCTTGTTTAGCTACTGTAATCTCCACCACTTTTCCAAGGGGCATTTAAACCGTCTTTTTTATCTACTGCGACCTGCAAGTTTCTTCCAAGGGGCATTTAAACAGTCTTGTTAAGCTACTGCGACCTGCATGTCTCTTCCGAGGGGGATTTAAACCGTCTTGTTCAGTTACTGCAACTTGCATGTCTCTTCCAAGGGGCATTTAAGCCTTCTTGTTTAACGACTGTAATCTCCACCACTTTTCCAAGGGGCATTTAAACCGTCTTGTTAAGCTACTGCGACCTGCACTTATCTTCCAATCGGCATTTAAACCGTCTTGTTAAGCTACTGCGACCTGCATGTCTCTTCCAAGGGGCATTTAAACCATCTTGTTAATCTACTGCTACCTCCACCGCTTTACCAAGGGGCATTAAAACCGTCTTGTTAAGCTACTGCGATCTGCACGTATCTTTCAAGGGGCATTTAAACCATCTTGTTACGCTACTGCGACCTCCACCGCTCTTCCAAGTGGCATTTAAACCGCCTTGTTAAGCCACTTCGACCTGCACGTCTCTTCCTTCGGGCATTTAAACCGTCTTGTTAAGATACTGCGACCTGCACGTCTCTTCCAAGGTGCATTTAAACCGTCTTGTTAAGCTGCTGCGATCTGCACGTCTCTACCAAGGGGAATGTAATCCTTCTTGTTAAGCTATTACGACCTCCACCGCTCTTCCAAGGGGCATTTAAACCGTCTTGTTAAGCTACTGCGACCTGCACGTCTCTTCCAAGGGGCATGTAAACCATCTTGTTAAGCTACTGCGACTTGCACGTCTCTTCCAAGTGGCATTTAAACCGTCTTGTTAAGCTACTGCGACCTGCACGTCTCTTCCAAGGGGCATTTAAATGGTCTTGTTAAGCTACTGCGACTTGCACTTCGATTCCAAGGGGCATTTAAACCTTCTTGTTTATCTGTTGTAACCTTCACCACTTTTCCAAGGGGCATTTAAACCGTCTTGTTAATCTACTGCGACCTGCATGTCTCTTCCAAGGGGCATTTAAACAGTCTTGTTAAGCTACTCCGAAATGCACGTCTCTTCCAAGGGGCATTTAAACCCTTTTGTTAAGCTACTGCGAGCTGCACTTATCTTCCAAGCGGCATTTAAACCTTCTTGTTAAGCTACTGCGACCTCCATGTCTCTTCCAAGGTGCATTTAAACCGTCTTTTTAAGCTACTGCGACCTGCATGTCCCTTCCGAGGGGCATTTAAACTGTCTTCTTAAGCTACTGCGACTTGCACGTCTCTTTCAATGGGCATTTAAACCTTCTTGTTTAGCTACTGTAACCTCCACCACTTTTCCAAGGGGCATTTAAACTGTCTTGTTAAGCTACTGCGACCTGCATTTCTCTTCCAAGGGGCATTTAAACCGTCTTTTTAAGCTACTGCAACCTGCACGTCTCTTCCAAGGGGCATTTAAACCGTCTTGTTAAGCTACTGCGACTTGCACGTCTCTTCCAAGGGGCATTTAAACCGTTTTGTTAAGCTACTGCGACCTGCACGTTTCTTCCAAGGGGCATTTAAACCATCTTGTTAAGCTACTGCGACCTCCACCGCTCTTCCAAGGGGCATTTTAACCATCTTGTTAAGCTACTGCCACCTGCACGTCTCTTCCAAAGGGCATTTATACCATCTTGTTAATCTACTGCGACCTCCATCGCTCTTGCAAGGGGCATTTAAACCGTCTTGTTAAGCTACTGCGACCTGCACGTCTCTTCCATGGGGCATTTAAACCGTCTTGTTAAGCTACTGCGACCTGCATGTCTCTTCCATGGGGCATTTAAACCGTCTTGTTAAGCTACTGCGACCTGCACGTCTCTTCCAAGGGGCGTTTAAACCTTCTTCTTTAGCTACTGTAACCTCCACCACTTTTCCAAGGGGCATTTAAACCATCTTGTTAAGCTACTGCGACCGGCATGTCTCTACCAAGGGGCATTTAAACCTTCTTGTTAAGCTACTGCGACCTGCACGTCTCTTCCAAGGGGCATTTAAACCGTCTTGTTAAGCTACTGCGACCTGCACGTTTCTTCCAAGGGGCATTTAAACCGTCTTGTTAAGCTACTGCGACTTGCACGTCTCTTCCAAGGGGCATTTAAACCTTCTTGTTTAGCTACTGTAATCTCCACCACTTATCCAAGGGGCATTTAAACAGTCTTTTTAATATACTGCGTCCAGCACGTTTCTTCCAAGGGGCATTTAAACCGTCTTGTTAAGCTACTGCGACCTGCATGTCTCTTCCGAGGGGCATTTAAACCGTCTTGTTCAGCTACTGCGACTTGCACGTCTCTTCCAAGGGGCATTTCAACCTTCTTGTTTGGCTACTGTAACCTCCACCACTTTTCCAAGGGGCATTTAAACCGTCTTGTTTAGCTACTGCGACCTACACTTATCTTCCAAGCGGCATTTAAACCGTCTTGTTAAGCTACTGCGACCTGCATGTCTCTTCCAAGGGGCATTTAGACCGTCTTGTTAAGCTACTGCGACCTGCATGTGTCTTCCAAGCGGCATTTAATCCGACTTTTTAAGCAACTGCAATCAGCACGTCTCTACCAAGTGACATTTAAACCGTCTTGTTAAGTTACTGCGACCTGCACGTCTCTTCCAAGGGGCCTTTAAACCGTCTTGTTAAGCTACTGCGACCTCCACCGCTCTTCCAAGGGGCATTTAAACCGTCTTGTTAAGCTACTGCAACCTGCACATCTCTTCCATGGGGCATTTATACCGTCTTGTTATGCTACTGCGACCTGCACGTCTCTTCCATGGGGCATTTAAACAGTCTTGTTAAGCTACTGCGACCTGCACGTCTCTTCCAAGGGGCATTTAAACCAACTTGTTAAGCTACTGCGACCTGCACGTCTCTTCCAACAGTCATTTAAACCATCTTGTTAAGCTACTGCGACCTGCACGTCTCTTCCAAGGTGCATTTAAACCGTCTTGTTAAGCTACTGTGACCTGCACGTCTCTTACAAGGGGCATTTAAACCTTCTTGTTTAGCTACTGTAACCTCCACCACTTTTCCAAGGGTCATTTAAACCGTCTTTTTAAGCTACTGCGACCTGCACGTCTCTTCCAAGGGGAATTTAAACCCTCTTGTTAAGCTACTGCGACTTGCACGTCTCTTCCATGGGGCATTTAAAACATCTTGTTAGGTGACTGCGACTTGCACGTCTCTTCCAAGGGGTATTTAAACCGTCTTGTTAAGCTACTGCGACCTGCATGTCTCTTCCAATGAGCATTTAAACCATCTTGTTAAGCTACTGGGACCTGCACGTCTCTTCCAAGGTGCATTTAAACCGTCTTGTTAAGCTGCTGCGATCTGCATGTCTCTAACAAGGGTCATTTAATCCGTTTTGTTAAGCTACTACGACCTCCACCGCTCTTCCAAGGGGCATTTAAACCTTCTTGTTTAGCTACTGTAACCTCCACCACTTTTCCAAGGGGCATTTAAGCCATCTTGTTAATCTACTGCGACCTGCATGTCTCTTCCAAGGGGCAGTTAAACCGTCTTGTTAAGCTACTGCGAAATGCACGTCTCTTCCCAGGGGCATTTAAACCTTCTTGTTAAGCTACTGCGACTTGCACCTCTCTTCCAAGGGGCATTTAAACCTTCTTGTTTAGCTACTGTAACCTCCACCACTTTTCCAAGGGGCATTTAAACCGTCTTGTTAATCTACTGCGACCTGCATGTCTCTTCCAAGGGGCATTTTAACCGTCTTGTTAAGCTACTGCGAAATGCAAGTATCTTCCAAGGGGCATTTAAACCGTCTTGTTAAGCTACTGTGACCTGCAATTATCTTCCAAGCGGCATTTAAACCATCTTGTTAAGCTACTGCGACCTGCATGTCTCTTCCAAGGGGCATTTAAACCGTCTTGTTCAGCTACTGCGACTTGCACGTCTCTTCCAAGGGGCATTTAAACATTCTTGTTTAGCTACTGTAACCTCCACCACTTTTCCAAGGGGCATTTAAACTGTCTTGTTAAGCTACTGCAACCTGCACGTCTCTTCCAAGGGGCAATTAAACCGTCTTGTTAAGCTACTGCGACCTGCACGTATCTTCCAAGGGGCATTTAAACCGCCTTTTTAAGCTGCTGCGACCTGCATGTCTCTTCCAAGGGGCATTTAAACCGTTTTGTTAAGATACTGTGACTTGCACTTTTCTTCCAAGGGGAATTTAAACCATCTTGTTAATCTACTGCGACCTCCACCGCTTTACCAAGGGGCATTTAAACTGTCTTGTTAAGCTACTGCAACCTGCACGTCTCTTCCAAGGGGCAATTAAACCGTCTTGTTAAGCTGCTGCGACCTGCATGTCTCTTCCAAGCGGCATTTAAACCATCTTGTTAAGCTACTGCGACCTGCATGTCTCTTCCAAGGGGCATTTAAACCGTCTTGTTAAGCTACTGCGACCTGCACATTTCTACCAAGGAGCACTTAAACTGTCTTGTCAATCTACTGCGCCATGCATGTCTCTTCCAAGGGGCATTTAAATCGTCTTGTTAAGCTACTGCGACCTGCACGTCTCTTCCAAGGGGCATTTAAGCTGTCTTGTTAAGCTACTGCGACCTGCATGTCTCTTCCAAGGGGAATTTAAACCGTCTTGTTAAGCCACTGCGACCTGCACGTCTCTTCCAAGGGGCATTTAAACCGCCTTTTTAAGCTGCTACGACCTGCATGTCTCTTCCAAGGGGCATTTAATCTGTCTTGTTAAGCTATTACGACCTCCACCGCTCTTCCAAGCGGCATTTAAACCGTCTTGTTAAGCTACTGCGACCTGGACGTCTCTTCCAAGGGGCATTTAAACCGTCTTGTTAAGCTACTGTGACTTGCACGTCTCTTCCAAGTGGCATTTAAACCTTCTTGTTTAGCTACTGTATCCTCCACCACTTTTCCAAAGGGCATTTAAACCGTCTTGTTAATCTACTGCGACCTGCATATCTCTTCCAAGGGGCATTTAAACCGTCTTGTTAAGCTACTGCGACTTGCACTTCTCTTCCAAGGGGCATATAAACCTTCTTATTTAGCTACTGTAACCTCCACCAGTTTTCCAAGGGGCATTTAAACCGTTTTGTTAAGCTACTGCGACCTACATGTCTCTTCCAAGGGGCATTTAAACCGTCTTGTTAAGCTACTGGGACCTGTACGTCTCTTCAAAGGGGAATTTAAACCGTCTTGTTAAGCTGCTGCGACCTGCATGTCTCTTCCAAGGGGCACTTAAACAATCTTGTTAAGCTACTGCGACCGCCACCGCTCTTCCAAGGGGCATTTAAACCGTCTTGTTAAGCTACTGTGACCTGCTTGTCTCTTCCAAGGGGCATTTAAACCGTCTTGTTAAGCTACTGCGAAATGCACGTCTCTTCCAAGGGGCATTTAAACCGTCTTGTTAAGCTACTGCGAGCTGCCCTTATCTTCCTAGCGGCATTTAAACCGTCTTGTTTAGCTACTGCGACTTGCACGGCTCTTCCAAGTGGCATTTAAACCTTCTTATTTAGCTACTGTAACCTCCACCACTTTTCCAAGGGGCATTTAAACCGTCTTTTTTAGCTACTGCAACCTGCACGTCTCTTCCAAGGGGCATTTAAACCGCCTTTTTAAGCTGCTGCGACCTGCATGTCTCTTCCAAGGGGCATTTAATCTGTCTTGTTAAGCTATTACGACCTCCACCGCTGTTCCAAGCGGCATTTAAACCGTCTTGTTAAGCTACTGCGACCTGAAAGTCTCTTCCAAGGGGCATTTAAACCGTCTTGTTAAGCTACTGTGACTTGCACGTCTCTTCCAAGTGGCATTTAAACCTTCTTGTTTAGCTACTGTATCCTCCACCACTTATCTAAAGGGCATTTAAAACGTCTTGTTAATCTACTGCGACCTGCATGTCTCTTCCAAGGGGCATTTAAACGGTCTTGTTAAGCTACTGCGAAATGTACGTCTCTTCCAAGGGGCATTTAAACCGTCTTGTTAAGCTACTGCGTCTTGCACTTCTCTTCCAAGGGGCATATAAACCTTCTTATTTAGCTACTGTAACCTCCACCACTTTTCCAAGGGGCATTTAAACCGTTTTGTTAAGCTACTGCGTCCTACATGTCTCTTCCAAGGGGCATTTAAACCGTCTTGTTAAGCTACTGGGACCTGTACGTCTCTTCAAAGGGGCATTTAAACGGTCTTGTTAAGCTCCTGAGACCTGCATGTCTCTTCCAAGGGGCACTTAAACCATCTTGTTAAACTACTGCGACCGCCACCGCTCTTCCAAGGGGCATTTAAACCGTCTTGTTAAGCTACTGTGACCTGCTTGTCTCTTCCAAGGGGCATTTAAACCGTCTTGTTAAGCTACTGCGAAATGCACGTCTCTTCCAAAGGGCATTTAAACCGTTTTGTTAAGCTACTGCGACTTGCACGTCTCTTCCAAGGGGCATTTAAACCGTCTTGTTAAGCTACTGCGAGCTGCCCTTATCTTCCTAGCGGCATTTAAACCGTCTTATTTAGCTACTGCGACTTGCACGGCTCTTCCAAGTGGCATTTAAACCTTCTTATTTAGCTACTGTAACCTCCACCACTTTTCCAAGGGGCATTTAAACCGTCTTTTTAAGCTACTGCAACCTGCACGTCTCTTCCAAGGGGCATTTAAACTGTCTTGTTAAGCTACTGCAACCTGCACATCTCTTCCAAGGGGCATTTAAACCGTCTTGTTAAGCTACTGCGACTTGCAATTATCTTCCAAGCGGCATTTAAACCATCTTGTAAAGCTACTGCGACCTGCATGTCTCTTCCAAGGGGCATTTAAACCGTCTTGTTCAGCTACTGCGACTTGCACGTCTCTTCCAAGGGGCATTTAAACCTTCTTGTTTAGCTACTGTAACCTCCACCACTTTTCCACGGGGCATTTAAACTGTCTTGTTAAGCTACTGCGACCTGCATGTCTCTTCCAAGGGGCATTTAAACCGACTTTTTAAGCTACTGCAACCTGCACGTCTCTTCCAAGGGGCATTTAAACCATCTTGTTAAGGTACTGCGACCTGCACGTCTCTTCCAAGGGGCATTTAAACCGCCTTTTTAAGCTGCTGCGACCTGCATGTCTCTTCCAAGGGGCATTTAAACCGTTTTTTTAAGATACTGTGACCTGCACGTTTCTTCCAAGGGGCATTTAAACCATCTTGTTAATCTACTGCGACCTCCACCGCTTTACCAAGGGGCATTTAAACCGTCTTGTTAAGCTACTGCGATCTGCACGTCTCTTCCAAGGGGCATTTAAACCGTCTTGTTAAGCTACTGCGACCTGCACGTCTCTTCCATGGGGCATTTAAACTGTCTTGTTAAGCTACTGCGACCTGCACGTTTTTTCCAAGGGGCATTTAAACCGTCTTGTTAAGCTACTGCGACCTGCACATTTCTACCAAGGAGCATTTAAACCGTCTTGTTAATCTACTGCGCCATGCACGTCTCTTCCAAGGGGCATTTAAATCGTCTTGTTAAGCTACTGCGACCTGCACGTCTCTTCCAAGGGGCATTTAAGCTGTCTTGTTAAGCTACTGCGACCTGCATGTCTCTTCCAAGGGGCCTTTAAACCGTCTTGTTAAGCCACTGCGACCTGCACGTCTCTTCCAAGGGGCATTTAAACCGCCTTTTTAAGCTGCTGCGACCTGCATGTCTCTTCCAAGGGGCATTTAATCTGTCTTGTTAAGCTATTACGACCTCCACCGCTCTTCCAAGCGGCATTTAAACCGTCTTGTTAAGCTACTGCGACCTGGACGTCTCTTCCAAGGGGCATTTAAACCGTCTTGTTAAGCTACTGTGACTTGCACGTCTCTTCCAAGTGGCATTTAAACCTTCTTGTTTAGCTACTGTATCCTCCACCACTTTTCCAAAGGGCATTTAAACCGTCTTGTTAATCTACTGCGACCTGCATGTCTCTTTCAAGGGGCATTTAAACGGTCTTGTTAAGCTACTGCGAAATGTACGTCTCTTCCAAGGGGCATGTAAACCGTCTTGTTAAGCTACTGCGACTTGCACTTCTCTTCTAAGGGGCATATAAACCTTCTCATTTAGCTACTGTAACCTCCACCAGTTTTCCAAGGGGCATTTAAACCGTTTTGTTAAGCTACTGCGACCTACATGTCTCTTCCAAGGGACATTTAAACCGTCTTGTTAAGCTACTGGGACCTGTACGTCTCTTCAAAGGGGCATTTAAACCGTCTTATTTAGCTGCTGCGACCTGCATGTCTCTTCCAAGGGGCACTTAAACCATCTTGTTAAGCTACTGCGACCGCCACCGCTCTTCCAAGGGGCATTTAAACCGTCTTGTTAAGATACTGTGACCTGCTTGTCTCTTCCAAGGGGCATTTAAACCGTCTTGTTAAGCTACTGCGAAATGCACGTCTCTTCCAAAGGGCATTTAAACCGTTTTGTTAAGCTACTGCGACTTGCACGTCTCTTCCAAGGGGCATTTAAACCGTCTTGTTAAGCTACTGCGAGCTGCCCTTATCTTCCTAACGGCATTTAAACCGTCTTGTTTAGCTACTGCGACTTGCACGGCTCTTCCAAGTGGCATTTAAACCTTCTTATTTAGCTACTGTAACCTCCACCACTTTTCCAAGGGGCATTTAAACCGTCTTTTTAAGCTACTGCAACCTGCACGTCTCTTCCAAGGGGCATTTAAACTGTCTTGTTAAGCTACTGCAACCTGCACATCTCTTCCAAGGGGCATTTAAACCGTCTTGTTAAGCTACTGCGACTTGCAATTATCTTCCAAGCGGCATTTAAACCATCTTGTAAAGCTACTGCGACCTGCATGTCTCTTCCAAGGGGCATTTAAACCGTCTTGTTCAGCTACTGCGACTTGCACGTCTCTTCCAAGGGGCATTTAAACCTTCTTGTTTAGCTACTGTAACCTCCACCACTTTTCCACGGGGCATTTAAACTGTCTTGTTAAGCTACTGCGACCTGCATGTCTCTTCCAAGGGGCATTTAAACCGACTTTTTAAGCTACTGCAACCTGCACGTCTCTTCCAAGGGGCATTTAAACCATCTTGTTAAGGTACTGCGACCTGCACGTCTCTTCCAAGGGGCATTTAAACCGCCTTTTTAAGCTGCTGCGACCTGCATGTCTCTTCCAAGGGGCATTTAAACCGTTTTTTTAAGATACTGTGACCTGCACGTTTCTTCCAAGGGGCATTTAAACCATCTTGTTAATCTACTGCGACCTCCACCGCTTTACCAAGGGGCATTTAAACCGTCTTGTTAAGCTACTGCGATCTGCACGTCTCTTCCAAGGGGCATTTAAACCGTCTTGTTAAGCTACTGCGACCTGCACGTCTCTTCCATGGGGCATTTAAACTGTCTTGTTAAGCTACTGCGACCTGCACGTTTTTTCCAAGGGGCATTTAAACCGTCTTGTTAAGCTACTGCGACCTGCACATTTCTACCAAGGAGCATTTAAACCGTCTTGTTAATCTACTGCGCCATGCACGTCTCTTCCAAGGGGCATTTAAATCGTCTTGTTAAGCTACTGCGACCTGCACGTCTCTTCCAAGGGGCATTTAAGCTGTCTTGTTAAGCTACTGCGACCTGCATGTCTCTTCCAAGGGGCCTTTAAACCGTCTTGTTAAGCCACTGCGACCTGCACGTCTCTTCCAAGGGGCATTTAAACCGCCTTTTTAAGCTGCTGCGACCTGCATGTCTCTTCCAAGGGGCATTTAATCTGTCTTGTTAAGCTATTACGACCTCCACCGCTCTTCCAAGCGGCATTTAAACCGTCTTGTTAAGCTACTGCGACCTGGACGTCTCTTCCAAGGGGCATTTAAACCGTCTTGTTAAGCTACTGTGACTTGCACGTCTCTTCCAAGTGGCATTTAAACCTTCTTGTTTAGCTACTGTATCCTCCACCACTTTTCCAAAGGGCATTTAAAGCGTCTTGTTAATCTACTGCGACCTGCATGTCTCTTTCAAGGGGCATTTAAACGGTCTTGTTAAGCTACTGCGAAATGTACGTCTCTTCCAAGGGGCATGTAAACCGTCTTGTTAAGCTACTGCGACTTGCACTTCTCTTCTAAGGGGCATATAAACCTTCTCATTTAGCTACTGTAACCTCCACCAGTTTTCCAAGGGGCATTTAAACCGTTTTGTTAAGCTACTGCGACCTACATGTCTCTTCCAAGGGACATTTAAAAAGTCTTGTTAAGCTACTGGGACCTGTACGTCTCTTCAAAGGGGCATTTAAACCGTCTTATTTAGCTGCTGCGACCTGCATATCTCTTCCAAGGGGCACTTAAACCATCTTGTTAAGCTACTGCGACCGCCACCGCTCTTCCAAGGGGCATTTAAACCGTCTTGTTAAGCTACTGTGACCTGCTCGTCTCTTCCAAGGGGCATTTAAACCGTCTTGTTAAGCTACTGCGAAATGCACGTCTCTTCCAAAGGGCATTTAAACCGTTTTGTTAAGCTGCTGCGACCTGCATGTCTCTTCCAAGGGGCATTTAATCTGTCTTGTTAAGCTATTACGACCTCCACCGCTCTTCCAAGCGGCATTTAAACCGTCTTGTTAAGCTACTGCGACCTGGACTTCTCTTCCAAGGGGTCATTTAAACCGTCTTGTTAAGCTACTGTGACTTGCACGTCTCTTCCAAGTGGCATTTAAACCTTCTTATTTATCTACTGTAACCTCCAACACTTTTCCAAGGGGAATTTAAACCATCTTTTTAAGCTATTGCAACCTGCACGTCTCTTCCAAGGGGCATTTAAACCGTCTTGTTAAGCTACTGCAACCTGCACATCTCTTCCAAGGGGCATTTAAACCGTCTTGTTAAGCTACTGCGACTTGCACGTCTCTTCCAAGGGGCATTTAAACCGTTTTGTTAAGCTACTGCGACCTGCAAGTTTCTTCCAAGGGGCATTTAAACCATCTTCTTAAGCTACTGCGACCTCCACCGCTCTTCCAAAGGGCATTTTAACCATCTTGTTAAGCTACTGCGACCTGCACGTCTCTTCCAAAGGGCATTTAAACCATCTTTTTAATCTATTGCGACCTCCATCGCTCTTCCAAGGGGCATTTAAACCGTATTGTTAAGCTACTGCGACCTGCACGTCTCTTCCATGGGGCATTTAAACCGCCTTGTTAAGCTACTGCGACCTGCGCGTCTCTTCCAAGCGGCATTTAAACCGTCTTGTTAAGCTACTGCGACCTGCACGTCTCTTCCAAGGGGCATTTAAACCTTCTTGTTTAGCTACTGTAACCTCCACCACTTTTCCAAGGGGCATTTAAACTGTCTAGTTAAGCTACTGCGACCTGCATGTCTCTACCAAGGGGCATTTAAACCGTCTTGTTAAGCTACTGCGACCTGCACGTCTCTTCCAAGGGGCATTTAAACCATCTTGTTAAGCTACTGCGACCTGCACGTTTCTTCCAAGGGGCATTTAAACCGTCTTGTTAAGCTACTGCGACTTGCACATCTCTTCCAAGGGGCATTTAAACCTTCTTGTTTAGCTACTGTAACCTCCACCACTTTTCCAAGTGGCATTTAAACTGTCTTTTTTATTTACTGCGACCTGCAAGTTTCTTCCAAGGGGCATTTAAACAGTCTTGTTCAGCTACTGCAACTTGCACGTCTCTTCCAAGGGGCATTTAAACCATCTTGTTAAGCTACTGCGACCTGCACGTCTCTTCCAAGGTGCATTTAAACCGTCTTGTTAAGCTGCTGCGATCTGCACGTCTCTACCAAGGGGCATTTAATCCGTCTTGTTAAGCTATTACGACCTCCACCGCTCTTCCAAGGGGCATTTACACCGTCTTGTTAAGCTACTGCGACCTGGACGTCTCTTCCAAGGGGCATTTAAACCGTCTTGTTAAGCTACTGCGACCTGCACGTTTCTTCCAAGGGGCATTTAAACCATCTTGTTAAGCTACTGCGGCTTGAAAGTCTCTTGCAAGGGGCATTTAAACCGTCTTGTTAAGCTACAGCGACTTGCACCTCTCTTCCAAGGGGCATTTAAACCTTCTTGTTTAGCTACTGTAATCTCCACCACTTTTCCAAGGGGCATTTAAACCGTCTTGTTAATCTACTGCGACCTGCATGTCTCTTCCAAGGGACATTTTTAATCAGTCTTGTTAAGCTACTGAGAAATGCATGTGTCTTCCAAGGGGCATTTAAACCGTCTTGTTAAGCTACTGCGACCTGCACTTATCTTCCAAGCGGCATTTAAACCATCTTGTTAAGCTACTGCGACCTGCATGTCTCTTCCAAGGGACATTTAAACAGTCTTTTTAAGCGACTGCGACGTGCACGTCTCTTCCAAGGGGCATTTAAAGCGTCTTGTTAAGCTACTGCGACCTGCATGTCACTTCCGAGGGGCATTTAAACCGTCTTGTTCAGCTACTGCGACTTGCACGTCCCTTCCAAGGGGCATTTAAACCGTCTTGTTAAGCTACTGCGACTTGCACGTCTCTTCCAAGGGGCATTTAAACCGTTTTGTTAAGATACTGCGACCTGCACGTTTCTTCCAAGGGGCATTTAAATCATCTTGATAATCTACTGCGACCTCCACCGCCTTTCCAAGGGGCATTTAAACCGTCTTGTTAAGCTACTGCGACCTGCACGTCTCTTACAAGGGGCATTTAAACCGTCTTGTTAAGCTACTGCGACCTCCACCGCTCTTCCAAGGGTCATTTAAACCATCTTGCTAAGCTATTGCGACCTGCACGTCTCTTCCATGGGGCATTTAAACAGTCTTGTTAAGCTACTGCGACCTGCACGTCTGTTCCAAGGGGCACTTAAACCAACTTGTTAAGCTACTGCGACCTGCACGTCTCTTCCAACGGGCATTTAAACCATCTTGTTAAGCTACTGCGACCTGCACGTCTCTTCCAAGGTGCATTTAAACCGTCTTGTTAAGCTACTGTGACCTGCACGTCTCTTACAAGGGGCATTTAAACCTTCTTGTTTAGCTACTGTAACCTCCACCACTTTTCCAAGGGTCATTTAAACCGTCTTGTTAAGCTACTGCGACCTGCACGTCTCTTCCAAGGGGCATTTAAACCCTCTTGTTAAGCTACTGCGACCTGCACGTCTCTTCCAAGGGGCATTTAAACCTTCTTGTTTAGCTACTGTAAACTTCACCACTTTTCCAAGGGGCATTTAAACCGTCTTTTTAAGCTACTGCGACCGGCATGTCTCTTCCCTGGGCATTTAAACCGTCTTGTTAAGCTACTGCGACTTGCACGTCTCTTCCAAGGGGCATTTAAACCATCTTGTTAAGCTACTGCGACTTGCACGTCTCTTCCAAGGTGCATTTAAACCTACTTTTTAAGCATCTGCAACCTGCACGTCTGCAACCTCCACCACTTTTCCAAGGGGCATTTAAACCGTCTTGTTAAGCTACTGCGACCGGCATGTCTCTTCCAAGGGGCATTTAAACCGTCTTGTTAAGCTACTGCGACTTGCACGTCTCTTCCATGGGGCATTTAAGCCATCTTGTTAAGCTACTGTGACTTGCCCGTCTCTTCCAAGGGGCATTTAAACGTCTTGTTAAGCTACTGCGACCTGCACGTCTCTTCCAATGGGCATTTAAACCATCTTGTTAAGCTACTGCGACCTGTACGTCTCTTCCAAGGTGCATTTAAACAGCCTTGTTAAGCTGCTGCGATCTGCACGTCTCTACCAAGGGGCATTTAATCCGTCTTGTTAAGCTATTACGACCTCCACCGCTCTTCCAAGGGGCATTTAAACCTTCTTGTTTAGCTACTGTAACCTCCACCACTTTTTCAAGGGGCATTTAAACCTTCTTGTTAATCTACTGCGACCTGCATGTCTCTTCCAATGGGCATTTAAACCGTCTTGTTAAGCTACTGCGAAATTCACGTCTCTTCCAAGGGGCATTTAAACCGTCTTGTTAAGCTACAGCGACCTGCACCTCTCTTCCAAGGGGCATTTAAACCTTCTTGTTTAGCTACTGTAACCTCCACCACTTTTTCAAGGGGCATTTAAACCTTCTTGTTAATCTACTGGAGGGACTGCAATACCCAGAGAGGTTGTCAAAACTAGGACTATTCAGCCTGGAAAAGAGAAGGTTGAGGGGGGACATAATAAATGTGTACAAATATGTTAGGGGACAGTATAGAGACCTTGCCCGGGATTTGTTCAAAAGGAGGGATATTACGGTAACAAGAGGGCACTCACTAAGACTGGAAGAGAAAAGGTTTCAGCACCAGCATAGGAAGGGGTTCTTTACGGTAAGAGCAGTGAGAATATGGAATTCACTGAGTGAGGAGACGGTAATGTCAGATTCACTAAACCAGTTCAAGCGGGGACTGGATGCTTTTCTAGATACCAGGCAGATTTCAGCATATACTTAAAAATAAAATAAAATAGTAGGTTGATACAGGGATTTATTCTGACTGCTGGTTTCAGAGTCGGGAGGGAATTTTTCCTCAGGTGAAGATTGGCCAAATCATTTGGGGTTTTTGCCCTCCTCTGGATCAACTTTAGCAATTACAGAACTAACAGGTCGAACTTGATGGACGCAAGTCTTTATTCGGCTTTACTAACTATGTAACTATGTAACTATGTACTGCGACCTGCATGTCTCTTCCAAAGGACATTTAAACCGTCTTGTTAAGCTACTGCGAAATGCACGTGTCTTCCAAGGGGCATTTAAACCGTTTTGTTAAGCTACTGCGACCTGCACGTCTCTTCCAAGGGGCATTTAAACCGTCTTGTTAAGCTACTGCGACCTGCATGTCACTTCCTAGGGGCATTTAAACCGTCTTGTTCAGCTACTGCGACTTGCACGTCTCTTCCAAGGGGCATTTAAACCTTCTTGTTTAGCTACTGTAACCTCCACCACTTTTCCAAGGGGCATTTAAACTGTCTTGTTAAGCTACTGCGACCTGCATGTCTCTTCCAAGGGGCATTTAAACAGACTTTTTAAGCTACTGCAACCTGCACGTCTCTTCCAAGGGGCATTTAAACCGTCTTGTTAAGCTACTGCGACCTGCACGTCTCTTCCAAGTGGCATTTAAACCGCCTTTTTAAGCTGCTGCGACCTGCATGTCTCTTCCATGGGGCATTTAAACAGTTTTGTTAAGATACTGTGACCTGCACGTTTCTTCCAAGGGGTATTTAAACCATCTTGTTAATCTACTACGAAATCCACCGCTTTTCCAAGGGGCATTTAAACCGTCTTGTTAAGCTACTGCGACCTCCACCGCTCTTCCAAGGGGCATTTAAACCGTCTTGTTAAGCTACTGCGACCTGCACGCCTCTTCCATGGGGCATTTAAACTGTCTTGTTAAGCTACTGCGACCTGCACGTTTTTTCCAAGGGGCATTTAAACCGTCTTGTTAAGCTACTGCGACCTGCACATTTCTACCAAGGGGCATTTAAACCGTCTTGTTAATCTACTGCGCCATACATGTCTCTTCCAAGGGGCATTTAAACCGTCTTGTTAAGCTACTGCGACCTGCACGTCTCTTCCAAGGGGCATTTAAACCGTCTTATTAAGCTACTGCGACCTGCATGTCTCTTCCAAGGGGCATTTAAACCGTCTTGTTAAGCCACTGCGACATGCACGTCTCTTCCAAGGGGCATTTAAACCGCCTTTTTAAGCTGCTGCTACCTGCATGTCTCTACCAAGGGGCATTTAATCTGTCTTGTTAAGATATTACGACCTCCACCGCTCTTCCAAGCGGCATTTAAACCGTCTTGTTAAGCTACTGCGACCTGCACGTCTCTTCCAAGGGGCATTTAAACCGTCTTGTTAAGCTACTGCGACTTGCACGTCTCTTCCAAGGGGCATTTAAACTTTCTTGTTTAGCTACTGTATCCTCCACCACTTTTCCAAAGGGCATTTAAACCGTCTTTTTAATCTACTGCGACCTGCATGTCTCTTCCAAGGGGCATTTAAACCGTCTTGTTAAGCTTCTGCGAAATGCACGTCTCTTCCAAGGGGCATTTAAACCGTCTTGTTAAGCTACTGCGACTTGCACTTCTCTGCCAAGGGGCATATAAACCTTCTTATTTAGCTACTGTTACCTCCACCACTTTTCCAAGGGGCATTTAAACCGTATTGTTAAGCTACTGCGACCTACATGTCTCTTCCAAGGGGCATTTAAACCGTCTTGTTAAGCTACTGGGACCTGTACGTCTCTTCCAAAGGGCATTTAAACCGTCTTGTTAAGCTACTGCGACCTCCACCGCTCTTCCAGGGGGCTTTTAAACCGTCTTGTTAAGCTACTGTGACCTGCATGTCTCTTCCAACGGGCATTTAAACCATCTTATTAAGCTACTGTGACCTGCACGTCTCTTCCAAGGTGCATTTAAACCGTCTTGTTAAGCTGCTGCGATCTGCACGTCTATACCAAGTGGCATTTAATCCGTCTTATCAAGCTATTACGACCTCCACCGCTCTTCCAAGGGGCATTTAAACCATCTTGTTAAGCTACTGCGGCTTGCAAGTCTCTTGCAAGGGGCATTTAAACCGTCTTGTTAAGCTACAGCGACTTGCACCTCTCTTCCAAGGGGCATTTAAACCTTCTTGTTTAGCTACTGTAATCTCCACCACTTTTCCAAGGGGCATTTAAACCGTCTTGTTAATCTACTGCGAAATGCACGTGTCTTCCAAGGGGCATTTAAACCGTCTTGTTAAGCTACTGCGAAATGCACGTGTCTTCCAAGGGGCATTTAAACCGTCTTGTTAAGCTACTGCGACCTGCACTTATCTTCCAAGCGGCATTTAAACCATCTTGTTAAGCTACTGCGACCTGCATGTCTCTTCCAAGGGACATTTAAACAGTCTTTTTAAGCGACTGCGACCTGCACGTCTCTTCCAAGGGGCATTTAAACCGTCTTGTTAAGCTACTGCGACCTGCATGTCACTTCCGAAGGGCATTTAAACCGTCTTGTTCAGCTACTGCGACTTGCACGTCTCTTCCAAGGGACATTTAAACCTTCTTGTTTAGCTACTGTAACCTCCACCACTTTTCCAAGGGGCATTTAAACTGTCTTGTTAAGCTACTGCGACCTGCATGTCTCTTCCAAGGGGCATTTAAACAGACTTTTTAAGCTACTGCAACCTGCACGTCTCTTCCAAGGGGCATTTAAACCGTCTTGTTTAGCTACTGCGACCTGCACGTCTCTTCCAAATGGCATTTAAACCGCCTTTTTAAGCTGCTGCGACCTGCATGTCTCTTCCATGGGTCATTTAAACTGTTTTGTTAAGATACTGTGACCTACACGTTTCTTCCAAGGGGCATTTAAACCATCTTGTTAATCTACTGCGAAATCCACCGCTTTTCCAAGGGGCATTTAAACCGTCTTGTTAAGCTACTGCGACCTCCACCGCTCTTCCAAGGGGCATTTAAACCGTCTTGTTAAGCTACTGCGACCTGCACGTCTCTTCCATGGGGCATTTAAACCGAATTGTTAAACTACTGCGACCTGCACGCATCTTCTATGGGGCATTTAAACTGTCTTGTTAAGCTACTGCGACCTGCACGTTTTTTCCAAGGGGCATTTAAACCGTCTTGTTAAGCTACTGCGACCTGCACATTTCTACCAAGGGGCATTTAAACCGTCTTGTTAATCTACTGCGCCATACATGTCTCTTCCAAGGGGCATTTAAACCGTCTTGTTAAGCTACTGCGACCTGCACGTCTCTTCCAAGGGGCATTTAAACCGTCTTATTAAGCTACTGCGACCTGCATGTCTCTTCCAAGGGGCATTTAAACCGTCTTGTTAAGCCACTGCGACATGCACGTCTCTTCCAAGGGGCATTTAAACCGCCTTTTTAAGCTGCTGCTACCTGCATGTCTCTACCAAGGGGCATTTAATCTGTCTTGTTAAGATATTACGACCTCCACCGCTCTTCCAAGCGGCATTTAAACCGTCTTGTTAAGCTACTGCGACCTGCACGTCTCTTCCAAGGGGCATTTAAACCGTCTTGTTAAGCTACTGTGACTTGCACGTCTCTTCCAAGGGGCATTTAAACCTTCTTGTTTAGCTACTGTATCCTCCACCACTTTTCCAAAGGGCATTTAAACCGTCTTGTTAATCTACTGCGACCTGCATGTCTCTTCCAAGGGGCATTTAAACCGTCTTGTTAAGATACTGCGAAATGCACTTCTCTTCCAAGGGGCATTTAAACCTTCTTATTTAGCTACTGTTACCTCCACCACTTTTCCAAGGGGCATTTAAACCGTATTGTTAAGCTACTGCGACCTACATGTCTCTTCCAAGGGGCATTTAAACCGTCTTGTTAAGCTACTGGGACCTGTACTTCTCTTCCAAGGGGCATTTAAACCGTCTTATTAAGCAACTGCGACCTGCATGTCTCTTCAAAGGGGCACTTAAACCATCTTGTTAAGCTACTGCGACCTCCACCGCTCTTCCAAGGGGCATTTAAACCGTCTTGTTAAGCTACTGCGACCTGCATGTCTCTTCCAACGGGCATTTAAACCATCTTGTTAAGCTACTGCGACCTGCACGTCTCTTCCAAGGTGCATTTAAACAGCCTTGTTAAGCTGCTGCGATCTGCACGTCTCTACCAAGGGGCATTTAATCCGTCTTGTTTAGCTACTGTAACCTCCACCACTTTTTCAAGGGGCATTTAATCCGTCTTCTTAAGCTATTACGACCTCCACCGCTCTTCCAAGGGGCATTTAAACCTTCTTGTTTAGCTACTGTAACCTCCACCACTTTTTCAAGGGGCATTTAAACCGTCTTGTTAATCTACTGCGACCTGCATGTCTCTTCCAAGGGGCATTTAAACCGTCTTGTTAAGCTACTGCGAAATGCACGTCTCTTCCAAGGGGCATTTAAACCGTCTTGTTAAGCTACAGCGACCTGCACCTCTCTTCCAAGGGGCATTTAAACCTTCTTGTTTAGCTACTGTAACCTCCACCACTTTTCCAAGGGGCATTTAAACCTTCTTGTTAATCTACTGCGACCTGCATGTCTCTTCCTAAGGGCATTTAAACCGTCTTGTTAAGCTACTGCGAAATGCACGTGTCTTCCAAGGGGCATTTAAACCGTTTTGTTAAGCTACTGCGACCTGCACTTATCTTCCAAGCGGCATTTAAACCATCTTGTTAAGCTACTGCGACCTGCATGTCTCTTCTAATGGACATTTAAACAGTCTTTTTAAGCTACTGCAACCTGCACATCTCTTCCAAGGGGCATTTAAACCGTCTTGTTAAGCTACTGCGACCTGCATGTCACTTCCGAGGGGCATTTAAACCGTCTTGTTCAGCTACTGCGACTTGCACGTCTCTTCCAAGGGACATTTAAACCTTCTTGTTTAGCTACTGTAACCTCCACCACTTTTCCAAGGGGCATTTAAACTGTCTTGTTAAGCTACTGCGACCTGCATGTCTCTTCCAAGGGGCATTTAAACAGACTTTTTAAGCTACTGCAACCTGCACGTCTCTTCCAAGGGGCATTTAAACCGTCTTGTTTAGCTACTGCGACCTGCACGTCTCTTCCAAGTGGCATTTAAACCGCCTTTTTAAGCTGCTGCGACCTGCATGTCTCTTCCATGGGTCATTTAAACCGTTTTGTTAAGATACTGTGACCTACACGTTTCTTCCAAGGGGCATTTAAACCATCTTGTTAATCTACTGCGAAATCCACCGCTTTTCCAAGGGGCATTTAAACCGTCTTGTTAAGCTACTGCGACCTCCACCGCTCTTCCAAGGGGCATTTAAACCGTCTTGTTAAGCTACTGCGACCTGCACGTCTCTTCCATGGGGCATTTAAACCGACTTGTTAAGCTACTGCGACCTGCACGCCTCTTCCATGGGGCATTTAAACTGTCTTGTTAAGCTACTGCGACCTGCACGTTTTTTCCAAGGGGCATTTAAACCGTCTTGTTAAGCTACTGCGACCTGCACATTTCTACCAAGGGGCATGTAAACCGTCTTGTTAATCTACTGCTCCATACATGTCTCTTCCAAGGGGCATTTAAACCGTCTTGTTAAGCTACTGCGACCTGCACGTCTCTTCCAAGGGGCATTTAAACCGTCTTATTAAGCTACTGCGACCTGCATGTCTCTTCCAAGGGGCATTTAAACCGTCTTGTTAAGCCACTGCGACATGCACGTCTCTTCCAAGGGGCATTTAAACCGCATTTTTAAGCTGCTGCTACCTGCATGTCTCTACCAAGGGGCATTTAATCTGTCTTTTTAAGATATTACGACCTCCACCGCTCTTCCAAGCGGCATTTAAACCGTCTTGTTAAGCTACTGCGACCTGCACGTCTCTTCCAAGGGGCATTTAAACCGTCTTGTTAAGATACTGCGAAATGCACGTCTCTTCCAAGGGGCATTTAAACCGTCTTGTTAAGCTACTGCGACTTGCACTTCTCTTGCAAGGGGCATTTATACCTTCTTATTTAGCTACTGTTACCTCCACCACTTTTCCAAGGGGCATTTAAACCGTATTGTTAAGCTACTGCGACCTACATGTCTCTTCCAAGGGGCATTTAAACCGTCTTGTTAAGATACTGGGACCTGTACTTCTCTTCCAAGGGGCATTTAAACCATCTTATTAAGCTACTGCGACCTGCATGTCTCTTCAAAGGGGCACTTAAACCATCTTGTTAAGCTACTGCGACCTCCACCGCTCTTCCAAGGGGCATTTAAACCGTCTTGTTAAGCTACTGCGACCTGCATGTCTCTTCCAACGGGCATTTAAACCATCTTCTTAAGCTACTGTGACCTGCACGTCTCTTCCAAGGTGCATTTAAACCGTCTTGTTAAGCTGCTGCGATCTGCACGTCTATACCAAGTGGCATTTAATCCGTCTTATCAAGCTATTACGACCTCCACCGCTCTTCCAAGGGGCATTTAAACCGTCTTGTTATGCTACTGCGACCTGCACGTCTCTTCCAAGGGGCACTTAAACCATCTTGTTAAGCTACTACGACTTGCACGTCTCTTCCAAGGGGCATTTAAGCCTTCTTGTTTAGCTACTGTAACCTCCACCACTTTTCCAAGGGACATTTAAACCGTCTTGTTAAGCTACTGCGACCTGCATGTCTCTTCCAAGGGGCATTTAAACCGTCTTTTTAAGCTACTGCAACCTGCACGTCTCTTCCAAGGGGCATTTAAACCCTCTTGTTAAGCTACTGCAACCTGCACGTCTCTTCCAAGGGGCATTTAAACCCTCTTGTTAAGCTACTGCGACCTGCACGTCTCTTGCAAGTGGCATTTAAACCTTCTTGTTTAGCTACTGTAACCTCCATCACTTTTCCAAGGGGCATTTAAACTGTGTTGTTAAGCTACTGCGACCTGCATGTCTCTTCCAAGGGGCATTTAAACCATCTTGTTAAGCTACTGCGACCTGCATGTCTCTTCCAAGGGGCATTTAAACAGTATTGTTAAGCTACTGCGAAATGCACATCTCTTCCAAGGGGCATTTAAACCATTTTGTTAAGCTACTGTGACATGCACGTCTCTTCCAAGGGGCATTTAAACGGTCTTGTTAAGCTACTGCGAGCTGCCCTTATCTTCCAAGCGGCATTTAATCCTTCTTGTTAAGCTACTGCGACCTGCATGTCTCTTCCAAGGTGCATTTAATCCGTCTTTTTAAGCTACTGCGACCTGCACGTCTCTTCCAATGGGCATTTAAACCATCTTGTTAAGCTACTGCGACCTGCACGTCTCTTTCAAGGTGCATTTAAACAGCCTTGTTAAGCTGCTGCGATCTGCACGTCTCTACCAAGGGGCATTTAATCCGTCTTCTTAAGCTATTACGACCTCCACCGCTCTTCCAAGGGGCATTTAAAGCTTCTTGTTTAGCTACTGTAACCTCCACCACTTTTTCAAGGGGCATTTAAACCGTCTTGTTAATCTACTGCGACCTGCATGTCTCTTCCAAGGGGCATTTAAACGTCTTGTTAAGCTACTGCGAAATGCACGTCTCTTCCAAGGGGCATTTAAACCGTCTTGTTAAGCTACAGCGACCTGCACCTCTCTTCCAAGGGGCATTTAAACCTTCTTGTTTAGCTACTGTAACCTCCACCACTTTTCCAAGGGGCATTTAAACCTTCTTGTTAATCTACTGCGACCTGCATGTCTCTTCCAAAGGGCATTTAAACCGTCTTGTTAAGCTACTGCGAAATGCACGTGTCTTCCAAGGGGCATTTAAACCGTTTTGTTAAGCTACTGCGACCTGCACTTATCTTCCAAGCGGCATTTAAACCATCTTGTTAAGCTACTGCGACCTGCATGTCTCTTCTAATGGACATTTAAACAGTCTTTTTAAGCTACTGCGACCTGCACGTCTCTTCCAAGGGGCATTTAAACCGTCTTGTTAAGCTACTGCGACCTGCATGTCACTTCCGAAGGGCATTTAAACCGTCTTGTTCAGCTACTGCGACTTGCACGTCTCTTCCAAGGGACATTTAAACCTTCTTGTTTAGCTACTGTAACCTCCACCACTTTTCCAAGGGGCATTTAAACTGTCTTGTTAAGCTACTGCGACCTGCATGTCTCTTCCAAGGGGCATTTAAACAGACTTTTTAAGCTACTGCAACCTGCACGTCTCTTCCAAGGGGCATTTAAACCGTCTTGTTTAGCTACTGCGACCTGCACGTCTCTTCCAAATGGCATTTAAACCGCCTTTTTAAGCTGCTGCGACCTGCATGTCTCTTCCATGGGTCATTTAAACCGTTTTGTTAAGATACTGTGACCTACACGTTTCTTCCAAGGGGCATTTAAACCATCTTGTTAATCTACTGCGAAATCCACCGCTTTTCCAAGGGGCATTTAAACCGTCTTGTTAAGCTACTGCGACCTGCACCTCTCTTCCAAGGGGCATTTAAACCTTCTTGTTTAGCTACTGTAACCTCCACCACTTTTCCAAGGGGCATTTAAACCTTCTTGTTAATCTACTGCGACCTGCATGTCTCTTCCAAAGGGCATTTAAACCGTCTTGTTAAGCTACTGCGAAATGCACGTGTCTTCCAAGGGGCATTTAAACCGTTTTGTTAAGCTACTGCGACCTGCACTTATCTTCCAAGCGGCATTTAAACCATCTTGTTAAGCTACTGCGACCTGCATGTCTCTTCTAATGGACATTTAAACAGTCTTTTTAAGCTACTGCGACCTGCACGTCTCTTCCAAGGGGCATTTAAACCGTCTTGTTAAGCTACTGCGACCTGCATGTCACTTCCGAAGGGCATTTAAACCGTCTTGTTCAGCTACTGCGACTTGCACGTCTCTTCCAAGGGACATTTAAACCTTCTTGTTTAGCTACTGTAACCTCCACCACTTTTCCAAGGGGCATTTAAACTGTCTTGTTAAGCTACTGCGACCTGCATGTCTCTTCCAAGGGGCATTTAAACAGACTTTTTAAGCTACTGCAACCTGCACGTCTCTTCCAAGGGGCATTTAAACCGTCTTGTTTAGCTACTGCGACCTGCACGTCTCTTCCAAATGGCATTTAAACCGCCTTTTTAAGCTGCTGCGACCTGCATGTCTCTTCCATGGGTCATTTAAACCGTTTTGTTAAGATACTGTGAAGTACACGTTTCTTCCAAGGGGCATTTAAACCATCTTGTTAATCTACTGCGAAATCCACCGCTTTTCCAAGGGGCATTTAAACCGTCTTGTTAAGCTACTGCGACCTCCACCGCTCTTCCAAGGGGCATTTAAACCGTCTTGTTAAGCTACTGCGACCTGCACGTCTCTTCCATGGGGCATTTAAACCGAATTGTTAAGCTACTGCGACCTGCACGCATCTTCTATGGGGCATTTAAATTGTCTTGTTAAGCTACTGCGACCTGCACGTTTTTTCCAAGGGGCATTTAAACCGTCTTGTTAAGCTACTGCGACCTGCACATTTCTACCAAGGGGCATTTAAACCGTCTTGTTAATCTACTGCGCCATACATGTCTCTTCCAAGGGGCATTTAAACCGTCTTGTTAAGCTACTGCGACCTGCACGTCTCTTCCAAGGGGCATTTAAACCGTCTTATTAAGCTACTGCGACCTGCATGTCTCTTCCAAGGGGCATTTAAACCGTCTTGTTAAGCCACTGCGACATGCACGTCTCTTCCAAGGGGCATTTAAACCGCCTTTTTAAGCTGCTGCTACCTGCATGTCTCTACCAAGGGGCATTTAATCTGTCTTGTTAAGATATTACGACCTCCACCGCTCTTCCAAGCGGCATTTAAACCGTTTTGTTAAGCTACTGCGACCTGCACGTCTCTTCCAAGGGGCATTTAAACCGTCTTGTTAAGCTACTGCGACTTGCACGTCTCTTCCAAGGGGCATTTAAACCTTCTTGTTTAGCTACTGTATCCTCCACCACTTTTCCAAAGGGCATTTAAACCGTCTTGTTAATCTACTGCGACCTGCATGTCTCTTCCAAGGGGCATTTAAACCGTCTTGTTAAGATACTGCGAAATGCACTTCTCTTCCAAGGGGCATTTAAACCTTCTTATTTAGCTACTGTTACCTCCACCACTTTTCCAAGGGGCATTTAAACCGTATTGTTAAGCTACTGCGACCTACATGTCTCTTCCAAGGGGCATTTAAACCGTCTTGTTAAGCTACTGGGACCTGTACTTCTCTTCCAAGGGGCATTTAAACCATCTTATTAAGCTACTGCGACCTGCATGTCTCTTCAAAGGGGCACTTAAACCATCTTGTTAAGCTACTGCGACCTCCACCGCTCTTCCAAGGGGCATTTAAACCGTCTTGTTAAGCTACTGCGACCTGCATGTCTCTTCCAACGGGCATTTAAACCATCTTGTTAAGCTACTGCGACCTGCACGTCTCTTCCAAGGTGCATTTAAACAGCCTTGTTAAGCTGCTGCGATCTGCACGTCTCTACCAAGGGGCATTTAATCCGTCTTGTTAAGCTATTACGACCTCCACCGCTCTTCCAAGTGGCATTTAAACCGTCTTGTTAATCTACTGCGACCTGCATGTCTCTTCCAAGGGGCATTTAAACCGTCTTGTTAAGCTACTGCGAAATGCACGTCTCTTCCAAGGGGCATTTAAACCGTCTTGTTAAGCTACAGCGACCTGCACCTCTCTTCCAAGGGGCATTTAAACCTTCTTGTTTAGCTACTGTAACCTCCACCACTTTTCCAAGGGGCATTTAAACCTTCTTGTTAATCTACTGCGACCTGCATGTCTCTTCCAAAGGGCATTTAAACCGTCTTGTTAAGCTACTGCGAAATGCAAGTGTCTTCCAAGGGGCATTTAAACCGTTTTGTTAAGCTACTGCGACCTGCACTTATCTTCCAAGCGGCATTTAAACCTTCTTGTTAAGCTACTGCGACCTGCATGTCTCTTCTAATGGACATTTAAACAGTCTTTTTAAGCTACTGCGACCTGCACGTCTCTTCCAAGGGGCATTTAAACCGTCTTGTTAAGCTACTGCGACCTGCATGTCACTTCCGAGGGGCATTTAAACCGTCTTGTTCAGCTACTGCGACTTGCACGTCTCTTCCAAGGGACATTTAAACCTTCTTGTTTAGCTACTGTAACCTCCACCACTTTTCCAAGGGGCATTTAAACTGTCTTGTTAAGCTACTGCGACCTGCATGTCTCTTCCAAGGGGCATTTAAACAGACTTTTTAAGCTACTGCAACCTGCACGTCTCTTCCAAGGGGCATTTAAACCGTCTTGTTTAGCTACTGCGACCTGCACGTCTCTTCCAAGTGGCATTTAAACCGCCTTTTTAAGCTGCTGCGACCTGCATGTCTCTTCCATGGGTCATTTAAACCGTTTTGTTAAGATACTGTGACCTACACGTTTCTTCCAAGGGGCATTTAAACCATCTTGTTAATCTACTGCGAAATCCACCGCTTTTCCAAGGGGCATTTAAACCGTCTTGTTAAGCTACTGCGACCTCCACCGCTCTTCCAAGGGGCATTTAAACCGTCTTGTTAAGCTACTGCGACCTGCACGTCTCTTCCATGGGGCATTTAAACCGACTTGTTAAGCTACTGCGACCTGCACGCCTCTTCCATGGGGCATTTAAACTGTCTTCTTAAGCTACTGCGACCTGCACGTTTTTTCCAAGGGGCATTTAAACCGTCTTGTTAAGCTACTGCGACCTGCACATTTCTACCAAGGGGCATTTAAACCGTCTTGTTAATCTACTGCTCCATACATGTCTCTTCCAAGGGGCATTTAAACCGTCTTGTTAAGCTACTGCGACCTGCACGTCTCTTCCAAGGGGCATTTAAACCGTCTTATTAAGCTACTGCGACCTGCATGTCTCTTCCAAGGGGCATTTAAACCGTCTTGTTAAGCCACTGCGACATGCACGTCTCTTCCAAGGGGCATTTAAACCGCATTTTTAAGCTGCTGCTACCTGCATGTCTCTACCAAGGGGCATTTAATCTGTCTTGTTAAGATATTACGACCTCCACCGCTCTTCCAAGCGGCATTTAAACCGTCTTGTTAAGCTACTGCGACCTGCACGTCTCTTCCAAGGGGCATTTAAACCGTCTTGTTAAGATACTGCGAAATGCACGTCTCTTCCAAGGGGCATTTAAACCGTCTTGTTAAGCTACTGCGACTTGCACTTCTCTTCCAAGGGGCATTTATACCTTCTTATTTAGCTTCTGTTACCTCCACCACTTTTCCAAGGGGCATTTAAACCGTATTGTTAAGCTACTGCGACCTACATGTCTCTTCCAAGGGGCATTTAAACCGTCTTGTTAAGATACTGGGACCTGTACTTCTCTTCCAAGGGGCATTTAAACCATCTTATTAAGCTACTGCGACCTGCATGTCTCTTCAAAGGGGCACTTAAACCATCTTGTTAAGCTACTGCGACCTCCACCGCTCTTCCAAGGGGCATTTAAACCGTCTTGTTAAGCTACTGCGACCTGCATGTCTCTTCCAACGGGCATTTAAACCATCTTCTTAAGCTACTGTGACCTGCACGTCTCTTCCAAGGTGCATTTAAACCGTCTTGTTAAGCTGCTGCGATCTGCACGTCTATACCAAGTGGCATTTAATCCGTCTTATCAAGCTATTACGACCTCCACCGCTCTTCCAAGGGGCATTTAAACCGTCTTGTTATGCTACTGCGACCTGCACGTCTCTTCCAAGGGGCACTTAAACCATCTTGTTAAGCTACTACGACTTGCACGTCTCTTCCAAGGGGCATTTAAGCCTTCTTGTTTAGCTACTGTAACCTCCACCACTTTTCCAAGGGACATTTAAACCGTCTTGTTAAGCTACTGCGACCTGCATGTCTCTTCCAAGGGGCATTTAAACCGCCTTTTTAAGCTACTGCAACCTGCACGTCTCTTCCAAGGGGCATTTAAACCCTCTTGTTAAGCTACTGCAACCTGCACGTCTCTTCCAAGGGGCATTTAAACCCTCTTGTTAAGCTACTGCGACCTGCACGTCTCTTGCAAGTGGCATTTAAACCTTCTTGTTTAGCTACTGTAACCTCCATCACTTTTCCAAGGGGCATTTAAACTGTGTTGTTAAGCTACTGCGACCTGCATGTCTCTTCCAAGGGGCATTTAAACCATCTTGTTAAGCTACTGCGACCTGCATGTCTCTTCCAAGGGGCATTTAAACAGTATTGTTAAGCTACTGCGAAATGCACATCTCTTCCAAGGGGCATTTAAACCATTTTGTTAAGCTACTGTGACATGCACGTCTCTTCCAAGGGGCATTTAAACGGTCTTGTTAAGCTACTGCGAGCTGCCCTTATCTTCCAAGCGGCATTTAATCCTTCTTGTTAAGCTACTGCGACCTGCATGTCTCTTCCAAGGTGCATTTAATCCGTCTTTTTAAGCTACTGCGACCTGCACGTCTCTTCCAAGGGGCATTTAAACCATCTTGTTAAGCTACTGCGACCTGCATGTCTCTTCCGAGGGGCATTTAAACCGTCTTGTTCAGCTACTGCGACTTGCATGTCTCTAAGGGGCATTTAAACCTTCTTGTTTAGCTACTGTAACCTCTACCAATTTTCCAAGGGGCAATTAAACCGTCTTGTTAAGCTACTGCGACCTGCACTTATCTTCCAAGCGGCATTTAAACCGTCTTGTTAAGTTACTGCGACCTGCATGTCTCTTCCAAGGGGCATTTAAACCGTCTTGTTAAGCTACTGCGACCTGCATGTCTCTTCCAAGGGGCATTTATACCGTCTTGTTAAGCCACTGCGACCTGCATGTCTCTTCCAAGGGGCATTTAAACCGACTTTTTAAGCTACTGCGACTTGCTCTTCTCTTCCAAGGGGCATTTAAACCATCTTGTTTAGCTACTGTAACCTCCACCACTTTTCCAAGGGGCATTTAAACCATCTTGTTAAGCTACTGCAACCTACATGTCTCTCCCAAGGTGTATTTAAACCGTCTTGTTAAGCTACTGGGAACTGTACGTCTCTTCCAAGGGGCATTTAAACCGTCTTGTTAAGCTACTGCGAAATGCACGTCACTTCCAAGGGGCATTTAAACCGTCTTTTTAAGCTACTGCGACTTGCACTTCTCTTCTAAGGGGCATTTAAACCTTATTGTTTAGCTACTGTACCCTCCACCACTTTTCCAAGGGGCATTTAAACCGTCTTGTTAAGCTACTACGACCTACATGTCTCTTCCAAGGGGCATTTAAACCATCTTGTTAACTACTGGGACCTGTACGACTCTTCCAACGGGCACTTAAACCATCTTGTTAAGCTACTGCGACCTCCACCGCTCTTCCAAGAGGCATTTAAACCGTCTTGTTAAGCTACTGAGACCTGCACGTTTCTTCCAAGGGGCATTTAAACCATCTTGTTAAGCTACTGCGACCTCCACCGCTCTACCAAGGGGCATTTTAACCGTCTTGTTAAGCTACTGCGACCTGCACGTCTCTTCAAAGGGGCATTTAAACCATCTTGTTACGCTACTGCGACCTCCACCGCTCTTCCAAGGGGCATTTAAGCCGCCTTGTTAAGATACTTCGAACTGCATGTCTCTTCCATGGGGCATTTTAACCGTCTTGTTAAGCTTCTGCAACCTGCACATCTCTTCCATGGGGTATTTAAACCGTCTTGTTAAGCTACTGCGACATGCACGTCTCTTCCAAGGTGCATATAAACCGTCTTGTTAAGCTGCTGCGATCTGCACGTCTCTACCAAGGGGAATTTAATCCATCTTGTTAAGCTATTACGACCTCCACCGATCTTCCAAGGGGCATTTAAACCGTCTTGTTAAGCTACTGCAACTTGCACGTCTCTTCCAAGGGGCATTTAAACCATCTTGTTAAGCTACTGCGACTTGCACGTCTCTTCCAAGGGGCATTTAAACCTTCTTGTTTAGCTACTGTAACCTCCATCACTTTTCCAAGGGGCATTTAAACCGTCTTGTTAAGCTTCTGCGACCTGCATCTCTCTTCCAAGGGGCATTTAAACGGTCTTTTTAAGCTACTGCAACCGGCACGTCTCTTCCAAGGGTCATTTAAACCCTCTTGTTAAGCTACTGCGACCTGCACGTCTCTTCCAAGGGGCATTTAAACGGTCTTGTTAAGCTACTGCGACCTGCACATCTCTTCCAATGGGCATTTACACCCTCTTGTTAAGCTACTGCGACCTGCACGTCTCTTCCAAGGGGCATTTAAACCTTCTTGTTTAACTACTGCGACCTCCACCACTTTTCCAAGGGGCATTTAAACCATCTTTTTAATCTACTGCGTCGTGCACGTTTCTTCCAAGGGGCATTTAAACCATCTTGTTAAGCTACTGCGATCTGCATGTCTCTTCCGAGGGGCATTTAAACTGTCTTGTTCAGCTACTGCGACTTGCACGACTCTTCCAAGGGGCATTTTAACCTCCTTGTTTAGCTACTGTAACCTCCACCACTTTTCCAAGGGGCATTTAAACTGTCTTGTTAAGCTACTGCGACCTGCACTCATCTTCCAAGCGGCATTTAAACCGTTTTGTTAAGCTACTGCGACCTGCATATCTCTTCCAAGGGGCATTTAAACCGTCTTGTTAAGCTACTGCAACCAGCACGTCTCTTCCAAGGGGTATTTAAACCGTCTTGTTAATCTACTGCGACCTGCACGTCTCTTACAAGGGGCATTTAAACCTTCTTGTTTAGCTACTGCGAACTCCACCACTTTTCTAAGGGTCATTTAAACCGTCTTGTTAAGCTACTGCGACCTGCACGTCTCTTCCAAGGGGCATTTAAACCTTCTTTTTAAGCTAATGCGACTTGCACGTCTCTTCCATGGGGCATTTAAACCATCTTGTTAAGCTACTGCGACTTGCACGTCTCTTCCAAGGGGCATTTAAACCGTCTTGTTGAGCTACTGCGACCTGCATGTCTCTTCCAATGGGCATTTAAACCGTCTTGTTAAGCTATTGCGACTTGCACTTATCTTCCAAGCGGCATTTAAACCATCTTGTTAAGCTACTGCGACCTGCATATCTCTTCCAAGGGGCATTTAAACCGTCTTTTTAAGCTACTGGGACCTGCACGTCTCTTCCAAGGGGCATTTAAACCGACTTTTTAAGCTACTGCGACCTGCTCGTCACTTCCGAAGGGCATTTAAACCGTCTTGTTCAGCTACTCCGACTTGCACGTCTCTTCCAAGGGGCATTTAAACCTTCTTGTTTAGCTACTGCAACCTCCACCACTTTTCCAAGGGGCATTTAAACTGTCTTGTTAATCTACTGCGACCTGCATGTCTCTTCCAAGGGGCATTTAAACCGACTTTATAAGCTACTGCAACCTGCACGTCTCTTCCAAGGGGCATTTAAACCGTCTTGTTAAGCTACTGCGACCTGCACGTCTCTTCAAATGGGCATTTAAACCATCTTGTTAAGCTACTGCGACCTGCACGTCTCCTCCAAGGTGCATTTAAACCGTATTGTTAAGCTGCTGCGGTCTGCATGTCTCTACCAAGGGGCATTTAATCCGTCTTGTTAAGCTATTACGACCTCCACCGCTCTTCCAAGGGGCATTTAAACCTTCTTGTTTAACTACTGTAACCTCCACCACTTTTCCAATGGGCATTTAAACCGTCTTGTTAATCTACTGCGACCTGCATGTCTCTTCCAAGGGGCAGTTAAACCGTCTTGCTAAGCTACTGCGAAATGCACGTCTCTTCCAAGGGGCATTTAAACCGTCTTGTTAAGCTACTGCGACTTGCACCTCTCTTCCAAGGGGCATTTAAATCTTCTTGTTTAGCTACTGTAACCTCCACCACTTTTCCAAGGGGCATTTAAACCGTCTTGTTAATCTACTGCGACCTGCATGTCTCTTCCAAGGGGCATTTAAACCATCTTGTTAAGCTACTGGGACCTGTACGTCTCTTCCAAGGGGCATTTAAACTGTCTTTTTAAGCTACTGCGAAATGCACGTCACTTCCAAGGGGCATTTAAATCGTCTTTTTAAGCTACTGCGACTTGCACTTCTCTTCCAAGGGGCATTTAAACCTTCTTGTTTAGCTACTGTAACCTCTACCACTTTTCCAAGGGGCATTTAAACCGTCTTGTTAAGCTACTGGGACCTGTACGTCTCTTCCAAGGGGCATTTAAACCATCTTGTTAAGCTACTGCGACCTCCACCGCTCTTCCAAGAGACATTTAAACCGTCTTGTTAAGCTACTGCGACCTGCACTTTTCTTCCAAGGGGCATTTAAAGCATCTTGTTAAGCTATTGCGACCTCCACCGCTCTACCAAGGGGCATTTTAACCGTCTTGTTAAGCTACTGCGACCTGCACGTCTCTTCCAAGGGGCATTTAAACCATCTTGTTACGCTACTGCGACCTCCACCGCTCTTCCATGGGGCATTTAAACCGTCTTGTTAAGCTTCTGCAACCTGCACATCTCTTCCATGGGGCATTTAAACCGTCTTGTTAAGCTACTGCGACCTGCACGTCTCTTCCAAGGTGCATTTAAACCATCTTGTTAAGCTGCTGCGATCTGCACGTCTCTACCAAGGGGAATTTAATCCGACTTGTTAAGCCATTACGACCTCCACCGCTCTTCCAAGGGGCATTTACACCGTCTTGTTAAGCTACTGCGACCTGCACGTCTCTTCCAATGGGCATTTAAACCATCTTGTTAAGCTACTGCGACCTGCACGTCTTCTCCAAGGGGCAATTAAACAGTCTTGTTAAGCTGCTGCGATCTGCACGTCTCTACCAAGGGGCATTTAATCCGTCTTGTTAAGCTATTACGACCTCCACCGCTCTTCCAAGGGGCATTTAAACCTTCCTGTTTAGCTACTGTAACCTCCACCACTTTTTCAAGGGGCATTTAAACCGTCTTGTTAATCTACTGCGACCTGCATGTCTCTTCCAAGGGGCATTTAAACCGTCTTGTTAAGCTACTGCGAAATGCACGTCTCTTCCAAGGGGCATTTAAACCGTCTTGTTAAGCTACAGCGACTTGCACCTCTCTTCCAAGGGGCATTTAAACCTTCTTGTTTAGCTACTGTAACCCCACCACTTTTCCAAGGGGCATTTAAACCGTCTTGTTAATCTACTGCGAACTGCATGTCTCTTCCAAGGGGCATTTAAACCGTCTTGTTAAGCTACTGCGAAATGCACGTGTCTTCCAAGGGGCATTTAAACCGTTTTGTTAAGCTACTGCGACCTGCACTTATCTTCCAAGCGGCATTTAAACCATCTTGTTAAGCTTCTGCAACCTGCATGTCTCTTCTAAGGGACATTTAAACAGTCTTTTAAAGCTACTGCGACCTGCACGTCTCTTCCAAGGGGCATTTAAACCGTCTTGTTAAGCTACTGCGACCTGCATGTCACTTCCAAGGGGCATTTAAACCGTCTTGTTCAGCTACTGCAACTTGCTCGTCTTTTCCAAGGGGCATTTAAACCTTCTTGTTTAGCTACTGTAACCTCCACCACTTTTCCAAGGGGCATTTAAACTGTCTTGTTAAGCTACTGCGACCTGCATGTCTCTTCCAAGGGGCATTTAAACAGACTTTTTAAGCTACTGCAACCTGCACGTCTCTTCCAAGGGGCATTTAAACCGTCTTGTTAAGCTACTGCGACCTGCACGTCTCGTCCAAGGGGCATTTAAACCGCCTTTTTAAGCTGCTGCGACCTGCATGTCTCTTCCATGGGGCATTTAAACCGTTTTGTTAAGATACTGTGACCGGCACGTTTCTTCCAAGGGGCATTTAAACCATCTTGATAATCTACTGCGAAATCCACCGCTTTTCCAAGGGGCATTTAGACCGTCTTGTTAAGCTACTGCGACCTCCACCGCTCTTCCAAGGGGCATTTAAACCGTCTTGTTAAGCTACTGCGACCTGCACGTCTCTTCCATGGGGCATTTAAACCGTCTTGTTAAGCTACTGCTACCTGCACGCCTCTTCCATGGGGCATTTAAACTTTCTTGTTAAGCTACTGCGACCTGCACGTTTTTTCCAAGGGGCATTTAAACCGTCTTGTTAAGCTACTGCGACCTGCACATTTCTACCAAGGGGCATTTAAACCGTCTTGTTAATCTACTGCGCCATACATGTCTCTTCCAAGGGGCATTTAAACCGTCTTGTTAAGCTACTGCGACCTGCACGTCTCTTCCAAGGGGCATTTAAACCGTCTTGTTAAGCTACTGTGACCTGCATGTCTCTTACAAGGGGAATTTAAACCGTCTTGTTAAGCCACTGCGACCTGCACGTCTCTTCCAAGGGGCATTTAAACCGCCTTTTTAAGCTGCTGCGACCTGCATGTCTCTTCCATGGGGCATTTAAACCGTTTTGTTAAGATACTGTGACCTGCACGTTTCTTCCAAGGGGCATTTAAACCATCTTTTTAATCTACTGCGAAATACACCGCTTTTCCAAGGGGCATTTAAACCGTCTTGTTAAGCTACTGCGACCTCCACCGCTCTTCCAAGGGGCATTTAAATCGTCTTGTTAAGCTACTGCGACCTGCACGTCTCTTCCATGGGGCATTTAAACCGTCTTGTTAAGCTACTGTTACCTGCACGCCTCTTCCATGGGGCATTTAAACTTTCTTGTTAAGCTACTGCGACCTGCACGTTTTTTCCAAGGGGCATTTAAACCGTCTTGTTAAGCTACTGCGACCTGCACATTTCTACCAAGAGGCATTTAAACCGTCTTGTTAATCTACTGCGCCATACATGTCTCTTCCAAGGGGCATTTAAACCGTCTTGTTAAGCTACTGTGACCTGCATGTCTCTTCCAAGGGGAATTTAAACCGTCTTGTTAAGCCACTGCGACCTGCACGTCTCTTCCAAGGGGCATTTAAACCTTCTTGTTTAGCTACTGTATCCTCCACCACTTTTCCAAAGGGCATTTAAACCGTCTTGTTAATCTACTGCGACCTGCATGTCTCTTCCAAGGGGCATTTAAACCGTCTTGTTAAGCTACTGCGAAATGCACGTCACTTCCAAGGGGCATTCAAACCGTCTTTTTAAGCTACTGCGACCTGCACGTCTCTTCCAAGGGGCATTTAAACCGTCTTGTTAAGCTAATGCGACTTGCACGTCTCTTCCATGGGGCATTTAAACCATCTTGTTAAGCTACTGCGACTTGCACGTCTCTTCCAAGGGGCATTTAAACCGTCTTGTTAAGCTACTGCGACCTGCATGTCTCTTCCAATGGGCATTTAAACCATCTTGTTAAGCTACTGCGACCTGCACGTCTCTTCCAAGGTGCATATAAACCGTCTTGTTAAGCTGCTGCGATCTGCATGTCTCTACCAAGGGGCATTTAATCCGTTTTGTTAAGCTATTACGACCTCCACCGCTCTTCCAAGGGGCATTTAAACCTTCTTGTTTAGCTACTGTAACCTCCACCTCTTTTCCAAGGGGCATTTAAACCGTCTTGTTAATCTACTGCGACCTGCATGTCTCTTCCAAGGGGCATTTAAACCGTCTTGTTAAGCTACTGCGAAATGCACGTCTCTTCCAAGTGGCATTTAAACCGTCTTGTTAAGCTACTGCGACTTGCCCCTCTCTTCCAAGGGGCATTTAAACCTTCTTGTTTAGCTACTGTAACCTCCACCACTTTTCCAAGGGGCATTTAAACCATCTTGTTAAGCTACTGCGACCTGCATGTCTCTTCCAAGGGGCATTTAAACAGACTTTTTAAGCTACTGCAACCTGCACGTCTCTTCCAAGGGGCATTTAAACCGTCTTGTTAAGCTACTGCGACCTGCACGTCTCTTCCAAGGGGCATTTAAACCGCCTTTTTAAGCTGCTGCGACCTGCATGTCTCTTCCATGGGGCATTTAAACCGTTTTGTTAAGATACTGTGACCTGCACGTTTCTTCCAAGGGGCATTTAAACCATCTTGTTAATCTACTGCGAAATCCACCGCTTTTCCAAGGGGCATTTAAACCGTCTTGTTAAGATATTACGACCTCCACCGCTCTTCCAAACGGCATTTAAACCGTCTTGTTAAGCTACTGCGACCTGCACGTCTCTTCCAAGGGGCATTTAAACCGTCTTGTTAAGCTTCTGCGACTTGCACCTCTCTTCCAAGGGGCATTTAAACCTTCTTGTTTAGCTACTGTAACCTCCACCACTTTTCAAAGGGGCTTTTAAACCGTCTTGTAAATCTACTGCGACCTGCATGTCTCTTCCAAGGGGCATTTAAACCGTCTTGTTAAGCTACTGGGACCTATACGTCTCTTCCAAGGGGCATTTAAACCGTCTTTTTAAGCTACTGCGAAATGCACGTCACTTCCAAGGGGCATTTAAATCGTTTTTTTAAGCTACTGCGACTTGCACTTCTCTTCCAAGGGGCATTTAAACCATCTTGTTAAGCTACTGCGACCTGCATATCTCTTCCAAGGGGCATTTAAACCGTCTTTTTAAGCTACTGGGACCTGCACGTCTCTTCCAAGGGGCATTTAAACCGACTTTTTAAGCTACTGCGACCTGCTCGTCACTTCCGAAGGGCATTTAAACCGTCTTGTTCAGCTACTCCGACTTGCACGTCTCTTCCAAGGGGCATTTAAACCTTCTTGTTTAGCTACTGCAACCTCCACCACTTTTCCAAGGGGCATTTAAACTGTCTTGTTAATCTACTGCGACCTGCATGTCTCTTCCAAGGGGCATTTAAACCGACTTTATAAGCTACTGCAACCTGCACGTCTCTTCCAAGGGGCATTTAAACCGTCTTGTTAAGCTACTGCGACCTGCACGTCTCTTCAAATGGGCATTTAAACCATCTTGTTAAGCTACTGCGACCTGCACGTCTCCTCCAAGGTGCATTTAAACCGTATTGTTAAGCTGCTGCGGTCTGCATGTCTCTACCAAGGGGCATTTAATCCGTCTTGTTAAGCTATTACGACCTCCACCGCTCTTCCAAGGGGCATTTAAACCTTCTTGTTTAACTACTGTAACCTCCACCACTTTTCCAATGGGCATTTAAACCGTCTTGTTAATCTACTGCGACCTGCATGTCTCTTCCAAGGGGCAGTTAAACCGTCTTGCTAAGCTACTGCGAAATGCACGTCTCTTCCAAGGGGCATTTAAACCGTCTTGTTAAGCTACTGCGACTTGCACCTCTCTTCCAAGGGGCATTTAAATCTTCTTGTTTAGCTACTGTAACCTCCACCACTTTTCCAAGGGGCATTTAAACCGTCTTGTTAATCTACTGCGACCTGCATGTCTCTTCCAAGGGGCATTTAAACCATCTTGTTAAGCTACTGGGACCTGTACGTCTCTTCCAAGGGGCATTTAAACTGTCTTTTTAAGCTACTGCGAAATGCACGTCACTTCCAAGGGGCATTTAATTCGTCTTTTTAAGCTACTGCGACTTGCACTTCTCTTCCAAGGGGCATTTAAACCTTCTTGTTTAGCTACTGTAACCTCTACCACTTTTCCAAGGGGCATTTAAACCGTCTTGTTAAGCTACTGGGACCTGTACGTCTCTTCCAAGGGGCATTTAAACCGTCTTGTTAAGCTACTGCGACCTGCACGTTTCTTCCAAGGGGCATTTAAAGCATCTTGTTAAGCTATTGCGACCTCCACCGCTCTACCAAGGGGCATTTTAACCGTCTTGTTAAGCTACTGCGACCTGCACGTCTCTTCCAAGGGGCATTTAAACCATCTTGTTACGCTACTGCGACCTCCACCGCTCTTCCATGGGGCATTTAAACCGTCTTGTTAAGCTACTGCGACCTGCACGTCTCTTCCAAGGTGCATTTAAACCATCTTGTTAAGCTGCTGCGATCTGCACGTCTCTACCAAGGGGAATTTAATCCGACTTGTTAAGCCATTACGACCTCCACCGCTCTTCCAAGGGGCATTTACACCGTCTTGTTATGCTACTGCGACCTGCACGTCTCTTCCAATGGGCATTTAAACCATCTTGTTAAGCTACTGCGACCTGCACGTCTTCTCCAAGGGGCAATTAAACAGTCTTGTTAAGCTGCTGCGATCTGCACGTCTCTACCAAGGGGCATTTAATCCGTCTTGTTAAGCTATTACGACCTCCACCGCTCTTCCAAGGGGCATTTAAACCTTCCTGTTTAGCTACTGTAACCTCCACCACTTTTTCAAGGGGCATTTAAACCGTCTTGTTAATCTACTGCGACCTGCATGTCTCTTCCAAGGGGCATTTAAACCGTCTTGTTAAGCTACTGCGAAATGCACGTCTCTTCCAAGGGGCATTTAAACCGTCTTGTTAAGCTACAGCGACTTGCACCTCTCTTCCAAGGGGCATTTAAACCTTCTTGTTTAGCTACTGTAACCCCACCACTTTTCCAAGGGGCATTTAAACCGTCTTGTTAATCTACTGCGAACTGCATGTCTCTTCCAAGGGGCATTTAAACCGTCTTGTTAAGCTACTGCGAAATGCACGTGTCTTCCAAGGGGCATTTAAACCGTTTTGTTAAGCTACTGCGACCTGCACTTATCTTCCAAGCGGCATTTAAACCATCTTGTTAAGCTTCTGCGACCTGCATGTCTCTTCTAAGGGACATTTAAACAGTCTTTTAAAGCTACTGCGACCTGCACGTCTCTTCCAAGGGGCATTTAAACCGTCTTGTTAAGCTACTGCGACCTGCATGTCACTTCCAAGGGGCATTTAAACCGTCTTGTTCAGCTACTGCAACTTGCTCGTCTTTTCCAAGGGGCATTTAAACCTTCTTGTTTAGCTACTGTAACCTCCACCACTTTTCCAAGGGGCATTTAAACTGTCTTGTTAAGCTACTGCGACCTGCATGTCTCTTCCAAGGGGCATTTAAACAGACTTTTTAAGCTACTGCAACCTGCACGTCTCTTCCAAGGGGCATTTAAACCGTCTTGTTAAGCTACTGCGACCTGCACGTCTCTTCCAAGGGGCATTTAAACCGCCTTTTTAAGCTGCTGCGACCTGCATGTCTCTTCCATGGGGCATTTAAACCGTTTTGTTAAGATACTGTGACCGGCACGTTTCTTCCAAGGGGCATTTAAACCATCTTGATAATCTACTGCGAAATCCACCGCTTTTCCAAGGGGCATTTAGACCGTCTTGTTAAGCTACTGCGACCTCCACCGCTCTTCCAAGGGGCATTTAAACCGTCTTGTTAAGCTACTGCGACCTGCACGTCTCTTCCATGGGGCATTTAAACCGTCTTGTTAAGCTACTGCTACCTGCACGCCTCTTCCATGGGGCATTTAAACTTTCTTGTTAAGCTACTGCGACCTGCACGTTTTTTCCAAGGGGCATTTAAACCGTCTTGTTAAGCTACTGCGACCTGCACATTTCTACCAAGGGGCATTTAAACCGTCTTGTTAATCTACTGCGCCATACATGTCTCTTCCAAGGGGCATTTAAACCGTCTTGTTAAGCTACTGCGACCTGCACGTCTCTTCCAAGGGGCATTTAAACCGTCTTGTTAAGCTACTGTGACCTGCATGTCTCTTACAAGGGGAATTTAAACCGTCTTGTTAAGCCACTGCGACCTGCACGTCTCTTCCAAGGGGCATTTAAACCGCCTTTTTAAGCTGCTGCGACCTGCATGTCTCTTCCATGGGGCATTTAAACCGTTTTGTTAAGATACTGTGACCTGCACGTTTCTTCCAAGGGGCATTTAAACCATCTTTTTAATCTACTGCGAAATCCACCGCTTTTCCAAGGGGCATTTAAACCGTCTTGTTAAGCTACTGCGACCTCCACCGCTCTTCCAAGGGGCATTTAAATCGTCTTGTTAAGCTACTGCGACCTGCACGTCTCTTCGATGGGGCATTTAAACCGTCTTGTTAAGCTACTGTTACCTGCACGCCTCTTCCATGGGGCATTTAAACTTTCTTGTTAAGCTACTGCGACCTGCACGTTTTTTCCAAGGGGCATTTAAACCGTCTTGTTAAGCTACTGCGACCTGCACATTTCTACCAAGAGGCATTTAAACCGTCTTGTTAATCTACTGCGCCATACATGTCTCTTCCAAGGGGCATTTAAACCGTCTTGTTAAGCTACTGTGACCTGCATGTCTCTTCCAAGGGGAATTTAAACCGTCTTGTTAAGCCACTGCGACCTGCACGTCTCTTCCAAGGGGCATTTAAACCTTCTTGTTTAGCTACTGTATCCTCCACCACTTTTCCAAAGGGCATTTAAACCGTCTTGTTAATCTACTGCGACCTGCATGTCTCTTCCAAGGGGCATTTAAACCGTCTTGTTAAGCTACTGCGAAATGCACGTCACTTCCAAGGGGCATTCAAACCGTCTTTTTAAGCTACTGCGACCTGCACGTCTCTTCCAAGGGGCATTTAAACCGTCTTGTTAAGCTAATGCGACTTGCACGTCTCTTCCATGGGGCATTTAAACCATCTTGTTAAGCTACTGCGACTTGCACGTCTCTTCCAAGGGGCATTTAAACCGTCTTGTTAAGCTACTGCGACCTGCATGTCTCTTCCAATGGGCATTTAAACCATCTTGTTAAGCTACTGCGACCTGCACGTCTCTTCCAAGGTGCATATAAACCGTCTTGTTAAGCTGCTGCGATCTGCATGTCTCTACCAAGGGGCATTTAATCCGTTTTGTTAAGCTATTACGACCTCCACCGCTCTTCCAAGGGGCATTTAAACCTTCTTGTTTAGCTACTGTAACCTCCACCTCTTTTCCAAGGGGCATTTAAACCGTCTTGTTAATCTACTGCGACCTGCATGTCTCTTCCAAGGGGCATTTAAACCGTCTTGTTAAGCTACTGCGAAATGCACGTCTCTTCCAAGGGGCATTTAAACCGTCTTGTTAAGCTACTGCGACTTGCCCCTCTCTTCCAAGGGGCATTTAAACCGTCTTGTTAAGCTACTGCGAAATGCACGTCACTTCCAAGGGGCATTCAAACCGTCTTTTTAAGCTACTGCGACCTGCACGTCTCTTCCAAGGGGCATTTAAACCGTCTTGTTAAGCTAATGCGACTTGCACGTCTCTTCCATGGGGCATTTAAACCATCTTGTTAAGCTACTGCGACTTGCACGTCTCTTCCAAGGGGCATTTAAACCGTCTTGTTAAGCTACTGCGACCTGCATGTCTCTTCCAATGGGCATTTAAACCATCTTGTTAAGCTACTGCGACCTGCACGTCTCTTCCAAGGTGCATATAAACCGTCTTGTTAAGCTGCTGCGATCTGCATGTCTCTACCAAGGGGCATTTAATCCGTTTTGTTAAGCTATTACGACCTCCACCGCTCTTCCAAGGGGCATTTAAACCTTCTTGTTTAGCTACTGTAACCTCCACCTCTTTTCCAAGGGGCATTTAAACCGTCTTGTTAATCTACTGCGACCTGCATGTCTCTTCCAAGGGGCATTTAAACCGTCTTGTTAAGCTACTGCGAAATGCACGTCTCTTCCAAGGGGCATTTAAACCGTCTTGTTAAGCTACTGCGACTTGCCCCTCTCTTCCAAGGGGCATTTAAACCTTCTTGTTTAGCTACTGTAACCTCCACCACTTTTCCAAGGGGCATTTAAACCATCTTGTTAAGCTACTGCGACCTGCATGTCTCTTCCAAGGGGCATTTAAACAGACTTTTTAAGCTACTGCAACCTGCACGTCTCTTCCAAGGGGCATTTAAACCGTCTTGTTAAGCTACTGCGACCTGCACGTCTCTTCCAAGGGGCATTTAAACCGCCTTTTTAAGCTGCTGCGACCTGCATGTCTCTTCCATGGGGCATTTAAACCGTTTTGTTAAGATACTGTGACCTGCACGTTTCTTCCAAGGGGCATTTAAACCATCTTGTTAATCTACTGCGAAATCCACCGCTTTTCCAAGGGGCATTTAAACCGTCTTGTTAAGATATTACGACCTCCACCGCTCTTCCAAGCGGCATTTAAACCGTCTTGTTAAGCTACTGCGACCTGCACGTCTCTTCCAAGGGGCATTTAAACCGTCTTGTTAAGCTTCTGCGACTTGCACCTCTCTTCCAAGGGGCATTTAAACCTTCTTGTTTAGCTACTGTAACCTCCACCACTTTTCAAAGGGGCTTTTAAACCGTCTTGTAAATCTACTGCGACCTGCATGTCTCTTCCAAGGGGCATTTAAACCGTCTTGTTAAGCTACTGGGACCTATACGTCTCTTCCAAGGGGCATTTAAACCGTCTTTTTAAGCTACTGCGAAATGCACGTCAATTCCAAGGGGCATTTAAATCGTTTTTTTAAGCTACTGCGACTTGCACTTCTCTTCCAAGGGGCATTTAAACCATCTTGTTAAGCTACTGCGACCTCCACCGCTCTACCAAGGGGCATTTAAACCTTCTTGTTTAGCTACTGTAACCTCCACCACTTTTCCAAGGGGCATTTAAACAGTCTTGTTAAGCTACTGCGACCTGCATTTCTCTTCCAAGGGGCATTCAAACCATTTTTTTAAGCTACTGCAACCTGCACGTCTCTTCCAAGGGGCATTTAAACCGTCTTGTTAAGCTACTGCGACTTGCACGTCTCTTCCAAGGGGCATTTAAACCGTTTTGTTAAGCTACTGCGACCTGCACGTTTCTTCCAAGGGGCATTTAAACCATCTTGTTAAGCTACTGCGATCTCCACCGCTCTTCCAAGCGACATTTTAACCATCTTGTTAAGCTACAGCGACCTGCACGTCTCTTCCAAAGGGCATTTAAACCATCTTGTTAATCTACTGCGACCTCCATCGCTCTTCCAAGGGGCATTTAAACCGTCTTGTTAAGCTACTGCGACCTGCACGTCTCTTCCAAGGGGCATTTATACCGTCTTGTTAAGCTACTGAGACCTGCACGTCTCTTCCAAGGGGCGTTTAAACCTTCTTGTTTAGCTACTGTAACCTCCACCACTTTTCCAAGGGGCATTTAAACCGTCTTGTTAAGCTACTGAGACCGGCATGTCTCTTCCAAGGGGCGTTTAAACCTTCTTGTTTAGCTACTGTAACCTCCACCACTTTTCCAAGTGGCATTTAAACCGTCTTGTTAAGCTACTGCGACCGGCATGTCTCTACCAAGGGGCATTTAAACCGTCTTGTTAAGCTACTGCGACCTGCACGTCTCTTCCAAGGGGCATTTAAACCGTCTTGTTAAGCTACTGCGACATGCACGTTTCTTCCAAGGGGCATTTAAACCGTCTTGTTAAGCTACTGCGACTTGCACGTCTCTTCCAAGGGGCATTTAAACCTTCTTGTTTAGCTACTGTAATCTCCACCACTTTTCCAAGGGGCATTTAAACCGTCTTGTAAAGCTACTGCGACCTGCATGTCTCTTCCGAGGGGCATTTAAACCGTCTTGTTCAGCTACTGCGACTTGCACGTCTCTTCCAAGGGGCATTTTAACCTTCTTGTTTAGCTACTGTAACCTCCACCACTTTTCCAAGGGGCATTTAAACCGTCTTGTAAAGCTACTGCGACCTGTACTTATCTTCCAAGAGGCATTTAAACCGTCTTGTTAAGCTACTGCGACCTGCATGTCTCTTCCAAGGGGCATTTAAACTGTCTTGTTAAGCTACTGCGACCTGCAAGTCTCTTCCAAGGGGCATTTAAACCGACTTTTTAAGCAACTGCAACCAGCACGTCTCTTCCAAGGGGCATTTAAACCGTCTTGTTAAGCTACTGCGACCTGCACGTCTCTTCCAAGGGGCATTTAAACCGTCTTGTTAAGCTACTGCGACTTGCACGTCTCTTCCAAGGGGCATTTAAACCATTTTGTTAAGATACTGCGACCTGCACGTTTCTTCCAAGGGGCATTTAAACCATCTTGATAATCTACTGCCACCTCCACCGCTTTTCCAAGGGGCATTTAAACCAACTTGTTAAGCTACTGCGACCTGCATGTCTCTTCCAACGGGCATTTAAACCATCTTGTTAAGCATCTGCGACCTGCACGTCTCTTCCAAGGTGCATTTAAACCGTCTTGTTAAGCTACTGCGACGTGCACGTCTCTTACAAGGGGCATTTAAACCTTCTTGTTTAGCTACTGTAACCTGCACCACTTTTCCAAGGGTCATTTAAGCCGTCTTGTTAAGCTACTGCGACCTGCACGTCTCTTCCAAGGGGCATTTAAACCCTCTTGTTAAGCTACTGCGACTTGCACGTCACTTCCATGGGGCATTTAAACAATCTTGTTAAGCTACTGCGACTTGCACGTCTCTTTCAAGGGGCATTTAAACCGTCTTGTTAAGCTACTGCGACCTGCATGTCTCTTCCAATGGGCATTTAAACCAACTTGTTAAGCTGCTGCGATCTGCATGTCTCTACCAAGGGGCATTTAATCCGTTTTGTTAAGCTATTACGACCTCCACCGCTCTTCCAAGGGGCATTTAAACCTTCTTGTTTAGCTACTGTAACCTCCACCACTTTTCCAAGGGGCATTTAAACCGTCTTGTTAATCTACTGCGACCTGCATGTCTCTTCCAAGGGGCATTTAAACCGTCTTGTTAAGCTACTGCGAAATGCACGTCTCTTCCAAAGGGCATTTAAACCGTCTTGTTAAGCTACTGCGACTTGCACCTCTCTTCCAAGGGGCATTTAAACCTTCTTGTTTAGCTACTGTAACCTCCACCACTTTTCCAAGGGGCATTTAAACCGTCTTGTTAATCTACTGCGACCGGCATGTCTCTTCCAAGGGGCATTTAAACCGTCTTGTTCAGCTACTGCGAAATGCACGTGTCTTCAAAGGGGCATTTAAACCGTCTTGTTAAGCTATTGCGACCTGCACTTATCTTCCAAGCGGCATTTAAACCATCTTGTTAAGCAACTGCGACCTGCATGTCTCTTCCAAGGGGCATTTAAACCGACTTTTTAAGCTACTGGGACCTGCACGTCTCTTCCAAGGGGCATTTAAACCGACTTGTTAAGCTACTGCGACCTGCACGTCACTTCCGAGGGGCATTTAAACCGTCTTGTTCAGCTACTGCGACTTGCACATCTCTTCCAAGGGGCATTTAAACCTTCTTGTTTAGCTACTGTAACCTCCACCACTTTTCCAAGGGGCATTTAAACCGTCTTGTTAAGCTACTGCGACCTGCAATTATCTTCCAAGCGGCATTTAAATCTTCTTGTTAAGCTACTGCGACCTGCATGTCTATTCCAAGGGGCATTTAAACCGTCTTGTTAAGCTACTGCGACCTGCATGTCTCTTCCAAGGGGCATTTAAACCGACTTTTTAAGCAACTGCAACCAGCACGTCTCTTCCAAGGGGCATTTAAACCGTCTTGTTAAGTTACTGCGACCTGCACGTCTCTTTCAAGGGGCATTTAAACTGTCTTGTTAAGCTACTGCGACTTGCACGTCTCTTCCAAGGGGCATTTAAACCATTTTGTTAAGATACTGCGACCTGCACGTTTCTTCCAAGGGGCATTTAAACCATCTTGATAATCTACTGCGACCTCCACTGCTTTTCCAAGGGGCATTTAAACCGTCTTGTTAAGCTACTGCGACCTGAACGTCTCTTCCATGTGGCATTTAAACAGTCTTGTTAAGCTACTGCGACCTTCACGTCTCTTCCAAGGGGCATTTAAACCAACTTGTTAAGCTACTGCGACCTGCACATCTCTTCCAACGGGCATTTAAACCATCTTGTTAAGCTACTGCGACCTGCACGTCTCTTCCAAGGTGCATTTAAACCGTCGTGTTAAGCTACTGCGACGTGCACGTCTCTTACAAGGGGCATTTAAACCTTCTTGTTCAGCCACTGTAACCTCCACCACTTTTCCAAGGGTCATTTAAGCCGTCTTGTTAAGCTACTGCGACCTGCACGTCTCTTCCAAGGGGCATTTAAACCCTCTTGTTAAGCTACTGCGACTTGCACGTCTCTTCCATGGGGCATTTAAACAATCTTGTTAAGCTATAGCGACTTGCACGTCTCTTCCAAGGGGCATTTAAACCGTCTTGTTAAGCTACTGCGACCTGCATGTCTCTTCCAATGGGCATTTAAACCATCTTGTTAAGCTGCTGCGATCTGCATGTCTCTACCAAGGGGCATTTAATCCGTTTTGTTAAGCTATTACGACCTCCACCGCTCTTCCAAGGAGCATTTAAACCTTCTTGTTTAGCTACTGTAACCTCCACCACTTTTCCAAGGGGCATTTAAACCGTCTTGTTAATCTACTGCGACCTGCATGTCTTTTCCAAGGGGCATTTAAACCGTCTTGTTAAGCTACTGCGAAATGCACGTCTCTTCCAAGGGGCATTTAAACCGTCTTTTTAAGCTACTGGGACCTGCACGTCTCTTCCAAGGGGCATTTAAACCGACTTGATAAGCTACTGCGACCTGCACGTCACTTCCGAGGGGCATTTAAACCGTCTTGTTCAGCTACTGCGACTTGCACGTCTCTTCCAAGGGGCATTTAAACCTTCTTGTTTAGCTACTGTAACCTCCACCACTTTTCCAAGGGGCATTTAAACTGTCTTGTTAAGCTACTGCGACCTGCATGTCTCTTCCAAGGGGCATTTAAACCGACTTTATAAGCTACTGCAACCTGCACGTCTCTTCCAAGGGGCATTTAAACTGTCTTGTTAAGCTACTGCGACCTGCACGTCTCTTCCAATGGGCATTTAAACCATCTTGTTAAGCTACTGCGACCTGCACGTCTCTTCCAAGGTGCATTTAAACCATCTTGTTAAGCTGCTGCGATCTGCATGTCTCTACCAAGGGGCATTTAATCCGTCTTGTTAAGCTATTACGACCTCCACCGCTCTTCCAAGGGGCATTTAAACCTTCTTGTTTAACTACTGTAACCTCCACCACTTTTCCAAGGGGCATTTAAACCGTCTTGTTAATCTACTGCGACCTGCATGTCTCTTCCAAGGGGCAGTTAAACCTTCTTGTTTAGCTACTGTAACCTCCACCACTTTTCCAAGGTGCATTTAAACCGTCTTGTTAATCTACTGCGACCTGCATGTCTCTTCCAAGGGGCATTTAAACCGTCTTGTTAAGCTACTGCGAAATGCACGTTTTTTCCACGGGGCATTTAAACCGTCTTGTTAAGCTACTGCGACCTGCACTTATCTTCCAAGCGACATTTAAACCATCTTGTTAAGCTACTGCGACTTGCATGTCTCTTCCAAGGGGCATTTAAACCGTATTGTTCAGCTACTGCGACTTGCACGTCTCTTCCAAGGGGCATTTAAACCTTCTTGTTTAGATACTGTAACCTCCACCACTTTTCCAAGGGGCATTTAAACTGTCTTGTTAAGCTACTGCGACCTGCATGTCTCTTCCAAGGGGCATTTAAACTGACTCTTTAATCTACTGCAATCTGTACGTCTCTTCCAAGGGGCATTTAAACCGTCTTGTTAAGCTACTGTGACCTGCACGTCTTTTCCAAGGGGCATTTAAACCGCCTTTTTAAGCTGCTGCGACCTGCATGTCTCTTCCAAGTGGCATTTAAACCGTTTTGTTATGATACTGTGACCTGCACTTTTCTTCCAAGGGGAATTTAAACCATCTTGTTAATCTACTGCGTCCTCCATCGCTTTTCCAAGGGGCATTTAAACCGTCTTGTTAAGCTACTGCGATCTGCACGTCTCTTCCAAGGGGCATTTAAACCGTCTTGTTAAGCTACTGCGACCTCCACCGCTCTTCCAAGGGGCATTTAAACCGTCTTGTTAAGCTAATGCGACCTGCACATCTCTTCCATGGGGCATTTAAACCGTCTTGTTAAGCTACTGCGACCTGCACGTCTCTTCCATGGGGCATTTAAACTGTCTTGTTAAGCTACTGCGACCTGCAAGTTTCTTCCAAGGGGCATTTAAACCGTCTTGTTAAGCTAATGCGACCTGCACATTTCTACCAAGGAGCATTTAAACCGTCTTGTTAATCTACTGCGCCATGCATGTCTCTTCCAAGGGGCATTTAAACCGTCTTGTTAAGCTACTGCGACCTGCATGTCTCTTCGAAGGGGCATTTAAACCTTCTTGTTTAGCTACTGTATCCTCCACCACTTTTCCAAAGGGCATTTAAACCGTCTTGTTAATCTACTGCGACCTGCATGTCTCTTCCAAGGGGCATTTAAACCGTCTTGTTAAGCTACTGCGAAATGCACGTCACTTCCTAGAGGCATTTAAACCGTCTTTTTAAGCTACTGCGACGTGCACGTCTCTTCCAAGGGGCATTTAAACCCTCTTGTTAAGCTAATGCGACTTGCACGTCTCTTCCATGCGGCATTTAAACCATCTTGTTAAGCGACTGCGACTTGCACGTCTCTTCCAAGGGGCATTTAAACCGTCTTGTTAAGCTACTGCGACCTGCATGTCTCTTCCAATGGGCATTTAAACCATCTTGTTAAGCTACTGCGACTTGCACGTCTCTTCCAAGGTGCATATAAACCGTCTTGTTAAGCTGCTGCGATCTGCATGTCTCTACCTAGGGGCATTTAATCCATTTTGTTAAGCTATTACGACCTCCACCGCTCTTCCAAGGGGCATTTAAACCTTCTTGTTTAGCTACTGTAACCTCCACCTCTTTTCCAAGGGGCATTTAAACCGTCTTGTTAATCTACTGCGACCTGCATGTCTCTTCCAAGGGGCATTTAAACCGTCTTGCTAAGCTACTGCGAAATGCACGTCTTTTCCAAGGGGCATTTAAACCGTCTTGTTAAGCTACTGCGACTTGCCCCTCTCTTCCAAGGGGCATTTAAACCTTCTTGTTTAGCTACTGTAACCTCCACCACTTTTCCAAGGGGCATTTAAACCGTCTTGTTAATCTACTGCGACCTGCATGTCTCTTCCAAGGGGCATTTGAACCGTCTTGTTAAGCTACTGCGAAATGCACGTGTCTTCCAAGGGGCATATAAACCGTCTTGTTAAGCAATTGCGACCTGCATGTCACTTCCGAAGGGCATTTAAACCGTCTTGTTCAGCTACTGCGACTTGCACGTCTCTTCCATGGGGCATTTAAACCTTCTTGTTTAGCTACTGCAACCTCCACCACTTTTCCAAGGGGCATTTAAACTGTCTTGTTAAGCTACTGCGACCTGCATGTCTCTTCCAAGGGGCATTTAAACCGACTTTATAAGCTACTGCAACGTGCACGTCTCTTCCAAGGGCTATTTAAACCGTCTTGTTAAGCTACTGCGACCTGCACGTCTCTTCCAATGGGCATTTAAACCATCTTGTTAAGCTACTGCGACCTGCACGTCTCTTCCAAGGTGCATTTAAACCGTCTTGTTAAGCTGCTGCGATCTGCATGTCTCTACCAAGGGGCATTTAATCCGTCTTGTTAAGCTATTACGACCTCCACCGCTCTTCCAAGGGGCATTTAAACCTTCTTGTTTAGCTACTGTAACCTCCACCACTTTTCAAAGGGGCTTTTAAACCGTCTTGTTAATCTACTGCGACCTGCATGTCTCTTCCAAGGGGCATTTAAACCATCTTGTTAAGCTACTGGGACCTGTACGTCTCTTCCAAGGGGCATTTAAACCGTCTTTTTAAGCTACTGCGAAATGCACGTCACTTCCAAGGGGCATTTAAATCGTTTTTTTAAGCTACTGCGACTTGCACTTCTCTTCCAAGGGGCATTTAAACCATCTTGTTAAGCTACTGCGACCTCCACCGCTCTACCAAGGGGCATTTAAACCGTCTTGTTAATCTACTGCGACCTGCACGTCTCTTCCATGGGGCATTTAAACTGTCTTGTTAAGCTACTGCGAGCTGCCCTTACCTACCAAGCGGCATTTAAACCTTCTTGTTAAGCTACTGCGACTTGCATGTCTCTTCCAAGGTGCATTTAAACCGTCTTTTTAAGCTACTGCGACCTGCACGTCTCTTCCAAGGGGCATTTAAACCATCTTGTTAAGCTACTGCGACCTGCATGTCTCTTCCGAGGGGCATTTAAACCATCTTGTTAAGCTACTGCGACTTGCATGTCTCTTCCAAGGGGCATTTAAACCTTCTTGTTTAGCTACTGTAACCTCCACCACTTTTCCAAGGGGCATTTAAACAGTCTTGTTAAGCTACTGCGACCTGCATTTCTCTTCCAAGGGGCATTTAAACCATTTTTTTAAGCTACTGCAACCTGCACGTCTCTTCCAAGGGGCATTTAAACCGTCTTGTTAAGCTACTGCGACTTGCACGTCTCTTCCAAGGGGCATTTAAACCGTTTTGTTAAGCTACTGCGACCTGCACGTTTCTTCCAAGGGGCATTTAAACCATCTTGTTAAGCTACTGCGATCTCCACTGCTCTTCCAAGGGACATTTTAACCATATTGTTAAGCTACAGCGACCTGCACGTCTCTTCCAAAGGGCATTTAAACCATCTTGTTAATCTACTGCGACCTCCATCGCTCTTCCAAGGGGCATTTAAACCGTCTTGTTAAGCTACTGCGACCTGCACGTCTCTTCCAAGGGGCATTTATACCGTCTTGTTAAGCTACAGAGACCTGCACGTCTCTTCCAAGGGGCGTTTAAACCTTCTTGTTTAGCTACTGTAACCTCCACCACTTTTCCAAGGGACATTTAAACCGTCTTGTTAAGCTACTGCGACCGGCATGTCTCTTCCAAGGGGCGTTTAAACCTTCTTGTTTAGCTACTGTAACCACCACCACTTTTCCAAGGGGCATTTAAACCGTCTTGTTAAGCTACTGCGACCGGCATGTCTCTACCAAGGGGCATTTAAACCGTCTTGTTAAGCTACTGCGACCTGCACGTCTCTTCCAAGCGGCATTTAAACCGTCTTGTTAAGCTACTGCGACCTGCACGTTTCTTCCAAGGGGCATTTAAACCGTCTTGTTAAGCTACTGCGACTTGCACGTCTCTTCCAAGGGGCATTTAAACCTTCTTGTTTAGCTACTGTAATCTCCACCACTTTTCCAAGGGGCATTTAAACCGTCTTGTAAAGCTACTGCGACCTGCATGTCTCTTCCGAGGGGCATTTAAACCATCTTGTTCAGCTACTGCGACTTGCACGTCTCTTCCAAGGGGCATTTTAACCTTATTGTTTAGCTACTGTAACCTCCACCACTTTTCCAAGGGGCATTTAAACCGTCTTGTAAAGCTACTGCGACCTGCACTTATCTTCCAAGCGGCATTTAAACCGTCTTGTTAAGCTACTGCGACCTGCATGTCTCTTCCAAGGGGCATTTAAACTGTCTTGTTAAGCTACTGCGACCTGCATGTCTCTTCCAAGGGGCATTTAAACCGACTTTTTAAGCAACTGCAACCAGCACGTCTCTTCCAAGGGGCATTTAAACCGTCTTGTTAAGCTGCTGCGACCTGCACATCTCTTCCAAGGGGCATTTAAACCGTCTTGTTAAGCTACTGCGACTTGCACGTCTCTTCCAAGGGACATTTAAACCATTTTGTTAAGATACTGCGACCTGCACGTTTCTTCCAAGGGGCATTTAAACCATCTTGATAATCTACTGCCACTTCCACCGCTTTTCCAAGGGGCATTTAAACCAACTTGTTAAGCTACTGCGACCTGCACGTCTCTTCCATCGGGCATTTAAACCATCTTGTTAAGCATCTGCGACCTGCACGTCTCTTCCAAGGTGCATTTAAACCGTCTTGTTAAGCTACCGCGACGTGCACGTCTCTTACAAGGGGCATTTAAACCTTCTTGTTTAGCTACTGTAACCTCCACCACTTTTCCAAGGGTCATTTAAGCCGTCTTGTTAAGCTACTGCGACCTGCACGTCTCTTCCAAGGGGCATTTAAACCCTCTTGTTAAGCTAGTGCGACTTGCACGTCACTTCCATGGGGCATTTAAACAATCTTGTTAAGCTACTGCGACTTGCACGTCTCTTCCAAGGGGCATTTAAACCGTCTTGTTAAGCTACTGCGACCTGCATGTCTCTTCCAATGGGCATTTAAACCATCTTGTTAAGCTGCTGCGATCTGCATGTCTCTACGAAGTGGCATTTAATCCGTTTTGCTAAGCTATTACGACCTCCACCGCTCTTCCAAGGGGCATTTAAACCTTCTTGTTTAGCTACTGTAACCTCCACCACTTTTCCAAGGGGCATTTAAACCGTCTTGTTAATCTACTGCGACCTGCATGTCTCTTCCAAGGGGCATTTAAACCGTCTTGTTAAGCTACTGCGAAATGCACGTCTCTTCCAAAGGGCATTTAAACCGTCTTGTTAAGCTATTGCGACTTGCACCTCTCTTCCAAGGGGCATTTAAACCTTCTTGTTTAGCTACTGTAACCTCCACCACTTTTCCAAGGGGCATTTAAACCGTCTTGTTAATCTACTGCGACCGGCATGTCTCTTCCAAGGGGCATTTAAACCGTCTTGTTCAGCTACTGCGAAATGCACGTGTCTTCAAAGGGGCATTTAAACCGTCTTGTTAAGCTATTGCGACCTGCACTTATCTTCCAAGCGGCATTTAAACCATCTTGTTAAGCAACTGCGACCTGCATGTCTCTTCCAAGGGGCATTTAAACCGACTTTTTAAGCTACTGGGACCTGCACGTCTCTTCCAAGGGGCATTTAAACCGACTTGTTAAGCTACTGCGACCTGCACGTCACTTCCGAGGGGCATTTAAACCGTCTTGTTCAGCTACTGCGACTTGCACGTCTCTTCCAAGGGGCATTTAAACCTTCTTGTTTAGCTACTGTAACCTCCACCACTTTTCCAAGGGGCATTTAAACCGTCTTGTTAAGCTACTGCGACCTGCAATTATCTTCCAAGCGGCATTTAAATCTTCTTGTTAAGCTACTGCGACCTGCATGTCTATTCCAAGGGGCATTTAAACCGCCTTGTTAAGCTACTGCGACCTGCATATCTCTTCCAAGGGGCATTTAAACCGACTTTTTAAGCAACTGCAACCAGCACGTCTCTTCCAAGGGGCATTTAAACCGTCTTGTTAAGCTACTGCGACCTGCACGTCTCTTCCAAGGGGCATTTAAACTGTCTTGTTAAGCTACTGCGACTTGCACGTCTCTTCCAAGGGGCATTTAAACCATTTTGTTAAGATACTGCGACCTGCACGTTTCTTCCAAGGGGCATTTAAACCATCTTGATAATCTACTGCGACCTCCACCGCTTTTCCAAGGGGCATTTAAACCGTCTTGTTAAGCTACTGCGACCTGAACGTCTCTTCCATGTGGCATTTAAACAGTCTTGTTAAGCTACTGCGACCTGCACATCTCTTCCAACGGGCATTTAAACCATCTTGTTAAGCTACTGCGACCTGCACGTCTCTTCCAAGGTGCATTTAAACTGTCGTGTTAAGCTACTGCGACGTGCACGTCTCTTACAAGGGGCATTTAAACCTTCTTGTTCAGCCACTGTAACCTCCACCACTTTTCCAAGGGTCATTTAAGCCGTCTTGTTAAGCTACTGCGACCTGCACGTCTCTTCCAAGTGGCATTTAAACCCTCTTGTTAAGCTACTGCGACTTGCACGTCTCTTCCATGGGGCATTTAAACAATCTTGTTAAGCTACAGCGACTTGCACGTCTCTTCCAAGGGGCATTGAAACCGTCTTGTTAAGCTACTGCGACCTGCATGTCATTTCCAATGGGCATTTAAACCATCTTGTTAAACTGCTGCGATCTGCATGTCTCTACCAAGGGGCATTTAATCCGTTTTGTTAAGCTATTACGACCTCCACCGCTCTTCCAAGGGGCATTTAAACCTTCTTGTTTAGCTACTGTAACCTCCACCACTTTTCCAAGGGGCATTTAAACCGTCTTGTTAATCTACTGCGACCTGCATGTCTTTTCCAAGGGGCATTTAAACCGTCTTGTTAAGCTACTGCGAAATGCACGTCTCTTCCAAGGGGCATTTAAACCGTCTTTTTAAGCTACTGGGACCTGCACGTCTCTTCCAAGGGGCATTTAAACCGACTTGATAAGCTACTGCGACCTGCACGTCACTTCCGAGGGGCATTTAAACCGTCTTGTTCAGCTACTGCGACTTGCACGTCTCTTCCAAGGGGCATTTAAACCTTCTTGTTTAGCTACTGTAACCTCCACCACTTTTCCAAGGGGCATTTAAACTGTCTTGTTAAGCTACTGCGACCTGCATGTCTCTTCCAAGGGGCATTTAAACCGACTTTATAAGCTACTGCAACCTGCACGTCTCTTCCAAGGGGCATTTAAACTGTCTTGTTAAGCTACTGCGACCTGCACGTCTCTTCCAATGGGCATTTAAACCATCTTGTTAAGCTACTGCGACCTGCACGTCTCTTCCAAGGTGCATTTAAACCGTCTTGTTAAGCTGCTGCGATCTGCATGTCTCTACCAAGGGGCATTTAATCCGTCTTGTTAAGCTATTACGACCTCCACCGCTCTTCCAAGGGGCATTTAAACCTTCTTGTTTAACTACTGTAACCTCCACCACTTTTCCAAGGGGCATTTAAACCGTCTTGTTAATCTACTGCGACCTGCATGTCTCTTCCAAGGGGCAGTTAAACCGTCTTGTTAAGCTACTGCGAAATGCACGTCTCTTCCAAGGGGCATTTAAACAGTCTTGTTAAGCTACTGCGACTTGCACCTCTCTACCAAGGGGCAATTAAAACTTCTTGTTTAGCTACTGTAACCTCCACCACTTTTCCAAGGTGCATTTAAACCGTCTTGTTAATCTACTGCGACCTGCATGTCTCTTCCAAGGGGCATTTAAACCGTCTTGTTAAGCTGCTGCGAAATGCACGTGTTTTCCAAGGGGCATTTAAACCGTCTTGTTAAGCTACTGCGACCTGCACTTATCTTCCAAGCGACATTTAAACCATCTTGTTAAGCTACTGCGACCTGCATGTCTCTTCCAAGGGGCATTTAAACCGTATTGTTCAGCTACTGCGACTTGCACGTCTCTTCCAAGGGGCATTTAAACCTTCTTGTTTAGATACTGTAACCTCCACCACTTTTCCAAGGGGCATTTAAACTGTCTTGTTAAGCTACTGCGACCTGCATGTCTCTTCCAAGGGGCATTTATACCGACTCTTTAATCTACTGCAATCTGTACGTCTCTTCCAAGGGGCATTTAAACCGTCTTGTTAAGCAACTGCGACCTGCACGTCTCTTCCAAGGGGCATTTAAACCGCCTTTTTAAGCTGCTGCGACCTGCATGTCTCTTCCAAGTGGCATTTAAACCGTTTTGTTAAGATACTGTGACCTGCACTTTTCTTCCAAGGGGAATTTAAACCATCTTGTTAATCTACTGCGACCTCCACCGCTTTTCCAAGGGGCATTTAAACCGTCTTGTTAAGCTACTGCGATCTGCACGTCTCTTCCAAGGGGCATTTAAACCGTGTTGTTAAGCTACTGCGACCTCCACCGCTCTTCCAAGGGGCATTTAAACCGTCTTGTTAAGCTAATGCGACCTGCACATCTCTTCCATGGGGCATTTAAACCGTCTTGTTAAGCTACTGCGACCTGCACGTCTCTTCCATGGGGCATTTAAACTGTCTTGTTAAGCTACTGCGACCTGCAAGTTTCTTCCAAGGGACATTTAAACCGTCTTGTTAAGCTACTGCGACCTGCACATTTCTACCAAGGAGCATTTAAACCGTCTTGTTAATCTACTGCGCCATGCATGTCTCTTCCAAGGGGCATTTAAACCGTCTTGTTAAGCTACTGCGACCTGCATGTCTCTTCCAAGGGGCATTTAAACCTTCTTGTTTAGCTACTGTATCCTCCACCACTTTTCCAAAGGGCATTTAAACCATCTTGTTAATCTACTGTGACCTGCATGTCTCTTCCAAGGGGCATTTAAACCGTCTTGTTAAGCCACTGCGAAATGCACGTCACTTCCAAGAAGCATTTAAACCGTCTTTTTAAGCTACTGCGACCTGCACGTCTCTTCCAAGGGGCATTTAAACCCTCTTGTTAAGCTAATGCGACTTGCACGTCTCTTCCATGCGGCATTTAAACCATCTTGTTAAGCTACTGCGACTTGCACGTCTCTTCCAAGGGGCATTTAAACCGTCTTGTTAAGCTACTGCGACCTGCATGTCTCTTCCAATGGGCATTTAAACCATCTTGTTAAGCTACTGCGACCTGCACGTCTCTTCCAAGGTGCATATAAACCGTCTTGTTAAGCTGCTGCGATCTGCATGTCTCTACCAAGGGGCATTTAATCCGTTTTGTTAAGCTATTACGACCTCCACCGCTCTTCCAAGGGGCATTTAAACCTTCTTGTTTAGCTACTGTAACCTCCACCTCTTTTCCAAGGGGCATTTAAACCGTCTTGTTAATCTACTGCGACCTGCATGTCTCTTCCAAGGGGCATTTAAACCGTCTTGTTAAGCTACTGCGAAATGCACGTCTCTTCCAAGGGGCATTTAAACCGTCTTGTTAAGCTACTGCGACTTGCCCCTCTCTTCCAAGGGGCATTTAAACCTTCTTGTTTAGCTACTGTAACCTCCACCACTTTTCCAAGGGGCATTTAAACCGTCTTGTTAATCTACTGCGACCTGCATGTCTCTTCCAAGGGGCATTTGAACCGTCTTGTTAAGCTACTGCGAAATGCACGTGTCTTCCAAGGGGCATTTAAACCGTCTTGTTAAGCTATTGCGACCTGCATATCTCTTCCAAGGGGCATTTAAACCGTCTTTTTAAGCTACTGGGACCTGCACGTCTCTTCCAAGGGGCATTTAAACCGACTTTTTAAGCTACTGCGACCTGCATGTCACTTCCGAAGGGCATTTAAACCGTCTTGTTCAGCTACTGCGACTTGCACGTCTCTTCCATGGGGATTTAAACCTTCTTGTTTAGCTACTGCAACCTCCAGCACTTTTCCAAGGGGCATTTAAACTGTCTTGTTAAGCTACTGCGACCTGCATGTCTCTTCCAAGGGGCATTTAAACCGACTTTATAAGCTACTGCAACGTGCACGTCTCTTCCAAGGGCTATTTAAACCGTCTTGTTAAGCTACTGCGACCTGCACGTCTCTTCCAATGGGCATTTAAACCATCTTGTTAAGCTACTGCGACCTGCACGTCTCTTCCAAGGTGCATTTAAACCGTCTTGTTAAGCTGCTGCGATCTGCATGTCTCTACCAAGGGGCATTTAATCCGTCTTGTTAAGCTATTACGACCTCCACCGCTCTTCCAAGGGGCATTTAAACCTTCTTGTTTAACTACTGTAACCTCCACCACTTTTCCAAGGGGCATTTAAACAGTCTTGTTAATCTACTGTGACCTGCATGTCTCTTCCAAGGGGCAGTTAAACAGTCTTGTTAAGCTACTGCGAAATGCACGTCTCTTCCAAGGGGCATTTAAACCGTCTTGTTAAGCTACTGCGACTTGCACCTCTCTTCCAAGGGGCATTTAAACCTTCTTGTTTAGCTACTGTAACCTCCACCACTTTTCAAAGGGGCTTTTAAACCGTCTTGTTAATCTACTGCGACCTGCATGTCTCTTCCAAGGGGCATTTAAACCATCTTGTTAAGCTACTGGGACCTGTACGTCTCTTCCAAGGGGCATTTAAACCGTCTTTTTAAGCTACTGCGAAATGCACGTCACTTCCAAGGGGCATTTAAATCGTTTTTTTAAGCTACTGCGACTTGCACTTCTCTTCCAAGGGGCATTTAAACCATCTTGTTAAGCTACTGCGACCTCCACCGCTCTACCAAGGGGCATTTAAACCGTCTTGTTAATCTACTGCGACCTGCACGTCTCTTCCAAGCGGCATTTAAACCTTCTTGTTAAGCTACTGCGACTTGCATGTCTCTTCCAAGGTGCATTTAAACCGTCTTTTTAAGCTACTGCGACCTGCACGTCTCTTCCAAGGGGCATTTAAACCATCTTGTTAAGCTACTGCGACCTGCATGTCTCTTCCGAGGGGCATTTAAACCATCTTGTTAAGCTACTGCGACTTGCACGTCTCTTCCAAGGGGCATTTAAACCTTCTTGTTTAGCTACTGTAACCTCCACCACTTTTCCAAGGGGCATTTAAACCGTCTTGTTAATCTACTGCGACCTGCATTTCTCTTTCAAGGGGCATTTAAACCATTTTTTTAAGCTACTGCAACCTGCACGTCTCTTTCAAGGGGCATTTAAACCGTCTTGTTAAGCTACTGCGACTTGCACGTCTCTTCCAAGGGGCATTTAAACCGTTTTGTTAAGCTACTGCGACCTGCACGTTTCTTCCAAGGGGCATTTAAACCATCTTGTTAAGCTACTGCGATCTCCACCGCTCTTCCAAGGGACTTTTTAACCGTCTTGTTAAGCTACTGCGACCTGCACGTCTCTTCCAAGGGGCATTTATACCGTCTTGTTAAGCTACTGAGACCTGCACGTCTCTTCCAAGGGGCGTTTAAACCTTCTTGTTTAGCTACTGTAACCTCCACCACTTTTCCAAGGGGCATTTAAACCGTCTTGTTAAGCTACTGCGACCGGCATGTCTCTTCCAAGGGGCGTTTAAACCTTCTTGTTTAGCTACTGTAACCTCCACCACTTTTCCAAGGGGCATTTAAACCGTCTTGTTAAGCTACTGCGACCGGCATGTCTCTACCAAGGGGCATTTAAACCGTCTTGTTAAGCTACTGCGACCTGCACGTCTCTTCCAAGGGGCATTTAAACCGTCTTGTTAAGCTACTGCGACCTGCACGTTTCTTCCAAGGGGCATTTAAACCGTCTTGTTAAGCTACTGCGACTTGCACGTCTCTTCCAAGGGGCATTTAAACCTTCTTGTTTAGCTACTGTAATCTCCACCACTTTTCCAAGGGGCATTTAAACCGTCTTGTAAAGCTACTGCGACCTGCATGTCTCTTCCGAGGGGCATTTAAACAGTCTTGTTCAGCTACTGCGACTTGCACGTCTCTTCCAAGGGGCATTTTAACCTTCTTGTTTAGCTACTGTAACCTCCACCACTTTTCCAAGGGGCATTTAAACCATTTTGTTAAGATACTGCGACCTGCACGTTTCTTCCAAGGGGCATTTAAACCATCTTGATAATCTACTGCGACCTCCACCGCTTTTCCAAGGGGCATTTAAACCAACTTGTTAAGCTACTGCGACCTGCACGTCTCTTCCAACGGGCATTTAAACCGTCTTGTTAAGCATCTGCGACCTGCACGTCTCTTCCAAGGTGCATTTAAACCGTCTTGTTAAGCTACTGCGACGTGCACGTCTCTTACAAGGGGCATTTAAACCTTCTTGTTTAGCTACTGTAACCTCCACCACTTTTCCAAGGGTCATTTAAGCCGTCTTGTTAAGCTACTGCGACCTGCACGTCTCTTCCAAGGCGCATTTAAACCCTCTTGTTAAGCTACTGCGACTTGCACGTCACTTCCATGGGGCATTTAAACAATCTTGTTAAGCTACTGCGACTTGCACGTCTCTTCCAAGGGACATTTAAACCGTCTTGTTAAGCTACTGCGACCTGCATGTCTCTTCCAATGGGGATTTAAACCATCTTGTTAAGCTGCTGCGATCTGCATGTCTCTACCAAGGGGCATTTAATCCGTTTTGTTAAGCTATTACGACCTCCACCGCTCTTCCAAGGGGCATTTAAACCTTCTTGTTTAGCTACTGTAACCTCCACCACTTTTCCAAGGGGCATTTAAACAGTCTTGTTAATCTACTGCGACCTGCATGTCTCTTCCAAGGGGCATTTAAACCGTCTTGTTAAGCTACTGCGAATTGCACGTCTCTTCTAAAGGGCATTTAAACCGTCTTGTTAAGCTACTGCGACTTGCACCTCTCTTCCAAGGGGCATTTAAACCTTCTTGTTTAGCTACTGTAACCTCAACCACTTTTCCAAGGTGCATTTAAACCGTCTTGTTAATCTACTGCGACCTGCATGTCTCTTCCAAGGGGCATTTAAACCGTCTTGTTAAGCTACTGCGAAATGCACGTGTTTTCCAAGGGGCATTTAAACCGTCTTGTTAAGCTACTGCGACCTGCACTTATCTTCCAAGCGGCATTTAAACCATCTTGTTAAGCTACTGCGACCTGCATGTCTCTTCCAAGGGGCATTTAAACCGTATTGTTCAGCTACTGCGACTTGCACGTCTCTTCCAAGGGGCATTTAAACCTTCTTGTTTAGATACTGTAACCTCCACCACTTTTCCAAGGGGCATTTAAACTGTCTTGTTAAGCTACTGCGACCTGCATGTCTCTTTCAAGGGGCATTTAAACCGACTCTTTAATCTACTGCAATCTGTACGTCTCTTCCAAGGGGCATTTAAACCGTCTTGTTAAGCTACTGCGACCTGCACGTCTCTTCCAAGGGGCATTTAAACCGCCTTTTTAAGCTGCTGCGACCTGCATGTCTCTTCCAAGTGGCATTTAAACCGTTTTGTTAAGATACTGTGACCTGCACTTTTCTTCCAAGGGGAATTTAAACCATCTTGTTAATCTACTGCGACCTCCACCGCTTTTCCAAGGGGCATTTAAACCGTCTTGTTAAGCTACTGCGATCTGCACATCTCTTCCAATGGGCATTTAAACCGTCTTGTTAAGGTACTGCGACCTCCACCGCTCTTCCAAGGGGTATTCAAACCGTCTTGTTAAGCTAATGCGACCTGCACATCTCTTCCATGGGGCATTTAAACCGTCTTGTTAAGCTACTGCGACCTGCACGTCTCTTCCATGGGGCATTTAAACTGTCTTGTTAAGCTACTGCGACCTGCAAGTTTCTTCCAAGGGGCATTTAAACCGTCTTGTTAAGCTACTGCGACCTGCACATTTCTACCAAGGAGCATTTAAACCGTCTTGTTAATCTTCTGCGCCATGCATGTCTCTTCCAAGGGGCATTTAAACCGTCTTGTTAAGCTACTGCGACCTGCATGTCTCTTCCAAGGGGCATTTAAACTGTCTTGTTAAGGTACTGCGACCTGCATGTCTCTTCCAAGGGGCATTTAAACCGTCTTGTTAAGCCACTGCGAACTGCACGTCTCTTCCAAGGGGCATTTAAACCGCCTTTTTAAGCTGCTGCGACCTGCATGTCTCTTCCAAGGGGCATTTAATCTGTCTTGTTAAGCTATTACGACCTCCACCGCTCTTCCAAGCGGCATTTAAACCATCTTGTTAAGCTACTGCGACCTGCACGTCTCTTCCAAGGGGCATTTACACCGCCTTGTTAAGCTACTGCGACTTGCACGTCTCTTCCAAGTGGCATTTAAACCTTCTTGTTTAGCTACTGTATCCTCCACCACTCTTGCAAAGGGCATTTAAACCGTCTTGTTAATCTGCTGCGACCTGCATGTCTCTTCCAAGGGAATTTAAACCGTCTTTTTAAGCTACTGCGAAATGCACGTCTCTTCCAAGGGGCATTTAAACCGTCTTGTTAAGCTACTGCGACTTGCACTTCTCTTCCAAGGGGCATATAAACCTTCTTATTTAGCTACTGTAACCTCCACCAGTTTTCCAAGGGGCATTTAAACCGTTTTCTTAAGCTACTGCGACCTACATGTCTTTTCCAAGGGGCATTTAAACCGTCTTGTTAATCTACTGGGACCTGTGCGTCTCTTCAAAGGGGCATTTAAACCGTCTTGTTAAGCTGCTGCGACCTGCATGTCTCTTCCAAGGGGCATTTAAACCATGTTGTTAAGCTACTGCGACCTGCACGTCTCTTCCAACGGGCATTTAAACCATCTTGTTAAGCTACTGTGACCTGCACGTCTCTTCCAAGGGGCATTTAAACCGTCTTGTTAAGCTACTGCGAAATGCACGTCTCTTCCAAGGGGCATTTAAACCGTCTTGTTAAGCTACTGCGAGCTGCCCTTATCTTCCACGCGGCATTTAAACCTTCTTCTTAAGCTACTGCGACCTGCATGTCTCTTCCAAGGGGCATTTAAACCGACTTTATAAGCTACTGCAACCTGCACGTCTCTTCCAAGGGGCATTTAAACCGTCTTGTAAAGCTACTGCGACCTGCACGTCTCTTCCAATGGGCATTTAAACCATCTTGTTAAGCTACTGCGACCTGCACGTCTCTTCCAAGGTGCATTTAAACCGTCTTGTTAAGCTGCTGCGATCTGAATGTCTCTACCAAGGGGCATTTAATCCGTCTTGTTTAGCTATTACGACCTCCACCGCTCTTCCAAGGGGTCATTTAAACCTTCTTGTTTAACTACTGTAACCTCCACCACTTTCCCAAGGGGCATTTAAACCGTCTTGTTAATCTACTGCGACCTGCATGTCTCTTCCAAGGGGCACTTAAACCGTCTTGTTAAGCTTCTGCGAAATGCACGTGTCTTCCAAGGGGCATTTAAACCGTCTTGTTAATCTACTGCGACCTGCATGTCTCTTCCAAGGGGCACTTAAACCGTCTTGTTAAGCTACTGCGAAATGCACGTGTCTTCCAAGGGGCATTTAAACCGTCTTGTTAAGCTACTGCGACCTGCACTTATCTTCCAAGCGGCATCTAAACCATCTTGTTAAGCTACTGAGACCTGCATGTCTCTTCCAAGGGGCATTTAAACCTTCTTGTTTAGCTACTGTAACCTCCACCACTTTTCCAAGGGGCATTTAAACTGTCTTGTTAAGCTACTGCGACCTGCATGTCTCTTCCAAGGGGCATTTAAACAGACTTTTTAAGCTACTGCAACCTGCACGTCTCTTCCAAGGGGCATTTAAACCGTCTTTTTAAGCTACTGCGAACTGCACGTCTCTTCCAAGGGGCATTTAAACCGACTTTTTAAGCTGCTGCGTCCTGCATGTCTCTTCCAAGGGGCATTTAAACCGTTTTGTTAAGATACTGTGATCTGCACGTTTCTTCCAAGGGGCATTTAAACCATCTTGTTAATCTACTGCGATCTCCACCGCTTTTCAAAGGGGCATTTAAACCGTCTTGTTAAGCTAATGCGATCTGCACGTCTCTTCCAAGTGGCATTTAAACCGTCTTGTTAAGCTACTGCGACCTCCACCGCTCTTCCAAGGGGCATTTAAACGTCTTGTTAAGCTAATGCGACCTGCACATCTCTTCCATGGGGCATTTAAACCGTCTTGTTAAGCTACTGCAACCTGCACGTCTCTTCCATGGGGCATTTAAACTGTCTTGTTTAGCTACTGTAACATCCACCACTTTTCCAAGGGGCATTTAAACCGTCTTGTTAAGCTACTGCGACTGGCATGTCTCTACCAAGGGGCATTTAAACCGTCTTGTTAAGCTACTGCGACTTGCACGTCTCTTCCAAGGGGCATTTAAACCGTCTTGTTAAGCTGCTGCGACCTGCACGTTTCTTCCAAGGGGCATTTAAACCGTCTTTTTTATCTACTGCGACCTGCACGTTTCTTGCAAGTGGCATTTAAACCTTCTTGTTTAGCTACTGTAACCTCCATCACTTTTCCAAGGGGCATTTAAACCGTCTTGTTAAGCAACTGCGACCTGCATGTCTCTTCCAAGAGGCATTTAAACTGTCTTGTTAAGCTACTGCGACCTGCACGTCTCTTCCACGGGGCATTTAAACCATCTTGTTAAGCTACTGCGACTTGCACGTCTCTTCCAAGGGGCATTTAAACCGTCTTGTTAAGCTGCTGCGACCTGCACGTCTCTTCCAACAGGCATTTAAACCATCTTGTTAAGCTACTGCGACCTGCACGTCTCTTCCAAGGTGCATTTAAACCGTCTTGTTAAGCTGCTGCGATCTGCACGTCTCTACCAAGGGGCATTTAATCTGTATTGTTAAGCTATTACGACCTACACCGCTCTTCCAAGGGGCATTTATACCGTCTTGTTAAGCTACTGCGACCTGCACGTCTCTTCCAAGGGGCATTTAAACCGTCTTTTTAAGCTACTGCGACCTGCATGTTTCTTCCAAGGGGCATTTAAACCATCTTGTTAAGCTACTGCGACTTGCACGTCTCTTGCAAGGGGCATTTAAACCGTCTTGTTAAGCTACAGCGACTTGCACCTCTCTTCCAAGGGGCATTTAAACCTTCTTGTTTAGCTACTGTAACCTCCACCACTTTTCCAAGGGGCATTTAAACCGTCTTGTTAATCTACTGCGACCTGCATGTCTCTTCCAAGGGACATTTAAACCGTCTTGTTAAGCTACTGCGAAATGCACGTGTCTTCCAAGGGGCATTTATACCGTCTTGTTAAGCTACTGCGACCTGCACTTATCTTCCAAGCGGCATTTAAACCAACTTGTTAAGCTACTGCGACCTGCACGTCTCTTCCAACGGGCATTTAAACCATCTTGTTAAGCTACTGCGACCTGCACGTCTCTTCCAAGGTGCATTTAAACCGTCTTGTTAAGCTACTGCGACCTGCACGTCTCTTACAAGGGACATTTAAACCTTCTTGTTTAGCTTCTGTAACCTCCACCACTTTTCCAAGGGTCATTTAAACCGTCTTATTAAGCTACTGCGACCTGCACGTCTCTTCCAAGGGGCATTTAAACCCTCTTGTTAAGCTACTGCGACCTGCACGTCTCTTCCAAGGGGTCTTTAAACCTTCTTGTTTAGCTACTGTAAACTCCACCACTTTTCCAAGGGGCATTTAAACCGTCTTGTTAAGCTACTGCGACCGGCATGTCTCTTCCAAGGGGCATTTAAACCGTCTTGTTAAGCTACTGCGACTTGCACGTCTCTTCCATGGGGCATTTAAACCATTTTGTTAAGCTACTGCGACTTGCACGTCTCTTCCAAGGGGCATTTAAACGTCTTGTTAAGCTACTGCGACCTGCACATCTCTTCCAATGGGCATTTAAACCATCTTGTTAAGCTACTGCGACCTGCACGTCTCTTCCAAGGTGCATTTAAACCGACTTTTTAAGCAACTGCAACCTGCAAGTCTCTTCCAAGGGGCATTTAAACCGTCTTGTTAAGCTACTGCGACTTGCACGTTTCTTCCAAGGGGCATTTAAATCATCTTGATAATCTACTGCCATCTCCACCGCCTTTCCAAGGGGCATTTAAACCGTCTTGTTAAGCTACTGCGACCTGCAAGTTTCTTCCAAGGGCCATTTAAACAGTCTTGGTAAGCTACTGCTACCTCCACCGCTATTCCAAAGGACATTTTAACCGTCTTGTTAAGCTACTGCGACCTTCACCGCTCTTCCAAGGGGCATTTAAACCATCTTGTTAAGCTACTGCGACCTGCACGTCTCTTCCAAGAGGCATTTAAACCGTCTTGGTAAGCTACTGCGACCTGCACGCCTCTTCTAAGGGGCATTTAAACCCTCTTGTTAAGCTACTGCGACCTGTACGTCTCTTGCAAGGGGCATTTAAACCGTCTTGTTAAGCTACTGCGACCTGCACGTCTCTTCCAAGGGGCATTCAAACCGTCTTGTTAAGCTACTGCGACCTGTACGTCTCTTCCAAGGGGCATTTAAACCATCTTGTTAAGCTTCTGCGAACTGCACGTCTCTTCCAAGGGGCATTTAAACCGTCTTGTTGAGCTACTGCGACTTGCACGTCTCTTCCAAGGGGCATTTAAATCGTCTTGTTAAGCTTCTGTAACCCCCACCACTTTTCCAAGGGGCATTTAAACCGTCTTGTTAAGCTAATGCGACCTGCACGTCTCTTCCAAGGGGCATTTAAACCGTCTTGTTAAGCTGCTGTGACCTGCATGTCTCTTCCAATGGGCATTTAAACCTTCTTGTTAAGCTACTGCGACCTCCATCGCTCTTCCAAGGGGCATTTAAACCGTCTTGTTAAGCTACTGCGACCTGCACGTCTCTTCCAAGGGCCATTTAAACCGTCTTGTTAAGCTACTGCGACCTGCATGTCTATTCCAAGGGGCATTTAAACTGTCTTGTTAAGCTACTGCGACCTCCACCGCTCTGCCAAGGGGCATTTAAACCGTCTTGTTAAGCTACTGCGACCTACACGTCTCTTCCAAGGGGCATTTAACCTGTCTTGTTAAGCTACTGCGACCTCCACCGCTCTTCCAAGGGGCATTTAAATCGTCTTGTTAAGCTACTGCGACCTGCACGTCTCTTCCAAGGAGCTTTTAAACCGTTTTGTTAAGCTACTGCGACTTTCACGTCTCTTCCAAGGGCCATTTAAACCGTCTTGTTAAGCTACTGTAACCTGCACCACTTTTCCAAGGGGCATTTAAACCGTCTTGTTAAGCTGCTGCGACCTGCACGTCTCTTCCATGGGGCATTTAAACAGTTTTGTTAAGCTGCTGCGACCTGCATGTCTCTTCCAAGGGGCATTTAAACCGTCTTGTTAAGCTACTGCGACCTGCACGTCTCTTCCACGGGCCATTTAAACCGTCTTGGTAAGCTACTGCGACCTGCAAGCCTCTTCCAAGGGCATTTAAAACGTCTTGTTAAGCTACTGCGACCGGCATGTCTCTTCCAAGGGGCATTTAAACCGTCTTGTTAAGCTACTGCGACTTGCACGTCTCTTCCATGGGGCATTTAAACCATTTTGTTAAGCTACTGCGACTTGCACGTCTCTTCCAAGGGGCATTTAAACGTCTTGTTAAGCTACTGCGACCTGCACATCTCTTCCAATGGGCATTTAAACCATCTTGTTAAGCTACTGCGACCTGCACGTCTCTTCCAAGGTGCATTTAAACCGACTTTTTAAGCAACTGCAACCTGCAAGTCTCTTCCAAGGGGCATTTAAACCGTCTTGTTAAGCTACTGCGACTTGCACGTTTCTTCCAAGGGGCATTTAAATCATCTTGATAATCTACTGCCATCTCCACCGCCTTTCCAAGGGGCATTTAAACCGTCTTGTTAAGCTACTGCGACCTGCAAGTTTCTTCCAAGGGCCATTTAAACAGTCTTGGTAAGCTACTGCTACCTCCACCGCTATTCCAAAGGACATTTTAACCGTCTTGTTAAGCTACTGCGACCTTCACCGCTCTTCCAAGGGGCATTTAAACCATCTTGTTAAGCTACTGCGACCTGCACGTCTCTTCCAAGAGGCATTTAAACCGTCTTGGTAAGCTACTGCGACCTGCACGCCTCTTCTAAGGGGCATTTAAACCCTCTTGTTAAGCTACTGCGACCTGTACGTCTCTTGCAAGGGGCATTTAAACCGTCTTGTTAAGCTACTGCGACCTGCACGTCTCTTCCAAGGGGCATTCAAACCGTCTTGTTAAGCTACTGCGACCTGTACGTCTCTTCCAAGGGGCATTTAAACCATCTTGTTAAGCTTCTGCGAACTGCACGTCTCTTCCAAGGGGCATTTAAACCGTCTTGTTGAGCTACTGCGACTTGCACGTCTCTTCCAAGGGGCATTTAAATCGTCTTGTTAAGCTTCTGTAACCCCCACCACTTTTCCAAGGGGCATTTAAACCGTCTTGTTAAGCTAATGCGACCTGCACGTCTCTTCCAAGGGGCATTTAAACCGTCTTGTTAAGCTGCTGTGACCTGCATGTCTCTTCCAATGGGCATTTAAACCTTCTTGTTAAGCTACTGCGACCTCCATCGCTCTTCCAAGGGGCATTTAAACCGTCTTGTTAAGCTACTGCGACCTGCACGTCTCTTCCAAGGGCCATTTAAACCGTCTTGTTAAGCTACTGCGACCTGCATGTCTATTCCAAGGGGCATTTAAACTGTCTTGTTAAGCTACTGCGACCTCCACCGCTCTGCCAAGGGGCATTTAAACCGTCTTGTTAAGCTACTGCGACCTACACGTCTCTTCCAAGGGGCATTTAACCTGTCTTGTTAAGCTACTGCGACCTCCACCGCTCTTCCAAGGGGCATTTAAATCGTCTTGTTAAGCTACTGCGACCTGCACGTCTCTTCCAAGGAGCTTTTAAACCGTTTTGTTAAGCTACTGCGACTTTCACGTCTCTTCCAAGGGCCATTTAAACCGTCTTGTTAAGCTACTGTAACCTGCACCACTTTTCCAAGGGGCATTTAAACCGTCTTCTTAAGCTGCTGCGACCTGCACGTCTCTTCCATGGGGCATTTAAACAGTTTTGTTAAGCTGCTGCGACCTGCATGTCTCTTCCAAGGGGCATTTAAACCGTCTTGTTAAGCTACTGCGACCTGCACGTCTCTTCCACGGGCCATTTAAACCGTCTTGGTAAGCTACTGCGACCTGCAAGCCTCTTCCAAGGGCATTTAAAACGTCTTGTTAAGCTACTGCGACCTGTATGTCTCTTACAAGCGGCATTTAAACCGTCTTGTTAAGCTAATGCGACCTGCACGTCTCTTCCAAGGGGCATTTAAACCATCTTGTTAAGCTACTGTAACCTGCACCACTTTTCCAAGGGGCATTTAAACCGTCTTGTTAAACTACTGCGACCTGCACGTCTCTTCCAAGGGGCATTTAAACCGCTTTGTTAAGCTGCTGCGACCTGCATGTCTCTTCCAAGGGGCATTTAAACCGCTTTGTTAAGCTGCTGCGACCTGCATGTCTCTTCCAAGGGGCATTTAAACCGTCTTGTTAAGCTACAGCGACCTCCACCGAACTTCCAAGGGGCATTTAAACCGTATGGTTAAACTACTGCGACCTCCACTGCTCTTCCAAGGGGCATTTAATCTGTCTTGTTAAGCTACTGCGACCTGCACGTCTCTTCCAAGGGGCATTTAAAACGTCTTATTAAGCTACTGCGAACTGCACGTCTCTTCCAAGGGGCATTTAAACCGTCTTGTTAAGCTTCTACGACCTGCACGTCTCTTCCAAGGGGCATTTAAACCGTCTTGTTAAGCTACTGCGACCTGCATGTCTCTTCCAAGGGGCATTTAATCTGTCTTGTTAAGCTACTGCGACCTGCACGTCTCTTACAAGGGGCATTTAAACCGTTTTGTTAAGCTACTGCGACTTTCACGTCTCTTCCAAGGGGAATTTACACCGTCTTGTTAAGCTACTGTAACCTGCACTACTTTTCCAAGGGGCATTTAAACCGTCTTGTTAAGCTACTGCGACCTGAACGTCTCTTCCAAGGGGCATTTAAACCGCTTTCTTAAGCTACTGCGACCTGCATGTCTCTTCCAAGGGGCATTTAATCTGTCTTGTTAAGCTACTGCGACCAGCACGTCTTTTCCAAGGGGCATTTAAACCGTCTTGTTAAGCTACAGCGACCTCCACCGTACTTCCAAGGGGCATTTAAACCGTCTTGTTAAGTTACTGCGACCTGCACGTCTCTTCAAAGGGGCATTTAAACCGTCTTATTAAGCTGCTGTGACCTACACTTCTCTTCCAATGGGCATTTAAACGGTCTTGTTATGCTACTGCGACCTCCAACGATCTTCCAAGGGGCACTTAAACCATCTTGTTAAGCTACTGCGACCTCCACCGCTCTTCCAAGTTGCATTTAAAGCGTCTTGTTAAGTTACTGTGACCTGCACGTCTCTTTCAAAGGGCATTTAAACTGTCTTGTTAAGCTACTGCGACTTCACGTCTCTTCCAAGGGACATTTAAACCGTCTTGTTAAGCTACTGCGACCTGCACGTCTCTTCCAAGGGGCATTTAAACCATCTTGTTAAACTCCTGCGACCTGCACGTCTCTTCCAATGGGCATTTAAACAGTCGTGTTAAGCTGCTGCGACCTGCATGTCTCTTCCAAGGGGCATTTAAACCGTCTTGGTAAGCTGCTGCGACCTGCAAGCCTCTTCCAAGGGGCATTTAAACCGTCTTGTTAAGCTACTGCGACCTGCACGTCTCTTCCAAGGGGCATTTAAACCGTCTTGGTAAGCTACTGCGACCTGCACGTCTCTTCCAAGGGCCATTTAAACCGTCTTGGTAAGCTACTTCGACCTGCAAGCCTCTTCCAAGGGGCATTTAAACCGTCTTGTTAAGCTACTGAGACCTGCACGTCTCTTCCAAGGGGCTTTTAAACCATCTTGTTAAGCTACTGCGACCTGCAAGTCTTTTCCAAGGGGCATTTAAACCGTCTTGTTAAGCTACGGCGACCTCCACCGCTCTTCCAAGGGGCAATTAAACCATCTTGTTAAGCTACTGCGACCTACATGTCTCTTCCAAGGGGCATTTAATCCATCTTGTTAAGCTTCTGCGACCTGCACGTCTTTTCCAAGGGACATTTAAATCATCTTGTTAAGCTGCTGCGACCTGCATGTCTCTTCCAAGGGGCATTTAAACTGTCTTGTTAAGCTACTGCGACCTCCACCGAACTTCCAAGGGGCATTTAAACCGTCTTGTTAAGCTACTGCGACCTGCACGTCTCTTCCAAGGGGCATTTAAACCATCTTATTAAGCTACTGCGACCTGCACGTCTCTACCAATGGGCATTTAAACCGTCTTGTTAAGCTACTGCGACTTCCACCGCTCTTCTAAGGGGCATAAAAGCCGTCTTGTTATGCTACTGCGAACTGCACGTCTCTTCCAAGTGGCATTTAATCCGTCTTGTTAAGCTACTGTGACATGCACGTCTCTTCCAAGGGGCATTTAAACTGTCTTGTTAAGCTACTGCGACTTGCACGTCTCTTCCAACGGGCATTTAAACCGTCTTGTTAAGCTACTGCGACCTGCACGTCTCTTCGAAGGGGCATTTAAACCGTCTTATTAAGCTGCTGTGACCTGCACGTCTCTTCCAATGGGCATTTAAACCGTCTTGTTAAGCTACTGCGACCTCCAACGCTCTTCCAAGGGGCATTTAAACCGTCTTGTTAAGCTACTGCGACCCTCATGTCTCTTCCAAGTGGCATTTAAACCGTCTTGTTAAGCTACTGTGACATGCACGTCTCCTCCAAGGGGCACTTAAACTGTCTTGTTAAGTTACTGTGACCTGCACGTCTCTTCCAAGGGGCATTTAAACTGTCTTGTTAAGCTACTGCGACTTGCACGTCTCTTCCAACGGGCATTTAAACCGTCTTGTTAAGCTACTGCGAACTGCACGTCTCTTCAAAGGGGCATTTAAACCGTCTTATTAAGCTGCTGTGACCTGCACGTCTCTTCCAATGGGCATTTAAACCGTCTTGTTAAGCTACTGCTACCTCCAACGCTCTTCCAAGGGGCATTTAAACCGTCTTGTTAAGCTACTGCGACCTCCACCGCTCTTCCAAGTTGCATTTAAAGCGTCTTGTTAAGCTACTGTGACCTGAACGTCTCTTTCAAGGGGCATTTAAACTGTCTTGTTAAGCTACTGCGACTTCACGTCTCTTCCAAGGGGCATTTAAACCGTCTTGTTAAGCTACTGCGACCTGCACGTCTCTTCCAAGGGGCATTTAAACCATCTTGTTAAGCTCCTGCGACCTGCACGTCTCTTCCAATCGCATTTAAACAGTCATGTTAAGCTGCTGCGACATGCATGTCTCTTCCAAGGGACATTTAAACCGTCTTGGTAAGCTATTGCGACCTGCAAGCCTCTTCCAAGGGGCATTTAAACCGTCTTTTTAAGCTACTGCGACCTGCATGTCTCTTTCAAGGGGCATTTAAACAGTCTTGGTAAGCTACTGCGACCTGCACGTCTCTTCCAAGGGCCATTTAAACCGTCTTGTTAAGCTACTGCGACCTGCAAGCCACTTCCAAGGGGCATTTAAACCGTTTGTTAAGCTACTGAGACCTGCACGTCTCTTCCAAGGGGCATTTAAACCATCTTGTTAAGCTACTGCGACCTGCACGTCTTTTCCAAGGGGCATTTAAACCTTCTTGTTAAGCTACAGCGACCTCCACCGCTCTTACAAGGGGCATTTAAACCATCTTGTTAAGCTACTGCGACCTGCATGTCTCTTCCAAGGGGCATTTAATCCATCTTGTTAAGCTACTGCGACCTGCACGTCTTTTCCAAGGGACATTTAAATCATCTTGTTAAGCTGCTGCGACCTGCATGTCTCTTCCAAGGGTCATTTAAACTGTCTTGTTAAGCTACTGCTACCTCCACCGAACTTCCAAGGGGCATTTAAACCGTCTTGTTAAGCTACTGCGACCTGCACGTCTCTTCCAAGGGGCATTTAAACCGTCTTATTAAGCTACTGCGACCTGCACGTCTCTACCAATGGGCATTTAAACCGTCTTGTTAAGCTACTGCGACTTCCACCGCTCTTCCAAGGGGCAAAAAAACCGTCTTGTTATGCTACTGCGACCTGCACGTCTCTTCCAAGTGGCATTTAAACCGTCTTGTTAAGCTACTGTGACATGCACGTCTCTTCCAAGCGGCACTTAAATTGTCTTGTTAAGTTACTGCGAACTGCACGTCTCTTCCAAGGGGCATTTAAACTGTCTTGTTAAGCTACTGCGACTTGCACGTCTCTTCCAACGGGCATTTAAACCGTCTTGTCAAGCTACTGCGAACTGCACGTCTCTTCAAAGGGGCATTTAAACCGTCTTATTAAGCTGCTGTGACCTGCACGTCTCTTCCAATGGGCATTTAAACCGTCTTGTTAAGCTACTGCTACCTCCAACGCTCTTCCAAGGGGCATTTAAACCGTCTTGTTAAGCTACTGCGACCTCCACCGCTCTTCCAAGTTGCATTTAAAGCGTCTTGTTAAGCTACTGTGACCTGAACGTCTCTTTCAAGGGGCATTTAAACTGTCTTGTTAAGCTACTGCGACTTCACGTCTCTTCCAAGGGGCATTTAAACCGTCTTATTAAGCTACTGCGACCTGCACTTCTCTTCCAAGGGGCATTTAAACCATCTTGTTAAGCTCCTGCGAACTGCACGTCTCTTCCAATCGCATTTAAACAGTCATGTTAAGCTGCTGCGACATGCATGTCTCTTCCAAGGGACATTTAAACCGTCTTGGTAAGCTATTGCGACCTGCAAGCCTCTTCCAATGGGCATTTAAACCGTCTTGTTAAGCTACTGCGACCTGCATGTCTCTTCCAAGGGGCATTTAAACTGTCTTGGTAAGCTACTGCGACCTGCACGTCTCTTCCAAGGGCCATTTAAACCGTCTTGTTAAGCTACTGCGACCTGCAAGCCTCTTCCAAGGGGCATTTAAACCGTCTTGTTAAGCTACTGAGACCTGCACGTCTCTTCCAAGGGGCATTTAAACCATCTTGTTAAGCTACTGCGACCTGCACGTCTTTTCCAAGGGGCATTTAAACTGTCTTGTTAAGCTACGGCGACCTCCACCGCTCTTCCAAGGGGAATTTAAACCATCTTGTTAAGCTACTGCGACCTGCATGTCTCTTCCAAGGGGCATTTAATCCATCTTGTTAAGCTACTGCGACCTGCACGTCTTTTCCAAGGGACATTTAAATCATCTTGTTAAGCTGCTGCAACCTGCATGTCTCTTCCAAGGGTCATTTAAACTGTCTTGTTAAGCTACTGCTACCTCCACCGAACTTCCAAGGGGCATTTAAACCGTCTTGTTAAGCTACTGCGACCTGCACGTCTCTTCCAAGGGGCATTTAAACCGTCTTATTAAGCTACTGCGACCTGCAGGTCTCTACCAATGGGCATTTAACCCGTCTTGTTAAGCTACTGCGACTTCCACCGCTCTTCCAAGGGGCAAAAAATCCGTCTTGTTATGCTACTGCGACCTGCACGTCTCTTTCAAGTGGCATTTAAACCGTCTTGTTAAGCTACTGTGACATGCACGTCTCTTCCAAGGGGCACTTAAACTGTCTTGTTATGCTACTGCGACCTGCACGTCTCTTCCAAGGGGCATTTAAACTGTCTTGTTAAGTTACTGCGACCTGCACGTCTCTTCCAAGGGGCATTTAAACTGTCTTGTTAAGCTACTGCGACTTGCACGTCTCTTCCAACGGGCATTTAAACCGTCTTGTTAAGCTACTGCGACCTGCACGTCTCTTCCAATGGGCATTTAAACAGTCTTTTTAAGCTGCTGCGACCTGCATGTCTCTTCCAAGGGGCATTTAAACCGTCTTTTTAAGCTGCTGCGACCTGCATGTCTCTTCCAAGGGGCATTTAAACCGTCTTGTTAAGCTACTGCGACCTGCACGTCTCTCCCAAGGGGCATTTAAACCATCTTGTTAAGCTACTTGCACCTCCACCACTCTGCCAAGGGGCATTTAAACCATCTTGTTAAGCTACTGCGACCTGCATGTCTCTTGCAAAGGGGCATTTAAACCATTTTGTTAAGCTACTGCGACCTGCACGTCTCTTCCAAGGGGCATTTAAACCATCTTGTTATGCTACTGCGACCTGCACGTCTCTTCTAAGGGGCATTTAAACCGTCTTGTTAAGCTACTGCGACCTCCACCGCTCTTCCAAGGGGCATTTAAACCGTCTTGTTAATCTACTGCGACCTGCACGTCTCTTCCAAGGGCCATTTAAACCGTCTTGTTAAGCTACTGCGACCTGCATTTTTCTTCCAAGGGGCATTTAAACCTTCTTGTTAAGCTACTGCGACCTCCACCGCTCTTCCAAGGGGCATTTAAACCGTCTTGTTAATCTACTGCGACCTGCACGTCTCTTCCAAGGGCCTTTTAAACCGTCTTGGTAAGCTACTGCGACCTATAAGCCTCTTACAAGGGGCATTTAAAACGTCTTGTTAAGCTACTGCGACCTGCATGTCTCTTCCAAGCGGCATTTAAACCGTCTTGGTAAGCTACTGCGACCTCCACGTCTTTTCCAAGGGGCATTTAAACCGTCTTGTTAAGCTACTGCGACCTCCACCGCTCTTCCAAGGGGCATTTAAACCATCTTGTTAAGCTACTGCGACCTGCACGTCTCTTCCAAGAGGCATTTAAACCGTCTTGGTAAGCTACTGCGACTTGCAAGCCTCTTCTGAGGGGCATTTAAACCCTCTTGTTAAGCTACTGCGACCTCCACCGCTCTTCCAAGGGGCATTTGAACCATCTTGTTAAGCTACTGCGACCTGCACGTCTCTTCCAAGGGGCATTTAATCTGTCTTGTTAAGCTACTGCGACCTGAACGTCTTTTCCAATGGGCATTTAAACCGTCTTGTTAAGTTACTGCGACCTGCACGTCTCTTCAAAGGGGCATTTAAACCGTCTTATTAAGCTGCTGTGACCTGCACTTCTCTTCCAATGGGCATTTAAACCGTCTTGTTATGCTACTGCGACCTCCAACGATCTTCCAAGGGGCACTTAAACCGTCTTGTTAAGCTACTGCGACCTCCACCGCTCTTCCAAGTTGCATTTAAAGCGTCTTGTTAAGTTACTGTGACCTGCACGTCTCTTTCAAAGGGCATTTAAACTGTCTTGTTAAGCTACTGCGACTTCACGTCTCTTCCAAGGGACATTTAAACCATCTTGTTAAGCTACTGCGACCTGCACGTCTCTTCTAAGGGGCATTTAAACCATCTTGTTAAGCTCCTGCGACCTGCACGTCTCTTCCAATGGGCATTTAAACAGTCGTGTTAAGCTGCTGCAACCTGCATGTCTCTTCCAAGGGGCATTTAAACCGTCTTGGTAAGCTGCTACGACCTGCAAGCCTCTTCCAAGGGGCATTTAAACAGTCTTGGTAAGCTACTGCGACCTGCACGTCTCTTCCAAGGGCCATTTAAACCGTCTTGGTAAGCTACTGCGACCTGCAAGCCTCTTCCAAGGGGCATTTAAACCGTCTTGTTAAGCTACTGAGACCTGCACGTCTCGTCCAAGGGGCTTTTAAACCATCTTGTTAAGCTACTGCGACCTGCACGTCTTTTCCAAGGGGCATTTAAACCGTCTTGTTAAGCTACGGCGACCTCCACCGCTCTTCCAGGGGGCATTTAAACCATCTTGTTATGCTGCTGCGACCTGCATGTCTCTTCCAAGGGGCATTTAATCCATCTAGTTAAGCTACTGCGACCTGCACGTCTTTTCCAAGGGACATTTAAATCATCTTGTTAAGCTGCTGCGACCTGCATGTCTCTTCCAAGGGGCATTTAAACTGCCTTGTTAAGCTACTGCGACCTCCACCGAACTTCCAAGGGGCATTTAAACCGTCTTGTTAAGCTACTGCGACCTGCACGTCTCTTCCAAGGGGCATTTAAACCATCTTATCAGGCTACTGCGACCTGCACGTCTCTACCAATGGGCATTTAAACCGTCTTGTTAAGCTACTGCGACTTCCACCGCTCTTCTAAGGGGCATAAAAACCGTCTTGTTATGCTACTGCGACCTGCACGTCTCTTCCAAGTGGCATTTAAACCGTCTTGTTAAGCTACTGTGACATGCACGTCTCTTCCAAGGGGCACTTAAACTGTCTTGTTAAGTTACTGCGACCTGCACGTCTCTTCCAAGGGGCATTTAAACTGTCTTGTTAAGCTACTGCGACTTTCATGTCTCTTCCAACGGGCACTTAAACCGTCTTGTTAAGCTACTGCGACCTGCACGTCTCTTCAAAGGGGCATTTAAACCGTCTTATTAAGCTGCTGTGACCTGCACGTCTCTTCCAATGGGCATTTAAACCGTCTTGTTAAGCTACTGCGACCTCCAACGCTCTTCCAAGGAGCATTTAAACTGTCTTGTTAAGCTACTGCGACCTCCACCGCTCTTCCAAGTTGCATTTAAAGCGTCTTGTTAAGCTACTGTGACCTGCACGTCTCTTTCAAGGGGCATTTAAACTGTCTTGTTAAGCTACTGCGACTTCACGTCTCTTCCAAGGGGCATTTAAACCGTCTTGTTAAGCTACTGCGACCTGCACGTCTCTTCCAAGGGGCATTTAAACCATCTTGTTAAGCTCCTGCGACCTGCACGTCTCTTCCAATCGAATTTAAACAGTCGTGTTAAGCTGCTGCGACATGCATGTCTCTTCCAAGGGACATTTAAACCGTCTTGGTAAGCTATTGCGACCTGCAAGCCTCTTCCAAGGGGCATTTAAACCGTCTTGTTAAGCTACTGCGACCTGCACGTCTCTTTCAAGGGGCATTTAAACCGTCTTGGTAAGCTACTGCGACATGCACGTCTCTTCCAAGGGCCATTTAAACCGTCTTGTTAAGCTACTGCGACCTTCCAGCCTCTTCCAAGGGGCATTTCAACCGTCTTGTTAAGCTACTGAGACCTGCACGTCTCTTCCAAGGGGCATTTAAACCATCTTGTTAAGCTACTGCGACCTGCACGTCTTTTCCAAGGGGCATTTAAACCGTCTTGTTAAGCTACGGCGACCTCCACCGCTCTTCCAAGGGGCATTTAAACCATCTTGTTAAGCTACTGCGACCTGCATGTCTCTTCCAATGGGCATTTAATCCATCTTGTTAAGCTACTGCGACCTGCACGTCTTTTCCAAGGGACATTTAAATCATCTTGTTAAGCTGCTGCGACCTGCATGTCTCTTCCAAGGGGCATTTAAACTGTCTTGTTAAGCTACTGCGACCTCCGTCGAACTTCCAAGGGGCATTTAAACCGTCTTGTTAAGCTACTGCGACCTGCACGTCTCTTCCAAGGGGCATTTAAACCATCTTATTAAGCTACTGCGACCTGCACGTCTCTACCAATGGGCATTTAAACCGTCTTGTTAAGCTACTGCGACTTCCACCGCTCTTCTAAGGGGCATAAAAACCGTCTTGTTATGCTACTGCGACCTGCACGTCTCTTCCAAGTGGCATTTAAACCGTCTTGTTAAGCCACTGTGACATGCACGTCTCTTCCAAGGGGCACGTTAACTGTCTTGTTAAGTTACTGCGACCTGCACGTCTCTTCCAAGGGGCATTTAAACTGTCTTGTTAAGCTACTGCGACTTGCACGTCTCTTCCAACGGGCATTTAAACCGTCTTGTTAAGCTACTGCGAACTGCACGTCTCTTCAAAGGGGCATTTAAACCGTCTTATTAAGCTGCTGTGACCTGCACGTCTCTTCCAATGGGCATTTAAACCGTCTTGTTAAGCTACTGCTACCTCCAACGCTCTTCGAAGGGGCATTTAAACCGTCTTGTTAAGCTACTGCGACCTCCACCGCTCTTCCAAGTTGCATTTAAAGCGTCTTGTTAAGCTACTGTGACCTGAACGTCTCTTTCAAGGGGCATTTAAACTGTCTTGTTAAGCTACTGCGACTTCACGTCTCTTCCAAGGGGCATTTAAACCGTCTTGTTAAGCGACTGCGACCTGCACGTCTCTTCCAAGGGGCATTTAAACCATCTTGTTAAGCTCCTGCGACCTGCACGTCTCTTCCAATCGCATTTAAACAGTCATGTTAAGCTGCTGCGACATGCATGTCTCTTCCAAGGGACATTTAAACCGTCTTGGTAAGCTATTGCGACCTGCAAGCCTCTTCCAAGGGGCATTTAAACCGTCTTGTTAAGCTACTGCGACCTGCACGTCTCTTCCAAGGGGCATTTAAACCATCTTGTTAAGCTACTGCGACCTGCACGTCTTTTCCAAGGGACATTTAAACCGTCTTGTTAAGCTACGGCGACCTCCACCGCTCTTCCAAGGGGCATTTAAACCATCTTGTTAAGCTACTGCGACCTGCATGTCTCTTCCAAGGGGCATTTAATCCATCTTGTTAAGCTACTGCGACCTGCATGTCTCTTCCAAGGGTCATTTAAACCGTCTTATTAAGCTACTGCGACCTGCACCGAACTTCCAAGGGGCATTTAAACCGTCTTGTTAAGCTACTGCGACCTGCACGTCTCTTCCAAGGGGCATTTAAACCGTCTTATTAAGCTACTGCGACCTGCACGTCTCTACCAATGGGCATTTAAACCGTCTTGTTAAGCTACAGCGACTTACACCGCTCTTCCAAGGGGCAAAAAAACCGTCTTGTTATGCTACTGCGACCTGCACGTCTCTTCCAAGTGGCATTTAAACCGTCTTGTTAAGCTACTGTGACATGCACGTCTCTTCCAAGGGGCACTTAGACTGTCTTGTTAAGCTACTGCGACCTGCACGTCTCTTCCAAGGGGCATTTAAACTGTCTTGTTAAGTTACTGCGACCTGCACGTCTCTTCCAAGGGGCATTTAAACTGTCTTGTTAAGCTACTGCGACTTGCACGTCTCTTCCAACGGGCATTTAAACCGTCTTGTTAAGCTACTGCGACCTGCACGTCTCTTCCAAGGGCCATTTAAACCGTCTTGTTAAGCTACTGCGACCTGCATGTTTCTTCCAAGGGGCATTTAAACCTTCTTGTTAAGCTACTGCGACCTCCACCGCTCTTCCAAGGGGCATTTAAACCGCCTTGTTAATCTACTGCGACCTGCACGTCTCTTCCAAGGGCCATTTAAACCGTCTTGGTAAGCTACTGCGACCTATAAGCCTCTTACAAGGGGCATTTAAAACGTCTTGTTAAGCTAGTGCGACCTGCATGTCTCTTCCAAGCGGCATTTAAACCGTCTTGGTAAGCTACTGCGACCTCCACGTCTCTTTCAAGGGGCATTTAATCCGTCTTTTCAAGCTACTGCGACCTGCACGTCTTTTCCAAGGGGCATTTAAACCGTCTTGTTAAGCTACTGCGACCTGCACGTCTCTTCCAAGAGGCATTTAAACCGTCTTGGTAAGCTACTGCGACTTGCAAGCCTCTTCTAAGGGGCATTTAAACCCTCTTGTTAAGCTACTGCGACCTCCACCGCTCTTCCAAGGGGCATTTAAACCATCTTGTTAAGCTACAGCGACCTGCACATCTCTACCAAGGGGCATTTAAACCGTCTTGTTAAGCTACTGCGACCTGCACGTCTCTTCCAAGGGGCATTTAAACTGTCTTGTTAAGCTACTGCGACCTCCACCGCTCTTCCAAGGGGCATTTAAACCGTCTTGTTAAGCTACTGCGACCTGCATGTCTCTTCCAAGGGGCTTTTAAACCGTTTTGTTAAGCTACTGCGACTTTCACGTCTCTTCCAAGGGGTATTTAAACTGTCTTATTAAATTACTGTAACCTGCACCACTTTTCCAAGGGGCATTTGTACCGTCTAGTTAAGCTACTGCGACCTGCAAGCCTCTTCCAAGGGCATTTAAAACGTCTTGTTAAGCTACTGCGACCTGTATGTCTCTTCCAAGCGGCATTTAAACCGTCTTGTTAAGCTAATGCGACCTGCATGTCTCTTCCAAGGGGCATTTAAACGGCTTTGTTAACCTGCTGCGACCAGCATGTCTCTTCCAAGGGGCATTTAAACCGTCTTGTTAAGCTACAGCGACCTCCACCGAACTTCCAAGGGGCATTTAAACCGTCTTGTTAAGCTACTGCGACCTCCACTGCTCTTCCAAGGGGCATTTAATCTGTCTTGTTAAGCTACTGCGACCTGCACGTCTCTTCCAAGGGGCATTTAAAACGTCTTTTTTAGCTACTGCGACCTGCACGTCTCTTCCACGGGCCATTTAAACCGTCTTGGTAAGCTACTGCGACCTGCAAGCCTCTTCCAAGGGCATTTAAAACGTCTTGTTAAGCTACTGCGACCTGTATGTCTCTTCCAAGCGGCATTTAAACCATCTTGTTAAGCTAATGCGACCTGCACGTCTCTTCCAAAGGGCATTTAAACCATCTTGTTAAGCTACTGTAACCTGCACCTTTTCCAAGGGGCATTTAAACCGTCTTGTTAAACTACTGCGACCTGCACGTCTCTTCCAAGGGGCATTTAAACCGCTTTCTTAAGCTGCTGCGACCTGCATGTCTCTTCCAAGGGGCATTTAAACCGCTTTGTTAAGCTGCTGCGACCTGCATGTCTCTTCCAAGGGGCATTTAAACCGTCTTGTTAAGCTACTGCGACCTCCACTGCTCTTCCAAGGGGCATTTAATCTGTCTTGTTAAGCTACTGCGACCTGCACGTCTCTTCCAAGGGGCATTTAAAACGTCTTATTAAGCTACTGCGAACTGCACGTCTCTTCCAAGGGGCATTTAAACCGTCTTGTTAAGTTTCTACGACCTGCACGTCTCTTCCAAGGGGCATTTAAACCGTCTTGTTAAGCTACTGCGACCTGCATGTCTCTTCCAAGGGGCATTTAATCTGTCTTGTTAAGCTACTGCGACCTCCACCGCTCTGCCAAGGGGCATTTAAACCGTCTTGTTAAGCTACTGCGACCTGCACGTCTCTACCAAGGGGCATTTAAACCGTCTTGTTAAGCTACTGCGACCTGCACGTCTCTTCCAAGGGGCATTTAAACCATCTTGTTAAGCTACTGCGACCTGCACGTCTTTTCCAAGGGGCATTTAAACCGTCTTGTTAAGCTACGGCGACCTCCACCGCTCTTCCAAGGGGCATTTAAACCATCTTGTTAAGCTACTGCGACCTGCATGTCTCTTCCAAGGGGCATTTAATCCATCTTGTTAAGCTACTGCGACCTGCACGTCTTTTCCAAGGGACATTTAAATCATCTTGTTAAGCTGCTGCGACCTGCATGTCTCTTCCAAGGGTCATTTAAACCGTCTTATTAAGCTACTGCGACCTGCACCGAACTTCCAAGGGGCATTTAAACCGTCTTGTTAAGCTACTGCGACCTGCACGTCTCTTCCAAGGGGCATTTAAACCGTCTTATTAAGCTACTGCGACCTGCACGTCTCTACCAATGGGCATTTAAACCGTCTTATTAAGCTACAGCGACTTACACCGCTCTTCCAAGGGGCAAAAAAACCGTCTTGTTATGCTACTGCGACCTGCACGTCTCTTCCAAGTGGCATTTAAACCGTCTTGTTAAGCTACTGTGACATGCACGTCTCTTCCAAGGGGCACTTAGACTGTCTTGTTAAGCTACTGCGACCTGCACGTCTCTTCCAAGGGGCATTTAAACTGTCTTGTTAAGTTACTGCGACCTGCACGTCTCTTCCAAGGGGCATTTACACTGTCTTGTTAAGCTACTGCGACTTGCACGTCTCTTCCAACGGGCATGTAAACCGTCTTGTTAAGCTACTGCGACCTGCACGTCTCTTCCAAGGGGCATTTAAACCATCTTGTTAAGCTCCTGCGACCTGCACGTCTCTTCCAAGGGCCATTTAAACCGTCTTGTTAAGCTACTGCGACCTGCATGTTTCTTCCAAGGGGCATTTAAACCTTCTTGTTAAGCTACTGCGACCTCCACCGCTCTTCCAAGGGGCATTTAAACCGCCTTGTTAATCTACTGCGACCTGCACGTCTCTTCCAAGGGCCATTTAAACCGTCTTGGTAAGCTACTGCGACCTATAAGCCTCTACCAAGGGGCATTTAAACTGTCTTGTTAAGCTACTGCGACCTGCACGTCTCTTACAAGGGGCATTTATACCGTTTTGTTAAGCTACTGCGACTTTCACGTCTCTTCCAAGGGGCATTTACACCGTCTTGTTAAGCTACTGTAACCTGCACCACTTTTCCAAGGGTCATTTAAACCCTCTTGTTAAGCTACTGCGACCTGCACGTCTCTTCCAAGGGGCATTTAAACCGCTTTGTTAAGCTACTGCGACCTGCATGTCTCTTCCAAGGGGCATTTAATCTGTCTTGTTAAGCTACTGCGACCTGCACGTCTTTTCCAAGGGGCATTTAAACCGTCATGTTAATCTGCTGCGACCTGCATGTCTCTTCCAAGGGGCATTTAAACCGTCTGGTTAAGCTACAGCGACCTCCACCGTACTTCCAAGGGGCATTTAAACCGTCTTGTTAAGTTACTGCGACCTGCACGTCTCTTCAAAGGGGCATTTAAACCGTGTTATTAAGCTGCTGTGACCTGCACGTCTCTTCCAATGGTCATTTAAACCGTCTTGTTAAGCTACTGCGACCTCCAAAGCTCTTCCAAGGGGCATTTAAACCGTCTTGTTAAGCTACTGCGACCTCCACCGCTCTTCCAAGTTGCATTTAAAGCGTCTTGTTAAGCTACTGTGACCTGCACGTCTCTTTCAAGGGGCATTTAAACTGTCTTGTTAAGCTACTGCGACTTCACGTCTCTTCCAAGGGGCATTTAAACCGTCTTGTTAAGCTACTGCGACCTGCACGTCTCTTCCAAGGGGCTTTTAAACAATCTTGTTAAGCTCCTGCGACCTGCACGTCTCTTCCAATGGCCATTTACACAGTCTTGGTAAGCTACTGCGTCCTGCAAGCCTCTTCCAAGGGGCATTTAAACCGTCTTGGTAAGCTACTGCGACCTGCAAGCCTCTTCCAAGGGGCATTTAAACCGTCTTGTTAAGCTGCTGCGACCTGCATGTCTCTTCCAAGGGGCATTTAAACCATCTTGTTAAGCTGCTGCGACCTGCATGTCTCTTCCAAGGGGCATTTAAACCGTATTGGTAAGCTACTGCGACCTGCAAGCCTCTTCCAAGGGGCATTTAAACCGTCTTGGTAAGCTACTGCGACCTGCACGTCTCTTCCAAGGGGCATTTAAACCATCTTGTTAAGCTGCTGCGACCTGCATGTCTCTTCCAAGGGGCATTTAAACCGTCTTGGTAAGCTACTGCGACCTGCAAGCCTCTTCCAAGGGGCATTTAAACCGTCTTGGTAAGCTACTGCGACCTGCAAGCCTCTTCCAAGGGGCATTTAAACCGTCTTGTTAAGCTACTGCGACCTGCACGTCTCTTCCAAGGGGCATTTAAACCGTCTTGGTAAGCTACTGCGACCTGCACGTCTCTTCCAAGGGCCATTTAAACTGTCTTGCTAAGCTACTGCGACCTGCAAGCCTCTTCCAAGGGGCATTTAAACCGTCTTGTTAAGCTACTGAGACCTGCACGTCTCTTCCAAGGGGCATTTAAACCATCTTGTTAAGCTACTGCGACCTGCACGTCTTTTCCAAGGGGCATTTAAACCGTCTTGTTAAGCTACGGCGACCTCCACCGCTCTTCCAATGGGCATTTAAACCATCTTGTTAAGCTACTGCGACCTGCATGTCTCTTCCAAGGGGCATTTAATCCATCTTGTTAAGCTACTGCGACCTGCACGTCTTTTCCAAGGGACATTTAAATCTTGTTAAGCTGCTGCGACCTGCATGTCTCTTCCAAGGGGCATTTAAACTGTCTTGTTAAGCTACTGCTACCTCCACCGAACTTCCAAGGGGCATTTAAACCGTCTGGTTAAGCTACTGCGACCTGCACGTCTCTTCCAAGGGGCATTTAAACCGTCTTATTAAGCTACTGCGACCTGCACGTCTCTACCAATGGGCATTTAAACCGTCTTGTTAAGCTACTGCGACTTCCACCGCTCTTCCAAGGGGCATAAAAACCATCCTGTTATGCTACTGCGACCTGCACGTCTCTTCCAAGTGGCATTAAACCGTCTTGTTAAGCTACTGTGACATGCACGTCTCTTCCAAGGGGCACTTAAACTGTCTTGTTAAGCTACTGCGACCTGCACGTCTCTTCCAAGGGGCATTTATACTGTCTTGTTAAGTTACTGCAACCTGCACGTCTCTTCCAAGGGGCATTTAAACTGTCTTGTTAAGCTACTGCGACTTGCACGTCTCTTCCAACGGGCATTTAAACCGTCTTGTTAAGCTACTGCGACCTGCACGTCTCTTCAAAGGGGCATTTAATCCATCTTCTTAAGTTACTGCGACCTCCAACGCTCTTCCAAGGGGCATTTAAACCGCCTTGTTAAGCTACTGCGACCTGCACATCTCTTCCAAGGGGTATTTAAACCGTCTTGGTAAGCTACTGCGACCTGCACGTCTCTTCCAAGGGGCATTTAAACCATCTTGTTAAGCTAATGCGACCTGCACGTCTCTTCCAATGGGCATTTAAACCGTCTTTTTAAGCTGCTGCGACCTGCATGTCTCTTCCAAGGGGCATTTAAACCGTTTTGTTAAGCTACTGCGACCTCCACCGCTCTTCCAAGGGGCATTTAAACCGTCTTGTTAAGCTACTGCGACCTGCACGTCTCTCCCAAGGGGCATTTAAACCGTCTTGTTAAGCTACTTGCACCTCCACCACTCTTCCAAGGGGCATTTAAACCATCTTGTTAAGCTACTGCGACCTGCACGTCTCTTCCAAGGGGCATTTAAACCATCTTGTTATGCTACTGCGACCTGCACGTCTCTTCCAAGGGGCATTTAAACCTTCTTGTTAAGCTACTGCGACCTGCACGTCTCTTCCAAGGGGCATTTTAAACGTCTTGTTAAGCTACTGTGACCTGCATGGTTCTTCCAAGGGGCATTTAAACCTTCTTGTTAAGCTATTGCGACCTCCACCGCTCTTCCAAGGGGCATTTAAACCGTCTTGTTAAGCTACTGCGACCTGCACGTCTCTTCCAAGGGCCATTTAAACCGTCTTGTTAAGCTACTGCGACCTGCAAGCCTCTTCCAAGGGGCATTTAAAACGTCTTGTTAAGCTACTGCGACCTGCATGTCTCTTCCAAGCGGCATTTAAACCGTCTTGTTAAGCTAATGCGACCTGCACGTCTCTTCCAAGGGGCATTTAAACCATCTTGTTAGGCTACTGTGACCTGCACGTCTCTTCCAAGGGGCATTTAAACCGTCTTGGTAAGCTACTGCGAACTCCACGTCTCTTCCAAGGGGCATTTAATCCGTCTTGTTAAGCTACTGCGACCTGCACGTCTTTTCCAAGGGGCATTTAAACCATCTTGTTAAGCTACTGCGACCTCCTCCGCTCTTCCAAGGGGCATTTAAACCATCTTGTTAAGCTACTGCGACCTGCACGTCTCTTCCAAGAGGCATTGAAAACGTCTTGGTAAGCTACTGCGACTTGCAAGCCTCTTCTAAGGGGCATTTAAACCCTCTTGTTAAGCTACTGCGACCTACACGTCTCTTGCAAGGGGTATTTAAACCGTCTTGTTTAGCTACTGCGACCTGCACGTCTCTTCCAAGGGGCATTTAAACCGTCTTGTTAAGCTACTGCGACCTGCACGTCTCTTCCAAGGGGCATTTAAACTGTCTTGTTAAGCTACTGCGACCTCCACCGCTCTTCCAAGGGGCATTTAAACCGTCTTCTTAAGCTACTGCGACCTGCACGTCTCTTCCAAGGGGCTTTTAAACCGTTTTGTTAAGCGACTGCGAATTTCACGTCTCTTCCAAGGGGTATTTAAACCGTCTTGTTAAGCTACTGTAACCTGCACCACTTTTCCAAGGGGCATTTATACCGTCTAGTTAAGCTACTGCGACCTGTATGTCTCTTCCAAGCGGCATTTAAACCGTCTTGTTAAGCTAATGCGACCTGCATGTCTCTTCCAAGGGGCATTTGAACGGCTTTGTTAACCTGCTGCGACCAGCATGTCTCTTCCAAGGGGCATTTAAACCGTCTTGTTAAGCTACAGCGACCTCCACCGAACTTCCAAGGGGCATTTAAACCGTCTTGTTAAGCTACTGCGACCTCCACTGCTCTTCCAAGGGGCATTTAATCTGTCTTGTTAAGCTACTGCGACCTGCACGTCTCTTCCAAGGGGCATTGAAAACGTCTTTTTTAGCAACTGCGAACTGCACGTCTCTTCCAAGGGGCATTTAAACCATCTTGTTAAGCTTCTACGACCTGCACGTCTCTTCCAAGGGGCATTTAAACCGCCTTGTTAAGCTACTGCGACCTGCACGTCTCTTCCAAGGGGCATTTAAACCGTCTTGTTAAGCTACTGCGACCTGCACGTCTCTACCAAGGGGCATTTAAACTGTCTTGTTAAGCTACTGCGACCTGCACGTCTCTTACAAGGGGCATTTAAACCGTTTTGTTAAGCTACTGCGACTTTCACGTCTCTTCCAAGGGGCATTTAAACCGTCTTGTTAAGCTACTGTAACCTGCACCACTTTTCCAAGGGGCACTTAAACCGTCTTGTTAAGCTACTGCGACCTGCACGTCTCTTCCAAGGGGCATTTAAACCGCTTTGTTAAGCTACTGCGACCTGCACGTCTCTTCCAAGGGGCATTTAAACTGTCTTGTTAAGCTACTGCGACCTGCACGTCTTTTCCAAGGTGCATTTAAACCGTCTTGTTAAGCTGCTGCGACCTGCATGTCTCTTCCAAGGGGCATTTAAACCATCTTGTTAAGCTACAGCTACCTCCACCGTACTTCCAAGGGGCAATTAAACCGTCTTGGTAAGCTACTGCGAACTGCACATCTTTTCAAAGGGGCATTTAAACCGTCTTATTAAGCTGCTGTGGCCTACACGTCTCTTCCAAGGGGCATTTAAACCGTCTTGTTAAGCTATTGCGACCTCTACCGCTCTTCCAAGGGGCATTTAAACCATCTTGTTAAGCTACTGCGACCTGCACGTCTCTTTCAAGTTGCATTTAAACCATCTTGTTAAGCTACTGTGACCTGCACGTCTCTTCCAAGGGGCATTTAAACTGTCTTGTTAAGCTAATGCGACTTCACGTCTCTTCCAAGGGGCATTTAAACCGTCTTGTTAAGCTACTGCGACCTGCACGTCTCTTCCAAGGGGCATTTAAACTATCTTGTTAAGCTCCTGCGACCTGCACATCTCTTCCAATGGGCATTTAAACAGTCGGGTTAAGCTGCTGCGACCTGCATGTCTCTTCCAAGGGGCATTTAAACCGTCTTGGTTAGCTACTGCGACCTGCAAGCTTCTTCCAAGGGGCATTTAAACCGTCTTGTTAAGCTACTGTAACCTGCACCACTTTTCCAAGGGGCATTTAAACCATCTTGTTAAGCTACTGCGACCTGCACGTCTCTTCCAAGAGGCATTGAAAACGTCTTGGTAAGCTACTGCGACTTGCAAGCCTCTTCTAAGGGGCATTTAAACCCTCTTGTTAAGCTACTGCGACCTACACGTCTCTTGCAAGGGGTATTTAAACCGTCTTGTTTAGCTACTGCGACCTGCACGTCTCTTCCAAGGGGCATTTAAACCGTCTTGTTAAGCTACTGCGACCTGCACGTCTCTTCCAAGGGGCATTTAAACTGTCTTGTTAAGCTACTGCGACCTCCACCGCTCTTCCAAGGGGCATTTAAACCGTCTTCTTAAGCTACTGCGACCTGCACGTCTCTTCCAAGGGGCTTTTAAACCGTTTTGTTAAGCGACTGCGACTTTCACGTCTCTTCCAAGGGGTATTTAAACCGTCTTGTTAAGCTACTGTAACCTGCACCACTTTTCCAAGGGGCATTTATACCGTCTAGTTAAGCTACTGCGACCTGTATGTCTCTTCCAAGCGGCATTTAAACCGTCTTGTTAAGCTAATGCGACCTGCATGTCTCTTCCAAGGGGCATTTGAACGGCTTTGTTAACCTGCTGCGACCTGCACGTCTCTTCCAAAGGGCATTTAAACCGTCTTGGTTAGCTACTGCGACCTACAAGCCTCTTCCAAGGGGCATTTAAACCGTCTTGTTAAGCTACTGCGACCTGCACGTCTCTTCCAAGAGGCATTTAAACCATCTTGTTAAGCTACTGCGACCTGCACGTCTTTTCCAAGGGGCATTTAAACCGTCTTGTTAAGCTACTGCGACCTACAAGCCTCTTCCAAGGGGCATTTAAACCGTCTTGTTAAGCTACTGCGACCTGCACGTCTCTTCCAAGAGGCATTTAAACCATCTTGTTAATGTTAGAACCTTGCTCTTAGGTCTTTTTTTCCTTTGCTGGTCACATGACCTTGCTGGCCTATTTAATCCTGCTCCGCCCTTCTGGCTTTGCTGGACTTCATTGTATATCTACTTTCTAGCTAGCCTGTGCTCTGTATCTAACTCTGTTAGTTTGCTTGGTCTACGGACCTCTATGTTCTTTCTATTTTGTTTGTTCGTCTGTCTGCTACTATTTCTGTTAGGAGGTGTCCCATATTCCTCCCAGTCCTTAGTACTTGTAGGGATTCCCTCCCCACATCTATAGGTCTCCGTACAGACTAGATTAGGACTTTAGCAGGTCTGATCGCAGGATCAGGTCCCCTGTTACATCGTAGGGATTAAGCTGAGTTCTATCGTAGGGACAGATCTCCTCTCTTTCCTTAGCTTTGGTAGCAGAACATAACAGTTAAGCTACTGCGACCTGCACGTCTTTTCCAAGGGGCATTTAAACCGTCTTGTTAAGCTACTGCGACCTCCACCGCTCTTCCAAGGGGCATTTAAACCAATTTTGTTAAGCTACTGCGATTTGCATGTCTCTTCCAAGGGGCATTTAATCCATCTTGTTAAGCTACTGCGACCTGCACGTCTTTTCCAAGGGACATTTAAACCATCTTGTTAAGCTGCTGCGACCTGCATGTCTCTTCCAAGGGGCATTTAAACTGTCTTGATAAGCTGCTGCGACCTCCACCGAACTTCCAAGGGGCATTTAAACCATCGTGTTAAGCTACTGCGACCTGCACGTCTCTTCCAAGGGGCATGTAAACCGTCTTATTAAGCTACTGCTACCTGCACGTCTCTACCAATGGGCATTAAAACCGTCTTGTTAAGCTACTGCGACTTCCACCGCTCTTCCAAGGGGCATTTAAACCGTCTTGTTATGCTACTGCGACCTGCACGTCTCTTCCTAGTGGCATTTAAACCGTCTTGTTAAGCTACTGTGACCTGCACGTCTCTTCCAAGGGGCATTTAAACTGTCTTGTTAAGCTACTGCGACCTGCACGTCTCTTCCAAGGGGCATTTAAACCATCTTGGTTAGCTACTGCGACCTGCATGTCTCTTCCAAGGGCCATTTAAACCATCTTGTTAAGCTAATGCGACCTGCACGTCTTTTCCAAGGGGCATTTAAACCGTCTTGTTAAGCTACTGCGACCTCCACCGCTCTGCCAAGGGGCATTTAAACCATCTTGTTAAGCTACTGCGACCTGCATGTCTCTTCCAAGGGGCATTTAATCCATCTTGTTAAGCTACTGTGACCTGCACGTCTTTTCCAAGGGACATTTAAACCATCTTGTTAAGCTGCTGCGACCTGCATGTCTCTTCCAAGGGGCATTTAAACTGTCTTGTTAAGCTACTGCGAACTACACCGAACTTCCAAGGGGCATTTAAACCATCTTGTTAAGCTACTGCGACCTGCACGTCTCTTCCAAGGGGCATTTAAACCGTCTTATTAAGCTACTGCGACCTGCACGTCTCTTCCAAGGGGCATTTAAACTGTCTTGTTAAGTTACTGCGACCTGCACGTCTCTTCCAAAGGGCATTTAAACCGTCTTGTTAAGCTACTGCGACCTGCACGTCTCTTCCATGGGGCATTTAAACCATCTTGTTAAGCTCCTGCGACCTGCACGTCTCTTCCAATGGGAATTTAAACCGTCTTTTTAAGCTGCTGCGACCTGCATGTCTCTTCCAAGGGGCATTTAAACCGACTTGGTAAGCTACTGCGACCTGCAAGCCTCTTCCAAGGGGCATTAAAAACCATCTTGTTAAGCTACTGCGACCTGCACGTCTCTTCCAAGGGGCATTTAAACTGTCTTGTTAAGCTACTGCGACCTCCACCGCTCTTGCAAGGTGCTTTTAAACCGTCATTTTAAGCTACTGTGACCTGCACGTCTCTTCCAAGGGGCATTTAAACCGTCTTGTTAAGCTACTGCGACCTGCACGTCTCTTCCAAGAGGCATTTAAACCATTTTGTTAAGCTACTGCGACTTTCACGTCTCTTCTAAGGGGCATTTAAACAGTCTTGTTAAGCTACTGCGACCTGCACGTCTCTTCCAAGGGGCATTTAAACCGTCTTGGTTAGCTACTGCGACCTGAACGTCTCTTCCAAGGGCCATTTAAACCGTCTTGGTAAGCTACTGCGACCTACAAGCCTCTTCCAAGGGGCATTGAAACCGTCTTGTTAAGCTACTGCGACCTGCACGTCTCTTCCAAGGGGCATTTAAACCATCTTGTTAAGCTAATGCGACCTGCACGTCTTTTCCAAGGGGCATTTAAACCGTCTTGTTAAGCTACTGCGACCTCCACCGCTCTTCCAAGGGGCATTTAAACCATCTTGTTAAGCTACTGCAACCTGCATGTCTCTTCCAAGGGGCATTTAATCCATCTTGTTAAGCTACTGCGACCTGCACGTCTTTTCCAAGGGACATTTAAACCATCTTGTTAAGCTGCTGCGACCTGCATGTCTCTTCCAAGGGGCATTTAAACTGTCTTGTTAAGCTACTGCGAACTACACCAAACTTCCAAGGGGCATTTAAACCATCTTGTTAAGCTACTGCGACCTGCACGTCTCTTCCAAGGGGCATTTAAACTGTCTTGTTAAGTTACTGCGACCTGCACGTCTCTTCCAAGGGGCATTTAAACTGTCTTGTTAAGCTACTGCGACCTGCACGTCTCTTCCAAAGGGCATTTAAACCGTCTTGTTAAGCTACTGCGACCTGCACGTCTCTTCCATGAGGCATTTAAACCATCTTGTTAAGCTCCTGCGACCTGCACGTCTCTTCCAATGGGAATTTAAACCGTCTTTTTAAGCTGTTGCGACCTGCATGTCTCTTCCAAGGGGCATTTAAACCGTCTTGGTAAGCTACTGCGACCTGCAAGCCGCTTCCAAGGGGCATTAAAAACCATCTTGTTAAGCTACTGCGACCTGCACGTCTCTTTCAAGGGGCATTTAAACTGTCTTGTTAAGCTACTGCGACCTCCACCGCTCTTGCAAGGTGCTTTTAAACCGTCATTTTAAGCTACTGTGACCTGCTCGTCTCTTCCAAGGGGCATTTAAACCGTCTTGTTAAGCTACTGCGACCTGCACGTCTCTTCCAAGGGGCATTTAAACCATTTTTTTAAGCTACTGCGACTTTCACGTCTCTTCTAAGGGGCATTTAAACAGTCTTGTTAAGCTACTACGACCTGCACGTCTCTTCCAAACGGGCATTTAAACCGCTTTGTTAAGCTACTGCGACCTGCACGTCTTTTCCAAGGGGTATTTAAACCGTCTTGTTAAACTGCTGCTACCTGCATGTCTCTACCAAGGGGTATTTAAACCGTCTTGTTAAGCTACAGCGACCTCCACCGAGCTTCCAAGGGGCATTTAAACCGTCTTGGTTAGCTACTGCGACCTGCACGTCTCTTCCAAGGGGCATTTAAACCGTCTTATTAAGCTACTGCACCTGCACGTCTCTTCCAATGGGCATTTAAACAGTCTTGTTAAGCTACTGCGACCTCCACCGCTCTTCCAAGGGTCATTTAAACCGTCTTGTTAAGCTACTGCGACCTGCACGTCTTTTCCAAGGGGCATTTAAACCGTCTTGTTAAACTGCTGCTACCTGCATGTCTCTACCAAGGGTTATTTAAACCGTCTTGTTAAGCTACAGCGACCTCCACCGAGCTTCCAAGGGGCATTTGAACCGTCTTGTTAAGCTACTGCGACCTGCATGTCTCTTCCAAGGGGCATTTAAACCGTCTTATTAAGCTACTGCACCTGCACGTCTCTTCCAATGGGCATTTAAACAGTCTTGTTAAGCTACTGCGACCTCCACCGCTCTTCCAAGGGTCATTTAAACCGTCTTGTTAAGCTACTGCGACCTGCATGTCTCTTCCAAGGGGCATTTAATCTGTCTTGTTAAGCTACTGCGACCTCCACCGCTCTGCCAAGGGGCATTTAAACCGTCTTGTTAAGCTACTGCGACCTGCACGTCTCTACCAAGGGGCATTTAAACTGTGTTGCTAAGCTACTGCGACCTGCACGTCTCTTACAAGGGGCATTTAAACCGTTTTGTTAAGCTACTGCGACTTTCACGTCTCTTCCAAGGGGCATTTAAACGGTCTTGTTAAGCTACTGTAACCTTCACCACTTTTCCAAGGGGCATTTAAACCGTCTTGTTAAGCTACTGCGACCTGCACGTCTCTTCCAAGGGGCATTTAAAACGCTTTGTTAAGCTACTGCGACCTGCATGTCTCTTCCAAGGGGCATTTAATCTGTCTTGTTAAGCTACTGCGACCTGCACGTCTTTTCCAAGGGGCATTTAAACCGTCTTGTTAAGCTGCTGCGACCTGCATGTCTCTTCCAAGGGGCATTTAAACCGTCTTGTTAAGCTACTGCGACCTGCACGTCTATTGCAAGGGGTATTTAAACCGTCTTGTTAAGCTACTGCGACCTGCACGTCTCTTCCAAGGGGCATTTAAACCGTCTTGTTAAGCTACTGCGACCTGCAGGTGTCTTCCAAGGGGCATTTAAACTGTCTTGTTAAGCTACTGCGACCTCCACCGCTCTTCCAAGGGGCATTTAAACCGTCTTGTTAAGCTACTGCGACCTGCAGGTCCCTTCCAAGGGGCTTTTAAACCGTTTTGTTAAGCTATTGCGACTTTCACGTCTCTTCCAAGGGGCATTTAAACCGTCTTGTTAAGCTACTGTAACCTGCACCACTTTTCCAAGGGGCATTTAAACCGTCTTGTTAAGCTACTGCGACCTGCAAGCCTCTTCCAAGGGCATTTAAAATGTCTTGTTAAGCTACTGCGACCTGTATGTCTATTCGAAGCGGCATTTAAACAGTCTTGTTAAGCTAATGAGACCTGCACGTCTCTTCCAAGGGGCATTTAAACCATCTTGTTAAGCTACTGTAACCTGCACCACTTTTCCAAGGGGCATTTAAACCGTCTTGTTAAGCTACTGCGACCTGCATGTCTCTTCCAAGGGGCATTTAAACGGCTTTGTTAAGCTGCTGCGACCTGCATGTCTCTTCCAAGGGGCATTTAAACGGCTTTGTTAAGCTGCTGCGACCTGCATGTCTCTTCCAAGGGGCATTTAAACCGTCTTGTTAAGCTACTGCGACCTCCACCGAACTTCCAAGCGGCATCTAAACCGTCTTGTTTAACTACTGCGACCTCCACTGCTCTTCCAAGGGGCATTTAATCTGTCTTGTTAAGCTACTGTGACCTGCACGTCTCTTCCAAGGGGCATTTAAAACGTCTTATTAAGCTACTGCGAACTGCACGTCTCTTCCAAGGGGCATTTAAACCATCTTGTTAAGCTTCTACGACCTGCACGTCTCTTCCAAGGGTCATTTAAACCGTCTTGTTAAGCTACTGCGACCTGCATGTCTCTTCCAAGGTGCATTTAAACTGTCTTGTTAAGCTACTGCGACCTCCACCGCTCTGCCAAGGGGCATTTAAACCGTCTTGTTAAGCTACTGCGACCTGCACGTCTCTACCAAGGGGCATTGAAACTGTCTTGTTAAGCTACTGCGACCTGCACGTCTCTTACAAGAGGCATTTAAACCGTTTTGTTAAGCTACTGTGACCTTCATGTCTCTTCCAAGGTGCATTTAAACCGTCTTGTTAAGCTACTGTAACCTGCATCACTTTTCCAAGGGGCACTTAAACCGTCTTGTTAAGCTACTGCGACCTGCAGGTCTCTTCCAAGGGGCATTTAAACCGCTTTGTTAAGCTACTGCGAACTGCATGTCTCTTCCAAGGGGCATTTAAACCATCTTGTTAAGCTACTGCGACCTGCACGTCTTTTCTAAGGTGCATTTAAACCGTCTTTTTAAGCTGCTGCGACCTGCATGTCTCTTCCAAGGGGCATTTAAACCATCTTGTTAAGCTACAACTACCTCCACCGTACTTCCAAGGGGCAATTAAACCGTCTTGTTAAGCTACTGCGACCTGCACGTCTATTCCAAGGATCATTTAAACCGTCTTTTTAAGCTGCTGTGACCTGCACGTCTCTTCCAATGGGCATTTAAACCGTCTTGTTAAGCTAATGCGACCTCCATCGCTCTTCCAAGGTTCATTTAAACCGTCTTGTTAAGCTACTGCGACCTGCACGTCTCTTCCAAGTTGCATTTAAGCCGTCTTGTTAAGCTACTGTGACCTGCACGTCTCTTCCAAGGGGCATTTAAACTGTCCTGTTAAGCTACTGCGACTTCATGTCTCTTCCAAGGGGCATTTAAACCGTCTTGTTAAGCTACTGCGACCTGCACGTCTCTTCCAAGGGGCATTTAAACCATTTTTTTAAGCTACTGCGACTTTCACGTCTCTTCTAAGGGGCATTTAAACAGTCTTGTTAAGCTACTACGACCTGCACGTCTCTTCCAAACGGGCATTTAAACCGCTTTGTTAAGCTACTGCGACCTGCACGTCTTTTCCAAGGGGTATTTAAACCGTCTTGTTAAACTGCTGCTACCTGCATGTCTCTACCAAGGGGTATTTAAACCGTCTTGTTAAGCTACAGCGACCTCCACCGAGCTTCCAAGGGGCATTTAAACCGTCTTGGTAAGCTACTGCGACCTGCAAGCCTCTTCCAAGGGGCATTTAAACCGTCTTGTTAAGCTACTGCGACCTGCACGTCTCTTCCAAGGGGCATTTAAACCGTCTTGTTAAGATACTGCGACCTCCACCGCTCTTCCAAAGGGCATTTTAACCGTCTTGTTAGGCTACTGTGAGCTGCACGTCTCTGCCAAGGGGCATTTAAACCGTCATGTTAAACTACTGTGACCTCCTCTGCTCTTCCAAGGGGCATTTAAACCATCTTGTTATGCTACTGCGACCTGCACGTCTCTTCCAAGGGGCATTTAAACCTTCTTGTTAAGCTACTGCGACCTGCACGTCTCTTCCAAGGGGCATTTAAACCGTCTTGTTAAGCTACTGTAACCTCCACCACTTTTCCAAGGGGCATTTAAACCGTCTTGTTAAGCTACTGCGACCTGCACGTCTCTTCCAAGAGGAATTTAAACCGTCTTGTTAAGCTGCTGTGACCTGCATGTGTCTTCCAAGGGGCATTTAAACCTTCTTGTTAAGCTATTGCGACCTCCACCGCTCATCCAAGGGGCATTTAAACCGTCTTGTTAAGCTACTGCGACCTGGACGTCTCTTCCAAGGGGAATTTAAAAAGTCTTGTTAAGCTACTGCGACCTGCATGTCTTTTGCAAGCGGCATTTAAACCGTCTTGTTAAGCTAATGCGACCTGCACGTCTCTTCCAAGGGGCATTTAAACCATCTTGTTAGGTTAATGTGACCTGCACGTCTCTTCCAAGGGGCATTTAAACCGTCTTGGTAAGCTACTGCGACCTCCACGTCTCTTCCAATGGGCATTTAATCCGTCTTGTTAAGCTACTGCAACCTGCACGTCTTTTCCAAGGGGCATTTAAACCGTCTTGTTAAGCTACTGCGACCTCCACCGCTCTTCCAAAGGGCATTTAAACCATTTTGTTAAGCTAATGAGACCTGCACATCTCTTCCAAGGGGCATTTAAACCGTCTTGTTAAGCTACTGCGACCTGCACGTCTCTTCCAAGGGGCATTTAAACCGCTTTGTTAAGCTACTGCGACCTGCATGTCTCTTCCAAGGGGCATTTAAACCGTCTTGTTAAGCTACTGCGACCTGCACGTCTTTTCTAAGGTGCATTTAAACCGTCTTGTTAAGCTGCTGCGACCTGCATGTCTCTTCCAAGGGGCAGTTAAACCGTCTTGTTAAGCTACAGCTACCTCCACCGTACTTCCAAGGGGCAATTAAACCGTCTTGTTAAGCTACTGCGACCTGTATGTCTCTTCCAAGGGGCATTTAAACCGTCTTGTTAAGCTAATGCGACCTCCACCGCTCTTCCAAGGGGCATTTAAACCGTCTTGTTAAGCTACTGCGACCTGCACGTCTCTTCCAAGTTGCATTTAAGACGTCTTGTTAAGCTACTGTGACCTGCACGTCTATTCCAAGGGGCATTTAAAATGTCTTGTTAAGCTACTGCGACTTCACGTCTCTTCCAAGGGGCATTTAAACCGTCTTGTTAAGCTACTGCGACCTCCACCGCTCTTCCAAGGGGCATTTAAACCATCTTGTTAAGCTACTGCGACCTGCACGTCTCTTCCAAGAGGCATTTAAACTGTCTTGGTAAGCTACTGCGACCTGCAAGCCTCTTTTAAGGGGCATTTAAACCCTCTTGTTAAGCTACTGCGACCTGCACGTCTCTTGCAAGGGGTATTTAAACCGTCTTGTTAAGCTACTGCAACCTGCACGTCTCTTCCAAGGGGCATTTAAACCGTCTTGTTAAGCTACTGCGACCTGCACGTCTCTTCCAAGGGGCATTTAAACCATCTTTTTAAGCTACTGCGACCTGCACGTCTCTTCCAAGAGGCATTTAAACCGTCTTGTTAAGCTACTGCGACTTGCACGTCTCTTCCAAGGGGCATTTAAACCGTCTTGTTAAGCTACTGTAACCTCCACCACTTTTCCAAGGGGCATTTAAACCGTCTTGTTAAGCTACTGCGACCTGCACGTCTCTTCCAAGGGGCATTTAAACCGTCTTGTTAAGCTGCTGTGACCTGCATGTCTCTTCCAAGGGGCATTTCAACCTTCTTGTTAAGCTACTGCGACCTCCACCGCTCTTCCAAGGGGCATTTAAACCGTCTTGTTAAGCTACTGCGACCAGCACGTCTCTTCCAAGGGCCATTTAAACCATCTTGGTAAGCTACTGCGACCTGCAAGCCTCTTCCAAGGGGCATTTAAACCGTCTTGTTAAGCTACTGCGACCTGCACGTCTCTTCCAAGGGGCATTTAAACCATCTTGTTAAGCTACTGCGACCTGCACGTATCTTCCAAGTGGCATTTAAACCGTCTTGTTAAGCTAGTGCAACCTGCACGTCTCTTCCAAGGGGCATTTAAACCATCTTGTTAAGCTACTGCTACCTCCACTGCTCTTCCAAAGAGCATTTTAACCGTCTTGTTAGGCTACTGTGACCTGCACGTCTCTACCTAGGGGCATTTAAACCGTCTTGTTAAGCTACTGCGACCTCCTCTGCTCTTCCAAGGGGCATTTAAACCGTCTTGTTAAGCTACTGCGAACTGTACATCTCTTCCAAGGGGCATTTAAACAGTCTTGTTAAGCTTCTGCGACCTGCACGTCTCTTCCAAGGGGCATTTAAACTGTCTTGTTAAGATACTGCGACTTCCACCGCTCTTTCAAGGGGCATTTAAACCATCTTGTTAAGCTACTGCGACCTGCACGTCTCTTCCAAGGGGCATTTAAACCGATTTGTTAAGCTACTGCGACTTTCATGTCTCTTCCAAGGGGCATTTAAACAGTCTTGTTAAGCTACTGCGACCTGCACGTCTCTTCCAAGGGGCATTTAAACCGCTTTGTTAAGCTACTACGACCTGCATGTCTCTTCCAAGGGGCATTTAATCTCTCTTGTTAAGCTACTGCGACTTCCACCGCTCTTCCAAGGGGCACTTAAACCGTCTTGTTAAGCTACTGCGACCTGCACGTGTCTTCCAAGTTGCATTTAAACCGTCTAGTTAAGCTACTGGGACCTCCACCGAACTTCCAAGGGGCATTTGAACTGTCTTGTTAAGCTACTGCGACCTGCACGTCTCTTCCAAGGGGGATTTAAACCGTCTTATGAAGCTACTGCGACCTGCACGTCTCTTCCAATGGGCATTTAAACCGTCTTGTTAAGCTACTGCGACCTGCACGTCTCTTCCAAGGGGCATTTAAACCATCTTTTTAAGCTACTGCGACCTGCACGTCTCTTCCAAGAGGCATTTAAACCGTCTTGTTAAGCTACTGCGACTTGCAGGTCTCTTCCAAGGGGCATTAAAACCGTCTTGTTAAGCTACTGTAACCTCCACCACTTTTCCAAGGGGCATTTAAACCGTCTTGTTAAGCTACTGCGACCTGCACGTCTCTTCCAAGAGGCATTTAAACTGTCTTGGTAAGCTACTGCGACCTGCAAGCCTCTTTTAAGGGGCATTTAAACCCTCTTGTTAAGCTACTGCGACCTGCACGTCTCTTGCAAGGGGTATTTAAACCGTCTTGTTAAGCTACTGCGACCTGCATGTCTCTTCCAAGGGGCATTTAAACCGTCTTGTTAAGCTACTGCGACCTGCACGTCTCTTCCAAGGGGCATATAAACCATCTTTTTAAGCTACTGCGACCTGCACGTCTCTTCCAAGAGGCATTTAAACCGTCTTGTTAAGCTACTGCGACTTGCACGTCTCTTCCAAGGGGCATTTAAACCGTCTTGTTAAGCTACTGTAACCTCCACCACTTTTCCAAGGGGCATTTAAACCGTCTTGTTAAGCTACTGCGACCTGCACGTCTCTTCCAAGGGGCATTTAAACCGTCTTGTTAAGCTGCTGTGACCTGCATGTCTCTTCCAAGGGGCATTTCAACCTTCTTGTTAAGCTACTGCGACCTCCACCGCTCTTCCAAGGGGCATTTAAACCGTCTTGTTAAGCTACTGCGACCTGCACGTCTCTTCCAAGGGCCATTTAAACCATCTCGGTAAGCTACTGCAACCTGCAAGCCTCTTCCAAGGGGCATTTAAACCGTCTTGTTAAGCTACTGCGACCTGCACGTCTCTTCCAAGGGCCATTTAAACCATCTTGGTAAGCTACTGCGACCTGCAAGCCTCTTCCAAGGGGCATTTAAACCGTCTTGTTAAGCTACTGCGACCTGCACGTCTCTTCCAAGGGGCATTTAAACCATCTTGTTAAGCTACTGCGACCTGCACGTATCTTCCAAGTGGCATTTAAACCGTCTTGTTAAGCTAGTGCAACCTGCACGTCTCTTCCAAGGGGCATTTAAACCATCTTGTTAAGCTACTGCTACCTCCACTGCTCTTCCAAAGAGCATTTTAACCGTCTTGTTAGGCTACTGTGACCTGCACGTCTCTACCTAGGGGCATTTAAACCGTCTTGTTAAGCTACTGCGACCTCCTCTGCTCTTCCAAGGGGCATTTAAACCGTCTTGTTAAGCTACTGCGAACTGTACGTCTCTTCCAAGGGGCATTTAAACAGTCTTGTTAAGCTTCTGCGACCTGCACGTCTCTTCCAAGGGGCATTTAAACTGTCTTGTTAAGATACTGCGACTTCCACCGCTCTTCCAAGGGGCATTTAAACCATCTTGTTAAGCTACTGCGACCTGCACGTCTCTTCCAAGGGGCATTTAAACCGATTTGTTAAGCTACTGCGACTTTCATGTCTCTTCCAAGGGGCATTTAAACAGTCTTGTTAAGCTACTGCGACCTGCACGTCTCTTCCAAGGGGCATTTAAACCGCTTTGTTAAGCTACTGCGACCTGCATGTCTCTTCCAAGGGGCATTTAATCTGTCTTGCTAAGCTACTGCGACTTCCACCGCTCTTCCAAGGGGCATTTAAACCGTCTTGTTAAGCTACTGCGACCTGCACGTGTCTTCCAAGTTGCATTCATACCGTCTTGTTAAGCTACTGGGACCTCCACCGAACTTCCAAGGGGCATTTGAACTGTCTTGTTAAGCTACTGCGACCTGCATGTGTCTTCCAAGTTGCATTTAAACCGTCTTGTTAAGCTACTGGGACCTGCACGTCTCTTCCAAGGGGCATTTAAACCATCTTATGAAGCTACTGCGACCTGCACGTCTCTTCCAATGGGCATTTAAATCGTCTTGTTAAGCTACTGCGAATTCCACCGCTCTTCCAAGGGGCATTTAAACCGTCTTGTTAAGCTACTGCGACCTGCACGTGTCTTCCAAGTTGCATTTAAACCGTCTTGTTAAGCTACTGGGACCTGCACGTCTCTTCCAAGGGGCATTTAAACTGTCTTGTTAAGCTTCTGCGACCTGCACGTGTCTTCCAAGTTGCATTTAAACCGTCTTGTTAAGCTACTGCGACCTGCACGTCTCTTCCAAGGGGCATTTAAACCATCTTGTTAAGCTACTGCGACCTGCACGTCTCTTCCAATGGGCATTTAAACCGTCTTGTTAAGCTACTGCGACCTGCATGTCTCTTCCAAGGGCATTTAAACCGTCTTGTTAAGCTACTGCGACCTGCACGTCTCTTCCAAGGGCCATTTAAATCGTCTTGGTAAGCTACTGCGACCTGCAAGCCTCTTCCAAGGGGCATTTAAACAGTCTTGTTAAGCTACTGCGACCTGCACGTCTCTTCCAAGGGGCATTTAAACCATCTTGTTAAGCTACTGCGACCTGCGCGTCTCTTCCAAGGGGCATTTAAACCATCTTGTTAGGTTACTGTGACCTGCACGTGTCTTCCAAGGGGCATTTAAACCATCTTGGTAAGCTACTGCGACCTCCACGTCTCTTCCAATGGGCATTTAATCCGTCTTGTTAAGCTACTGCAACCTGCACGTCTTTTCCAAGGGGCATTTAAACCGTCTTGTTAAGCTACTGCGACCTCCACCGCTCTTCCAAGGGGCATTTAAACCATCTTGTTAAGCTACTGAGACCTGCACGTCTCTTCGAAGAGGCATTTAAATCATCTTAGTAAGCTACTGCTACCTGCAAGCCTCTTCTAATAGGCATTTAAACCCTCTTGTTAAGCTACTGCGACCTGCAAGTCTCTTGCAAGGGGCATTTAAACTGTCTTGTTAAGCTACTGCGACCTGCACGTCTGTTGCAAGGGGCATTTAAACCGTCTTGTTAAGCTACTGCGACCTGCACGTCTCTTCCAAGGGCCATTTAAACCGTCTTGGTAAGCTACTGCAACCTGCAAGCCTCTTCCAAGGGGCATTTAAAACGTCTTGTTAAGCTACTGCGACCTGCATGTCTCTTCCAAGCGGCATTTAAACCGTCTTGTTAAGCTAATGCGACTTGCACATCTCTTCCAAGGGGCATTTAAACCGTCTTGGTAAGCTACTGCGACCTCCACGTCTCTTCCAAGGGGCATTTAATCCGTCTTGTTAAGCTACTGCGACCTGCACGTCTTTTCCAAGGGGCATTTAAACCGTCTTGTTAAGCTACCGCTACCTCCACCGCTCTTCCAAGGGGCATTTAAACCATCTTGTTAAGCTACTGCGACCTGCACGTCTCTTCCAAGATGCTTTTAAACCGTCTTGGTAACCTACTGCGACCTGCAAGCGTCTTCTAAGGGGCATTTAAACCCTCTTGTTAAGCTACTGCGACCTGCACGTCTATTCCAAGGGGCATTTAAACTGTCTTGTTAAGCTACTGCGACTTCACGTCTCTTCCAAGGGGAATTTAAACCGTCTTGTTAAGCTACTGCGACCTGCACGTCTCTTCCAAGGGCCATTTAAACCATCTTGGTAAGCTACTGCGACCTGCAAGCCTCTTCCAAGGGGCATTTAAACCGTCTTGTTAAGCTACTGCGACCTGCACGTCTCTTCCAAGGGGCATTTAAACCATCTTGTTAAGCTACTGCGACCTGCACGTATCTTCCAAGTGGCATTTAAACCGTCTTGTTAAGCTAGTGCAACCTGCACGTCTCTTCCAAGGGGCATTTAAACCATCTTGTTAAGCTACTGCTACCTCCACTGCTCTTCCAAAGAGCATTTTAACCGTCTTGTTAGGCTACTGTGACCTGCACGTCTCTACCTAGGGGCATTTAAACCGTCTTGTTAAGCTACTGCGACCTCCTCTGCTCTTCCAAGGGGCATTTAAACCGTCTTGTTAAGCTACTGCGAACTGTACATCTCTTCCAAGGGGCATTTAAACAGTCTTGTTAAGCTTCTGCGACTTGCACGTCTCTTCCAAGGGGCATTTAAACTGTCTTGTTAAGATACTGCGACTTCCACCGCTCTTCCAAGGGGCATTTAAACCATCTTGTTAAGCTACTGCGACCTGCACGTCTCTTCCAAGGGGCATTTAAACCGATTTGTTAAGCTACTGCGACTTTCATGTCTCTTCCAAGGGGCATTTAAACAGTCTTGTTAAGCTACTGCGACCTGCACGTCTCTTCCAAGGGGCATTTAAACCGCTTTGTTAAGCTACTGCGACCTGCATGTCTCTTCCAAGGGGCATTTAATCTGTCTTGTTAAGCTACTGCGACTTCCACCGCTCTTCCAAGGGGCACTTAAACCGTCTTGTTAAGCTACTGCGACCTGCACGTGTCTTCCAAGTTGCATTTAAACCGTCTAGTTAAGCTACTGGGACCTCCACCGAACTTCCAAGGGGCATTTGAACTGTCTTGTTAAGCTACTGCGACCTGCACGTCTCTTCCAAGGGGCATTTAAACCGTCTTATGAAGCTACTGCGACCTGCACGTCTCTTCCAATGGGCATTTAAACCGTCTTGTTAAGCTACTGCGACCTGCACGTCTCTTCCAAGGGGCATTTAAACCATCTTTTTAAGCTACTGCGACCTGCACGTCTCTTCCAAGAGGCATTTAAACCGTCTTGTTAAGCTACTGCGACTTGCACGTCTCTTCCAAGGGGCATTAAAACCGTCTTGTTAAGCTACTGTAACCTCCACCACTTTTCCAAGGGGCATTTAAACCGTCTTGTTAAGCTACTGCGACCTGCACGTCTCTTCCAAGAGGCATTTAAACTGTCTTGGTAAGCTACTGCGACCTGCAATCCTCTTTTAAGGGGCATTTAAACCCTCTTGTTAAGCTACTGCGACCTGCACGTCTCTTGCAAGGGGTATTTAAACCGTCTTGTTAAGCTACTGCGACCTGCACGTCTCTTCCAAGGGGCATTTAAACCGTCTTGTTAAGCTACTGCGACCTGCACGTCTCTTCCAAGGGGCATATAAACCATCTTTTTAAGCTACTGCGACCTGCACGTCTCTTCCAAGAGGCATTTAAACCGTCTTGTTAAGCTACTGCGACTTGCACGTCTCTTCCAAGGGGCATTTAAACCGTCTTGTTAAGCTACTGTAACCTCCACCACTTTTCCAAGGGGCATTTAAACCGTCTTGTTAAGCTACTGCGACCTGCACTTCTCTTCCAAGGGGCATTTAAACCGTCTTGTTAAGCTGCTGTGACCTGCATGTCTCTTCCAAGGGGCATTTCAACCTTCTTGTTAAGCTACTGCGACCTCCACCGCTCTTCCAAGGGGCATTTAAACCGTCTTGTTAAGCTACTGCGACCTGCACGTCTCTTCCAAGGGCCATTTAAACCATCTTGGTAAGCTACTGCGACCTGCAAGCCTCTTCCAAGGGGCATTTAAACCGTCTTGTTAAGCTACTGCGACCTGCACGTCTCTTCCAAGGGCCATTTAAACCATCTTGGTAAGCTACTGCGACCTGCAAGCCTCTTCCAAGGGGCATTTAAACCGTCTTGTTAAGCTACTGCGACCTGCACGTCTCTTCCAAGGGGCATTTAAACCATCTTGTTAAGCTACTGCGACCTGCACGTATCTTCCAAGTGGCATTTAAACCGTCTTGTTAAGCTAGTGCAACCTGCACGTCTCTTCCAAGGGGCATTTAAACCATCTTGTTAAGCTACTGCTACCTCCACTGCTCTTCCAAAGAGCATTTTAACCGTCTTGTTAGGCTACTGTGACCTGCACGTCTCTACCTAGGGGCATTTAAACCGTCTTGTTAAGCTACTGCGACCTCCTCTGCTCTTCCAAGGGGCATTTAAACCGTCTTGTTAAGCTACTGCGAACTGTACGTCTCTTCCAAGGGGCATTTAAACAGTCTTGTTAAGCTTCTGTGACCTGCACGTCTCTTCCAAGGGGCATTTAAACTGTCTTGTTAAGATACTGCGACTTCCACCGCTCTTCCAAGGGGCATTTAAACCATCTTGTTAGGCTACTGCGACCTGCACGTCTCTTCCAAGGGGCATTTAAACCGATTTGTTAAGCTACTGCGACTTTCATGTCTCTTCCAAGGGGCATTTAAACAGTCTTGTTAAGCTACTGCGACCTGCACGTCTCTTCCAAGGGGCATTTAAACCGCTTTGTTAAGCTACTGCGACCTGCATGTCTCTTCCAAGGGGCATTTAATCTGTCTTGTTAAGCTACTGCGACTTCCACCGCTCTTCCAAGGGGCATTTAAACCGTCTTGTTAAGCTACTGCGACCTGCACGTGTCTTCCAAGTTGCATTCATACCGTCTTGTTAAGCTACTGGGACCTCCACCGAACTTCCAAGGGGCATTTGAACTGTCTTGTTAAGCTACTGCGACCTGCACGTGTCTTCCAAGTTGCATTTAAACCGTCTTGTTAAGCTACTGGGACCTGCACGTCTCTTCCAAGGGGCATTAAAACCATCTTATGAAGCTACTGCGACCTGCACGTCTCTTCCAATGGGCATTTAAATCGTCTTGTTAAGCTACTGCGACTTCCACCGCTCTTCCAAGGGGCATTTAAACCGTCTTGTTAAGCTACTGCGACCTGCACGTGTCTTCCAAGTTGCATTTAAACCGTCTTGTTAAGCTACTGGGACCTGCACGTCTCTTCCAAGGGGCATTTAAACTGTCTTGTTAAGCTTCTGCGACCTGCACGTGTCTTCCAAGTTGCATTTAAACCGTCTTGTTAAGCTACTGCGACCTGCACGTCTCTTCCAAGGGGCATTTAAACCATCTTGTTAAGCTACTGCGACCTGCACGTCTCTTCCAATGGGCATTTAAACCGTCTTGTTAAGCTACTGCGACCTGCATGTCTCTTCCAAGGGCATTTAAACAGTCTTGTTAAGCTACTGCGACCTGCACGTCTCTTCCAAGGGGCATTTAAACCATCTTGTTAAGCTACTGCGACCTGCACGTCTCTTCCAAGGGGCATTTAAACCATCTTGTTAGGTTACTGTGACCTGCACGTGTCTTCCAAGGGGCATTTAAACCATCTTGGTAAGCTACTGCGACCTCCACGTCTCTTCCAATGGGCATTTAATCCGTCTTGTTAAGCTACTGCAACCTGCACGTCTTTTCCAAGGGGCATTTAAACCGTCTTGTTAAGCTACTGCGACCTCCACCGCTCTTCCAAGGGGCATTTAAACCATCTTGTTAAGCTACTGAGACCTGCACGTCTCTTCGAAGAGGCATTTAAACCATCTTAGTAAGCTACTGCTACCTGCAAGCCTCTTCTAATAGGCATTTAAACCCTCTTGTTAAGCTACTGCGACCTGCAAGTCTCTTGCAAGGGGCATTTAAACTGTCTTGTTAAGCTACTGCGACCTGCACGTCTGTTGCAAGGGGCATTTAAACCGTCTTGTTAAGCTACTGCGACCTGCACGTCTCTTCCAAGGGCCATTTAAACCGTCTTGGTAAGCTACTGCAACCTGCAAGCCTCTTCCAAGGGGCATTTAAAACGTCTTGTTAAGCTACTGCGACCTGCATGTCTCTTCCAAGCGGCATTTAAACCGTCTTGTTAAGCTAATGCGACCTGCACATCTCTTCCAAGGGGCATTTAAACCGTCTTGGTAAGCTACTGCGACCTCCACGTCTCTTCCAAGGGGCATTTAATCCGTCTTGTTAAGCTACTGCGACCTGCACGTCTTTTCCAAGGGGCATTTAAACCGTCTTGTTAAGCTACCGCTACCTCCACCGCTCTTCCAAGGGGCATTTAAACCATCTTGTTAAGCTACTGCGACCTGCACGTCTCTTCCAAGATGCTTTTAAACCGTCTTGGTAACCTACTGCGACCTGCAAGCGTCTTCTAAGGGGCATTTAAACCCTCTTGTTAAGCTACTGCGACCTGCACGTCTATTCCAAGGGGCATTTAAACTGTCTTGTTAAGCTACTGCGACTTCACGTCTCTTCCAAGGGGCATTTAAACCGTCTTGTTAAGCTACTGCGACCTCCACCGCTCTTCCAAGGGGCATTTAAACCATCTTGTTAAGCTACTGCGACCTGCACGTCTCTTCCAAGAGGCATTTAAACTGTCTTGGTAAGCTACTGCGACCTGCAAGCCTCTTTTAAGGGGCATTTAAACCCTCTTGTTAAGCTACTGTGACCTGCACGTCTCTTGCAAGGGGTATTTAAACCGTCTTGTTAAGCTACTGCAACCTGCACGTCTCTTCCAAGGGCCATTTAAACCGTCTTGTTAAGCTACTGCGACCTGCACGTCTCTTCCAAGGGGCATTTAAGCGATCTTTTTAAGCTACTACGACCTGCACGTCTCTTCCAAGAGGCATTTAAACCGTCTTGTTAAGCTACTGCGACTTGCACGTCTCTTCCAAGAGGCATTTAAACTGTCTTGTTAAGCTACTGCGACTTGCACGTCTCTTCCAAGGGGCATTTAAACGATCTTTTTAAGCTACTGCGACCTGCACGTCTCTTCCAAGAGGCATTTAAACCGTCTTGTTAAGCTACTGCGACTTGCACGTCTCTTCCAAGGGGCATTTAAACCGTCTTGTTAAGCTACTGTAACCTCCACCACTTTTCCAAGGGGCATTTAAACCATCTTGTTAAGCTGCTGTGACCTGCATGTCTCTTCCAAGGGTCATTTCAACCTTCTTGTTAAGCTACTGCGACCTCCACCGCTCTTCCAAGGGGCATTTAAACCGTCTTGTTAAGCTACTGCGACCTTCACGTCTCTTCCAAGGGCCATTTAAACCATCTTGGTAAGCTACTGCGACCTGCAAGCCTCTTCCAAGGGGCATTTAAACCGTCTTGTTAAGCTACTGCGACCTGCACGTCTCTTCCAAGGGGCATTTAAACCGTCTTGTTAAGCTACTGCGACCTGCACGTATCTTCCAAGTAGCATTTAAACCGTCTTGTTAAGCTAGTGCAACCTGAACGTCTCTTCCAAGGGGCATTTAAACCATATTGTTAAGCTACTGCTACCTCCACTGCTCTTCCAAAGATCATTTTAACGGTCTTGTTAGGCTACTGTGACCTGCACGTCTCTACCTAGGGGCATTTAAACCGTCTTGTTAAGCTACTGCGACCTCCTCTGCTCTTCCAAGGGGCATTTAAACCGTCTTGTTAAGCTACTGCGAACTGTACGGCTCTTCCAAGGGACATTTAAACAGTCTTGTTAAGCTTCTGCGACCTGCACGTCTCTTCCAAGGGGCATTTAAACCGTCTTGTTAAGCTACTGCGACCTGCATGTCTCTTCCAAGGGGCATTTAAATTGTCTTGTTAAGATACTGCGACCTCCACCGCTCTGCCAAGGGGCATTTAAACCATCTTGTTAAGCTACTGCGACCTGCAAGTCTCTTCCAAGGGGCATTTAAACCGATTTGTTAAGCTACTGCGACTTTCATGTCTCTTCCAAGGGGCATTTAAACAGTCTTGTTAAGCTACTGCGACCTGCACGTCTCTTCCAAGGGGCATTTAAACCGCTTTGTTAAGCTACTGCGACCTGCATGTCTCTTCCAAGGGGCATTTAATCTGTCTTGTTAAGCTACTGCGACCTGCATGTCTTTTCCAAGGGGCATTTAAACCGTCTTGTTAAGGTACAGCGACCTCCACCGAACTTCCAAGGGGCATTTGAACCGTCTTGTTAAGCTACTGCGACCTGCACGTCTCTTCCAAGGGGCATTTAAACCGTCTTGTTAAGCTACTGCGACTTCCACCGCTCTTCCAAGGGGCATTTAAACCGTCTTGTTAAGCTACTGCGACCTGCACGTGTCTTCCAAGTTGCATTTAAACCGTCTTGTTAAGCTACTGGGAGCTGCACGTCTCTTCCAAGGGGCATTTAAACTGTCTTGTTAAGCTTCTGCGACCTGCACGTGTCTTCTAAGTTGCATTTAAACCGTCTTGTTAAGCTACTGCGACCTGCACGTCTCTTCCAAGGGGCATTTAAACCATCTTGTTAAGCTACTGCGACCTGCACGTCTCTTCCAATGGGCATTTAAACCGTCTTGTTAAGCTACTGCGACCTGCATGTCTCTTCCAAGGGGCATTTAAACCGTCTTGTTTAGCTACTGCGACCTGCACGTCTCTTCCAAGGGCCATTTAAATCGTCTTGGTAAGCTACTGCGACCTGCAAGCCTCTTCCAAGGGGCATTTAAACCGTCTTGTTAAGCTACTGCGACCTGCACGTCTCTTCCAAGGGGCATTTAAACCATCTTGTTAAGCTACTGCGACCTGCACGTCTCTTCCAAGGGGCATTTAAACCATCTTGTTAGGTTACTGTGACCTGCACGTCTCTTCCAAGGGGCATTTAAACCGTCTTGGTAAGCTACTGCGACCTCCACGTCTCTTCCAATGGGCATTTAATCCGTCTTGTTAAGCTACTGCAACCTGCACGTCTTTTCCAAGGGGCATTTAAACCGTCTTGTTAAGCTACTGCGACCTCCACCGCTCTTCCAAGGGGCATTTAAACCATCTTGTTAAGCTACTGAGACCTGCACGTCTCTTCGAAGAGGCATTTAAACCGTCTTAGTAAGCTACTGCTACCTGCAAGCCTCTTCTAATAGGCATTTAAACCCTCTTGTTAAGCTACTGCGACCTGCACGTCTCTTGCAAGGGGCATTTAAACCGTCTTGTTAAGCTACTGCGACCTGCACGTCTCTTGCAAGGGGCATTTAAACCGTCTTGTTAAGCTACTGCGACCTGCACGTATCTTCCAAGGGCCATTTAAACCGTCTTGGTAAGCTACTGCGACCTGCAAGCCTCTTCCAAGGGGCATTTAAAACGTCTTGTTAAGCTACTGCGACCTGCATGTCTCTTCCAAGCGGCATTTAAACCGTCTTGTTAAGCTAATGCGACCTGCACATCTCTTCCAAGGGGCATTTAAACCATCTTGTTAGGCTACTGTGACCTGCACGTCTCTTCCAAGGGGCATTTAAACCGTCTTGGTAAGCTACTGCGACCTCCACGTCTCTTACAAGGGGCATTTAATCCGTCTTGTTAAGCTACTGCGACCTGCACGTCTTTTCCAAGGGGCATTTAAACCGTCTTGTTAAGCTACCGCTACCTCCACCGCTCTTCCAAGGGGCATTTAAACCATCTTGTTAAGCTACTGCGATCTGCACGTCTCTTCCAAGATGCTTTTAAACCGTCTTGGTAAGCTACTGCGACCTGCAAGCGTCTTCTAAGGGGCATTTAAACCCTCTTGTTAAGCTACTGCGACCTGCACTTCTCTTGCAAGGGGTTTTTAAACCGTCTTGTTAAGCTACTGCGACCTGCAATTCTCTTCCAAGGGGCATTTAAACAGTCTTTTTAAGCTACTGCGACCTGCACGTCTCTTCCAAGGGGCATTTAAACCATCTTTTTAAGCTACTGAGACCTGCTTGTCTCTTCCAAGGGGCATTTAAACCGTCTTGTTAAGCTTCTGCGACTTGCACGTCTCTTCCAAGGGGCATTTAAACCATCTTGTTTAGCAACTGTAACCTCCACCACTTTTCCAAGGGGCATTTAAACCGTCTTGTTAAGCTACTGCGACCTGCACGTCTCTTCCAAGGGGCATTTAAACCATCTTGTTAAGCTGCTGTGACCTGCATGTCTCTTCCAAGGGGCATTTAAACCTTCTTGTTAAGCTACTGCGACCTCCACCGCTCTTCCAAGGGGCATTTAAACCGTCTTGTTAAGCTACTGCGACCTGCACGTCTCTTCCAAGGGCCATTTAAACCGTCTTGGTAAGCTACTGCGACCTGCAAGCCTCTTTCAAGGGGCATTTAAACCGTCTTGTTAAGCTACTGCGACCGGCACGTCTCTTCCAAGGGGCATTTAAACCGTCTTGTTAAGCTACTGCGACCTGCACGTTTCTTCCAAGCGGCATTTAAACCGTCTTGTTAAGCTAATGCGACCTGCACGTCTCTTCCAAGGGGCATTTGAACCATCTTGTTAAGCTACTGCTACCTCCACCTCTCTTCCAAAGGGCATTTTAACCGTCTTGTTAGGCTACGGTGACCTGCACGTCTCTACGTAGGGGCATTTAAACCGTCTTGTTAAGCTACTGCGACCTCCTCTGCTCTTCCAAGGGGCATTTAATCTGTCTTTTTAAGCTACTGCGACCTGCACGTCTCTTCCAAGGGGCATTTAAACCGTCTTGTTAAGCTACTGCGAACTGCACGTCTCTTCCAAGGGGCATTTAAACCGTCTTGTTAAGCTTCTACGACCTACACGTCTCTTCCAAGGGGTATTTAAACCATCTTGTTAAGCTAATGCTACCTGCATGTCTCTTCCAAGGGGCATTTAAACTGTCTTGTTAAGCTACTGCGACCTCCACCGCTCTGCCAAGGGGCATTTAAACCCTCTTGTTAAGCTACTGCGACCTGCACTTCTCTTCCAAGGGGCATTTAAACTGTCTTGTTAAGCTACTGCGACCTCCACCGCTCTTCCAAGGCGCTTTAAAACCGTAATTTTAAGCTACTGTGACCTGCACGTCTCTTCCAAGGGGCATTTAAACCGTCTTGTTAAGCTACTGCGACCTGCACGTCTCTTCCAAGGGGCATTTAAACCGTTTTGTTAAGTTACTGCGACTTTCACGTCTCTTCCAATGGGCATTTAATCCGTCTTGTTAAGCTACTGCAACCTGCACGTCTTTTCCAAGGGGCATTTAAGCCGTCTTGTTAAGCTACTGCGACCTCCACCGCTCTTCCAAGGGGCATTTAAACCATCTTGTTAAGCTACTGAGACCTGCACGTCTCTTCGAAGAGGCATTTAAACCGTCTTAGTAAGCTACTGCTACCTGCAAGCCTCTTCTAATAGGCATTTAAACCCTCTTGTTAAGCTACTGCGACCTGCACGTCTCTTGCAAGGGGCATTTAAACCGTCTTGTTAAGCTACTGCGACCTGCACGTCTCTTGCAAGGGGCATTTAAACCGTCTTGTTAAGCTACTGCGACCTGCACGTCTCTTCCAAGGGCCATTTAAACCGTCTTGGTAAGCTACTGCGACCTGCAAGCCTCTTCCAAGGGGCATTTAAAACGTCTTGTTAAGCTACTGCGACCTGCATGTCTCTTCCAAGCGGCATTTAAACCGTCTTGTTAAGCTAATGCGACCTGCACATCTCTTCCAAGGGGCATTTAAACCATCTTGTTAGGCTACTGTGACCTGCACGTCTCTTCCAAGGGGCATTTAAACGGTCTTGGTAAGCTACTGCGACCTCCACGTCTCTTACAAGGGGCATTTAATCCGTCTTGTTAAGCTACTGCGACCTGCACGTCTTTTCCAAGGGGCATTTAAACCGTCTTGTTAAGCTACCGCTACCTCCACCGCTCTTCCAAGGGGCATTTAAACCGTCTTGTTAGGCTACTGTGACCTGCACGTCTCTTCCAAGGGGCATTTAAACGGTCTTGTTAAGCTACTGCGACCTGCACGTCTCTTCCAAGGGCCATTTAAACCATCTTGGTAAGCTACTGCGACCTGCAAGCCTCTTTCAAGGGGCATTTAAACCGTCTTGTTAAGCTACTGCGACCGGCACGTCTCTTCCAAGGGGCATTTAAACCGTCTTGTTAAGCTACTGCGACCTGCACGTTTCTTCCAAGCGGCATTTAAACCGTCTTGTTAAGCTAATGCGACCTGCACGTCTCTTCCAAGGGGCATTTGAACCATCTTGTTAAGCTACTGCTACCTCCACCTCTCTTCCAAAGGGCATTTTAACCGTCTTGTTAGGCTACGGTGACCTGCACGTCTCTACGTAGGGGCATTTAAACCGTCTTGTTAAGCTACTGCGACCTCCTCTGCTCTTCCAAGGGGCATTTAATCTGTCTTTTTAAGCTACTGCGACCTGCACGTCTCTTCCAAGGGGCATTTAAACCGTCTTGTTAAGCTACTGCGAACTGCACGTCTCTTCCAAGGGGCATTTAAACCGTCTTGTTAAGCTTCTACGACCTACACGTCTCTTCCAAGGGGTATTTAAACCATCTTGTTAAGCTAATGCTACCTGCATGTCTCTTCCAAGGGGCATTTAAACTGTCTTGTTAAGCTACTGCGACCTCCACCGCTCTGCCAAGGGGCATTTAAACCCTCTTGTTAAGCTACTGCGACCTGCACTTCTCTTCCAAGGGGCATTTAAACTGTCTTGTTAAGCTACTGCGACCTCCACCGCTCTTCCAAGGCGCTTTAAAACCGTAATTTTAAGCTACTGTGACCTGCACGTCTCTTCCAAGGGGCATTTAAACCGTCTTGTTAAGCTACTGCGACCTGCACGTCTCTTCCAAGGGGCATTTAAACCGTTTTGTTAAGTTACTGCGACTTTCACGTCTCTTCCAATGGGCATTTAATCCGTCTTGTTAAGCTACTGCAACCTGCACGTCTTTTCCAAGGGGCATTTAAGCCGTCTTGTTAAGCTACTGCGACCTCCACCGCTCTTCCAAGGGGCATTTAAACCATCTTGTTAAGCTACTGAGACCTGCACGTCTCTTCGAAGAGGCATTTAAACCGTCTTAGTAAGCTACTGCTACCTGCAAGCCTCTTCTAATAGGCATTTAAACCCTCTTGTTAAGCTACTGCGACCTGCACGTCTCTTGCAAGGGGCATTTAAACCGTCTTGTTAAGCTACTGCGACCTGCACGTCTCTTGCAAGGGGCATTTAAACCGTCTTGTTAAGCTACTGCGACCTGCACGTCTCTTCCAAGGGCCATTTAAACCGTCTTGGTAAGCTACTGCGACCTGCAAGCCTCTTCCAAGGGGCATTTAAAACGTCTTGTTAAGCTACTGCGACCTGCATGTCTCTTCCAAGCGGCATTTAAACCGTCTTGTTAAGCTAATGCGACCTGCACATCTCTTCCAAGGGGCATTTAAACCATCTTGTTAGGCTACTGTGACCTGCACGTCTCTTCCAAGGGGCATTTAAACGGTCTTGGTAAGCTACTGCGACCTCCACGTCTCTTACAAGGGGCATTTAATCCGTCTTGTTAAGCTACTGCGACCTGCACGTCTTTTCCAAGGGGCATTTAAACCGTCTTGTTAAGCTACCGCTACCTCCACCGCTCTTCCAAGGGGCATTTAAACCGTCTTGTTAAGCTACTGCGACCTGCACGTCTCTTCCAAGGGGCATTTAAACCGTTTTGTTAAGTTACTGCGACTTTCACGTCTCTTCCAAGGGGCATTTAAACAGTCTTGTTAAGCTACTGCGACCTGCACGTCTCTTCCAAGGGGCATTTAAACCATCTTGTTAAGCTGCTGCGACCTGCATGTCTCTACCAAGGGGCATTTAAACCGTCTTGTTAAGCTACAGCGACCTCCACCGAACTTCCAAGGGGCATTTGAACCGTCTTGTTAAGCTACTGCGACCTGCACGTGTCTTCCAAGTTGCATTTAAACCGTCTTGTTAAGCTACTGGAACCTGCACGTCTCTTCCAAGGGGCATTTAAACTGTCTTGTTAAGCTTCTGCGACCTGCAAGTCTCTTCCAAGGGGCATTTAAACCGTCTTGTTAAGCTACTGCGACCTGCACGTCTCTTCCAAGGGGCATTTAAACCATCTTGTTAAGCTCCTGCGACCTGCATGTCTCTTCCAATGGGCATTTAAACCGTCTTGTTAAGCTACTGCGACCTGCATGTCTCTTCCAAGGGGCATTTAAACTGTCTTGCTAAGCTACTGCGACTTCCACCGCTCTTCCAAAGGGCATTTAAACCGTCTTGTTAAGCTACTGCGACCTGCACGTCTCTTCCAAGGGCCATTTAAATCGTCTTGGTAAGCTACTGCGACCTGCAAGCCTCTTCCAAGGGGCATTTAAACCGTCTTGTTAAGCTACTGCGACCTGCACGTCTCTTCCAAGGGGCATTTAAACCATCTTGTTAAACTACTGCGACCTGTACGTCTCTTCCAGGAGGCATTTAAACCGTCTTGGTAGGCTACTGCGACCTGCAAGCCTCTTCTAAGGGGCATTTAAACCCTCTTGTTAAGCTACTGCGACCTGCACGTCTCTTGCAATGGGCATTTAAACCGTCTTGTTAAGCTACTGCAACCTGCACGTCTCTTCCAAGGGGCATTTAAACCATATTGTTAAGCTACTGCGACCTGCACGTCTCTTCCAAGGGGCATTTAAACCGTTTTGTTAAGCTACTGCGACCTGCACGTCTCTTCCAAGGGGCATTTAAACTGTCTTGTTAAGCTACTGCGACCTCCACCTCTCTTCCAAGGGGCATTTAAACCGTCTTGTTAAGCTACTGCGACCTACACGTCTCTTCCAAGGGCCATTTAAACCGTCTTGGTAAGCTACTGCGACCTGCAAGCCTCTTCCAACGGGCATTTAAACCGTCTTGTTAAGCTACTGCGACCTGCACGTCTCTTCTAAGGGGCATTTAAACCGTCTTGTTAAGCTACTGCGACCTCCACCGCTCTTCCAAAGGGCATTTTAACCGTCTTGTTAGGCTACTGTGACCTGCACGTCTCTGCCAAGGGGCATTTAAACCGTCTTGTTAAGCTACTGTGACCTCCTCTGCTCTTCCAAGGGGCATTTAAACCATCTTGTTATGCTACTGCGACCTGCACTTCTCTTCCAAGGGGCATTTAAACCTTCTTGTTAAGCTACTGCGACCTGCACGTCTCTTCCAAGGGGCATTTAAACCGTCTTGTTAAGCTACTGTAACCTCCACCACTTTTCCAAGGGGCATTTAAACCGTCTTGTTAAGCTACTGCGACCTGCACGTCTCTTCCAAGAGGCATTTAAACCGTCTTGCTAAGCTGCTGTGACCTGCATGTGTCTTCCAAGGGGCATTTAAACCGTCTTGTTAAGCTATTGCGACCTCCACCGCTCTTCCAAGGGGCATTTAAACCGTCTTGTTAAGTTACTGCGACCTGCACGTCTCTTCCAAGGGCCATTTAAACCGTCTTGGTAAGCTACTGCGACCTGCAAGCCTCTTCCAAGGGGAATTTAAAACGTCTTGTTAAGCTACTGCGACCTGCATGTCTCTTCCAAACGGCATTTAAACCGTCTTGTTAAGCTAATGCGACCTGCACGTCTCTTCCAAGGGGCATTTAAACCATCTTGTTAGGTTACTGTGACCTGCATGTCTCTTCCAAGGGGCATTTAAACCGTCTTGGTAAGCTACTGCGACCTCCACGTCTCTTCCAATGGGCATTTAAACCGTCTTGTTAAGCTACTGCAACCTGCACGTCTTTTCCAAGGGGCATTTAAACCGTCTTGTTAAGCTACTGCGACCTCCACCGCTCTTCCAAGGGGCATTTAAACCATCTTGTTAAGCTACTGAGACCTGCACGTCTCTTCGAAGAGGCATTTAAACTGTCTTGGTAAGCTACTGCTACCTGCAAGCCTCTTCTAATAGGCATTTAAACCCTCTTGTTAAGCTACTGCGACCTGCACATCTCTTGCAAGGGGCATTTAAACCGTCTTGAAAAGCTACTGCGACCTGCACGTCTCTTGCAAGGGGCATTTAAACCGTCTTGTTAAGCTACTGCGACCTGCACGTTTCTTCCAAGGGCCATTTAAACCGTCTTGGTAAGCTACTGCGACCTGCAAGCCTCTTCCAAGGGGCATTTAATCCCTCTTGTTAAGCTACTGCGACCTGCATGTCTCTTGCAAGGGGTATTTAAACCGTCTTATTAAGCTACTGCGACCTGCACGTCCCTTCCAAGGGGCATTTAAACCGTCTTGTTAAGCTACTGCGACCTGCACGTCTCTTCCAAGGGGCATTTAAACCATCTTTTTAAGCTACTGCGACCTGCATGTTTCTTCCAAGGGGCATTTAAACCGTCTTGTTAAGCAACTGTAACCTCCACCACTTTTCCAAGGGGCATTTAAACCGCCTTGTTAAGCTACTGCGACCAGCACGTCTCTTCCAAGGGGCATTTAAACCGTCTTGTTAAGCTGCTGTGACCTGCATGTCTCTTCCAAGGGGCATTTAAACCATCTTTTTAAGCTACTGCTACTTCCACCGCTCTTCCAAGGTGCATTTAAACCGTCTTGTTAAGCTACTGCGACCTGCACGTCTCTTCCAAGGGCCATTTAAACCGTCTTGGTAAGCTACTGCGACCTGCAAGCCTCTTCCAAGGGGCATTTAAACCGTCTTGTTAAGCTACTGCGACCTGCACGTCTCTTCCAAGGGGCATTTAAACCGTCTTGTTAAGCTACTGCGACCTGCACGTTTCTTCCAAGCGGCATTTAAACCGTCTTGTTAAGCTAATGCGACCTGCACGTCTCTTCCAAGGGGCGTTTAAACCATCTTGTTAAGCTACTGCTACCTCCACAGCTCTTCCAAAGGGCATTTTACCCATCTTGTTAGGCTACTGTGACCTGCACGTCTCTACCTAGGGGCATTTAAACCTTCTTGTTAAGCTACTGCGACCTCCTCTGCTCTTCCAAGGGGCATTTAAACCATCTTGTTAAGCTACTGAGACCTGCACGTCTCTTCGAAGAGGCATTTAAACTGTCTTGGTAAGCTACTGCTACCTGCAAGCCTCTTCTAATAGGCATTTAAACCCTCTTGTTAAGCTACTGCGACCTGCACATCTCTTGCAAGGGGCATTTAAACCGTCTTGAAAAGCTACTGCGACCTGCACGTCTCTTGCAAGGGGCATTTAAACCGTCTTGTTAAGCTACTGCGACCTGCACGTTTCTTCCAAGGGCCATTTAAACCGTCTTGGTAAGCTACTGCGACCTGCAAGCCTCTTCCAAGGGGCATTTAATCCCTCTTGTTAAGCTACTGCGACCTGCATGTCTCTTGCAAGGGGTATTTAAACCGTCTTATTAAGCTACTGCGACCTGCACGTCCCTTCCAAGGGGCATTTAAACCGTCTTGTTAAGCTACTGCGACCTGCACGTCTCTTCCAAGGGGCATTTAAACCATCTTTTTAAGCTACTGCGACCTGCATGTTTCTTCCAAGGGGCATTTAAACCGTCTTGTTAAGCAACTGTAACCTCCACCACTTTTCCAAGGGGCATTTAAACCGCCTTGTTAAGCTACTGCGACCAGCACGTCTCTTCCAAGGGGCATTTAAACCGTCTTGTTAAGCTGCTGTGACCTGCATGTCTCTTCCAAGGGGCATTTAAACCATCTTTTTAAGCTACTGCTACTTCCACCGCTCTTCCAAGGTGCATTTAAACCGTCTTGTTAAGCTACTGCGACCTGCACGTCTCTTCCAAGGGCCATTTAAACCGTCTTGGTAAGCTACTGCGACCTGCAAGCCTCTTCCAAGGGGCATTTAAACCGTCTTGTTAAGCTACTGCGACCTGCACGTCTCTTCCAAGGGGCATTTAAACCGTCTTGTTAAGCTACTGCGACCTGCACGTTTCTTCCAAGCGGCATTTAAACCGTCTTGTTAAGCTAATGCGACCTGCACGTCTCTTCCAAGGGGCGTTTAAACCATCTTGTTAAGCTACTGCTACCTCCACAGCTCTTCCAAAGGGCATTTTACCCATCTTGTTAGGCTACTGTGACCTGCACGTCTCTACCTAGGGGCATTTAAACCTTCTTGTTAAGCTACTGCGACCTCCTCTGCTCTTCCCAGGGGCATTTAACCTGTCTTTTTAAGCTACTGCGACCTGCACGTCTCTTCCAAGGGGCATTTAAACCGTCTTGTTAAGCTGCTGCGAACTGCACGTCTCTTCCAAGGGGCATTTAAACCGTCTTGTTAAGCTTCTGCGACCTGCACGTCTCTTCCAAGGGGTATTTAAACCGTCTTGTTAAGCTACTGCTACCTGCATGTCTCTTCCAAGGGGCATTTAAACTGTCTTGTTAAGCTACTGTGACCTCCACCGCTCTGCCAAGGGGCATTTAAACCGTCTTGTTAAGCTACTGTGACCTGCACGTCTCTTCCAAGGGGCATTTAAACCGTCTTGTTAAGAAACTGCGACCTGCACGTCTCTTCCATGGGGCATTTAAACCGTTTTGTTAAGCTACTGCGACTTTCACGTCTCTTCCCAGGGGCATTTAAACAGTCTTGTTAAGCTACTGCGACCTGCACGTCTGTTCCAAGGGGCATTTAAATCTCTTTGTTAAGCTACTGCGACCTGCATGTCTCTTCCAAGGGGCATTTAATCTGTCTTATTAAGCTACTGCGACCTGCATGTCTTTTCCAAGTGGCATTTAAACCATCTTGTTAAGCTGCTGCGACCTGCATGTCTCTACCAAGGGGCATTTAAACCGTCTTGTTAAGCTACAGCGACCTCCACCGAACTTCCAAGGGGCATTTGAACCGTCTTGTTAAGCTACTGCGGCCTGCACGTCTCTTCCAAGGGGCATTTAAACGGTCTTATTAAGCTACTGCGACCTGCACGTCTCTTCCAATGGGCATTTAAACCATCTTGTTAAGCTACTGCGACCTCCACCGCTCTTCCAAGGGGCATTTAAACCATCTTGTTAAGCTACTGCGACCTGAACGTCTCTTTCAAGTTGCATTTAAACCATCTTGTTAAGCTACTGGGACCTGCACGTCTCTTCCAAGGGGCATTTACACTGTCTTGTTAAGCTACTGCGACCTGCACGTCTCTTCCAATTGGCATTTAAACAGTCTTGTTAAGCTACTGCGATCTGCACGTCTCTTCCAAGGGGAATTTAAACCATCTTCTTAAGCTCCTGCGACCTGCACGTCTCTTCCAATGGCCATTTAAACCGTCTTGTTAAGCTACTGCGACCTGCATGTCTCTTCCAAGGGGCATTTAAACCGTCTTGTTAAGCTACTGCGACCTCCACCGCTCTTCCAAGGGGCATTTAAACCATCTTGTTAAGCTACTGCGACCTGCACGTCTCTTCCAAGGGCCATTTAAACCGTCTTGGTAAGCTACTGCGACCTGCAAGCCTCATCCAAGGGGCATTTAAACCGTCTTGTTAAGCTACTGCGACCTGCACGTCTCTTCCAAGGGGCATTTAAACCATCTTGTTAAGCTACTGCGATCTTCACTGCTCTTCCAAGGGGCATTTAAACTGTCTTGTTAAGCTACTGCGACCTGCACGTCTCTTCCAAGGGGAATTTAAACCATCTTCTTAAGCTCCTGCGACCTGCACGTCTCTTCCAATGGCCATTTAAACCGTCTTGTTAAGCTACTGCGACCTGCATGTCTCTTCCAAGGGGCATTTAAACCGTCTTGTTAAGCTACTGCGACCTCCACCGCTCTTCCAAGGGGCATTTAAACCATCTTGTTAAGCTACTGCGACCTGCACGTCTCTTCCAAGGGCCATTTAAACCGTCTTGGTAAGCTACTGCGACCTGCAAGCCTCATCCAAGGGGCATTTAAACCGTCTTGTTAAGCTACTGCGACCTGCACGTCTCTTCCAAGGGGCATTTAAACCATCTTGTTAAGCTACTGTGACCTGCACGTCTCTTCCAGGAGGCATTTAAACCGTCTTGGTAAGCTACTGCGACCTGCAAGCCTCTTCCAAGGGGCATTTAAACCCTCTTATTAAGCTACTGCGACCTGCACGTCTCTTGCAAGGGGCATTTAAACCGTCTTGTTAAGCTACTGCGACCTGCACGTCTCTTCCAAGGGGCATTTAAACCATCTTGTTAAGCTACTGCGACCTGCATGTCTCTTCCAAGGGGCATTTAAACCGTCTTGTTAAGCTACTGCGACCTCCATCGCTCTTCTAAGGGGCATTTAAACAATCTTGTTAAGCTACTGCGACCTGCACGTCTCTTCCAAGAGTCATTTAAACCGTCTTGGTAAGCTACTGCGACCTGCACGTCTCTTGCAAGGGGCATTTAAACCGTCTTGTTAAGCTACTGCGACCTCCTCTGCTCTTCCAAGGTGCATTTAATCTGTCTTTTTAAGCTATTGCGACCTGCACGTCTCTTCCAAGGGTCATTTAAACCGTCTTGTTAAGCTACTGCGAACTGCACGTCTCTTCCAAGGGGCATTTAAACCGTCTTGTTAAGCTTCTGCGACCTGCATGTCTCTTCCAAGGGGTATTTAAACCGTCTTGTTAAGCTACTGCTACCTGCATGTCTCTTCCAAGGGGCATTTAAACTGTCTTGTTAAGCTACTGTGACCTCCACCGCTCTGCCAAGGGGCATTTAAACCGTCTTGTTAAGCTACTGCGACCTGCACTTCTCTTCCAAGTGGCATTTAAACTGTCTTGTTAAGCTACTGCGACCTCCACCGCTCTTCCAAGTCGCTTTAAAACCGTAATTTTAAGCTACTGTGACCTGCACGTCTCTTCCAAGGGGCATTTAAAGCGTCTTGTTAAGCTACTGCGACCTGCACGTCTCTTCCATGGGGCATTTAAACCGTTTTGTTAAGCTACTGCGACTTTCACGTCTCTTCCAAGGGGCATTTAAACCATCTTGTTAGGCTACTGTGACCTGCACTTCTCTTCCAAGGGGCATTTAAACCGTCTTGATAAGCTACTGCGACCTCCACGTCTCTTCCAAGGGGCATTTAATCCGTCTTGTTAAGCTACTGCGACCTGCACGTCTCTTCCAAGGGGCATTTAAACCGCTTTGTTAAGCTACTGCGACCTGCATGTCTCTTCCAAGGGGCATTTAATCTGTCTTGTTAAGCTACTGCGACTTCCACGGCTCTTCCAAGGGGCACTTAAACCGTCTTGTTAAGCTACTGCGACCTGCACGTGTCTTCCAAGTTGCATTTAAACCGTCTTGTTAAGCTACTGGGACCTCCACCGAACTTCCAAGGGGCATTTGAACTGTCTTGTTAAGCTACTGCGACCTGCACATCTCTTCCAAGGGGCATTTAAACCGTCTTATGAAGCTACTGCGACCTGCACGTCTCTTCCAATGGGCATTTAAACCGTCTTGTTAAGCTACTGCGACCTGCACGTCTCTTCCAAGGGGCATTTAAACCATCTTTTTAAGCTACTGCGACCTGCACGTCTCTTCCAAGAGGCATTTAAACCGTCTTGTTAAGCTACTGCGACTTGCACGTCTCTTCCAAGGGGCATTAAAACCGTCTTGTTAAGCTACTGTAACCTCCACCACTTTTCCAAGGGGCATTTAAACCGTCTTGTTAAGCTACTGCGACCTGCACGTCTCTTCCAAGAGGCATTTAAACTGTCTTGGTAAGCTACTGCGACCTGCAAGCCTCTTTTAAGGGGCATTTAAACCCTCTTGTTAAGCTACTGCGACCTGCACGTCTCTTGCAAGGGGTATTTAAACCGTCTTGTTAAGCTACTGCGACCTGCACGTCTCTTCCAAGGGGCATTTAAACCGTCTTGTTAAGCTACTGCGACCTGCACGTCTCTTCCAAGGGGCATATAAACCATCTTTTTAAGCTACTGCGACCTGCACGTCTCTTCCAAGAGGCATTTAAACCGTCTTGTTAAGCTACTGCGACTTGCACGTCTCTTCCAAGGGGCATTTAAACCGTCTTGTTAAGCTACTGTAACCTCCACCACTTTTCCAAGGGGCATTTAAACCGTCTTGTTAAGCTACTGCGACCTGCACGTCTCTTCCAAGGGGCATTTAAACCGTCTTGTTAAGCTGCTGTGACCTGCATGTCTCTTCCAAGGGGCATTTCAACCTTCTTGTTAAGCTACTGCGACCTACACCGCTCTTCCAAGGGGCATTTAAACCGTCTTGTTAAGCTACTGCGACCTGCACGTCTCTTCCAAGGGCCATTTAAACCATCTTGGTAAGCTACTGCGACCTGCAAGCCTCTTCCAAGGGGCATTTAAACCGTCTTGTTAAGCTACTGCGACCTGCACGTCTCTTCCAAGGGCCATTTAAACCATCTTGGTAAGCTACTGCGACCTGCAAGCCTCTTCCAAGGGGCATTTAAACCGTCTTGTTAAGCTACTGCGACCTGCACGTCTCTTCCAAGGGGCATTTAAACCATCTTGTTAAGCTACTGCGACCTGCACGTATCTTCCAAGTGGCATTTAAACCGTCTTGTTAAGCTAGTGCAACCTGCACGTCTCTTCCAAGGGGCATTTAAACCATCTTGTTAAGCTACTGCTACCTCCACTGCTCTTCCAAAGAGCATTTTAACCGTCTTGTTAGGCTACTGTGACCTGCACGTCTCTACCTAGGGGCATTTAAACCGTCTTGTTAAGCTACTGCGACCTCCTCTGCTCTTCCAAGGGGCATTTAAACCGTCTTGTTAAGCTACTGCGAACTGTACGTCTCTTCCAAGGGGCATTTAAACAGTCTTGTTAAGCTTCTGCGACCTGCACGTCTCTTCCAAGGGGCATTTAAACTGTCTTGTTAAGATACTGCGACTTCCACCGCTCTTCCAAGGGGCATTTAAACCATCTTGTTAAGCTACTGCGACCTGCACGTCTCTTCCAAGGGGCATTTAACCGATTTGTTAAGCTACTGCGACTTTCATGTCTCTTCCAAGGGGCATTTAAACAGTCTTGTTAAGCTACTGCGACCTGCACGTCTCTTCCAAGGGGCATTTAAACCGCTTTGTTAAGCTACTGCGACCTGCATGTCTCTTCCAAGGGGCATTTAATCTGTCTTGTTAAGCTACTGCGACTTCCACCGCTCTTCCAAGGGGCATTTAAACCGTCTTGTTAAGCTACTGCGACCTGCACGTGTCTTCCAAGTTGCATTCATACCGTCTTGTTAAGCTACTGGGACCTCCACCGAACTTCCAAGGGGCATTTGAACTGTCTTGTTAAGCTACTGCGACCTGCACGTGTCTTCCAAGTTGCATTTAAACCGTCTTGTTAAGCTACTGGGACCTGCACGTCTCTTCCAAGGGGCATTTAAACCATCTTATGAAGCTACTGCGACCTGCACGTCTCTTCCAATGGGCATTTAAATCGTCTTGTTAAGCTACTGCGACTTCCACCGCTCTTCCAAGGGGCATTTAAACCGTCTTGTTAAGCTACTGCGACCTGCACGTGTCTTCCAAGTTGCATTTAAACCGTCTTGTTAAGCTACTGGGACCTGCACGTCTCTTCCAAGGGGCATTTAAACTGTCTTGTTAAGCTTCTGCGACCTGCACGTGTCTTCCAAGTTGCATTTAAACCGTCTTGTTAAGCTACTGCGACCTGCACGTCTCTTCCAAGGGGCATTTAAACCGTCTTGTTAAGCTACTGCGACCTGCACGTTTCTTCCAAGCGGCATTTAAACCGTCTTGTTAAGCTAATGCGACCTGCACGTCTCTTCCAAGGGGCGTTTAAACCATCTTGTTAAGCTACTGCTACCTCCACAGCTCTTCCAAAGGGCATTTTACCCATCTTGTTAGGCTACTGTGACCTGCACGTCTCTACCTAGGGGCATTTAAACCTTCTTGTTAAGCTACTGCGACCTCCTCTGCTCTTCCAAGGGGCATTTAAACCATCTTGTTAAGCTACTGAGACCTGCACGTCTCTTCGAAGAGGCATTTAAACTGTCTTGGTAAGCTACTGCTACCTGCAAGCCTCTTCTAATAGGCATTTAAACCCTCTTGTTAAGCTACTGCGACCTGCACATCTCTTGCAAGGGGCATTTAAACCGTCTTGAAAAGCTACTGCGACCTGCACGTCTCTTGCAAGGGGCATTTAAACCGTCTTGTTAAGCTACTGCGACCTGCACGTTTCTTCCAAGGGCCATTTAAACCGTCTTGGTAAGCTACTGCGACCTGCAAGCCTCTTCCAAGGGGCATTTAATCCCTCTTGTTAAGCTACTGCGACCTGCATGTCTCTTGCAAGGGGTATTTAAACCGTCTTATTAAGCTACTGCGACCTGCACGTCCCTTCCAAGGGGCATTTAAACCGTCTTGTTAAGCTACTGCGACCTGCACGTCTCTTCCAAGGGGCATTTAAACCATCTTTTTAAGCTACTGCGACCTGCATGTTTCTTCCAAGGGGCATTTAAACCGTCTTGTTAAGCAACTGTAACCTCCACCACTTTTCCAAGGGGCATTTAAACCGCCTTGTTAAGCTACTGCGACCAGCACGTCTCTTCCAAGGGGCATTTAAACCATCTTGTTAAGCTACTGCTACCTCCACAGCTCTTCCAAAGGGCATTTTACCCATCTTGTTAGGCTACTGTGACCTGCACGTCTCTACCTAGGGGCATTTAAACCTTCTTGTTAAGCTACTGCGACCTCCTCTGCTCTTCCAAGGGGCATTTAAACCATCTTGTTAAGCTACTGAGACCTGCACGTCTCTTCGAAGAGGCATTTAAACTGTCTTGGTAAGCTACTGCTACCTGCAAGCCTCTTCTAATAGGCATTTAAACCCTCTTGTTAAGCTACTGCGACCTGCACATCTCTTGCAAGGGGCATTTAAACCGTCTTGAAAAGCTACTGCGACCTGCACGTCTCTTGCAAGGGGCATTTAAACCGTCTTGTTAAGCTACTGCGACCTGCACGTTTCTTCCAAGGGCCATTTAAACCGTCTTGGTAAGCTACTGCGACCTGCAAGCCTCTTCCAAGGGGCATTTAATCCCTCTTGTTAAGCTACTGCGACCTGCATGTCTCTTGCAAGGGGTATTTAAACCGTCTTATTAAGCTACTGCGACCTGCACGTCCCTTCCAAGGGGCATTTAAACCGTCTTGTTAAGCTACTGCGACCTGCACGTCTCTTCCAAGGGGCATTTAAACCATCTTTTTAAGCTACTGCGACCTGCATGTTTCTTCCAAGGGGCATTTAAACCGTCTTGTTAAGCAACTGTAACCTCCACCACTTTTCCAAGGGGCATTTAAACCGCCTTGTTAAGCTACTGCGACCAGCACGTCTCTTCCAAGGGGCATTTAAACCGTCTTGTTAAGCTGCTGTGACCTGCATGTCTCTTCCAAGGGGCATTTAAACCATCTTTTTAAGCTACTGCTACTTCCACCGCTCTTCCAAGGTGCATTTAAACCGTCTTGTTAAGCTACTGCGACCTGCACGTCTCTTCCAAGGGCCATTTAAACCGTCTTGGTAAGCTACTGCGACCTGCAAGCCTCTTCCAAGGGGCATTTAAACCGTCTTGTTAAGCTACTGCGACCTGCACGTCTCTTCCAAGGGGCATTTAAACCGTCTTGTTAAGCTAATGCGACCTGCACGTCTCTTCCAAGGGGCGTTTAAACCATCTTGTTAAGCTACTGCTACCTCCACAGCTCTTCCAAAGGGCATTTTACCCATCTTGTTAGGCTACTGTGACCTGCACGTCTCTACCTAGGGGCATTTAAACCTTCTTGTTAAGCTACTGCGACCTCCTCTGCTCTTCCCAGGGGCATTTAACCTGTCTTTTTAAGCTACTGCGACCTGCACGTCTCTTCCAAGGGGCATTTAAACCGTCTTGTTAAGCTGCTGCGAACTGCACGTCTCTTCCAAGGGGCATTTAAACCGTCTTGTTAAGCTTCTGCGACCTGCACGTCTCTTCCAAGGGGTATTTAAACCGTCTTGTTAAGCTACTGCTACCTGCATGTCTCTTCCAAGGGGCATTTAAACTGTCTTGTTAAGCTACTGTGACCTCCACCGCTCTGCCAAGGGGCATTTAAACCGTCTTGTTAAGCTACTGTGACCTGCACGTCTCTTCCAAGGGGCATTTAAACCGTCTTGTTAAGAAACTGCGACCTGCACGTCTCTTCCATGGGGCATTTAAACCGTTTTGTTAAGCTACTGCGACTTTCACGTCTCTTCCCAGGGGCATTTAAACAGTCTTGTTAAGCTACTGCGACCTGCACGTCTGTTCCAAGGGGCATTTAAATCTCTTTGTTAAGCTACTGCGACCTGCATGTCTCTTCCAAGGGGCATTTAATCTGTCTTATTAAGCTACTGCGACCTGCATGTCTTTTCCAAGTGGCATTTAAACCATCTTGTTAAGCTGCTGCGACATGCATGTCTCTACCAAGGGGCATTTAAACCGTCTTGTTAAGCTACAGCGACCTCCACCGAACTTCCAAGGGGCATTTGAACCGTCTTGTTAAGCTACTGCGGCCTGCACGTCTCTTCCAAGGGGCATTTAAACGGTCTTATTAAGCTACTGCGACCTGCACGTCTCTTCCAATGGGCATTTAAACCATCTTGTTAAGCTACTGCGACCTCCACCGCTCTTCCAAGGGGCATTTAAACCATCTTGTTAAGCTACTGCGACCTGCACGTCTCTTCCAAGGGCCATTTAAACCGTCTTGGTAAGCTACTGCGACCTGCAAGCCTCATCCAAGGGGCATTTAAACCGTCTTGTTAAGCTACTGCGACCTGCACGTCTCTTCCAAGGGGCATTTAAACCATCTTGTTAAGCTACTGTGACCTGCACGTCTCTTCCAGGAGGCATTTAAACCGTCTTGGTAAGCTACTGCGACCTGCAAGCCTCTTCCAAGGGGCATTTAAACCCTCTTATTAAGCTACTGCGACCTGCACGTCTCTTGCAAGGGGCATTTAAACCGTCTTGTTAAGCTACTGCGACCTGCACGTCTCTTCCAAGGGGCATTTAAACCATCTTGTTAAGCTACTGCGACCTGCATGTCTCTTCCAAGGGGCATTTAAACCGTCTTGTTAAGCTACTGCGACCTCCATCGCTCTTCTAAGGGGCATTTAAACAATCTTGTTAAGCTACTGCGACCTGCACGTCTCTTCCAAGAGTCATTTAAACCGTCTTGGTAAGCTACTGCGACCTGCACGTCTCTTGCAAGGGGCATTTAAACCGTCTTGTTAAGCTACTGCGACCTCCTCTGCTCTTCCAAGGTGCATTTAATCTGTCTTTTTAAGCTATTGCGACCTGCACGTCTCTTCCAAGGGTCATTTAAACCGTCTTGTTAAGCTACTGCGAACTGCACGTCTCTTCCAAGGGGCATTTAAACCGTCTTGTTAAGCTTCTGCGACCTGCATGTCTCTTCCAAGGGGTATTTAAACCGTCTTGTTAAGCTACTGCTACCTGCATGTCTCTTCCAAGGGGCATTTAAACTGTCTTGTTAAGCTACTGTGACCTCCACCGCTCTGCCAAGGGGCATTTAAACCGTCTTGTTAAGCTACTGCGACCTGCACTTCTCTTCCAAGTGGCATTTAAACTGTCTTGTTAAGCTACTGCGACCTCCACCGCTCTTCCAAGTCGCTTTAAAACCGTAATTTTAAGCTACTGTGACCTGCACGTCTCTTCCAAGGGGCATTTAAAGCGTCTTGTTAAGCTACTGCGACCTGCACGTCTCTTCCATGGGGCATTTAAACCGTTTTGTTAAGCTACTGCGACTTTCACGTCTCTTCCAAGGGGCATTTAAACCATCTTGTTAGGCTACTGTGACCTGCACTTCTCTTCCAAGGGGCATTTAAACCGTCTTGGTAAGCTACTGCGACCTCCACGTCTCTTCCAAGGGGCATTTAATCCGTCTTGTTAAGCTACTGCGACCTGCACGTCTCTTCCAAGGGGCATTTAAACCGCTTTGTTAAGCTACTGCGACCTGCATGTCTCTTCCAAGGGGCATTTAATCTGTCTTGTTAAGCTACTGCGACTTCCACCGCTCTTCCAAGGGGCACTTAAACCGTCTTGTTAAGCTACTGCGACCTGCACGTGTCTTCCAAGTTGCATTTAAACCGTCTTGTTAAGCTACTGGGACCTCCACCGAACTTCCAAGGGGCATTTGAACTGTCTTGTTAAGCTACTGCGACCTGCACATCTCTTCCAAGGGGCATTTAAACCGTCTTATGAAGCTACTGCGACCTGCACGTCTCTTCCAATGGGCATTTAAACCGTCTTGTTAAGCTACTGCGACCTGCACGTCTCTTCCAAGGGGCATTTAAACCATCTTTTTAAGCTACTGCGACCTGCACGTCTCTTCCAAGAGGCATTTAAACCGTCTTGTTAAGCTACTGCGACTTGCACGTCTCTTCCAAGGGGCATTAAAACCGTCTTGTTAAGCTACTGTAACCTCCACCACTTTTCCAAGGGGCATTTAAACCGTCTTGTTAAGCTACTGCGACCTGCACGTCTCTTCCAAGAGGCATTTAAACTGTCTTGGTAAGCTACTGCGACCTGCAAGCCTCTTTTAAGGGGCATTTAAACCCTCTTGTTAAGCTACTGCGACCTGCACGTCTCTTGCAAGGGGTATTTAAACCGTCTTGTTAAGCTACTGCGACCTGCACGTCTCTTCCAAGGGGCATTTAAACCGTCTTGTTAAGCTACTGCGACCTGCACGTCTCTTCCAAGGGGCATATAAACCATCTTTTTAAGCTACTGCGACCTGCACGTCTCTTCCAAGAGGCATTTAAACCGTCTTGTTAAGCTACTGCGACTTGCACGTCTCTTCCAAGGGGCATTTAAACCGTCTTGTTAAGCTACTGTAACCTCCACCACTTTTCCAAGGGGCATTTAAACCGTCTTGTTAAGCTACTGCGACCTGCACGTCTCTTCCAAGGGGCATTTAAACCGTCTTGTTAAGCTGCTGTGACCTGCATGTCTCTTCCAAGGGGCATTTCAACCTTCTTGTTAAGCTACTGCGACCTACACCGCTCTTCCAAGGGGCATTTAAACCGTCTTGTTAAGCTACTGCGACCTGCACGTCTCTTCCAAGGGCCATTTAAACCATCTTGGTAAGCTACTGCGACCTGCAAGCCTCTTCCAAGGGGCATTTAAACCGTCTTGTTAAGCTACTGCGACCTGCACGTCTCTTCCAAGGGCCATTTAAACCATCTTGGTAAGCTACTGCGACCTGCAAGCCTCTTCCAAGGGGCATTTAAACCGTCTTGTTAAGCTACTGCGACCTGCACGTCTCTTCCAAGGGGCATTTAAACCATCTTGTTAAGCTACTGCGACCTGCACGTATCTTCCAAGTGGCATTTAAACCGTCTTGTTAAGCTAGTGCAACCTGCACGTCTCTTCCAAGGGGCATTTAAACCATCTTGTTAAGCTACTGCTACCTCCACTGCTCTTCCAAAGAGCATTTTAACCGTCTTGTTAGGCTACTGTGACCTGCACGTCTCTACCTAGGGGCATTTAAACCGTCTTGTTAAGCTACTGCGACCTCCTCTGCTCTTCCAAGGGGCATTTAAACCGTCTTGTTAAGCTACTGCGAACTGTACGTCTCTTCCAAGGGGCATTTAAACAGTCTTGTTAAGCTTCTGCGACCTGCACGTCTCTTCCAAGGGGCATTTAAACTGTCTTGTTAAGATACTGCGACTTCCACCGCTCTTCCAAGGGGCATTTAAACCATCTTGTTAAGCTACTGCGACCTGCACGTCTCTTCCAAGGGGCATTTAACCGATTTGTTAAGCTACTGCGACTTTCATGTCTCTTCCAAGGGGCATTTAAACAGTCTTGTTAAGCTACTGCGACCTGCACGTCTCTTCCAAGGGGCATTTAAACCGCTTTGTTAAGCTACTGCGACCTGCATGTCTCTTCCAAGGGGCATTTAATCTGTCTTGTTAAGCTACTGCGACTTCCACCGCTCTTCCAAGGGGCATTTAAACCGTCTTGTTAAGCTACTGCGACCTGCACGTGTCTTCCAAGTTGCATTCATACCGTCTTGTTAAGCTACTGGGACCTCCACCGAACTTCCAAGGGGCATTTGAACTGTCTTGTTAAGCTACTGCGACCTGCACGTGTCTTCCAAGTTGCATTTAAACCGTCTTGTTAAGCTACTGGGACCTGCACGTCTCTTCCAAGGGGCATTTAAACCATCTTATGAAGCTACTGCGACCTGCACGTCTCTTCCAATGGGCATTTAAATCGTCTTGTTAAGCTACTGCGACTTCCACCGCTCTTCCAAGGGGCATTTAAACCGTCTTGTTAAGCTACTGCGACCTGCACGTGTCTTCCAAGTTGCATTTAAACCGTCTTGTTAAGCTACTGGGACCTGCACGTCTCTTCCAAGGGGCATTTAAACTGTCTTGTTAAGCTTCTGCGACCTGCACGTGTCTTCCAAGTTGCATTTAAACCGTCTTGTTAAGCTACTGCGACCTGCACGTCTCTTCCAAGGGGCATTTAAACCATCTTGTTAAGCTACTGCGACCTGCACGTCTCTTCCAATGGGCATTTAAACCGTCTTGTTAAGCTACTGCGACCTGCATGTCTCTTCCAAGGGGCATTTAAACCGTCTTGTTAAGCTACTGCGACCTGCACGTCTCTTCCAAGGGCCATTTAAATCGTCTTGGTAAGCTACTGCGACCTGCAAGCCTCTTCAAAGGGGCATTTAAACAGTTTTGTTAAGCTACTGCGACCTGCACGTCTCTTCCAAGGGGCATTTAAACCATCTTGTTAAGCTACTGCGACCTGCACGTCTCTTCCAAGGGGCATTTAAACCATCTTGTTAGGTTACTGTGACCTGCACGTGTCTTCCAAGGGGCATTTAAACCATCTTGGTAAGCTACTGCGACCTCCACGTCTCTTCCAATGGGCATTTAATCCGTCTTGTTAAGCTACTGCAACCTGCACGTCTTTTCCAAGGGGCATTTAAACCGTCTTGTTAAGCTACTGCGACCTCCACCGCTCTTCCAAGGGGCATTTAAACCATCTTGTTAAGCTACTGAGACCTGCACGTCTCTTCGAAGAGGCATTTAAACCATCTTAGTAAGCTACTGCTACCTGCAAGCCTCTTCTAATAGGCATTTAAACCCTCTTGTTAAGCTACTGCGACCTGCAAGTCTCTTGCAAGGGGCATTTAAACTGTCTTGTTAAGCTACTGCGACCTGCACGTCTGTTGCAAGTGTTAGAACCTTGCTGTTAGGTTTTTTTTCCTTTGCTGGTCACATGACCTTGTTGGCCTATTTAATCCTGCTCCGCCCTTCTGGCTTTGCTGGACTTCATTGTATATCTACTTTCTAGCTAGCCTGTGCTCTGTATCTAACTCTGTTAGTTTGCTTGGTCTACGGACCTCTAGGTTCTATCTATTTTGTTTGTTCGTCTGTCTGCTGCTATTTCTGTTAGGAGGTGTCCCATATTCCTCCCAGTCCTTAGTACTTGTAGGGATTCCCTCCCCAAATCTATAGGTCTCCGTACAGACTAGATTAGGACTTTAGCAGGTCTGATCGCAGGATCAGGTTCCCTGTTACATCGTAGGGATTCAGCTGAGTCTTATAGTAGGGACAGATCTCCTCTCTTTCCTTAGCTTTGGTAGCAGAACATAACAGTAAGTCCAGCCTGTAAATTCTCTAAGGAAAGATTTTTTTTTGTTCCATCATGGTGTCGGTTCAGGATTTGGCTAAACACCTGCAGGGACTCTCTCTGGAAGTGGCCGAGCTCCGTCAGCACGTGAGTAACTGTCCTGGAGCATATTTCTTGGAGCCTAAGGTATGTTTGCCGGATTTATTTTTTGGTGAACATCGAGAATTTTTTTCATTTAAAAATGCTTGCTTATTGTATTTTCGTTTGAGACCCAAGTCCTCTGGGGATGAATCCCAGCGCGTAGGGTTCATAATGTCACTTTTGCGCAAAGAGCCTCAGGAGTGGGCCTTTTCTTTGCAACCTAGTGATACATGCTTCAGATCAGTGGATAGTTTTTTTTCTGCTTTAGGACTATTATATGATGATCCTGACCGTGTGGCATCAGCTGAGACTGAGTTGAGACGTTTAAAACAAGGATCAGGTAATATGGAAAAATATTGTACACATTTTCGTCGTTGGTCCACTCAAACAGGGTGGAACGATTCTGCTCTGAAAAGTCTATTTCTTGCTGGGCTCAGTGAAAAGGTTAAAGACCTGCTAATTGCTTATCCTACACCTGAGGATTTGCAACAGGCTATGCAATTAGCTATACGGGTGGACAGAAGACTGCGTGCTAGGGTTAATGAGAGCAAATCCTCTGCTATGTCAGTTTCTGGTTATGATAATGTGTGTACTAACAGTGGTGAACCGATGGAGATTGGATCGGTGGCACCTCGCTCTCAAGAAAAACACCGTCGTTTTTCAGAAGGCTTGTGTTTCTATTGTGGAAAATCTGGTCATTTGATTAAAGGCTGTGAGCTTCGTATGAAGAAAGAAAAAAAAATGGTCAGTCACGCCCGTATTGCCTGTTTAAATTCCAAGGGTATATTTTTAGCTGCTTCCACGATTGCTCAGGAAAAATTAATGGAATTTCGGGTGTTTGTTGATTGCGGGTCTACACTGAATGTTATTGATGGGGGATTCGTGGAAAAACTCAATTTAAAACCTGAACCTTTATCATCCCCCATTGCTGTGGTTTCTGTGGATGGCTCCCCTTTGAAGAATATTACTCTCAAGGTCAGTGAATTTCCTCTCACTATTAATGGTGTTCACCATGAGAAATTGGATTTGGTAGTGTTGAATAACTTGCCTTCTCCAGTAATATTGGGTTTGCCCTGGTTAAAATTTCACAATCCTGTACTGGATTGGTCTACCAGTGAAATTAAATCCTGGAGCCATAAATGTTATGACAAGTGTTGTAACGGGCGTATTGCAGCTTTGGATAGGGGAGAATTGCCTGTTCCTATTCAGGATTTTTGGAGAGTTTTTTCTGAGAAAGAATCGCAGGTTTTGCCTCCCCATAGAGACTATGATTGTTCTATTGAATTTGTCCCTGGAGCGACTCTTCCTAAAAGTCGTTTATTTAACCTTACTATTCCTGAGAGGAAGGCTTTGGAGGAATACATACAGACAAGTTTGGCCGCCGGTCACATTAGGCCCTCTAAGTCTCCTGTGGCGGTTGGATTTTTTTTTGTAAAAAAAAAGGACGGCGGTTTACGTCCTTGTCTGGATTTTCGTGAGATTAACAAAATTACGGTACGCAATCCTTACCCACTGCCATTGATTCCTGATCTGTTTAACCAGTTATTGGGGGCCAAGTGGTTCTCTAAAATTGACCTTAAGGGGGCATACAATCTGTTGCGCATGAAGGAGGGTGATGAATGGAAGACTGCTTTTAACACTCCTGTGGGTCATTTTGAGAATCTGGTTATGCCTTTTGGTCTTACTAATGCTCCTGCATTTTTTCAGAATCTGATTAATGACATCCTTAGACCTTTGATCGGTAAAAATGTGGTTGTGTATTTGGATGACATTTTGATTTATTCGCCAGATCTGGAGTCTCATTGGCGGAGCGTGCGTGAGGTATTACAGTTATTAATGGACAATTCGCTTTTTGCTAAGCTGGAGAAATGTGAGTTCGCTGTACAGAGAATTAGTTTTTTGGGCTACATTATCTCCAGCAAAGGTTTTGAGATGGATCCGGTTAAGGTTCAGGCTGTGCAGGAATGGCCTAGGCCTATTGGTTTGAAATCAATACAGAGGTTTTTGGGTTTCGCCAATTACTATAGAAAATTCATAAAAAATTTTTCTAGTATTGTCAAACCTCTGACTGATCTCACCAGGAAAGGTGCTGATGCGGTTCAGTGGTCTTCTGAGGCCATTGAAGCTTTTGTGTATCTCAAGGAGAGGTTCACCTCTGCTCCCATCCTTATGCAGCCTGATGTTACTAGGCCGTTTTTGGTTGAGGTTGATGCTTCCTCTGTGGGGGTTGGCGCAGTATTGTCTCAGGATAACGGGGATGGATTACATCCCTGTGCATTTTTTTCAAAAAAATTTTCGGAGACTGAATTGAATTACGATATTGGTAATCGGGAATTATTGGCTATTAAACTCGCATTTGAACACTGGCGCCACTTCTTGGAAGGTGCGGAATTTCCCGTTCAGGTTCTTACGGATCATAAAAATCTGATATATCTTGACGCTGCCAAGCGCCTGAATGCCCGTCAGGCTAGGTGGGCACTGTTTTTCTCGCGGTTTAATTTCTCCGTTACTTACATCCCTGGTACTAAGAATGTTAAGGCGGATGCCTTGTCTCGCAGTTTTTCTCCCATAGTCGGTGCTGAGAAAGAGGAAAACATTTTACAAGAAGGTGTTGTGATAGCTGCTTTAGACTCCGTTTTGGAAGATGAGATTCTTAAAGCTCAGGAGAATGCCCCATCTAACACTCCTCATGGGAGGTTGTTTGTGCCTGGGACCTTTAGGAGAGATTTGTTTGTTGAGTGTCACGAATCTCGGTTGGCAGGTCATCCCGGAATCTCTGAGACCAAGAGACTGGTGGGTCGCAGTTTTTGGTGGCCTGGATGGCAGAAGGAAGTCATTAAGTGGGTGCGCCAATGTACTATATGTGCTAGATCTAAGTCCTCACATACTCCTGCTGCGGGGTTGCTTTGTCCTTTGGAGGTCCCCAGTGCTCCTTGGACACATTTGGCTATGGACTTTATAACTGACCTTCCCCCCTCTGAGGGTTTTACTGTCATCTGGGTGGTCGTGGACCGTTTTAGCAAGATGTGTCACTTGGTTCCCTTCGTCAAACTGCCCTGCGCTAAAACTCTCGCTAAGGCCTTTGTCAAGGAAATTGTCAGACTTCATGGCGTTCCTACTGACATTGTTTCTGATAGGGGTCCTCAGTTCGTGGCTCGTTTTTGGCGTGCCTTTTGTGACAGGTTGGGAATTCATTTGTCGTTTTCGTCCGGATATCATCCTGAATCTAATGGCCAGACAGAAAGGAAAAACCAGGATGTTGAGCAGTTCTTGCGTTGTTTTGTGGCAGACAATCAAGAGGGGTGGTCTGAGTTTCTGCCACTTGCCGAATTTGCTCTGAACAATCATACATCTTCTTCTGCTGGTTGTTCGCCTTTTTTTTGTTGTTCTGGGAGACATCCGTCGTTTGGGTCGTTCTCCAAGTTGGGATCTGCCGTGCCTGAGGAGGAGAATTTTTCCGGTGATTTGGAAAGAGTTTGGACGGATGTGCGTGGTAATCTTCAGGAGGCCAACAGAAAATCTAAAGACTACTTTGATAGGAAACGACAGGAGGTTTTGTTCGCTGTTGGTGACATGGTTTGGTTGTCCTCTAGGAATCTGCGGTTGAGGATTCCTTCTAAGAAATTGGGTCCCAAGTTTGTAGGGCCCTTTAAGGTGCTTCAGGTTGTCAACCAATCTGCTGTTAGGTTGGAGGTTCCTACCTCCTGGAGAATTAATCCGGTCTTTCATGTCTCTCTGTTAAAAAAAGCTGTTGTGTCGGATGGTGACGCCTCTGCCTCTGTTCCTCCGGTGGTGGAGGACGGGGAATATGAAATTTCTCGCATCCTTGACTCTAGACGGTATAGAGGTAGTTTGCAGTATCTTGTGGCCTGGAAAGGTTTCGGACCCGAGGATAACTCTTGGGTGAGGTCAGATGATGTTTCCGCGTCCAGACTTATCAGAGCGTTTCACAGGAGATTTCCTGATAAGCCTGGTCCTAGGGGATCCGGAGGATCCTCTTAGAAGGGGGGGTACTGTTAGAACCTTGCTGTTAGGTTTTTTTTCCTTTGCTGGTCACATGACCTTGTTGGCCTATTTAATCCTGCTCCGCCCTTCTGGCTTTGCTGGACTTCATTGTATATCTACTTTCTAGCTAGCCTGTGCTCTGTATCTAACTCTGTTAGTTTGCTTGGTCTACGGACCTCTAGGTTCTATCTATTTTGTTTGTTCGTCTGTCTGCTGCTATTTCTGTTAGGAGGTGTCCCATATTCCTCCCAGTCCTTAGTACTTGTAGGGATTCCCTCCCCAAATCTATAGGTCTCCGTACAGACTAGATTAGGACTTTAGCAGGTCTGATCGCAGGATCAGGTTCCCTGTTACATCGTAGGGATTCAGCTGAGTCTTATAGTAGGGACAGATCTCCTCTCTTTCCTTAGCTTTGGTAGCAGAACATAACAGCAAGGGGCATTTAAACCGTCTTGTTAAGCTACTGCGACCTGCACGTCTCTTCCAAGGGCCATTTAAACCGTCTTGGTAAGCTACTGCAACCTGCAAGCCTCTTCCAAGGGGCATTTAAAACGTCTTGTTAAGCTACTGCGACCTGCATGTCTCTTCCAAGCGGCATTTAAACCGTCTTGTTAAGCTAATGCGACCTGCACATCTCTTCCAAGGGGCATTTAAACCGTCTTGGTATGCTACTGCGACCTCCACGTCTCTTCCAAGGGGCATTTAATCCGTCTTGTTAAGCTACCGCTACCTCCACCGCTCTTCCAAGGGGCATTTAAACCATCTTGTTAAGCTACTGCGACCTGCACGTCTCTTCCAAGATGCTTTTAAACCGTCTTGGTAACCTACTGCGACCTGCAAGCGTCTTCTAAGGGGCATTTAAACCCTCTTGTTAAGCTACTGCGACCTGCACGTCTATTCCAAGGGGCATTTAAACTGTCTTGTTAAGCTACTGCGACTTCACGTCTCTTCCAAGGGGCATTTAAACCGTCTTGTTAAGCTACTGCGAACTCCACCGCTCTTCCAAGGGGCATTTAAACCATCTTGTTAAGCTACTGCGACCTGCACGTCTCTTCCAGGAGGCATTTAAACTGTCTTGGTAAGCTACTGCGACCTGCAAGCCTCTTTTAAGGGGCATTTAAACCCTCTTGTTAAGCTACTGTGACCTGCACGTCTCTTGCAAGGGGTATTTAAACCGTCTTGTTAAGCTACTGCAACCTGCACGTCTCTTCCAAGGGCCATTTAAACCGTCTTGTTAAGCTACTGCGACCTGCACGTCTCTTCCAAGGGGCATTTAAGCGATCTTTTTAAGCTACTACGACCTGCACGTCTCTTCCAAGAGGCATTTAAACCGTCTTGTTAAGCTACTGCGACTTGCACGTGTCTTCCAAGAGGCATTTAAACTGTCTTGTTAAGCTACTGCGACTTGCACGTCTCTTCCAAGGGGCATTTAAACGATCTTTTTAAGCTACTGCGACCTGCACGTCTCTTCCAAGAGGCATTTAAACCGTCTTGTTAAGCTACTGCGACTTGCACGTCTCTTCCAAGGGGCATTTAAACCGTCTTGTTAAGCTACTGTAACCTCCACCACTTTTCCAAGGGGCATTTAAACCATCTTGTTAAGCTGCTGTGACCTGCATGTCTCTTCCAAGGGTCATTTCAACATTCTTGTTAAGCTACTGCGACCTCCACCGCTCTTCCAAGGGGCATTTAAACCGTCTTGTTAAGCTACTGCGACCTTCACGTCTCTTCCAAGGGCCATTTAAACCATCTTGGTAAGCTACTGCGACCTGCAAGCCTCTTCCAAGGGGCATTTAAACCGTCTTGTTAAGCTACTGCGACCTGCACGTCTCTTCCAAGGGGCATTTAAACCGTCTTGTTAAGCTACTGCGACCTGCACGTATCTTCCAAGTAGCATTTAAACCGTCTTGTTAAGCTAGTGCAACCTGAACGTCTCTTCCAAGGGGCATTTAAACCATATTGTTAAGCTACTGCTACCTCCACTGCTCTTCCAAAGATCATTTTAACGGTCTTGTTAGGCTACTGTGACCTGCACGTCTCTACCTAGGGGCATTTAAACCGTCTTGTTAAGCTACTGCGACCTCCTCTGCTCTTCCAAGGGGCACTTAAACCGTCTTGTTAAGCTACTGCGAACTGTACGGCTCTTCCAAGGGACATTTAAACAGTCTTGTTAAGCTTCTGCGACCTGTACGTCTCTTCCAAGGGGCATTTAAACCGTGTTGTTAAGCTACAGCGACCTGCATGTCTCTTCCAAGGGGCATTTAAATTGTCTTGTTAAGATACTGCGACCTCCACCGCTCTGCCAAGGGGCATTTAAACCATCTTGTTAAGCTACTGCGACCTGCAAGTCTCTTCCAAGGGGCATTTAAACCGATTTGTTAAGCTACTGCGACTTTCATGTCTCTTCCAAGGGGCATTTAAACAGTCTTGTTAAGCTACTGCGACCTGCACGTCTCTTCCAAGGGGCATTTAAACCGCTTTGTTAAGCTACTGCGACCTGCATGTCTCTTCCAAGGGGCATTTAATCTGTCTTGTTAAGCTACTGCGACCTGCATGTCTTTTCCAAGGGGCATTTAAACCGTCTTGTTAAGGTACAGCGACCTCCACCGAACTTCCAAGGGGCATTTGAACCGTCTTGTTAAGCTACTGCGACCTGCACGTCTCTTCCAAGGGGCATTTAAACCGTCTTATGAAGCTACTGCGTCCTGCACGTCTCTTCCAAGGGGCATTTAAACCGTCTTGTTAAGCTACTGCGACCTGCACGTGTCTTCCAAGTTGCATTTAAACCGTCTTGTTAAGCTACTGGGACCTGCACGTCTCTTCCAAGGGGCATTTAAACTGTCTTGTTAAGCTTCTGCGACCTGCACGTGTCTTCTAAGTTGCATTTAAACCGTCTTGTTAAGCTACTGCGACCTGCACGTCTCTTCCAAGGGGCATTTAAACCATCTTATTAAGCTACTGCGACCTGCACGTCTCTTCCAATGGGCATTTAAACCGTCTTGTTAAGCTACTGCGACCTGCATGTCTCTTCCAAGGGGCATTTAAACCGTCTTGTTAAGCTACTGCGACCTGCACGTTTCTTCCAAGGGCCATTTAAATCGTCTTGGTAAGCTACTGCGACCTGCAAGCCTCTTCCAAGGGGCATTTAAACCGTCTTGTTAAGCTACTGCGACCTGCACGTCTCTTCCAAGGGGCATTTAAACCATCTTGTTAAGCTACTGCGACCTGCACGTCTCTTCCAAGGGGCATTTAAACCATCTTGTTAGGTTACTGTGACCTGCACGTCTCTTCCAAGGGGCATTTAAACCGTCTTGGTAAGCTACTGCGACCTCCACGTCTCTTCCAATGGGCATTTAATCCGGCTTGTTAAGCTACTGCAACCTGCACGTCTTTTCCAAGGGGCATTTAAACCGTCTTGTTAAGCTACTGCGACCTCCACCGCTCTTCCAAGGGGCATTTAAACCATCTTGTTAAGCTACTGAGACCTGCACGTCTCTTCGAAGAGGCATTTAAACCGTCTTAGTAAGCTACTGCTACCTGCAAGCCTCTTCTAATAGGCATTTAAACCCTCTTGTTAAGCTACTGCGACCTGCACGTCTCTTGCAAGGGGCATTTAAACCGTCTTGTTAAGCTACTGCGACCTGCACGTCTCTTGCAAGAGGCATTTAAACCGTCTTGTTAAGCTACTGCGACCTGCACGTCTCTTCCAAGGGCCATTTAAACCGTCTTGGTAAGCTACTGCGACCTGCAAGCCTCTTCCAAGGGGCATTTAAAACGTCTTGTTAAGCTACTGCGACCTGCATGTCTCTTCCAAGCGGCATTTAAACCGTCTTGTTAAGCTAATGCGACCTGCACATCTCTTCCAAGGGGCATTTAAACCATCTTGTTAGGCTACTGTGACCTGCACGTCTCTTCCAAGGGGCATTTAAACCGTCTTGGTAAGCTACTGCGACCTCCACGTCTCTTACAAGGGGCATTTAATCCGTCTTGTTAAGCTACTGCGACCTGCACGTCTTTTCCAAGGGGCATTTAAACCGTCTTGTTAAGCTACCGCTACCTCCACCGCTCTTCCAAGGGGCATTTAAACCATCTTGTTAAGCTACTGCGATCTGCACGTCTCTTCCAAGATGCTTTTAAACCGTCTTGGTAAGCTACTGCGACCTGCAAGCGTCTTCTAAGGGGCATTTAAACCCTCTTGTTAAGCTACTGCGACCTGCACTTCTCTTGCAAGGGGTTTTTAAACCGTCTTGTTAAGCTACTGCGACCTGCAAGTCTCTTCCAAGGGGCATTTAAACCGTCTTGTTAAGCTTCTGCGACTTGCACGTCTCTTCCAAGGGGCATTTAAACCATCTTGTTTAGCAACTGTAACCTCCACCACTTTTCCAAGGGGCATTTAAACCGTCTTGTTAAGCTACTGCGACCTGCACGTCTCTTCCAAGGGGCATTTAAACCATCTTGTTAAGCTGCTGTGACCTGCATGTCTCTTCCAAGGGGCATTTAAACCTTCTTGTTAAGCTACTGCGACCTCCACCGCTCTTCCAAGGGGCATTTAAACCGTCTTGTTAAGCTACTGCGACCTGCACGTCTCTTCCAAGGGCCATTTAAACCGTCTTGGTAAGCTACTGCGACCTGCAAGCCTCTTTCAAGGGGCATTTAAACCGTCTTGTTAAGCTACTGCGACCGGCACGTCTCTTCCAAGGGGAATTTAAACCGTCTTGTTAAGCTACTGCGACCTGCACGTTTCTTCCAAGCGGCATTTAAACCGCCTTGTTAAGCTAATGCGACCTGCACGTCTCTTCCAAGGGGCATTTGAACCATCTTGTTAAGCTACTGCTACCTCCACCTCTCTTCCAAAGGGCATTTTAACCGTCTTGTTAGGCTACTGTGACCTGCACGTCTCTACGTAGGGGCATTTAAACCGTCTTGTTAAGCTACTGCGACCTCCTCTGCTCTTCCAAGGGGCATTTAATCTGTCTTTTTAAGCTACTGCGACCTGCACGTCTCTTCCAAGGGGCATTTAAACCGTCTTGTTAAGCTACTGCGAACTGCACGTCTCTTCCAAGGGGCATTTAAACCGTCTTGTTAAGCTTCTGCGACCTACACGTCTCTTCCAAGGGGTATTTAAACCATCTTGTTAAGCTAATGCTACCTGCATGTCTCTTCCAAGGGGCATTTAAACTGTCTTGTTAAGCTACTACGACCTCCACCGCTCTGCCAAGGGGCATTTAAACCCTCTTGTTAAGCTACTGCGACCTGCACTTCTCTTCCAAGGGGCATTTAAACTGTCTTGTTAAGCTACTGCGACCTCCACCGCTCTTCCAAGGCGCTTTAAAACCGTAATTTTAAGCTACTGTGACCTGCACGTCTCTTCCAAGGGGCATTTAAACCGTCTTGTTAAGCTACTGCGACCTGCACGTCTCTTCCAAGGGGCATTTAAACCGTTTTGTTAAGTTACTGCGACTTTCACGTCTCTTCCAATGGGCATTTAATCCGTCTTGTTAAGCTACTGCAACCTGCACGTCTTTTCCAAGGGGCATTTAAACCGTCTTGTTAAGCTACTGCGACCTCCACCGCTCTTCCAAGGGGCATTTAAACCATCTTGTTAAGCTACTGAGACCTGCACGTCTCTTCGAAGAGGCATTTAAACCGTCTTAGTAAGCTACTGCTACCTGCAAGCCTCTTCTAATAGGCATTTAAACCCTCTTGTTAAGCTACTGCGACCTGCACGTCTCTTGCAAGGGGCATTTAAACCGTCTTGTTAAGCTACTGCGACCTGCACGTCTCTTGCAAGGGGCATTTAAACCGTCTTGTTAAGCTACTGCGACCTGCACGTCTCTTCCAAGGGCCATTTAAACCGTCTTGGTAAGCTACTGCGACCTGCAAGCCTCTTCCAAGGGGCATTTAAAACGTCTTGTTAAGCTACTGCGACCTGCATGTCTCTTCCAAGCGGCATTTAAACCGTCTTGTTAAGCTAATGCGACCTGCACATCTCTTCCAAGGGGCATTTAAACCATCTTGTTAGGCTACTGTGACCTTCACGTCTCTTCCAAGGGGCATTTAAACCGTCTTGGTAAGCTACTGCGACCTCCACGTCTCTTACAAGGGGCATTTAATCCGTCTTGTTAAGCTACTGCGACCTGCACGTCTTTTCCAAGGGGCATTTAAACCATCTTGTTAAGCTACCGCTACCTCCACCGCTCTTCCAAGGGGCATTTAAACCATCTTGTTAAGCTACTGCGATCTGCACGTCTCTTCCAAGATGCTTTTAAACCGTCTTGGTAAGCTACTGCGACCTGCAAGCGTCTTCTAAGGGGCATTTAAACCCTCTTGTTAAGCTACTGCGACCTGCACTTCTCTTGCAAGGGGTTTTTAAACCGTCTTGTTAAGCTACTGCGACCTGCAAGTCTCTTCCAAGGGGCATTTAAACAGTCTTTTTAAGCTACTGCGACCTGCACGTCTCTTCCAAGGGGCATTTAAACCATCTTTTTAAGCTACTGAGACCTGCTTGTCTCTTCCAAGGGGCATTTAAACCGTCTTGTTAAGCTTCTGCGACTTGCACGTCTCTTCCAAGGGGCATTTAAACCATCTTGTTTAGCAACTGTAACCTCCACCACTTTTCCAAGGGGCATTTAAACCGTCTTGATAAGCTACTGCGACCTGCACGTCTCTTCCAAGGGGCATTTAAACCATCTTGTTAAGCTGCTGTGACCTGCACGTCTCTTCCAAGGGGCATTTAAACCTTCTTGTTAAGCTACTGCGACCTCCACCGCTCTTCCAAGGGGCATTTAAACCGTCTTGTTAAGCTACTGCGACCTGCACGTCTCTTCCAAGGGCCATTTAAACCGTCTTGGTAAGCTACTGCGACCTGCAAGCCTCTTTCAAGGGGCATTTAAACCGTCTTGTTAAGCTACTGCGACCGGCACGTCTCTTCCAAGGGGCATTTAAACCGTCTTGTTAAGCTACTGCGACTTGCACGTTTCTTCCAAGCGGCATTTAAACCGTCTTGTTAAGCTAATGCGACCTGCACGTCTCTTCCAAGGGGCATTTGAACCATCTTGTTAAGCTACTGCTACCTCCACCTCTCTTCCAAAGGGCATTTTAACCGTCTTGTTAGGCTACTGTGACCTGCACGTCTCTACGTAGGGGCATTTAAACCGTCTTGTTAAGCTACTGCGACCTCCTCTGCTCTTCCAAGGGGCATTTAATCTGTCTTTTTAAGCTACTGCGACCTGCACGTCTCTTCCAAGGGGCATTTAAACCGTCTTGTTAAGCTACTGCGAACTGCACGTCTCTTCCAAGGGGCATTTAAACCGTCTTGTTAAGCTTCTGCGACCTACACGTCTCTTCCAAGGGGTATTTAAACCATCTTGTTAAGCTAATGCTACCTGCATGTCTCTTCCAAGGGGCATTTAAACTGTCTTGTTAAGCTACTGCGACCTCCACCGCTCTGCCAAGGGGCATTTAAACCCTCTTGTTAAGCTACTGCGACCTGCACTTCTCTTCCAAGGGGCATTTAAACTGTCTTGTTAAGCTACTGCGACCTCCACCGCTCTTCCAAGGCGCTTTAAAACCGTAATTTTAAGCTACTGTGACCTGCACGTCTCTTCCAAGGGGCATTTAAACCGTGTTGTTAAGCTACTGCGACCTGCACGTCTCTTCCAAGGGGCATTTAAACCGTTTTGTTAAGTTACTGCGACTTTCACGTCTCTTCCAAGGGGCATTTAAACAGTCTTGTTAAGCTACTGCGACCTGCACGTCTCTTCCAAGGGGCATTTAAACCATCTTGTTAAGCTGCTGCGACCTGCATGTCTCTACCAAGGGGCATTTAAACCGTCTTGTTAAGCTACAGCGACCTCCACCGAACTTCCAAGGGGCATTTGAACCGTCTTGTTAAGCTACTGCGACCTGCACGTGTCTTCCAAGTTGCATTTAAACCGTCTTGTTAAGCTACTGGAACCTGCACGTCTCTTCCAAGGGGCATTTAAACTGTCTTGTTAAGCTTCTGCGACCTGCACGTCTCTTCCAAGGGGCATTTAAACCGTCTTGTTAAGCTACTGCGACCTGCACGTCTCTTCCAAGGGGCATTTAAACCATCTTGTTAAGCTCCTGCGACCTGCATGTCTCTTCCAATGGGCATTTAAACCGTCTTGTTAAGCTACTGCGACCTGCATGTCTCTTCCAAGGGGCATTTAAACTGTCTTGCTAAGCTACTGCGACTTCCACCGCTCTTCCAAGGGGCATTTAAACTGTCTTGTTAAGCTACTGCGACCTGCACGTCTCTTCCAAGGGCCATTTAAATCGTCTTGGTAAGCTACTGCGACCTGCAAGCCTCTTCCAAGGGGCATTTAAACCGTCTTGTTAAGCTACTGCGACCTGCACGTCTCTTCCAAGGGGCATTTAAACCATCTTGTTAAGCTACTGCGACCTGTACGTCTCTTCCAGGAGGCATTTAAACCGTCTTGGTAGGCTACTGCGACCTGCAAGCCTCTTCTAAGGGGCATTTAAACCCTCTTGTTAAGCTACTGCGACCTGCACGTCTCTTGCAATGGGCATTTAAACCGTCTTGTTAAGCTACTGCAACCTGCACGTCTCTTCCAAGGGGCATTTAAACCATATTGTTAAGCTACTGCGACCTGCACGTCTCTTCCAAGGGGCATTTAAACCGTTTTGTTAAGCTACTGCGACCTGCACGTCTCTTCCAAGGGGCATTTAAACTGTCTTGTTAAGCTACTGCGACCTCCACCTCTCTTCCAAGGGGCATTTAAACCGTCTTGTTAAGCTACTGCGACCTACACGTCTCTTCCAAGGGCCATTTAAACTGTCTTGGTAAGCTACTGCGACCTGCAAGCCTCTTCCAACGGGCATTTAAACCGTCTTGTTAAGCTACTGCGACCTGCACGTCTCTTCTAAGGGGCATTTAAACCGTCTTGTTAAGCTACTGCGACCTCCACCGCTCTTCCAAAGGGCATTTTAACCGTCTTGTTAGGCTACTGTGACCTGCACGTCTCTGCCAAGGGGCATTTAAACCGTCTTGTTAAGCTACTGTGACCTCCTCTGCTCTTCCAAGGGGCATTTAAACCATCTTGTTATGCTACTGCGACCTGCACGTCTCTTCCAAGGGGCATTTAAACCTTCTTGTTAAGCTACTGCGACCTGCAGGTCTCTTCCAAGGGGCATTTAAACCGTCTTGTTAAGCTACTGTAACCTCCACCACTTTTCCAAGGGGCATTTAAACCGTCTTGTTAAGCTACTGCGACCTGCACGTCTCTTCCAAGAGGCATTTAAACCGTCTTGTTAAGCTGCTGTGACCTGCATGTGTCTTCCAAGGGGCATTTAAACCGTCTTGTTAAGCTATTGCGACCTCCACCGCTCTTCCAAGGGGCATTTAAACCGTCTTGTTAAGTTACTGCGACCTGCACGTCTCTTCCAAGGGCCATTTAAACCGTCTTGGTAAGCTACTGCGACCTGCAAGCCTCTTCCAAGGGGAATTTAAAACGTCTTGTTAAGCTACTGCGACCTGCATGTCTCTTCCAAGCGGCATTTAAACCGTCTTGTTAAGCTAATGCGACCTGCACGTCTCTTCCAAGGGGCATTTAAACCATCTTGTTAGGTTACTGTGACCTGCATGTCTCTTCCAAGGGGCATTTAAACCGTCTTGGTAAGCTACTGCGACCTCCACGTCTCTTCCAATGGGCATTTAAACCGTCTTGTTAAGCTACTGCAACCTGCACGTCTTTTCCAAGGGGCATTTAAACCGTCTTGTTAAGCTACTGCGACCTCCACCGCTCTTCCAAGGGGCATTTAAACCATCTTGTTAAGCTACTGAGACCTGCACGTCTCTTCGAAGAGGCATTTAAACTGTCTTGGTAAGCTACTGCTACCTGCAAGCCTCTTCTAATAGGCATTTAAACCCTCTTGTTAAGCTACTGCGACCTGCACATCTCTTGCAAGGGGCATTTAAACCGTTTTGAAAAGCTACTGCGACCTGCACGTCTCTTGCAAGGGGCATTTAAACCGTCTTGTTAAGCTACTGCGACCTGCACGTCTCTTCCAAGGGCCATTTAAACCGTCTTGGTAAGCTACTGCGACCTGCAAGCCTCTTCCAAGGGGCATTTAATCCCTCTTGTTAAGCTACTGCGACCTGCATGTCTCTTGCAAGGGGTATTTAAACCGTCTTATTAAGCTACTGCGACCTGCACGTCCCTTCCAAGGGGCATTTAAACCGTCTTGTTAAACTACTGCGACCTGCACGTCTCTTCCAAGGGGCATTTAAACCATCTTTTTAAGCTACTGCGACCTGCATGTTTCTTCCAAGGGGCATTTAAACCGTCTTGTTAAGCAACTGTAACCTCCACCACTTTTCCAAGGGGCATTTAAACCGCCTTGTTAAGCTACTGCGACCAGCACGTCTCTTCCAAGGGGCATTTAAACCGTCTTGTTAAGCTGCTGTGACCTGCATGTCTCTTCCAAGGGGCATTTAAACCATCTTTTTAAGCTACTGCTACTTCCACCGCTCTTCCAAGGGGCATTTAAACCGTCTTGTTAAGCTACTGCGACCTGCACGTCTCTTCCAAGGGCCATTTAAACCGTCTTGGTAAGCTACTGCAACCTGCAAGCCTCTTCCAAGGGGCATTTAAACCGTCTTGTTAAGCTACTGCGACCTGCACGTCTCTTCCAAGGGGCATTTAAACCGTCTTGTTAAGCTACTGCGACCTGCACGTTTCTTCCAAGCGGCATTTAAACCGTCTTGTTAAGCTAATGCGACCTGCACGTCTCTTCCAAGGGGCGTTTAAACCATCTTGTTAAGCTACTGCTACCTCCACAGCTCTTCCAAAGGGCATTTTACCCATCTTGTTAGGCTACTGTGACCTGCACGTCTCTACCTAGGGGCATTTAAACCTTCTTGTTAAGCTACTGCGACCTCCTCTGCTCTTCCCAGGGGCATTTAACCTGTCTTTTTAAGCTACTGCGACCTGCACGTCTCTTCCAAGGGGCATTTAAACCGTCTTGTTAAGCTACTGCGAACTGCACGTCTCTTCCAAGGGGCATTTAAACCGTCTTGTTAAGCTTCTGCGACCTGCACGTCTCTTCCAAGGGGTATTTAAACCGTCTTGTTAAGCTACTGCTACCTGCATGTCTCTTCCAAGGGGCATTTAAACTGTCTTGTTAAGCTACTGTGACCTCCACCGCTCTGCCAAGGGGCATTTAAACCGTCTTGTTAAGCTACTGTGACCTGCACGTCTCTTCCAAGGGGCATTTAAACCGTTTTGTTAAGCTACTGCGACTTTCACGTCTCTTCCCAGGGGCATTTAAACAGTCTTGTTAAGCTACTGCGACCTGCACGTCTGTTCCAAGGGGCATTTAAATCTCTTTGTTAAGCTACTGCGACCTGCATGTCTCTTCCAAGGGGCATTTAATCTGTCTTATTAAGCTACTGCGACCTGCATGTCTTTTCCAAGTGGCATTTAAACCATCTTGTTAAGCTGCTGCGACCTGCATGTCTCTACCAAGGGGCATTTAAACCGTCTTGTTAAGCTACAGCGACCTCCACCGAACTTCCAAGGGGCATTTGAACCGTCTTGTTAAGCTACTGCGGCCTGCACGTCTCTTCCAAGGGGCATTTAAACCGTTTTATTAAGCTACTTCGACCTGCACGTCTCTTCCAATGGGCATTTAAACCGTCTTGTTAAGCTACTGCGACCTCCACCGCTCTTCCAAGGGGCATTTAAACCATCTTGTTAAGCTACTGCGACCTGAACGTCTCTTCCAAGTTGCATTTAAACCATCTTGTTAAGCTACTGGGACCTGCACGTCTCTTCCAAGGGGCATTTACACTGTCTTGTTAAGCTACTGCGACCTGCACGTCTCTTCCAAGGGGCATTTAAACAGTCTTGTTAAGCTACTGCGACCTGCACGATTCTTCCAAGGGGAATTTAAACCATCTTCTTAAGCTCCTGCGACCTGCACGTCTCTTCCAATGGCCATTTAAACCGTCTTGTTAAGCTACTGCGACCTGCATGTCTCTTCCAAGGGGCATTTAAACCGTCTTGTTAAGCTACTGCGACCTCCACCGCTCTTCCAAGGGGCATTTAAACCATCTTGTTAAGCTACTGCGACCTGCACGTCTCTTCCAAGGGCCATTTAAACCGTCTTGGTAAGCTACTGCGACCTGCAAGCCTCATCCAAGGGGCATTTAAACCGTCTTGTTAAGCTACTGCGACCTGCACGTCTCTTCCAAGGGGCATTTAAACCATCTTGTTAAGCTACTGTGACCTGCACGTCTCTTCCAGGAGGCATTTAAACCGTCTTGGTAAGCTACTGCGACCTGCAAGCCTCTTCCAAGGGGCATTTAAACCCTCTTATTAAGCTACTGCGACCTGCACGTCTCTTGCAAGGGGCATTTAAACCGTCTTGTTAAGCTACTGCGACCTGCACGTTGTAGCGCTGGCGTCCCTGCCCTCTGCTAGGCAGGGACGCTGCTCCCCTCACCGCTCTGCTCCGTGCCCGGCGTCCTCTCCCCGCTCTGCTGTCAGCGCGCGCTCCTTCCCGGCGTCCTCCTTCCGCTCTGCTCTCAGCGCGCGCTCCTTCCCGGCCCCTGTGCTTAGGGCGCGCGCGCGCGCGCTCCCCTCCTCTTAAAGGGGCCGCGCGCGCCGTCCTAAGGAGTCCCCGGCCAATGGCCGGAGGACTTCATCATATATAAGGCACCTCCTCCAAAATGGAGGTGCCCGAGCAATGTTGTTTGCACCTGCGTCTCACCTGTGCTTCAGCCCTCAGGTCCCGTTGCCAGTTTCCTGCCAGTTTCCTGCCAGTTTCCTGCTAGTTACCTGCTAGTTACCTGCCTGATTCCTGCCTGAATACTTGTTACCTGCCTGCCTGCCTGAGGTCCGACGGTCTGCCTTACAACTCCGGTCAGTCTGTCTAAGGACCAACTTGTCCGCTCACCTGGGAGCGCACATCAGCTACCTGCCTGCTTGCCTGAGGTCCGACGGTCTGCCTTACAACTCCGGTCAGTCTGTCTATGGACCAGCTTGCCCGCTCACCTGGGAGCGCTTCTCCGCTACCTGCCTGCTTGCCAGCCCGGAGGCTCCGTTGTCACGTGCTGTGACCACCAGCTATCTCAGAGACTCTTGCCCGCTCACCTGGGAGCGCTTCTCCGTTACCTACCTGCCTGCCAGCCCGGAGGTTCCGCCGTCACGTGCCGTGACCACCTGCTATTCCAGAGACTCTCGCTTGCTCACCTGGGAGCACACATCTACCATCTGCCTGCTAGCCTACCCGGAGGCTCCGCCATCACAGGTCGTACCTACCCCTTACCCAGAGACTGCCCTGATCACTTGCCGTAACTCCCTGTCCGTTCACCCAGAGACTGCCACCCGCTCCCTTACAAGGGCCGCCCCCTTGTATAGTAGCTCAGAGGTTCCGCCTCCCGGACCCGTTACAGTTTGCTCGGGCCATGGAACCCGGTGGCACCCAAGCTCCCTCGCTCTCGGACCTCTGTCTTGAACTGTCCCGTCAGAGGTCCCAACAGGAGGCCATCCTGGGTCACCTGCGGAATGTTAATACTCGCCTGAACACTCTGTCTGATCCACCAACAACCTCCGCCAGTGCCATATCTTGCAATCCGGCAGCTCCGCTGCCCACTAATACTATGGTATCCTACCCCGGACCCCGGCTCTCTGCACCTCCTCGCTTCGGAGGCGACCCCGTCCAGGCTCGGGGCTTCATAAATCAGTGCACCCTGCACTTTGAACTTTTGTCCCATCAGTTTAATTCCGACCGGGCCAAAATTGCCTTTATCATGTCCCATCTCACCGGGGAGGCCCTGGCCTGGCTAAATCCTCTATGGGAGAGAGGAGACCCCCTGGTGTCCAACTTGCCTGCTTTTCTCTCGGCTTTCCGGAAAGTCTTCGACGAACCCGGACGGAAGACCTCATCCGCATCCTCTCTGCTACGCCTCCGTCAGGAGGGTCTCACCGTGGGCCAATATGCCATACGGTTCCGCACCCTTGCCTCGGAGCTGGCCTGGGATAACGACGCTCTGGTATCCGTCTTCTGGGAGGGTCTGTCCGGTCGTATTAAAGATGAACTTGCTGGTCGGGACATTCCTACCTCTCTCGATGATCTAATAACCCTTGCCACCCGGATTGACCTACGGTTCCAGGAGCGTGCCAAAGAGGTCACCCGTGAGAGAAGGATTCCACGTTTAGCTCCTACTTTCCAGAAACCCGTCATTCCCTCCATCTCTCCCCAGGTACACTCTCCTGAGCCTATGCAGGTCGACCAGACCAAGATGGTCAAAACCCGTCAGGACTCACGCCGTGCCGAGGGGAGCTGCTTCTACTGTGGCAGTAAGGAGCACCGGATCCGTGCCTGCCCGGAGAGGTCGGGAAACGCCTGTGTCTAGGTTCGCTCAGAGAGGTCCACCTAGACAAGAATAAATCCTCTCCATCCCTGCTGTTGTCAGTTTCGATCATCTACGGGGAGAACCGTTATTTCGAACTAGCCCAACTTGACTCTGGAGCAGCCGGGAACCTTATTTCACAGTCCCTGGTTGAGAAATACCGCATCCCCACCAAACCTCTGGCTGTACCCTTGTCTGTCGCTGCCGTGGATGGGGGCCTCTTACCTCGCCCCATTCAACTCATCACCGAATCCATTACCCTGCAGGTGGGAATGCTGCATTCTGAAAGTATCTCCTTTCATGTTCTGCCTGGACTCTCTCACGCCCTCTTGCTAGGTCTGCCCTGGCTCCAGAGACATGCACCCGTGCTAGACTGGCAAACCGGAGAGGTCCTTCGCTGGGGACAAGACTGTCATAAAACCTGCCTGGTTCCCGTCCATCCCGTCCGTCCCTCTCCTACCCCAGCTAATCTACCTGGACTTCCGATTCCTTATTGGTCTTATGCAGATGTCTTTAATAAAAAGGAGGCAGAGACATTACCACCACATAGACCATACGACTGTCCCATCGATCTGCTACCCGGTACTACTCCTCCCCGTGGGCGTATCTATCCTTTATCCGCTGCTGAGACCCGGTCAATGTCCGAATATATTGAGGAGAATCTGGCCAGAGGATTCATCCGGAAATCTACCTCCCCGGCGGGAGCAGGCTTCTTTTTCGTCAAAAAGAAGGACGGCTCTCTCCGTCCCTGTATAGACTATAGAGGCCTAAACCTGATCACGGTGAAGAATAAGTACCCCCTTCCGCTCATTCCAGAATTATTTGATCGCCTGAGGGGGGCTAGGATCTTCACCAAACTGGACCTTCGTGGGGCGTACAACCTGGTTCGTATTCGTCAGGGGGATGAATGGAAGACGGCATTCAACACCCGGGACGGCCACTATGAATACCTGGTAATGCCCTTTGGTCTCTGTAACGCTCCTGCCGTCTTTCAAGAGTTGGTCAATGACATCTTCCGGGACCTTCTCTACTCCTGCGTAGTGGTGTACCTGGACGACATCTTGGTCTTCTCTCCGGATCTCCAGACTCACCGGAGGGACGTTCGTCAGGTCCTGCTCAGGCTAAGGCAGAACCATCTCTACGCTAAATTTGAGAAGTGCCTCTTTGAGCAGACCTCGCTTCCGTTTCTGGGCTACATTATCTCTCAGACCGGCCTACAAATGGATCCTGAGAAACTGTCTGCCATCGAGAAATGGCCCCGACCGGAGGGGTTGAAGGCCATTCAGCGATTCCTGGGCTTCGCCAACTACTACCGCCTCTTCATACCACACTTCTCTTCCCGGACGGCCCCAATTTCTGCGCTCACCCGTAAAGGTACTAATCCCAAAGAGTGGCCACCCGAAGCAGAGGAGGCCTTTCTTTCCCTTAAACAGGCCTTCTCTTCCGCCCCGGTGCTGCATCGCCCAGATGGCAACAAACAGTTCTTCCTGGAAGTTGACGCCTCCTCCTCTGGAGCCGGAGCGGTACTTACTCAAAAATCATCTTCCGGGAGGATGGTAACTTGTGGCTTCTTCTCTAAACTCTTCTCCTCCTCTGAGCGCAACTATTCCATAGGAGATCGAGAGTTATTGGCCATCAAACTGGCATTGGAGGAGTGGCGTTACCTGCTCGAGGGGGCTCTTCACCCGGTAATAATTTACACTGACCACAAGAACTTGGCTTACCTCCAGCATGCCCAGAGACTTAACCCGCGCCAAGCCCGGTGGTCCTTGTTTTTTGCTCGTTTTGATTTTGTCCTTCATTTTCGCCCGGCTGACAAAAACGTCAAGGCGGACGCCTTGTCTCGGTCCTTTCTGGTGTCTGATCTCGAGGAGGATCCGAAACATATCATCGATCCCGCCAGAGTAATGCAGGTGGCTCCCGTGAGTCTAAATCGTCTTCCTCCTGGTAAGACGTTCGTACCAGTACCTGATCGGGAGAAGATCCTACACTGGGGTCATTCGTCTAAACTAGCTGGCCACGCCGGTCAGAAAAAGACCCTCCAGCTTATTACCCGGCACTACTGGTGGCCTAACCTGCACAAGGATGTAATAGACTTTGTTTCTGCCTGTGTGTCCTGCGCCCGCAACAAAGTTCCGAGACACCTGCCGGCCGGCCGCCTCCTACCTCTGCCAGTACCTGCTGCCCCCTGGCAGCATATAGCGATGGACTTCATTACTGATCTACCCGTCTCTGCCGGTTGTACGGTCATTTGGGTGGTCGCTGACCGCTTCTCCAAGATGGCTCACTTCATTCCACTGCCAGGTCTTCCGTCTGCACCCGAGCTGGCTAAAGACTTTATCCGCCACATCTTCCGTCTTCATGGCCTGCCCCGTCACATCGTGTCGGATCGTGGGGTACAGTTCACTTCCCGTTTCTGGAGAGCCACTTGTAAATTGCTGGACGTCACCCTGGACTTCTCCTCCGCTTACCACCCACAGTCTAATGGTCAAGTGGAGCGGATCAATCAGAACCTGACCAGTTACCTTCGGCACTTCGTTAATGCCCACCATTCTGACTGGGTGGATCTCCTGCCATGGGCCGAATTCTCGTACAACAATCACGAGAGCGAGTCTTCCTCCAAATCCCCGTTTTTTGTAGTCTACGGTCAGCATCCTCGGATCCCGTTTCCCGTCTCCACCTCGGCGGACAATCCGGCTGCGGAATCTCTTGTTAACAAATTTTCCTCCATATGGGAGAGTACCCGGTCCGCACTCCTTCTGTCATCCGAGCGTATGAAAAGACACGCTGACAAAAAACGTCTAGACCCTCCTCAATTCCGCCCTGGGGATAAAGTCTGGCTCTCGTCCAAATATGTCCGGCTCAAGATCCCTTCCTATAAGTTAGGGCCTCGGTTCATCGGCCCACTGGAGGTCATCAGTCAGATCAACCCGGTGGCCTATAAATTGAAACTCCCGGCCAACTTACGGATCCCTAACTCCTTCCATGTGTCTCTCCTCAAACCTGTGGTGCTTAACTCTTTTTCCAAGTCTACAGGTACGCCTCCTGCTCCGGTTTCTGCTGAGGACGAGTTTGAGGTAGAGAACATTCTTGCCACCAAAAGGGCAAGAGGAAAGACCTTTTTTCTGGTAGATTGGAAGGGGTTTGGTCCTGAGGAGAGAACGTGGGAGCCCCGGGAGAACATCCATGCCCCTCTCATCCTAGCTAAATTTCTGTCTGGCCTAAAAAAGGGGGGGCCTAAAGGGGGGGGTACTGTAGCGCTGGCGTCCCTGCCCTCTGCTAGGCAGGGACGCTGCTCCCCTCACCGCTCTGCTCCGTGCCCGGCGTCCTCTCCCCGCTCTGCTGTCAGCGCGCGCTCCTTCCCGGCGTCCTCCTTCCGCTCTGCTCTCAGCGCGCGCTCCTTCCCGGCCCCTGTGCTTAGGGCGCGCGCGCGCGCGCTCCCCTCCTCTTAAAGGGGCCGCGCGCGCCGTCCTAAGGAGTCCCCGGCCAATGGCCGGAGGACTTCATCATATATAAGGCACCTCCTCCAAAATGGAGGTGCCCGAGCAATGTTGTTTGCACCTGCGTCTCACCTGTGCTTCAGCCCTCAGGTCCCGTTGCCAGTTTCCTGCCAGTTTCCTGCCAGTTTCCTGCTAGTTACCTGCTAGTTACCTGCCTGATTCCTGCCTGAATACTTGTTACCTGCCTGCCTGCCTGAGGTCCGACGGTCTGCCTTACAACTCCGGTCAGTCTGTCTAAGGACCAACTTGTCCGCTCACCTGGGAGCGCACATCAGCTACCTGCCTGCTTGCCTGAGGTCCGACGGTCTGCCTTACAACTCCGGTCAGTCTGTCTATGGACCAGCTTGCCCGCTCACCTGGGAGCGCTTCTCCGCTACCTGCCTGCTTGCCAGCCCGGAGGCTCCGTTGTCACGTGCTGTGACCACCAGCTATCTCAGAGACTCTTGCCCGCTCACCTGGGAGCGCTTCTCCGTTACCTACCTGCCTGCCAGCCCGGAGGTTCCGCCGTCACGTGCCGTGACCACCTGCTATTCCAGAGACTCTCGCTTGCTCACCTGGGAGCACACATCTACCATCTGCCTGCTAGCCTACCCGGAGGCTCCGCCATCACAGGTCGTACCTACCCCTTACCCAGAGACTGCCCTGATCACTTGCCGTAACTCCCTGTCCGTTCACCCAGAGACTGCCACCCGCTCCCTTACAAGGGCCGCCCCCTTGTATAGTAGCTCAGAGGTTCCGCCTCCCGGACCCGTTACACACGTCTCTTCCAAGGGGCATTTAAACCATCTTGTTAAGCTACTGCGATCTGCACGTCTCTTCCAATGGGCATTTAAACCATCTTGTTAAGCTACTGCGACCTGCATGTCTCTTCCAAGGGGCATTTAAACTGTCTTGTTAAGCTACTGCGACCTCCATCGCTCTTCTAAGGGGCATTTAAACAATCTTGTTAAGCTACTGCGACCTGCACGTCTCTTCCAAGAGTCATTTAAACCGTCTTGGTAAGCTACTGCGACCTGCACGTCTCTTGCAAGGGGCATTTAAACCGTCTTGTTAAGCTACTGCGACCTCCTCTGCTCTTCCAAGGTGCATTTAATCTGTCTTTTTAAGCTATTGCGACCTGCACGTCTCTTCCAAGGGTCATTTAAACCGTCTTGTTAAGCTACTGCGAACTGCACGTCTCTTCCAAGGGGCATTTAAACCGTCTTGTTAAGCTTCTGCGACCTGCATGTCTCTTCCAAGGGGTATTTAAACCGTCTTGTTAAGCTACTGCTACCTACATGTCTCTTCCAAGGGGCATTTAAACTGTCTTGTTAAGCTACTGTGACCTCCACCGCTCTGCCAAGGGGCATTTAAACCGTCTTGTTAAGCTACTGCGACCTGCACTTCTCTTCCAAGTGGCATTTAAACTGTCTTGTTAAGCTACTGCGACCTCCACCGCTCTTCCAAGGCGCTTTAAAACCGTAATTTTAAGCTACTGTGACCTGCACGTCTCTTCCAAGGGGCATTTAAAGCGTCTTGTTAAGCTACTGCGACCTGCACGTCTCTTCCATGGGGCATTTAAACCGTTTTGTTAAGCTACTGCGACTTTCACGTCTCTTCCAAGGGGCATTTAAACCATCTTGTTAGGCTACTGTGACCTGCACTTCTCTTCCAAGGGGCATTTAAACCGTCTTGGTAAGCTACTGCGACCTCCACGTCTCTTCCAAGGGGCATTTAATCCGTCTTGTTAAGCTACTGCGACCTGCACGTCTTTTCCAAGGGGCATTTAAACCGTCTTGTTAAGCTACCGCTACCTCCACCGCTCTTCCAAGGGGCATTTAAACCATCTTGTTAAGCTACTGCGAACTGCACGTCTCTTCCAAGATGCTTTTAAATCGTCTTGGTAAGCTACTGCGACCTGCACTTCTCTTGCAAGGGGTATTTAAACCGTCTTGTTAAGCTACTGCGACCTGCAAGTCTCTTCCAAGGGGCATTTAAACAGTCTTTTTAAGCTACTGCGACCTGCACGTCTCTTCCAAGGGGCATTTAAACCATCTTTTTAAGCTACTGAGACCTGCATGTCTCTTCCAAGGGGCATTTAAACCGTCTTGTTAAGCTTCTGCGACTTGCACGTCTCTTCCAAGGGGCATTTAAACCATCTTGTTTAGCAACTGTAACCTCCACCACTTTTCCAAGGGGCATTTAAACCGTCTTGTTAAGCTACTGCGACCTGCACGTCTCTTCCAAGGGGCATTTAAACCGTCTTGTTAAGCTGCTGTGACCTGCATGTCTCTTCCAAGGGGCATTTAAACCTTCTTGTTAAGCTACTGCGACCTCCACCGCTCTTCCAAGGGGCATTTAAACAGTCTTGTTAAGCTACTGCGACCGGCATGTCTCTTCCAAGGGCCATTTAAACCGTCTTGGTAAGCTACTGCGACCTGCAAGCCTCTTCCAAGGGGCATTTAAACCGTCTTGTTAAGCTACTGCGACCGGCACGTCTCTTCCAAGGGGCATTTAAACCGTCTTGTTAAGCTACTGCGACCTGCACGTCTCTTCCAAGGGGCATTTAAACCATCTTGTTAAGCTACTGCTACCTCCACCTCTCTTCCAAAGGGCATTTTAACCGTCTTGTTAGGCTACTGTGACCTGCACGTCTCTACGTAGGGGCATTTAAACCGTCTTGTTAAGCTACTGCGACCTCCTCTGCTCTTCCAAGGGGCATTTAATCTGTCTTTTTAAGCTACTGCGACCTGCACGTCTCTTCCAAGGGGCATTTAAACCGTCTTGTTAAGCTACTGCGAACTGCACGTCTCTTCCAAGGGGCATTTAAACCGTCTTGTTAAGCTTCTGCGACCTGCACGTCTCTTCCAAGGGGTATTTAAACCGTCTTGTTAAGCTAATGCTACCTGCATGTCTCTTCCAAGGGGCATTTAAACTGTCTTGTTAAGCTACTGCGACCTCCACCGCTCTGCCAAGGGGCATTTAAACCCTCTTGTTAAGCTACTGCGACCTGCACTTCTCTTCCAAGGGGCATTTAAACTGTCTTGTTAAGCTACTGCGACCTCCACCGCTCTTCCAAGGCGCTTTAAAACCGTAATTTTAAGCTACTGCGACCTGCATGTCTCTTCCAATGGGCATTTAAACCGTCTTGTTAAGCTACTGCGACCTGCATGTCTCTTCCAAGGGGCATTTAAACTGTCTTGTTAAGCTACTGCGACTTCCACCGCTATTCCAAGGGGCATTTAAATCGTCTTGTTAAGCTACTGCGACCTGCACGTCTCTTCCAAGGGCCATTTAAATCGTCTTGGTAAGCTACTGCGACCTGCAAGCCTCTTCCAAGGGGCATTTAAACCGTCTTGTTAAGCTACTGCGACCTGCACGTCTCTTCCAAGGGGCATTTAAACCATCTTGTTAAGCTACTGCGACCTGCACGTCTCTTCCAGGAGGCATTTAAACCGTCTTGGTAGGCTACTGCGACCTGCAAGCCTCTTCTAAGGGGCATTTAAACCCTCTTGTTAAGCTACTGCGACCTGCACGTCTCTTGCAATGGGCATTTAAACCGTCTTGTTAAGCTACTGCAACCTGCACGTCTCTTCCAAGGGGCATTTAAACCATATTGTTAAGCTACTGCGACCTGCACGTCTCTTCCAAGGGGCATTTAAACCGGTTTGTTAAGCTACTGCGACCTGCACGTCTCTTCCAAGGGGCATTTAAACTGTCTTGTTAAGCTACTGCGACCTCCACCTCTCTTCCAACGGGCATTTAAACCGTCTTGTTAAGCTACTGCGACCTGCACGTCTCTTCTAAGGGGCATTTAAACCGTCTTGTTAAGCTACTGCAACCTCCACCGCTCTTCCAAAGGGCATTTTAACCGTCTTGTTAGGCTACTGTGACCTGCACGTCTCTGCCAAGGGGCATTTAAACCGTCTTGTTAAGCTACTGTGACCTCCTCTGCTCTTCCAAGGGGCATTTAAACCATCTTGTTATGCTACTGCGACCTGCACGTCTCTTCCAAGGGGCATTTAAACCTTCTTGTTAAGCTACTGCGACCTGCACGTCTCTTCCAAGGGGCATATAAACCGTCTGGTTAAGCTACTGTAACCTCCACCACTTTTCCAAGGGGCATTTAAACCGTCTTGTTAAGCTACTGCGACCTGCACGTCTCTTCCAAGAGGCATTTAAACCGTCTTGTTAAGCTGCTGTGACCTGCATGTGTCTTCCAAGGGGCATTTAAACCTTCTTGTTAAGCTATTGCGACCTCCACCGCTCTTCCAAGGGGCATTTAAACCATCTTGTTAAGCTACTGCGACCTGCACGTCTCTTCCAAGGGCCATTTAAACCGTCTTGGTAAGCTACTGCGACCTGCAAGCCTCTTCCAAGGGGAATTTAAAACGTCTTGTTAAGCTACTGCGACCTGCATGTCTCTTCCAAGCGGCATTTAAACCGTCTTGTTAAGCTAATGCCACCTGCACGTTTCTTCCAAGGGGCATTTAAACCATCTTGTTAGGTTACTGTGACCTGCATGTTTCTTCCAAGGGGCATTTAAACCGTCTTGGTAAGCTACTGCGACCTCCACGTCTCTTCCAATGGGCATTTAAACCGTCTTGTTAAGCTACTGCAACCTGCACGTCTTTTCCAAGGGGCATTTAAACCGTCTTGTTAAGCTACTGCGACCTCCACCGCTCTTCCAAGGGGCATTTAAACCATCTTGTTAAGCTACTGAGACCTGCACGTCTCTTCGAAGAGGCATTTAAACTGTCTTGGTAAGCTACTGCTACCTGCAAGCCTCTTCTAATAGGCATTTAAACCCTCTTGTTAAGCTACTGCGACCTGCACGTCTCTTGCAAGGGGCATTTAAACCGTCTTGAAAAGCTACTGCGACCTGCACGTCTCTTGCAAAGGGCATTTAAACCGTCTTGTTAAGCTACTGCGACCTGCACGTCTCTTCCAAGGGCCATTTAAACCGTCTTGGTAAGCTACTGCGACCTGCAAGCCTCTTCCAAGGGGCATTTAATCCCTCTTGTTAAGCTACTGCGACCTGCATGTCTCTTGCAAGGGGTATTTAAACCGTCTTATTAAGCTACTGCGACCTGCACGTCTCTTCCAAGGGGCATTTAAACCGTCTTGTTAAGCTACTGCGACCTGCACGTCTCTTCCAAGGGGCATTTAAACCATCTTTTTAAGCTACTGCGAACTGCATGTTTCTTCCAAGGGGCGTTTAAACCGTCTTGTTAAGCAACTGTAACCTCCACCACTTTTCCAAGGGGCATTTAAACCGCCTTGTTAAGCTACTGCAACCAGCACGTCTCTTCCAAGGGGCATTTAAACCGTCTTGTTAAGCTGCTGTGACCTGCATGTCTCTTCCAAGGGGCATTTAAACCATCTTTTTAAGCTACTGCTACCTCCACCGCTCTTCCAAGGGGCATTTAAACCGTCTTGTTAAGCTACTGCGACCTGCACGTCTCTTCCAAGGGCCATTTAAACCGTCTTGGTAAGCTACTGCGACCTGCAAGCCTCTTCCAAGGGGCATTTAAACCGTCTTGTTAAGCTACTGCGACCTGCACGTCTCTTCCAAGCGGCATTTAAACCGTCTTGTTAAGCTAATGCGACCTGCACGTCTCTTCCAAGGGGCGTTTAAACCATCTTGTTAAGCTACTGCTACCTCCACAGCTCTTCCAAAGGGCATTTTACCCGTCTTGTTAGGCTACTGTGACCTGCACGTCTCTACCTAGGGGCATTTAAACCTTCTTGTTAAGCTACTGCGACCTCCTCTCCTCTTCCAAGGGGCATTTAACCTGTCTTTTTAAGCTACTGCGACCTGCACGTCTCTTCCAAGGGGCATTTAAACCGTCTTGTTAAGCTACTGCGAACTGCACGTCTCTTCCAAGGGGCATTTAAACCGTCTTGTTAAGCTTCTACGACCTGCACGTCTCTTCCAAGGGGTATTTAAACCGTCTTGTTAAGCTACTGCTACCTGCATGTCTCTTCCAAGGGGCATTTAAACTGTCTTGTTAAGCTACTGTGACCTCCTCTGCTCTTCCAAGGGGCATTTAAACCATCTTGTTATGCTACTGCGACCTGCACGTCTCTTCCAAGGGGCATTTAAACCTTCTTGTTAAGCTACTGCGACCTGCACGGTTCTTCCAAGGGGCATTTAAACCGTCTTGTTAAGCTACTGTAACCTCCACCACTTTTCCAAGGGGCATTTAAACCGTCTTGTTAAGCTACTGCGACCTGCACGTCTCTTCCAAGGGGCATTTAAACCGTCTTGTTAAGCTGCATTGACCTGCATGTGACTTCCAAGGGGCATTTAAACCTTCTTGTTAAGCTATTGCGACCTCCACCGCTCTTCCAAGGGGCATTTACACCGTCTTGTTAAACTACTGCGACCTACACGTCTCTTCCAAGGGCCATTTAAACAGTCTTGGTAAGCTACTGCTACCTGCAAGCCTCTTCCAAGGGGCATTTAAAACGTCTTGTTAAGCTACTGCGACCTGCATGTCTCTTCCAAGCGGCATTTAAACCGTCTTGTTAAGCTAATGCGACTTGCACGTCTCTTCCAAGGGGCATTTAAACCATTTTGTTAGGTTACTGTGACCTGCACGTCTCTTCCGAGGGGCATTTAAACCGTCTTGGTAAGCTACTGCGACCTCCACGTCTCTTCCAAGGGGCATTTAATCCGTCTTGTTAAGCTACTGCAACCTGCACGTCTTTTCCAAGGGGCATTTAAACCGTCTGGTTAAGCTACTGCGACCTCCACCTCTCTTCCAAGGGGCATTTAAACCATCTTGTTAAGCTACTGCGACCTGCACGTCTCATCCAAGAGGCATTTAAACCGTCTTGGTAAGCTACTGCTACCTGCAAGCCTCTTCTAAGGGGCATTTAAACCCTCTTGTTGAGCTACTGCGACCTGCACGTCTCTTGCAAGGGGCATTTAAACCGTCTTGTTAAGCTACTGCGACCTGTATGTCTCTTCTAAGGGGCATTTAAACCGTCTTGTTAAGCTACTGCGACCTGCACGTCTCTTCCAAGGGGCATTTAAACCATCTTGTTAAGCTACTGCGACCTGCACGTCTCTTCCAAGGGGCATTTAAACCGTCTTGTTAAGCTACTGCGACCTGCACTTCTCTTCCAAGGGGCATTTAAACGGTCTTGTTAAGCTACTGTAACCTCCACCACTTTTCCAAGGGGCATTTAAATCATCTTGTTAAGCTACTGCGACCTGTACGTCTCTTCCAAGGGGCATTTAAACCGTCTTGTTAAGCTGCTGTGACCTGCATGTCTCTTCCAAGGGGCATTTAAACCTTCTTGTTAAGCTACTGCGACCTCCACCGCTCTTCCAAGGCGCATTTAAACCGGCTTGTTAAGCTACTGCGACCTGCACGTCTCTTCCAAGGGCCATTTAAACCGTCTGGGTAAGCTACTGCGACCTGCAAGCCTCTTCCAAGGGGCATTTAAACTGTCTTGTTAAGCTACTGCGACCTGCACGTCTCTTCCAAGGGGCATTTAAACCGTCTTGTTAAGCTACTGCGACCTGCACGTTTCTTCCAAGCGGCATTTAAACCGTCTTGTTAAGCTACTGCGACCTGCAAGCCTCTTCCAAGGGGCATTTAAACCGTCTTGTTAAGCTACTGCGACCTGCACGTCTCTTCCAAGGGGCATTTAAACCGTCTTGTTAAGCTACTGCGACCTGCACGTTTCTTCCAAGCGGCATTTAAACCCTCTTGTTAAGCTACTGCTAACTCCACCGCTCTTCCAAAGGGCATTTTAACCGTCTTGTTAGGCTACTGTGAATTGCACGTCTCTACCTAGGGGCATTTAAACCGTCTTGTTAAGCTACTGCGACCTGCACGTCTCTTCCAAGGGCCATTTAAACCGTCTTGGTAAGCTACTGCGACCTGCAAGCCTCTTCCAAGGGGCATTTAATCCCTCTTGTTAAGCTACTGCGACCTGCATGTCTCTTGCAAGGGGTATTTAAACCGTCTTATTAAGCTACTGCGACCTGCACGTCTCTTCCAAGGGGCATTTAAACCGTCTTGTTAAGCTACTGCGACCTGCACGTCTCTTCCAAGGGGCATTTAAACCATCTTTTTAAGCTACTGCGAACTGCATGTTTCTTCCAAGGGGCATTTAAACCGTCTTGTTAAGCAACTGTAACCTCCACCACTTTTCCAAGGGGCATTTAAACCGCCTTGTTAAGCTACTGCAACCAGCACGTCTCTTCCAAGGGGCATTTAAACCGTCTTGTTAAGCTGCTGTGACCTGCATGTCTCTTCCAAGGGGCATTTAAACCATCTTTTTAAGCTACTGCTACCTCCACCGCTCTTCCAAGGGGCATTTAAACCGTCTTGTTAAGCTACTGCGACCTGCACGTCTCTTCCAAGGGCCATTTAAACCGTCTTGGTAAGCTACTGCGACCTGCAAGCCTCTTCCAAGGGGCATTTAAACCGTCTTGTTAAGCTACTGCGACCTGCACGTCTCTTCCAAGCGGCATTTAAACCGTCTTGTTAAGCTAATGCGACCTACACGTCTCTTCCAAGGGGCGTTTAAACCATCTTGTTAAGCTACTGCTACCTCCACAGCTCTTCCAAAGGGCATTTTACCCGTCTTGTTAGGCTACTGTGACCTGCACGTCTCTACCTAGGGGCATTTAAACCTTCTTGTTAAGCTACTGCGACCTCCTCTCCTCTTCCAAGGGGCATTTAACCTGTCTTTTTAAGCTACTGCGACCTGCACGTCTCTTCCAAGGGGCATTTAAACCGTCTTGTTAAGCTACTGCGAACTGCACGTCTCTTCCAAGGGGCATTTAAACCGTCTTGTTAAGCTACTGCTACCTGCATGTCTCTTCCAAGGGGCATTTAAACTGTCTTGTTAAGCTACTGTGACCTCCTCTGCTCTTCCAAGGGGCATTTAAACCATCTTGTTATGCTACTGCGACCTGCACGTCTCTTCCAAGGGGCATTTAAACCTTCTTGTTAAGCTACTGCGACCTGCACGGTTCTTCCAAGGGGCATTTAAACCGTCTTGTTAAGCTACTGTAACCTCCACCACTTTTCCAAGGGGCATTTAAACCGTCTTGTTAAGCTACTGCGACCTGCACGTCTCTTCCAAGGGGCATTTAAACCGTCTTGTTAAGCTGCAGTGACCTGCATGTGACTTCCAAGGGGCATTTAAACCTTCTTGTTAAGCTATTGCGACCTCCACCGCTCTTCCAAGGGGCATTTACACCGTCTTGTTAAACTACTGCGACCTGCACGTCTCTTCCAAGGGCCATTTAAACAGTCTTGGTAAGCTACTGCTACCTGCAAGCCTCTTCCAAGGGGCATTTAAAACGTCTTGTTAAGCTACTGCGACCTGCATGTCTCTTCCAAGCGGCATTTAAACCGTCTTGTTAAGCTAATGCGACTTGCACGTCTCTTCCAAGGGGCATCTAAACCATCTTGTTAGGTTACTGTGACCTGCACGTCTCTTCCGAGGGGCATTTAAACCGTCTTGGTAAGCTACTGCGACCTCCACGTCTCTTCCAAGGGGCATTTAATCCGTCTTGTTAAGCTACTGCAACCTGCACGTCTTTTCCAAGGGGCATTTAAACCGTCTGGTTAAGCTACTGCGACCTCCACCTCTCTTCCAAGGGGCATTTAAACCATCTTGTTAAGCTACTGCGACCTGCACGTCTCATCCAAGAGGCATTTAAACCGTCTTGGTAAGCTACTGCTACCTGCAAGCCTCTTCTAAGGGGCATTTAAACCCTCTTGTTGAGCTACTGCGACCTGCACGTCTCTTGCAAGGGGCATTTAAACCGTCTTGTTAAGCTACTGCGACCTGTATGTCTCTTCTAAGGGGCATGTAAACCGTCTTGTTAAGCTACTGCGACCTGCACGTCTCTTCCAAGGGGCATTTAAACCATCTTGTTAAGCTACTGCGACCTGCACGTCTCTTCCAAGGGGCATTTAAACCGTCTTGTTAAGCTACTGCGACCTGCACTTCTCTTCCAAGGGGCATTTAAACGGTCTTGTTAAGCTACTGTAACCTCCACCACTTTTCCAAGGGGCATTTAAATCATCTTGTTAAGCTACTGCGACCTGTACGTCTCTTCCAAGGGGCATTTAAACCGTCTTGTTAAGCTGCTGTGACCTGCATGTCTCTTCCAAGGGGCATTTAAACCTTCTTGTTAAGCTACTGCGACCTCCACCGCTCTTCCAAGGCGCATTTAAACCGGCTTGTTAAGCTACTGCGACCTGCACGTCTCTTCCAAGGGCCATTTAAACCGTCTGGGTAAGCTACTGCGACCTGCAAGCCTCTTCCAAGGGGCATTTAAACTGTCTTGTTAAGCTACTGCGACCTGCACGTCTCTTCCAAGGGTCATTTAAACCGTCTTGTTAAGCTACTGCGACCTGCACGTTTCTTCCAAGCGGCATTTAAACCATCTTGTTAAGCTACTGCGACCTGCAAGCCTCTTCCAAGGGGCATTTAAACCGTCTTGTTAAGCTACTGCGACCTGCACGTCTCTTCCAAGGGGCATTTAAACCGTCTTGTTAAGCTACTGCGACCTGCACGTTTCTTCCAAGCGGCATTTAAACCCTCTTGTTAAGCTACTGCTAACTCCACCGCTCTTCCAAAGGGCATTTTAACCGTCTTGTTAGGCTACTGTGAATTGCACGTCTCTACCTAGGGGCATTTAAACCGTCTTGTTAAGCTACTGCGACCTCCACCGCTCTGCCGAGGGGCATTTAAACCGTCTTGTTAAGCTACTGCGACCTGCACGTCTCTTCCATGGGGCATTTAATCTGTCTTGTTAAGCTACTGCGACCTGCACGTCTTTTCCAAGGGGCATTTAAACCGTCTTGTTAAGCTGCTGCGACCTGCATGTCTCTACCGAGGGGCATTTAAACCATCTTGTTAAGCTACTGCGACCTGCACTTCTCTTCCAATGGGCATTTAAACCGTCTTGTTAAGCTACTGCGACCTGCATGTCTCTTCCAATGGGCATTTAAACCGTCTTGTTAAGCTACTGCAACCTCCACCGCTCTTCCAAGGGGCATTTAAACCGTCTTGTTAAGCTACTGTGACCTGCACGTCTCTTCCATAGGCCATTTAAACCGTCTTGGTAAGCTACTGCGACCTGCAAGCCTCTTCCAATGGGCATTTAAACCGTCTTGTTAAGCTACTGCAACCTGCACGTCTCTTCCAAGGGACATTTAAACCATCTTGTTAAGCTACAGCGACCTGCACGTCTTGTCCAATGGGCATTTAAACCGTCTTGTTAAGCTACTGCGACCTCCACTGCTCTTCCAAGGGGCATTTAAACCATCTTGGTAAGCTACTGCGACCTGCAAGCCTCTTCCAAGGGGCATTTAAACCGTCTTGTTAAGCTACTGCGACCTGCACGTCTCTTCCAAGGGGCATTTAAACCGTCTTGTTAAGCTACTGCGACCTGCACGTTTCTTCCAAGCGGCATTTAAACCGTCTTGTTAAGCTACTGCGACCTGCAAGCCTCTTTCAAGGGGCATTTAAACCGTCTTATTAAGCTACTGCGACCTGCACGTCTCTTCCAAGGGGCATTTAAACCGTCTTGTTAAGCTACTGCGACCTGCACGTTTCTTCCAAGCGGCATTTAAACCCTCTTGTTAAGCTACTGCTAACTCCACCGCTCTTCCAAAGGGCATTTTAACCGTCTTGTTAGGCTACTGTGACCTGCACGTCTCTACCTAGGGGCATTTAAACCGTCTTGTTAAGCTACTGCGACCTCCACTGCTCTTCCAAGGTGCATTTAATCTGTCTTGTTAAGCTACTGCGACCTGCACGTCTCTTCCAAGGGGCATTTAAACCGTCTTGTTAAGCTACTGCGAACTGCACGTCTCTTCCAAGGGGCATTTAAACCGTCTTGTTAAGCTTCTGCGACCTGCACGTCTCTTCCAAGGGGCATTTAAACCGTCTTGTTAAGCTACTGCGACCTGCATGTCTCTTCCAAGGGGCATTTAAACTGTCTTGTTAAGCTACTGCGACCTCCACCGCTCTGCCGAGGGGCATTTAAACCGTCTTGTTAAGCTACTGCGACCTGCACGTCTCTTCCAAGGGGCATTTAATCTGTTTTGTTAAGCTACTGCGACCTGTACGTCTTTTCCAAGGGGCATTTAAACCGTCTTGTTAAGCTGCTGCGACCTGCACGTCTCTTCCAAGGGGCATTTAAACCATATTGTTAAGCTACTGCGACATGCACGTCTCTTCCAAGGGGCATTTAAACCGTTTTGCTAAGCTATTGCGACCTGCACGTCTCTTCCAAGGGGCATTTAAAATGTCTTTTTAAGCTACTGCGACCTCCACCTCTCTTCCAAAGGGCATTTAAACCGTCTTGTTAAGCTACTGCGACCTACATGTCTCTTCCAAGGGCTATTTAAACCGTCTTGTTAAGCTACTGCGACCTCCACCGCTCTTCCAAAGGGCATTTTAACCGTCTTGGTAAGCTACTGCGACCTGCAAGCCTCTTCCAAGGGGCATTTAAACCGTCTTGTTAAGCTACTGCGACCTGCACGTCTCTTCCAAGGTGCATTTAAACCGTCTTGTTAAGCTACTGCGACCTCCACCGCTCTTCCAAAGGGCATTTTAACCGTCTTGTTAAGCTACTGTGACCTGCACGTCTCTGCCAATGGGCATTTAAACCGTCTTGTTAAGCTACTGTGACCTCCTCTGCTCTTCCTAGAGGCATTTAAACCATCTTGTTATGCTACTGCGACCTGCACGTCTCTTCCAAGGGGCATTTAAACCGTCTTGGTAAGCTACTGCGACCTGCAAGCCTCTTCCAATGGGCATTTAAACCGTCTTGTTAAGCTACTGCAACCAGCACGTCTCTTCCAAGGGACATTTAAACCATCTTGTTAAGCTACAGCGACCTGCACGTCTTGTCCAATGGGCATTTAAACCGTCTTGTTAAGCTACTGCGGCCTGCACGTCTCTTCCAAGGGGCATTTAAACCGTCTTATTAAGCTACTGCGACCTGCACGTCTCTTCCAATGGGCATTTAAACCGTCTTGTTAAGCTACTGCGACCTCCACCGCTCTTCCAAGGGGCATTTAAAACATCTTGTTAAGCTACTGCGACCTGAACGTCTCTTCCAAGTTGCATTTAAACCATCTTGTTAAGCTACTGGGACCTGCACGTCTCTTCCAAGGGGCATTTACACTGTCTTGTTAAGCTACTGCGACCTGCACGTCTCTTCCAAGGGGCATTTAAACAGTCTTGTTAAGCTACTGCGACCTGCACGTCTCTTCCAAGGGGCATTTAAACCATCTTCTTAAGCTCCTGCGACCTCCACGTCTCTTCCAATGGGCATTTAAACCGTCTTGTTAAGCTACTGCGACCTGCATGTCTCTTCCAAGGGGCATTTAAACCATCTTGTTAAGCTCCTGCGACCTGCACGTCTCTTCCAATGGGCATTTAAACAGTCTTGTTAAGCTACTGCGACCTGCATGTCTCTTCCAAGGGGCATTTAAACCGTCTTGTTAAGCTACTGCGACCTCCACCGCTCTTCCAACGGGCATTTAAACCATCTTGTTAAGCTACTGCGACCTGCACGTCTCTTCCAAGGGCCATTTAAACCGTCTTGGTAAGCTACTGCGACCTGCAAGCCTCATCCAAGGGGCATTTAAACCGTCTTGTTAAGCTACTGCGACCTGCACGTCTCTTCCAAGGGGCATTTAAACCATCTTGTTAAGCTACTGTGACCTGCACGTCTCTTCCAGGAGGCATTTAAACCGTCTTGGTAAGCTACTGCGACCTGCAAGCCTCTTCTAAGGGGCATTTAAACCCTCTTATTAAGCTACTGCGACCTGCACGTCTCTTGCAATGGGCATTTAAACCGTCTTGTTAAGCTACTGCGACCTGCACGTCTCTTCCAAGGGGCATTTAAACCATATTGTTAAGCTACTGCGACATGCACGTCTCTTCCAAGGGGCATTTAAACCGTTTTGTTAAGCTATTGCGACCTGCACGTCTCTTCCAAGGGGCATTTAAAATGTCTTGTTAAGCTACTGCGACCTCCACCTCTCTTCCAAAGGGCATTTAAACCGTCTTGTTAAGCTACTGCGACCTACATGTCTCTTCCAAGGGCTATTTAAACCGTCTTGTTAAGCTACTGCGACCTCCACCGCTCTTCCAAAGGGCATTTTAACCGTCTTGGTAAGCTACTGCGACCTGCAAGCCTCTTCCAAGGGGCATTTAAACCGTCTTGTTAAGCTACTGCGACCTGCACGTCTCTTCCAAGGTGCATTTAAACCGTCTTGTTAAGCTACTGCGACCTCCACCGCTCTTCCAAAGGGCATTTTAACCGTCTTGTTAAGCTACTGTGACCTGCACGTCTCTGCCAATGGGCATTTAAACCGTCTTGTTAAGCTACTGTGACCTCCTCTGCTCTTCCTAGAGGCATTTAAACTATCTTGTTATGCTACTGCGACCTGCACGTCTCTTCCAAGGGGCATTTAAAATGTCTTGGTAAGCTACTGCGACCTGCAAGCCTCTTCCAATGGGCATTTAAACCGTCTTGTTAAGCTACTGCAACCTGCACGTCTCTTCCAAGGGACATTTAAACCATCTTGTTAAGCTACAGCGACCTGCACGTCTTGTCCAATGGGCATTTAAACCGTCTTGTTAAGCTACTGTGGCCTGCACGTCTCTTCCAATGGGCATTTAAACCGTCTTGTTAAGCTACTGCGACCTCCACCGCTCTTTCAAGGGGCATTTAAACCATCTTGTTAAGCTACTGCGACCTGAACGTCTCTTCCAAGTTGCATTTAAACCATCTTGTTAAGCTACTGGGACCTGCACGTCTCTTCCAAGGGGCATTTACACTGTCTTGTTAAGCTACTGCGACCTGCACGTCTCTTCCAAGGGGCATTTAAACAGTCTTGTTAAGCTACTGCGACCTGCACGTCTCTTCCAAGGGGCATTTAAACCATCTTCTTAAGCTCCTGCGACCTGCACGTCTCTTCCAATGGGCATTTAAACCGTCTTGTTAAGCTACTGCAACCTGCATGTCTCTTCCAAGGGGCATTTAAACCATCTTGTTAAGCTCCTGCGACCTGCACGTCTCTTCCAATGGGCATTTAAACAGTCTTGTTAAGCTACTGCGACCTGCATGTCTCTTCCAAGGGGCATTTAAACCGTCTTGTTAAGCTACTGCGACCTCCACCGCTCTTCCAAGGGGCATTTAAACCATCTTGTTAAGCTACTGCGACCTGCACGTCTCTTCCAAGGGCCATTTAAACCGTCTTGGTAAGCTACTGCGACCTGCAAGCCTCATCCAAGGGGCATTTAAACCGTCTTGTTAAGCTACTGCGACCTGCACGTCTCTTCCAAGGGGCATTTAAACCATCTTGTTAAGCTACTGTGACCTGCACGTCTCTTCCAGGAGGCATTTAAACCGTCTTGGTAAGCTACTGCGACCTGCAAGCCTCTTCTAAGGGGCATTTAAACCCTCTTATTAAGCTACTGCGACCTGCACGTCTCTTGCAAGGGGCATTTAAACCGTCTTGTTAAGCTACTGCGAAGTGCACGTCTCTTCCAAGGGGCATTTAAACCATCTTGTTAAGCTACTGCGATCTGCACGTCTCTTCCAATGGGCATTTAAACCATCTTGTTAAGCTACTGCGACCTGCATGTCTCTTCCAAGGGGCATTTAAACCGTCTTGTTAAGCTGCTGCGACCTCCATCGCTCTTCTAAGGGGCATTTAAACAATCTTGTTAAGCTACTGCGACCTGCACGTCTCTTCCAAGAGTCATTTAAACCGTCTTGGTAAGCTACTGCGACCTGCACGTCTCTTGCAAGGGGCATTTAAACCATCTTGTTAAGCTACTGCGACCTCCTCTGCTCTTCCAAGGTGCATTTAATCTGTCTTTTTAAGCTATTGCGACCTGCACGTCTCTTCCAAGGGTCATTTAAACCGTCTTGTTAAGCTACTGCGAACTGCACGTCTCTTCCAAGGGGCATTTAAACCGTCTTGTTAAGCTTCTGCGACCTGCATGTCTCTTCCAAGGGGTATTTAAACCGTCTTGTTAAGCTACTGCTACCTGCATGTCTCTTCCAAGGGGCATTTAAACTGTCTTGTTAAGCTACTGTGACCTCCACCGCTCTGCCAAGGGGCATTTAAACCGTCTTGTTAAGCTACTGCGACCTGCACTTCTCTTCCAAGGGGCATTTAAACTGTCTTGTTAAGCTACTGCGACCTCCACCGCTCTTCCAAGGCGCTTTAAAACCGTAATTTTAAGCTACTGTGACCTGCACGTCTCTTCCAAGGGGCATTTAAACCGTCTTGTTAAGCTACCTCGACCTGCACGTCTCTTCCATGGGGCATTTAAACCGTTTTGTTAAGCTACTGCGACTTTCACGTCTCTTCCAAGGGGCATTTAATCCGTCATGTTAAGCTACTGCGACCTGCACGTCTTTTCCAAGGGGCATTTAAACCGTCTTGTTAAGCTACTGCGAACTGCACGTCTCTTCCAAGATGCTTTTAAATCGTCTTGGTAAGCTACTGCGACCTGCACTTCTCTTGCAAGGGGTATTTAAACCGTCTTGTTAAGCTACTGCGACCTGCAAGTCTCTTCCAAGGGGTATTTAAACAGTCTCTTTAAGCTACTGAGACCTGCATGTCTCTTCCAAGGGGCATTTAAACCGTCTTGTTAAGCTTCTGCGACTTGCACGTCTCTTCCAAGGGGCATTTAAACCATCTTGTTTAGCAACTGTAACCTCCACCACTTTTCCAAGGGGCATTTAAACCGTTTTGTTAAGCTACTGCGACCTGCACGTCTCTTCCAAGGGGCATTTAAACCGTCTTGTTAAGCTGCTGTGACCTGCATGTCTCTTCCAAGGGGCATTTAAACCTTCTTGTTAAGCTACTGCGACCTCCACCGCTCTTCCAAGGGGCAATTAAACCGTCTTGTTAAGCTACTGCGACCGGCACGTCTCTTCCAAGGGCCATTTAAACCGTCTTGGTAAGCTACTGCGACCTGCAAGCCTCTTCCAAGGGGCATTTAAACCGTCTTGTTAAGCTACTGCGACCGGCACGTCTCTTCCAAGGGGCATTTAAACCGTCTTGTTAAGCTACTGCGACCTGCACGTTTCTTCCAAGCGGCATTTAAACCGTCTTGTTAAGCTAATGCGACCTGCACGTCTCTTCCAAGGGGCATTTAAACCATCTTGTTAAGCTACTGCTACCTCCACCACTCTTCCAAAGGGCATTTTAACCGTCTTGTTAGGCTACTGTGACCTGCACGTCTCTACGTAGGGGCATTAAAACCGTCTTGTTAAGCTACTGCGACCTCCTCTGCTCTTCCAAGGGGCATTTAATCTGTCTTTTTAAGCTACTGCGACCTGCACGTCTCTTCCAAGGGGCATTTAAACCGTCTTGTTAAGCTACTGCGAACTGCACGTCTCTTCCAAGGGGCATTTAAACCGTCTTGTTAAGCTTCTGCGACCTGCACGTCTCTTCCAAGGGGTATTTAAACCGTCTTGTTAAGCTAATGCTACCTGCATGTCTCTTCCAAGGGGCATTTAAACTGTCTTGTTAAGCTACTGTGACCTCCACCGCTCTGCCAAGGGGCATTTAAACCGTCTTGTTAAGCTACTGCGACCTGCACTTCTCTTCCAAGGGGCATTTAAACTGTCTTGTTAAGCTACTGCGACCTCCACCGCTCTTCCAAGGCGCTTTAAAACCGTAATTTTAAGCTACTGTGACCTGCACGTCTCTTCCAAGGGGCATTTAAACCGTCTTGTTAAGCTACCTCGACCTGCACGTCTCTTCCATGGGGCATTTAAACCGTTTTGTTAAGCTACTGCGACTTTCACGTCTCTTCCAAGGGGCATTTAATCCGTCATGTTAAGCTACTGCGACCTGCACGTCTTTTCCAAGGGGCATTTAAACCGTCTTGTTAAGCTACTGCGAACTGCACGTCTCTTCCAAGATGCTTTTAAATCGTCTTGGTAAGCTACTGCGACCTGCACTTCTCTTGCAAGGGGTATTTAAACCGTCTTGTTAAGCTACTGCGACCTGCAAGTCTCTTCCAAGGGGTATTTAAACAGTCTCTTTAAGCTACTGAGACCTGCATGTCTCTTCCAAGGGGCATTTAAACCGTCTTGTTAAGCTTCTGCGACTTGCACGTCTCTTCCAAGGGGCATTTAAACCATCTTGTTTAGCAACTGTAACCTCCACCACTTTTCCAAGGGGCATTTAAACCGTTTTGTTAAGCTACTGCGACCTGCACGTCTCTTCCAAGGGGCATTTAAACCGTCTTGTTAAGCTGCTGTGACCTGCATGTCTCTTCCAAGGGGCATTTAAACCTTCTTGTTAAGCTACTGCGACCTCCACCGCTCTTCCAAGGGGCAATTAAACCGTCTTGTTAAGCTACTGCGACCGGCACGTCTCTTCCAAGGGCCATTTAAACCGTCTTGGTAAGCTACTGCGACCTGCAAGCCTCTTCCAAGGGGCATTTAAACCGTCTTGTTAAGCTACTGCGACCGGCACGTCTCTTCCAAGGGGCATTTAAACCGTCTTGTTAAGCTACTGCGACCTGCACGTTTCTTCCAAGCGGCATTTAAACCGTCTTGTTAAGCTAATGCGACCTGCACGTCTCTTCCAAGGGGCATTTAAACCATCTTGTTAAGCTACTGCTACCTCCACCACTCTTCCAAAGGGCATTTTAACCGTCTTGTTAGGCTACTGTGACCTGCACGTCTCTACGTAGGGGCATTAAAACCGTCTTGTTAAGCTACTGCGACCTCCTCTGCTCTTCCAAGGGGCATTTAATCTGTCTTTTTAAGCTACTGCGACCTGCACGTCTCTTCCAAGGGGCATTTAAACCGTCTTGTTAAGCTACTGCGAACTGCACGTCTCTTCCAAGGGGCATTTAAACCGTCTTGTTAAGCTTCTGCGACCTGCACGTCTCTTCCAAGGGGTATTTAAACCGTCTTGTTAAGCTAATGCTACCTGCATGTCTCTTCCAAGGGGCATTTAAACTGTCTTGTTAAGCTACTGCGACCTCCACCGCTCTGCCAAGGGGCATTTAAACCCTCTTGTTAAGCTACTGCGACCTGCACTTCTCTTCCAAGGGGCATTTAAACTGTCTTGTTAAGCTACTGCGACCTCCACCGCTCTTCCAAGGCGCTTTAAAACCGTAATTTTAAGCTACTGCGACCTGCATGTCTCTTCCAATGGGCATTTAAACCGTCTTGTTAAGCTACTGCGAACTGCATGTCTCTTCCAAGGGGCATTTAAACTGTCTTGTTAAGCTACTGCGATTTCCACCGCTATTCCAAGGGGCATTTAAACCGTCTTGTTAAGCTACTGCGACCTGCACGTCTCTTCCAAGGGCCATTTAAATCGTCTTGGTAAGCTACTGCGACCTGCAAGCCTCTTCCAAGGGGCATTTAAACCGTCTTGTTAAGCTACTGCGACCTGCACGTCTCTTCCAAGGGGCATTTAAACCGTCTTGGTAAGCTACTGCGACCTGCAAGCCTCTTCCAATGGGCATTTAAACCGTCTTGTTAAGCTACTGCAACCAGCACGTCTCTTCCAAGGGACATTTAAACCATCTTGTTAAGCTACAGCGACCTGCACGTCTTGTCCAATGGGCATTTAAACCGTCTTGTTAAGCTACTGCGGCCTGCACGTCTCTTCCAAGGGGCATTTAAACCGTCTTATTAAGCTACTGCGACCTGCACGTCTCTTCCAATGGGCATTTAAACCGTCTTGTTAAGCTACTGCGACGTCCACCGCTCTTCCAAGGGGCATTTAAAACATCTTGTTAAGCTACTGCGACCTGAACGTCTCTTCCAAGTTGCATTTAAACCATCTTGTTAAGCTACTGGGACCTGCACGTCTCTTCCAAGGGGCATTTACACTGTCTTGTTAAGCTACTGCGACCTGCACGTCTCTTCCAAGGGGCATTTAAACAGTCTTGTTAAGCTACTGCGACCTGCACGTCTCTTCCAAGGGGCATTTAAACCATCTTCTTAAGCTCCTGCGACCTCCAAGTCTCTTCCAATGGGCATTTAAACCGTCTTGTTAAGCTACTGCGACCTGCATGTCTCTTCCAAGGGGCATTTAAACCATCTTGTTAAGCTCCTGCGACCTGCACGTCTCTTCCAATGGGCATTTAAACAGTCTTGTTAAGCTACTGCGACCTGCATGTCTCTTCCAAGGGGCATTTAAACCGTCTTGTTAAGCTACTGCGACCTCCACCGCTCTTCCAAGGGGCATTTAAACCATCTTGTTAAGCTACTGCGACCTGCACGTCTCTTCCAAGGGCCATTTAAACCGTCTTGGTAAGCTACTGCGACCTGCAAGCCTCATCCAAGGGGCATTTAAACCATCTTGTTAAGCTACTGCGACCTGCACGTCTCTTCCAAGGGGCATTTAAACCATCTTGTTAAGCTACTGTGACCTGCACGTCTCTTCCAGGAGGCATTTAAACCGTCTTGGTAAGCTACTGCGACCTGCAAGCCTCTTCTAAGGGGCATTTAAACCCTCTTATTAAGCTACTGCGACCTGCACGTCTCTTGCAATGGGCATTTAAACCGTCTTGTTAAGCTACTGCGACCTGCACGTCTCTTCCAAGGGGCATTTAAACCATATTGTTAAGCTACTGCGACATGCACGTCTCTTCCAAGGGGCATTTAAACCGTTTTGTTAAGCTATTGCGACCTGCACGTCTCTTCCAAGGGGCATTTAAAATGTCTTGTTAAGCTACTGCGACCTCCACCTCTCTTCCAAAGGGCATTTAAACCGTCTTGTTAAGCTACTGCGACCTACATGTCTCTTCCAAGGGCTATTTAAACCGTCTTGTTAAGCTACTGCGACCTCCACCGCTCTTCCAAAGGGCATTTTAACCGTCTTGGTAAGCTACTGCGACCTGCAAGCCTCTTCCAAGGGGCATTTAAACCGTCTTGTTAAGCTACTGCGACCTGCACGTCTCTTCCAAGGTGCATTTAAACCGTCTTGTTAAGCTACTGCGACCTCCACCGCTCTTCCAAAGGGCATTTTAACCGTCTTGTTAAGCTACTGTGACCTGCACGTCTCTGCCAATGGGCATTTAAACCGTCTTGTTAAGCTACTGTGACCTCCTCTGCTCTTCCTAGAGGCATTTAAACCATCTTGTTATGCTACTGCGACCTGCACGTCTCTTCCAAGGGGCATTTAAAATGTCTTGGTAAGCTACTGCGACCTGCAAGCCTCTTCCAATGGGCATTTAAACCGTCTTGTTAAGCTACTGCAACCTGCACGTCTCTTCCAAGGGACATTTAAACCATCTTGTTAAGCTACAGCGACCTGCACGTCTTGTCCAATGGGCATTTAAACCGTCTTGTTAAGCTACTGTGGCCTGCACGTCTCTTTCAAGGGGCATTTAAACCGTCTTATTAAGCTACTGCGACCTGCACGTCTCTTCCAATGGGCATTTAAACCGTCTTGTTAAGCTACTGCGACCTCCACCGCTCTTTCAAGGGGCATTTAAACCATCTTGTTAAGCTACTGCGACCTGAACGTCTCTTCCAAGTTGCATTTAAACCATCTTGTTAAGCTACTGGGACCTGCACGTCTCTTCCAAGGGACATTTACACTGTCTTGTTAAGCTACTGCGACCTGCACGTCTCTTCCAAGGGGCATTTAAACAGTCTTGTTAAGCTACTGCGACCTGCACGTCTCTTCCAAGGGGCATTTAAACCATCTTCTTAAGCTCCTGAGACCTGCACGTCTCTTCCAATGGGCATTTAAACCGTCTTGTTAAGCTACTGCGACCTGCATGTCTCTTCCAAGGGGCATTTAAACCATCTTGTTAAGCTCCTGCGACCTGAACGTCTCTTCCAATGGGCATTTAAACAGTCTTGTTAAGCTACTGCGACCTGCATGTCTCTTCCAAGGGGCATTTAAACCGTCTTGTTAAGCTACTGCGACCTCCACCGCTCTTCCAAGGGGCATTTAAACCATCTTGTTAAGCTACTGCGACCTGCACGTCTCTTCCAAGGGCCATTTAAACCGTCTTGGTAAGCTACTGCGACCTGCAAGCCTCATCCAAGGGGCATTTAAACCGTCTTGTTAAGCTACTGCGACCTGCACGTCTCTTCCAAGGGGCATTTAAACCATCTTGTTAAGCTACTGTGACCTGCACGTCTCTTCCAGGAGGCATTTAAACCGTCTTGGTAAGCTACTGCGACCTGCAAGCCTCTTCTAAGGGGCATTTAAACCCTCTTATTAAGCTACTGCGACCTGCACGTCTCTTGCAAGGGGCAATTAAACCGTCTTGTTAAGCTACTGCGAAGTGCACGTCTCTTCCAAGGGGCATTTAAACCATCTTGTTAAGCTACTGCGATCTGCACGTCTCTTCCAATGGGCATTTAAACCATCTTGTTAAGCTACTGCGACCTGCATGTCTCTTCCAAGGGGCATTTAAACCGTCTTGTTAAGCTGCTGCGACCTCCATCGCTCTTCTAAGGGGCATTTAAACAATCTTGTTAAGCTACTGCGACCTGCTCGTCTCTTCCAAGAGTCATTTAAACCGTCTTGGTAAGCTACTGCGACCTGCACGTCTCTTGCAAGGGGCATTTAAACCATCTTGTTAAGCTACTGCGACCTCCTCTGCTCTTCCAAGGTGCATTTAATCTGTCTTTTTAAGCTATTGCGACCTGCACGTCTCTTCCAAGGGTCATTTAAACCGTCTTGTTAAGCTACTGCGAACTGCACGTCTCTTCCAAGGGGCATTTAAACCGTCTTGTTAAGCTTCTGCGACCTGCATGTCTCTTCCAAGGGGTATTTAAACCGTCTTGTTAAGCTACTGCTACCTGCATGTCTCTTCCAAGGGGCATTTAAACTGTCTTGTTAAGCTACTGTGACCTCCACCGCTCTGCCAAGGGGCATTTAAACCGTCTTGTTAAGCTACTGCGACCTGCACTTCTCTTCCAAGGGGCATTTAAACTGTCTTGTTAAGCTACTGCGACCTCCACCGCTCTTCCAAGGCGCTTTAAAACCGTGATTTTAAGCTACTGTGACCTGCACGTCTCTTCCAAGGGGCATTTAAACCGTCTTGTTAAGCTACCTCGACCTGCACGTCTCTTCCATGGGGCATTTAAACCGTTTTGTTAAGCTACTGCGACTTTCACGTCTCTTCCAAGGGGCATTTAATCCGTCATGTTAAGCTACTGCGACCTGCACGTCTTTTCCAAGGGGCATTTAAACCGTCTTGTTAAGCTACTGCGAACTGCACGTCTCTTCCAAGATGCTTTTAAATCGTCTTGGTAAGCTACTGCGACCTGCACTTCTCTTGCAAGGGGTATTTAAACCGTCTTGTTAAGCTACTGCGACCTGCAAGTCTCTTCCAAGGGGTATTTAAACAGTCTCTTTAAGCTACTGAGACCTGCATGTCTCTTCCAAGGGGCATTTAAACCGTCTTGTTAAGCTTCTGCGACTTGCACGTCTCTTCCAAGGGGCATTTAAACCATCTTGTTTAGCAACTGTAACCTCCACCACTTTTCCAAGGGGCATTTAAACCGTTTTGTTAAGCTACTGCGACCTGCACGTCTCTTCCAAGGGGCATTTAAACCGTCTTGTTAAGCTGCTGTGACCTGCATGTCTCTTCCAAGGGGCATTTAAACCTTCTTGTTAAGCTACTGCGACCTCCACCGCTCTTCCAAGGGGCAATTAAACCGTCTTGTTAAGCTACTGCGACCGGCACGTCTCTTCCAAGGGCCATTTAAACCGTCTTGGTAAGCTACTGCGACCTGCAAGCCTCTTCCAAGGGGCATTTAAACCGTCTTGTTAAGCTACTGCGACCGGCACGTCTCTTCCAAGGGGCATTTAAACCGTCTTGTTAAGCTACTGCGACCTGCACGTTTCTTCCAAGCGGCATTTAAACCGTCTTGTTAAGCTAATGCGACCTGCACGTCTCTTCCAAGGGGCATTTAAACCATCTTGTTAAGCTACTGCTACCTCCACCACTCTTCCAAAGGGCATTTTAACCGTCTTGTTAGGCTACTGTGACCTGCACGTCTCTACGTAGGGGCATTAAAACCGTCTTGTTAAGCTACTGCGACCTCCTCTGCTCTTCCAAGGGGCATTTAATCTGTCTTTTTAAGCTACTGCGACCTGCACGTCTCTTCCAAGGGGCATTTAAACCGTCTTGTTAAGCTACTGCGAACTGCACGTCTCTTCCAAGGGGCATTTAAACCGTCTTGTTAAGCTTCTGCGACCTGCACGTCTCTTCCAAGGGGTATTTAAACCGTCTTGTTAAGCTAATGCTACCTGCATGTCTCTTCCAAGGGGCATTTAAACTGTCTTGTTAAGCTACTGCGACCTCCACCGCTCTGCCAAGGGGCATTTAAACCCTCTTGTTAAGCTACTGCGACCTGCACTTCTCTTCCAAGGGGCATTTAAACTGTCTTGTTAAGCTACTGCGACCTCCACCGCTCTTCCAAGGCGTTTTAAAACCGTAATTTTAAGCTACTGCGACCTGCATGTCTCTTCCAATGGGCATTTAAACCGTCTTGTTAAGCTACTGCGAACTGCATGTCTCTTCCAAGGGGCATTTAAACTGTCTTGTTAAGCTACTGCGATTTCCACCGCTATTCCAAGGGGCATTTAAACCGTCTTGTTAAGCTACTGCGACCTGCACGTCTCTTCCAAGGGCCATTTAAATCGTCTTGGTAAGCTACTGCGACCTGCAAGCCTCTTCCAAGGGGCATTTAAACCGTCTTGTTAAGCTACTGCGACCTGCACGTCTCTTCCAAGGGGCATTTAAACCATCTTGTTAAGCTACTGCGACCTGCACGTCTCTTCCAGGAGGCATTTAAACCGTCTTGGTAGGCTACTGCGACCTGCAAGCCTCTTCTAAGGGGCATTTAAACCCTCTTGTTAAGCTACTGCGACCTGCACGTCTCTTGCAATGGGCATTTAAACCGTCTTGTTAAGCTACTGCAACCTGCACGTCTCTTCCAAGGGGCATTTAAACCATATTGTTAAGCTACTGCGACCTGCACGACTCTTCCAAGGGGCATTTAAACCATATTGTTAAGCTACTGCGACCTGCACGTCTCTTCCAAGGGGCATTTAAACCGGTTTGTTAAGCTACTGCGACCTGCACGTCTCTTCCTAGGGGCATTTAAACTGTCTTGTTAAGCTACTGCGACCTCCACCTCTCTTCCAAGGGGCATTTAAACCGTCTTGTTCAGCTACTGCGACCTACACGTCTCTTCCAAGGGCCATTTAAACCGTCTTGGTAAGCTACTGCGACCTGCAAGCCTCTTCCAACGGGCATTTAAACCATCTTGTTAAGCTACTGCGACCTGCACGTCTCTCCTAAGGGGCATTTAAACCGTCTTGTTAAGCTACTGCAACCTCCACCGCTCTTCCAAAGGGCATTTTAACCGTCTTGTTAGGCTACTGTGACCTGCACGTCTCTGCCAAGGGGCATTTAAACCGTCTTGTTAAGCTACTGTGACCTCCTCTGCTCTTCCAAGGGGCATTTAAACCATCTTGTTATGCTACTGCTACCTGCACGTCTCTTCCAAGGGGCATTTAAACCTTCTTGTTAAGCTACTGCGACCTGCACGTCTCTTCCAAGGGGCATTTAAACCGTCTTGTTAAGCTACTGTAACCTCCACCACTTTTCCAAGGGGCATTTAAACCGTCTTGTTAAGCTACTGGGACCTGCACGTCTCTTCCAAGAGGCATTTAAACCGTCTTGTTAAGCTGCTGTGACCTGCATGTGTCTTCCAAGGGGCATTTAAACCTTCTTGTTAAGCTATTGCGACCTCCACCGCTCTTCCAAGGGGCATTTAAACCGTCTTGTTAAGCTACTGCGACCTGCACGTCTCTTCCAAGGGCCACTTAAACCGTCTTGGTAAGCTACTGCGAACTGCACATCTCTTCCAATGGGCATTTAAACTGTCTTGTTAAGCTACTGCGACCTGCAAGCCTCTTCCAAGGGGAATTTAAAACGTCTTGTTAAGCTACTGCGACCTGCATGTCTCTTCCAAGCGGCATTTAAACCGTCTTGTTAAGCTAATGCCACCTGCACGTTTCTTCCAAGGGGCATTTAAACCATCTTGTTAGGTTACTGTGACCTGCATGTTTCTTCCAAGGGGCATTTAAACCGTCTTGTTAAGCTACTGCAACCTGCACGTCTTTTCCAAGGGGCATTTAAACCGTCTTGTTAAGCTACTGCGACCTCCACCGCTCTTCCAAGGGGCATTTAAACCATCTTGTTAAGCTACTGAGACCTGCACGTCTCTTCGAAGAGGCATTTAAACTGTCTTGGTAAGCTACTGCTACCTGCAAGCCTCTTCTAATAGGCATTTAAACCCTCTTGTTAAGCTACTGCGACCTGCACGTCTCTTGCAAGGGGCATTTAAACCGTCTTGAAAAGCTACTGCGACCTGCACGTCTCTTGCAAGGGGCATTTAAACCGTCTTGTTAAGCTACTGCGACCTGCACGTCTCTTCCAAGGGCCATTTAAACCGTCTTGGTAAGCTACTGCGACCTGCAAGCCTCTTCCAAGGGGCATTTAATCCCTCTTGTTAAGCTACTGCGACCTGCATGTCTCTTGCAAGGGGTATTTAAACCGTCTTATTAAGCTACTGCGACCTGCACGTCTCTTCCAAGGGGCATTTAAACCGTCTTGTTAAGCTACTGCGACCTGCACGTCTCTTCCAAGGGGCATTTAAACCATCTTTTTAAGCTACTGCGACCTGCATGTTTCTTCCAAGGGGCATTTAAACCGTCTTGTTAAGCAACTGTAACCTCCACCACTTTTCCAAGGGGCATTTAAACCGCCTTGTTAAGCTACTGCAACCAGCACGTCTCTTCCAAGGGGCATTTAAACCGTCTTGTTAAGCTGCTGTGACGTGCATGTCTCTTCCAAGGGGCATTTAAACCATCTTTTTAAGCTACTGCTACCTCCACCGCTCTTCCAAGGGGCATTTAAACCTTCTTGTTAAGCTACTGCGACCTGCACGTCTCTTCCAAGGGCCATTTAAACCGTCTTGGTAAGCAACTGCGACCTGCAAGCCTCTTCCAAGGGGCATTTAAACCGTCTTGTTAAGCTACTGCGACCTGCACGTCTCTTCCAAGCGGCATTTAAACCGTCTTGTTAAGCTAATGCGACCTGCACGTCTCTTCCAAGGGGCGTTTAAACCATCTTGTTAAGCTACTGCTACCTCCACAGCTCTTCCAAAGGGCATTTTACCCGTCTTGTTAGGCTACTGTGACCTGCACGTCTCTACCTAGGGGCATTTGAACCTTCTAATTAAGCTACTGCGACCTCCTCTGCTCTTCCAAGGGGCATTTAACCTGTCTTTTTAAGCTACTGCGACCTGCACATCTCTTCCAAGGGGCATTTAAACCGTCTTGTTAAGCTACTGCGAACTGCACGTCTCTTCCAAGGGGCATTTAAACCGTCTTGTTAAGCTTCTGCGGCCTGCACGTCTCTTCCAAGGGGTACTTAAACCGTCTTGTTAAGCTACTGCTACCTGCATGTCTCTTCCAAGGGGCATTTAAACTGTCTTGTTAAGCTACTGTGACCTCCTCTGCTCTTCCAAGGGGCATTTAAACCATCTTGTTATGCTACTGCGACCTGCACGTCTCTTCCAAGGGGCATTTAAACCTTCTTGTTAAGCTACTGCGGCCTGCACGGTTCTTCCAAGGGGCATTTAAACCGTCTTGTTAAGCTACTGTAACCTCCACCACTTTTCCAAGGGGCATTTAAACCGTCTTGTTAAGCTACTGCGACCTGCACGTCTCTTCCAAGGGGCATTTAAACCGTCTTGTTAAGCTGCAGTGACCTGCATGTGACTTCCAAGGGGCATTTAAACCTTCTTGTTAAGCTATTGCGACCTCCACCGCTCTTCCAAGGGGCATTTACACCGTCTTGTTAAACTACTGCGACCTGCACGTCTCTTCCAAGGGCCATTTAAACAGTCTTGGTAAGCTACTGCTACCTGCAAGCCTCTTCCAAGGGGCATTTAAAACGTCTTGTTAAGCTACTGCGACCTGCATGTCTCTTCCAAGCGGCATTTAAACCGTCTTGTTAAGCTAATGCGACTTGCACGTCTCTTCCAAGGGGCATTTAAACCATCTTGTTAGGTTACTGTGACCTGCACGTCTCTTCCGAGGGGCATTTAAACCGTCTTGGTAAGCTACTGCGACCTCCACGTCTCTTCCAAGGGGCATTTAATCCGTCTTGTTAAGCTACTGCAACCTGCACGTCTTTTCCAAGGGGCATTTAAACCGTCTGGTTAAGCTACTGCGACCTCCACCTCTCTTCCAAGGGGCATTTAAACCATCTTGTTAAGCTACTGCTACCTGCACGTCTCATCCAAGAGGCATTTAAACCGTCTTGGTAAACTACTGCTACCTGCAAGCCTCTTCTAAGGGGCATTTAAACCATCTTGTTGAGCTACTGCGACCTGCACGTCTCTTGCAAGGGGCATTTAAACCGTCTTGTTAAGCTACTGCGACCTGTATGTCTCTTCTAAGGGGCATTTAAACCGTCTTGTTAAGCTACTGCGACCTGCACGTCTCTTCCAAGGGGCATTTAAACCATCTTGTTAAGCTACTGCGACCTGCACGTCTCTTCCAAGGGGCATTTAAACCGTCTTGTTCAGCTACTGCGACCTGCACTTCTCTTCCAAAGGGCATTTAAACCGTCTTGTTAAGCTACTGTAACCTCCACCACTTTTCCAAGGGGCATTTAAATCATCTTGTTAAGCTACTGCGACCTGTACGTCTCTTCCAAGGGGCATTTAAACCGTCTTGTTAAGCTGCTGTGACCTGCATGTCTCTTCCAAGGGGCATTTAAACCTTCTTGTTAAGCTACTGCGACCTCCACCGCTCTTCCAAGGGGCACTTAAACCGGCTTGTTAAGCTACTGCGACCTGCACGTCTCTTCCAAGGGCCATTTAAACCGTCTGGGTAAGCTACTGCGACCTGCAAGCCTCTTCCAAGGGGCATTTAAACTGTCTTGTTAAGCTACTGCGACCTGCACGTCTCTTCCAAGGGGCATTTAAACCGTCTTGTTAAGCTACTGCGACCTGCACGTTTCTTCCAAGCGGCATTTAAACCGTCTTGTTAAGCTACTGCGACCTGCAAGCCTCTTCCAAGGGGCATTTAAACCGTCTTGTTAAGCTACTGCGACCTGCACGTCTCTTCCAAGGGGCATTTAAACCGTCTTGTTAAGCTACTGCGACCTGCACGTTTCTTCCAAGCGGCATTTAAACCCTCTTGTTAAGCTACTGCTAATTCCACCGCTCTTCCAAAGGGCATTTTAACCGTCTTGTTAGGCTACTGTGACCTGCACGTCTCTACCTAGGGGCATTTAAACCGTCTTGTTAAGCTACTGCGACCTCCACTGCTCTTCCAAGGTGCATTTAATCTGTCTTGTTAAGCTACTGCGACCTGCACGTCTCTTCCAAGGGGCATTTAAACCGTCTTGTTAAGCTACTGCGAACTGCACGTCTCTTCCAAGGGGCATTTAAACCGTCTTGTTAAGCTTCTGCGACCTGCACGTCTCTTCCAAGGGGCATTTAAACCGTCTTGTTAAGCTGCTGTGACCTGCATGTCTCTTCCAAGGGGCATTTAAACCTTCTTGTTAAGCTACTGCGACCTCCACCGCTCTTCCAAGGGGCACTTAAACCGGCTTGTTAAGCTACTGCGACCTGCACGTCTCTTCCAAGGGCCATTTAAACCGTCTGGGTAAGCTACTGCGACCTGCAAGCCTCTTCCAAGGGGCATTTAAACTGTCTTGTTAAGCTACTGCGACCTGCACGTCTCTTCCAAGGGGCATTTAAACCGTCTTGTTAAGCTACTGCGACCTGCACGTTTCTTCCAAGCGGCATTTAAACCGTCTTGTTAAGCTACTGCGACCTGCAAGCCTCTTCCAAGGGGCATTTAAACCGTCTTGTTAAGCTACTGCGACCTGCACGTCTCTTCCAAGGGGCATTTAAACCGTCTTGTTAAGCTACTGCGACCTGCACGTTTCTTCCAAGCGGCATTTAAACCCTCTTGTTAAGCTACTGCTAATTCCACCGCTCTTCCAAAGGGCATTTTAACCGTCTTGTTAGGCTACTGTGACCTGCACGTCTCTACCTAGGGGCATTTAAACCGTCTTGTTAAGCTACTGCGACCTCCACTGCTCTTCCAAGGTGCATTTAATCTGTCTTGTTAAGCTACTGCGACCTGCACGTCTCTTCCAAGGGGCATTTAAACCGTCTTGTTAAGCTACTGCGAACTGCACGTCTCTTCCAAGGGGCATTTAAACCGTATTGTTAAGCTTCTGCGACCTGCACGTCTCTTCCAAGGGGCATTTAAACCGTCTTGTTAAGCTACTGCGACCTGCATGTCTCTTCCAAGGGGCATTTAAACTGTCTTGTTAAGCTACTGCGACCTACACCGCTCTGCCGAGGGGCATTTAAACCGTCTTGTTAAGCTACTGCGACCTGCACGTCTCTTCCATGGGGCATTTAATCTGTCTTGTTAAGCTACTGCGACCTGCACGTCTTTTCCAAGGGGCATTTAAACCGTCTTGTTAAGCTGCTGCGACCTGCATGTCTCTACCGAGGGGCATTTAAACCATCTTGTTAAGCTACTGCGACCTGCACTTCTCTTCCAATGGGCATTTAAACCGTCTTGTTAAGCTACTGCGACCTGCATGTCTCTTCCAATGGGCATTTAAACCGTCTTGTTAAGCTACTGCAACCTCCACCGCTCTTCCAAGGGGCATTTAAACCGTCTTGTTAAGCTACTGTGACCTGCACGTCTCTTCCAAAGGCCATTTAAACCGTCTTGGTAAGCTACTGCGACCTGCAAGCCTCTTCCAATGGGCATTTAAACCGTCTTGTTAAGCTACTGCAACCTGCACGTCTCTTCCAAGGGACATTTAAACCATCTTGTTAAGCTACAGCGACCTGCACGTCTTGTCCAATGGGCATTTAAACCGTCTTGTTAAGCTACTGCGACCTCCACTGCTCTTCCAAGGGGCATTTAAACCATCTTGCTAAGCTACTGCGACCTGCACGTCTCTTTGAGGAGTCATTTAAACCGTCTTGGTAAGCTACTGCGACCTGCAAGCCTCTTCCAAGGGGCATTTAAACCGTCTTGTTAAGTTACTGCGACCTGCACGTCTCTTCCAAGGGGCATTTAAACCGTCTTGTTAAGCTACTGCGACCTGCACGTTTCTTCCAAGCGGCATTTAAACCGTCTTGTTAAGCTACTGCGACCTGCAAGCCTCTTCCAAGGGGCATTTAAACCGTCTTATTAAGCTACTGCGACCTGCACGTCTCTTCCAAGGGGCATTTAAACCGTCTTGTTAAGCTACTGTGACCTGCACGTTTCTTCCAAGCGGCATTTAAACCCTCTTGTTAAGCTACTGCTAACTCCACCGCTCTTCCAAAGGGCATTTTAACCGTCTTGTTATGCTACTGTGACCTGCACGTCTCTACCTAGGGGCATTTAAACCGTCTTGTTAAGCTACTGCGACCTCCACTGCTCTTCCAAGGTGCATTTAATCTGTCTTGTTAAGCTACTGCGACCTGCACGTCTCTTCCAAGGGGCATTTAAACCGTCCTGTTAAGCTACTGCGAACTGCACGTCTCTTCCAAGGGGCATTTAAACCGTCTTGTTAAGCTTCTGCGACCTGCACGTCTCTTCCAAGGGGCATTTAAACCGTCTTGTTAAGCTACTGCGACCTGCATGTCTCTTCCAAGGGGCATTTAAACTGTCTTGTTAATTTACTGCGACCTCCACCGCTCTGCCGAGGGGCATTTAAACCGTCTTGTTAAGCTACTGCGACCTGCACGTCTGTTCCAAGGGGCATTTAATCTGTCTTGTTAAGCTACTGCGACCTGCACGTCTCTTCCAATGGGCATTTAAACCGTCTTGTTAAGCTACTGCGACCTGCATGTCTCTTCCAAGGGGCATTTAAACCGTCTTGTTAAGCTACTGCGACCTCCACCGCTCTTCAAAGGGGCATTTAAACCGTCTTGTTAAGCTACTGCGACCTGCACGTCTCTTCCAAAGGCCATTTAAACCGTCTTGGTAAGCAACTGCGACCTGCACGTCTCTTCCAAGGGGCATTTAAACCATCTTGTTAAGCTACAGCGACCTGCACGTCTTGTCCAAGGGGCATTTAAACCGTCTTGTTAAGCTACTGCGACCTCCACTGCTCTTCCAAGGGGCATTTAAACCGTCTTGTTAAGCTACTGCAACCTGCACGTCTCTTCCAAGGGGCATTTAAACCATCTTGTTAAGCTACAGCGACCTGCACGTCTTGTCCAAGGGGCATTTAAACCGTCTTGTTAAGCTACTGCGACCTCCACTGCTCTTCCAAGGGGCATTTAAACCATCTTGCTAAGCTACTGCGACCTGCACGTCTCTTTGAAGAGTCATTTAAACCGTCTTGGTAAGCTACTGCGACCTGCAAGCCTCTTCTAAGGGGCATTTAAACCCTCTTGTTAAGCTACTGCGACCTGAACGTCTCTTGCAATGGGCATTTAAACCGTCTTGTAAAGCTACTGCGACCTGCACGTCTCTTCCAAGGGGCATTTAAACCATATTGTTAAGCTACTGCGACATGCACGTCTCTTCCAAAGGGCATTTAAACCGTTTTGTTAAGCTATTGCGACCTGCACGTCTCTTCCAAGGGGCATTTAAAATGTCTTGTTAAGCTACTGCGACCTCCACCTCTCTTCCAAAGGGCATTTAAACCGTCTTGTTAAGCTACTGCGACCTACATGTCTCTTCCAAGGGCTATTTAAACCGTCTTGTTAAGCTACTGCGACCTCCACCGCTCTTCCAAAGGGCATTTTAACCGTCTTGGTAAGCTACTGCGACCTGCAAGCCTCTTCCAAGGGGCATTTAAACCGTCTTGTTAAGCTACTGCGACCTGCACGTCTCTTCCAAGGTGCATTTAAACCGTCTTGTTAAGCTACTGCGACCTCCAACGCTCTTCCAAAGGGCATTTTAACCGTCTTGTTAAGCTACTATGACCTGCACGTCTCTGCCAATGGGCATTTAAACCGTCTTGTTAAGCTACTGTGACCTCCTCTGCTCTTCCTAGAGGCATTTAAACCATCTTGTTATGCTACTGCGACCTGCACGTCTCTTCCAAGGGGCATTTAAACCTTCTTGTTAAGCTACTGCGACCTGCACGTCTCTTCCAAGGTTCATTTAAACCATCTTGTAAAGCTACTGCGACCTCCACCGCTCTTCCAAGGGGCATTTAAACCGTCTTGTTAAGCTACTGCGACCTCCACCGCTCTTCCAAGGGGCATTTAAACCATCTTGTTAACCTACTGCGACCTGCACGTCTCTTCCAAGAGGCATTTAAACCATCTTGGTAAACTACTGCGACCTGCAAACCTCTTCTAAGGGGCATTTAAACCCCCTTGTTAAGCTACTGCGACCTGGACGTCTCTTGCAAGGGGCATTTAAACCGTCTTGTTAAGCTACTGCGACCTGCACGTCTCTTCCAAGGGGCATTTAAACCGTCTTGTTAAGCTACTGTGACCTGCACGTCTCTTCCAAGCGGCATTTAAACCATCTTGTTAAGCTACTGCGACCTCCATCTCTCTTCCAAGGGGCATTTAAACCGTCTTGTTAAGCTACTGCGACCTGCACGTCTCTTCCAAGGGGCATTTAAACCATTTTGTTAAGCTACTGCGACCTGCACCTCTCTTCCAAGGGGCATTTAAACCGTCTTGTTAAGCTACTGCGACCTGCACGTCTCTTCCAAGGGGCATTTAAAACATTTTGTTAAGCTACTGCGACCTGCACGTCTCTTTCAAGGGGCATTTTAAATGTCTTGTTAAGCTACAGTAACCTCCACCAATTTTCCCAGGGGCATTTAAACCGTCTTGTTAAGCTACTGCGACCTGCACTTCTCTTCCAAGGGGCATTTAAACCGTCTTTTTTAGCTGCTGTGACCTGCATATCTCTTCCAAGGGGCATTTAAACCTTCTTGTTAAGCTGCTGTGAACTCCACCTCTCTTCCAAGGGGCATTTAAACCATCTTGTTAAGCTAGTGCGACCTGCACGTCTGTTCCAAGGGCCATTTAAGCCGTCTTGGTAAGCTACTGCGACCTGCAAGCCTCTTCCAAGGGGCATTTAAACCGTCTTGTTAAGCTACTGTGACCTGCACGTTTCTTCCAAGGGGCATTTAAACCGTCTTGTTAAGCTAATGCGACCTGCACGTCTCTTCCAAGGGGCATTTAAACCATCTTGTTAAGCTACTGCTACCTCCACCTCTCTTCCAAAGGTCATTTTAACCGTCTTGTTAAGCTAATGCGACCTGCACGTCTCTACCTAGGGGCATTTAAACCGTCTTGTTAAGCTACTGCGACCTCCACTGCTCTTCCAAAGGGCATTTAATCTGTCTTGTTAAGCTACTGCGACCTGCACGTCTCTTCCAAGGGGAATTTAAACCGTCTTGTTAAGCTACTGCGAACTGCACGTCTCTTTCATGGGGCATTTAAACCGTCTTGTTAAGCTTCTGCGACCTGCACGTCTTTTCCAAGGGGCATTTAAACCGTCTTGTTAAGCTACTGCGACCTGCACGTCTCTTCCAAGAGGCATTTAAACCGTCTTGGTAAGCTACTGCGATCTGCAAGCCTCTTGTAAGGGGCATTTAAACCCTCTTTTTAAGCTACTGCGACCTGCACGTCTCTTCCAAGGGGCATTTAAACCGTCTTGTTAAGCTACCGCGACCTGCACGTCTCTTCCAAGGGGCATTTAAACCATCTTGTTAAGCTACTGCGACCTGCACGTCTCTTCCAAGGGGCATTTAAACCGTCTTGTTAAGCTACTGCGACTTGCACGTCTCTTCCAAGGGGCATTTAAACCGTCTTGTTAAGCTACTGTAACCTCCACCACTTTTCCAAGGGGCATTTAAACCATCTTGTTAAGCTACTGCGACCTGCACGTCTCTTCCAAGGGGCATTTAAACCGTCTTGTTAAGCTACTGCGACCTGCACGTCTCTTCCAAGGGGCATTTAAACCGTCTTGTTAAGCTACTGCGACCTGCACGTTTCTTCCAAGGGGCATTTAAACCATCTTGTTAAGCTACTGCGACCTGCACGTCTCTTCCAAGGGGCATTTAAACCGTCTTGCTAAGCTACTGCGACCTCCACTGCTCTTCCAAGGGGACATTTAATTTGTCTAGTTAAGCTACTGCGACCTGCACTTCTCTACCAAGGGGCATTTAAACCGTCTTGTTAATCTACTGCGAACTGCACGTCTCTTCCAAGGGGCATTTAAACCGTCTTGTTAAGCTTCTGCGACCTGCATGTCTCTTCCAAGGGGCATTTAAACTGTCTTGTTAAGCTACTGCGACCTCCACCGCTCTGCCAAGGGGCATTTGAACCGTCTTGTTAAGCTACTGCGACCTGCACGTTTCTTCCAAGGGGCATTTAAACTGTCTTGTTAAGCTACTGCGACCTCCACCGCTCTTCCAAGGCGCTTTTAAACCGTCATTTTAATCTACTGTGACCTGCATGTCTCTTCCAAGGGGCATTTAAACCGTCTTGTTAAGCTACTGCGACCTGCACGTCTCTTCCAAGGGGCATTTAAACCATTTTGTTAAGCTACTCCGACTTTCACGTCTCTTCCAAGGGGCATTTAAACCGTCTTGTTAAGCTACTGCGACCTGCACGTCTCTTCCAAGGGGCATTTAAACCGCTTTGTTAAGCTACTGCGACCTGCATGTCTCTTCCAAGGGGCATTTAATCTGTCTTGTTAAGCTACTGCGACCTGCACGTCTTTTCCAAGGGGCATTTAAACCGTCTTGTTAAGCTGCTGCGACCTGGATGTCTCTACCGAGGGGCATTTAAACCATCTTGTTAAGCTACTGCGACCTGCACGTCTCTTCCAATGGGCATTTAAACCGTCTTGTTAAGCTACTGCGACCTGCATGTCTCTACCAATGGGCATTTAAACCGTCTTCTTAAGCTACTGAGACCTGCATGTCTCTTCCAAGGGGCATTTAAACCCTCTTGTTAAGCTACTGCGACCTGCACGTCTCTTGCAAAGGGGCATTTAAACAGTCTTGTTAAGCTACTGCGACGTGCACGTCTCTTCCAAGAGGCATTTAAACCGTCTTGTTAAGCTACTGCGACCTTCACGTCTCTTCCAATGGCCTTTTAAACCGTCTTGTTAAGCTACTGCGACCTCCACCGCTCTTCAAATTGGCATTTAAACCGTCTTGTTAAGCTACTGCGAAATGCACGTCTCTTCCAAGGGCCATTTAAAACGTCTATATAAGCTACTGTGACCTGCACGTCTCTTCCAAGGGGCATTTAAACTGTCTTGTTAAGCTACTGCGACCTGCACGTCTCTTCCAAGGGGCATTTAAACCGTCTTGTTAAGCTTCTGCGACCTGCACGTCTCTTCCAAGGGGCATTTAAACCGCCTTTTTAAGCTGCTGCGACCTGCATGTCTCTTCCAAGGGGCATTTAAACCCTCTTGTTAAGCTACTGCGACCTCCACCTCTCTTCCAAGGGGCATTTAAACCGTCTTCTTAAGCTACTGCGACCTACACCTCTCTTCCAAGGGCCATTTAAACCGTCTTGGTAAGTTACTGCGACCTGCAAGCCTCTTCCAAGGGGCATTTAAACCGTCTTGTTAAGCTACTGCGACCTGCACGTCTCTTCCAAGGGGCATTTAAACCATCTTGTTAAGCTACTGCGACCTCCACCGCTCTTCCAAAGGGCATTTTAAACGTCTTGTCAAGCTACTGCAAAATGCACGTCTCTTCCAAGGGCCATTTAAACCGTCTTGGTAAGCTACTGTGACCTGCACGTCTCTTCCAAGGGGCATTTAAACTGTCTTGTTAAGCTACTTCGACCTGCACGTCTCTTCCAAGGGGCATTTAAACCGTCTTGTTAAGCTACTGCGACCTGCACGTCTTTTCCAAGGGGCATTTAAACCATCTTGTTAAGCTCCTGCGACCTGCACGTCTCTTCCAATGGGCATTTAAACCTTCTTTTTAAGCTGCTGCTACCTGCATGTCTCTTCCAAGGGGCATTTAAACCGTCTTGTTAAGCTACTGCGACTTGCACGTCTCTTCCAAGGGGCATTTAAACCGTCTTGTTAAGCTACTGTAACCTCCACCACTTTTCCAAGGGGCATTTAAACCATCTTGTTAAGCTACTGCGACCTGCACGTCTCTTCCAAGGGGCATTTAAACCGTCTTGTTAAGCTACTGCGACCTGCACGTCTCTTCCAAGGGGCATTTAAACCGTCTTGTTAAGCTACTGCGACCTGCACGTTTCTTCCAAGGGGCATTTAAACCATCTTGTTAAGCTACTGCGACCTGCACGTCTCTTCCAAGGGGCATTTAAACCGTCTTGCTAAGCTACTGCGACCTCCACTGCTCTTCCAAGGGGACATTTAATTTGTCTAGTTAAGCTACTGCGACCTGCACTTCTCTACCAAGGGGCATTTAAACCGTCTTGTTAATCTACTGCGAACTGCACGTCTCTTCCAAGGGGCATTTAAACCGTCTTGTTAAGCTTCTGCGACCTGCATGTCTCTTCCAAGGGGCATTTAAACTGTCTTGTTAAGCTACTGCGACCTCCACCGCTCTGCCAAGGGGCATTTGAACCGTCTTGTTAAGCTACTGCGACCTGCACGTTTCTTCCAAGGGGCATTTAAACTGTCTTGTTAAGCTACTGCGACCTCCACCGCTCTTCCAAGGCGCTTTTAAACCGTCATTTTAATCTACTGTGACCTGCATGTCTCTTCCAAGGGGCATTTAAACCGTCTTGTTAAGCTACTGCGACCTGCACGTCTCTTCCAAGGGGCATTTAAACCATTTTGTTAAGCTACTCCGACTTTCACGTCTCTTCCAAGGGGCATTTAAACCGTCTTGTTAAGCTACTGCGACCTGCACGTCTCTTCCAAGGGGCATTTAAACCGCTTTGTTAAGCTACTGCGACCTGCATGTCTCTTCCAAGGGGCATTTAATCTGTCTTGTTAAGCTACTGCGACCTGCACGTCTTTTCCAAGGGGCATTTAAACCGTCTTGTTAAGCTGCTGCGACCTGGATGTCTCTACCGAGGGGCATTTAAACCATCTTGTTAAGCTACTGCGACCTGCACGTCTCTTCCAATGGGCATTTAAACCGTCTTGTTAAGCTACTGCGACCTGCATGTCTCTACCAATGGGCATTTAAACCGTCTTCTTAAGCTACTGAGACCTGCATGTCTCTTCCAAGGGGCATTTAAACCCTCTTGTTAAGCTACTGCGACCTGCACGTCTCTTGCAAAGGGGCATTTAAACAGTCTTGTTAAGCTACTGCGACGTGCACGTCTCTTCCAAGAGGCATTTAAACCGTCTTGTTAAGCTACTGCGACCTTCACGTCTCTTCCAATGGCCTTTTAAACCGTCTTGTTAAGCTACTGCGACCTCCACCGCTCTTCAAATTGGCATTTAAACCGTCTTGTTAAGCTACTGCGAAATGCACGTCTCTTCCAAGGGCCATTTAAAACGTCTATATAAGCTACTGTGACCTGCACGTCTCTTCCAAGGGGCATTTAAACTGTCTTGTTAAGCTACTGCGACCTGCACGTCTCTTCCAAGGGGCATTTAAACCGTCTTGTTAAGCTTCTGCGACCTGCACGTCTCTTCCAAGGGGCATTTAAACCGCCTTTTTAAGCTGCTGCGACCTGCATGTCTCTTCCAAGGGGCATTTAAACCCTCTTGTTAAGCTACTGCGACCTCCACCTCTCTTCCAAGGGGCATTTAAACCGTCTTCTTAAGCTACTGCGACCTACACCTCTCTTCCAAGGGCCATTTAAACCGTCTTGGTAAGTTACTGCGACCTGCAAGCCTCTTCCAAGGGGGATTTAAACCGTCTTGTTAAGCTACTGCGACCTGCACGTCTCTTCCAAGGGGCATTTAAACCATCTTGTTAAGCTACTGCGACCTCCACCGCTCTTCCAAAGGGCATTTTAAACGTCTTGTCAAGCTACTGCAAAATGCACGTCTCTTCCAAGGGCCATTTAAACCGTCTTGGTAAGCTACTGTGACCTGCACGTCTCTTCCAAGGGGCATTTAAACTGTCTTGTTAAGCTACTTCGACCTGCACGTCTCTTCCAAGGGGCATTTAAACCGTCTTGTTAAGCTACTGCGACCTGCACGTCTTTTCCAAGGGGCATTTAAACCATCTTGTTAAGCTCCTGCGACCTGCACGTCTCTTCCAATGGGCATTTAAACCTTCTTTTTAAGCTGCTGCTACCTGCATGTCTCTTCCAAGGGGCATTTAAATCGTCTTGTTAAGCTACTGCGACCCCCACCTCTCTTCCAAGGGGCATTTAAACCATCTTGATAAGCTACTGCGACCTACACGTCTCTTCCAAGGGGCATTTAAACCATCTTGGTAAGCTACTGCGACCTGCAAGCCTCTTCCAAGGGACATTTAAACCATCTTGTTAAGCTGCTGCGACCTGCATGTCTCTTCCAAGGGGCATTTAAACCATCTTGTTAAGCTACTGCGACCTCCACCGCTCTTCCAAAGGGCATTTTAACCGTCTTGTTAGGCTACTGTGACCTGCACGTCTCTGCCAAGGGGCATTTAAACCGTCTTGTTAAGCTACTGTGACCTACTCTGCTCTTCCAAGGGGCATTTAAACCATCTTGTTAAGCTACTGCGACCTGCACGTCTCTTCCAAGGGGCATTTAAACCTTCTTGTTAAGCTACTGCGACCAGCATTTCTCTTCCAAGGGGCATTTAAACCGTCTTGTTAAGCTAATGCGACCTGCACGTCTCTTCCAAGCGGCATTTAACCGTCTTGTTAAGCTAATGCGACCTGCACGTCTCTTCCAAGCGGCATTTAAACCATCTTGTTAAGCTACTGCGACCTCCATCTCTCTTCCAAGGGGCATTTAAACCGTCTTGTTAAGCTACTGCGACCTGAACGTCTCTTCCAATGGGCATTTAAACCATTTTGTTAAGCTACTGCGACCTGCACGTCTCTTCCAAGGGGCATTTAAACCGTCTTGTTAAGCTACTGCGACCTGTACGTCTCTTCCAAGGGGCATTTAAACCATTTTGTTAAGCTACTGCGACCTGCACGTCTCTTTCAAGGGGCATTTTAAATGTCTTGTTAAGCTACAGTAACCTCCAACACTTTTCCCAGGGGCATTTAAACCGTCTTGTTAAGCTACTGCGACCTGCACTTCTCTTCCAAGGGGCATTTAAACCGTCTTTTTAAGCTACTGCGACCTGCACTTCTCTTCCAAGGGGCATTTAAACCTTCTTGTTAAGCTGCTGTGAACTCCACCGCTCTTCCAAGGGGCATTTAAACCGTCTTGTTAAGCTAGTGCGACCTGCACGTCTCTTCCAAGGGCCATTTAAGCCGTCTTGGTAAGCTACTGCGACCTGCAAGCCTCTTCCAAGGGGCATTTAAACCGTCTTGTTAAGCTACTGCGACCTGCACGTTTCTTCCAATCTGCATTTAAACCGTCTTGTTAAGCTAATGCGACCTGCACGTCTCTTCCAAGGGGCATTTAAACCATCTTGTTAAGCTACTGCTACCTCCACCTCTCTTCCAAAGGTCATTTTAACCGTCTTGTTAAGCTAATGCGACCTGCACGTCTCTACCTAGGGGCATTTAAACCGTCTTGTTAAGCTACTGCGACCTCCACTGCTCTTCCAAAGGGCATTTAATCTGTCTTGTTAAGCTACTGCGACCTGCACGTCTCTTCCAAGGGGCATTTAAACCATCTTGTTAAGCTACTGCGAACTGCACGTCTCTTCCATGGGGCATTTAAACCGTCTTGTTAAGCTTCTGCGACCTGCACGTCTTTTCCAAGGGGCATTTAAACCGTCTTGTTAAGCTACTGCGACCTGCACGTCTCTTCCAAGAGGCATTTAAACCGTCTTGGTAAGCTACTGAGATGTGCAAGCCTCTTGTAAGGGGCATTTAAACCCTCTTGTTAAGCTACTGCGACCTGCACGTCTCTTCCAAGGGGCATTTAAAACGTCTTGTTAAGCTACCGCGACCTGCACGTCTCTTCCAAGGGGCATTTAAACCATCTTGTTAAGCTACTGCGACCTGCACGACTCTTCCAAGGGGCATTTAAACCGTCTTATTAAGCTACTGCGACTTGCACGTCTCTTCCAAGGGGCATTTAAATCGTCTTGTTAAGCTACTGTAACTTCCACCACTTTTCCAAGGGGCATTTAAACCGTCTTGTTAAGCTACTGCGACCTGCACGTTTCTTCCAAGGGGCATTTAAACCGTCTTGTTAAGCTTCTGCGACCTGCACGTCTCTTCCAAGGGGCATTTAAACCGTCTTGTTAAGCTACTGCGACTTGCACGTCTCTTCCAAGGGGCATTTAAACCATCTTGTTAAGCTACTGCGACCTGCACGTCTCTTCCAAGGGGCATTTAAACCGTCTTGTTAAGCTAATGCGACCTGCACGTCTCTTCCAAGGGGCATTTAAACCATCTTGTTAAGCTACTGCTAACTCCACCGCTCTTCCAAAGGGCATTTTAACCGTCTTGTTAGGCTACTGTGACCTGCACGTCTCTACCTAGGGGCATTTAAACCGTTTTGTTAAGCTACTGCGACCTCCACTGCTCTTCCAAGGGGACATTTAATTTGTCTAGTTAAGCTACTGCGACCTGCACTTCTCTACCAAGGGGCATTTAAACCGTCTTGTTAATCTACTGCGAACTGCACGTCTCTTTCAAGGGGCATTTAAACCGTCTTGTTAAGCTACTGCGACCTGCACGTCTCTTCCAAGGGGCATTTAAACCGTCTTGTTAAGCTACTGCTACGTGCACGTCTCTTCCAAGGGGCATTTAAACCGTCTTATTAAGCTACTGCGACCTTCACGTCTCTTCCAATGGGCTTTTAAACCGTCTTGTTAAGCTACTGCGACCTCCACCGCTCTTCCAAGGGGCATTTAAACCGTCTTGTTAAGCTTCTGCGAAATGCACCTCTCTTCCAAGGGCCATTTAAAACGTCTTGGTAAGCTACTGTGACCTGCACGTCTCTTCCAAGGGGCATTTAAACTGTCTTGTTAAGCTACTGCGACCTGCACGTCTCTTCCAAGGGGCATTTAAACCGTCTTGTTAAGCTACTGCGACCTGCACGTCTCTTCCAAGGGGCATTTAAACCATCTTGTTAAGCTTCTGCGACCTGCAGGTCTCTTCCAAGGTGCATTTAAACCGTCTTTTTAAGCTGCTTCGACCTGCATGTCTCTTCCAAGGGGCATTTAAATCGTCTTGTTAAGCTACTGCGACCTCCACCTCTCTTCCAAGGGGCATTTAAACCGTCTTGTTAAGCTACTGCGACCTGCATGTCTCTTCCAAGGGGCATTTAAACTGTCTTGTTAAGCTACTGCGACCTCCACCGCTGTGCCAAGGGGCATTTAAACCGTCTTGTTAAGCTACTGCGACCTGCACGTCTCTTCCAAGGGGCATTTAAACTGTCTTGTTAAGCTACTGCGACCTCCACTGCTCTGCCAAGGGGCATTTAAACCGTCTTGTTAAGCTACTGCGACCTGCATGTCTCTTCCAAGGGGCATTTAAACCGTCTTGTTAAGCTACTGCGACCTGCACGTCTCTTCCAAGGGGCATTTAAACCATTTTGTTAAGCTACTCCGACTTTCAAGTCTCTTCCAAGGGGCATTTAAACCGTCTTGTTAAGCTACTGCGACCTGCACGTCTCTTCCAAAGGGCATTTAATCTGTCTTGTTAAGCTACTGCGACCTGCACGTCTTTTCCAAGGGGCATTTAAACCGTCTTGTTAAGCTGCTGCGACCTGCATGTCTCTACCGAGGGGCATTTAAACCATCTTGTTAAGCTACTGCGACCTTCACGTCTCTTCCAATGGGCATTTAAACCGTCTTGTTAAGCTACTGCGTCCTGCATGTCTCTACCAATGGGCATTTAAACTGTCTTCTTAAGCTACTGAGAACTGCATGTCTCTTCCAAAGGGCATTTAAACCCTCTTGTTAAGCTACTGCGACCTGCACGTCTCTTGCAAAGGGGCATTTAAACAGTCTTGTTAAGCTACTGCGACGTGCACGTCTCTTCCAAGGGGCATTTAAACCGCCTTATTAAGCTACTGCGACCTTCAAGTCTCTTCCAATGGGCTTTTAAACCGTCTTGTTAAGCTACTGCGACCTCCACCGCTCTTCAAAGGGGCATTTAAACCGTCTTGTTAAGCTACTGCGACCTGCACGTTTCTTCCAAGCTGCATTTAAACCGTCTTGTTAAGCTAATGCGACCTGCACGTCTCTTCCAAGGGGCATTTAAACCATCTTGTTAAGCTACTGCTACCTCCACCTCTCTTCCAAAGGTCATTTTAACCGTCTTGTTAAGCTAATGCGACCTGCACGTCTCTACCTAGGGGCATTTAAACCGTCTTGTTAAGCTACTGCGACCTCCACTGCTCTTCCAAATGGCATTTAATCTGTCTTGTTAAGCTACTGCGACCTGCACGTCTCTTCCAAGGGGCATTTAAACCGTCTTGTTAAGCTACTGCGAACTGCACGTCTCTTCCATGGGGCATTTAAACCGTCTTGTTAAGCTTCTGCGACCTGCACGTCTTTTCCAAGGGGCATTTAAACCGTCTTGTTAAGCTACTGCTACCTGCACGTCTCTTCCAAGAGGCATTTAAACCGTCTTGGTAAGCTTCTGCGATCTGCAAGCCTCTTGTAAGGGGCATTTAAACCCTCTTGTTAAGCTACTGCGACCTGCACGTCTCTTCCAAGGGGCATTTAAAACGTCTTGTTAAGCTACCGCGACCTGCACGTCTCTTCCAAGGGGCATTTAAACCATCTTGCTAAGCTACTGCGACCTGCACGTCTCTTCCAAGGGGCATTTAAACCGTCTTATTAAGCTACTGCGACTTGCACGTCTCTTCCAAGGGGCATTTAAACCGTCTTGTTAAGCTACTGTAACCTCCACCACTTTTCCAAGGGGCATTTAAACCGTCTTGTTAAGCTACTGCGACCTGCACGTCTCTTCCAAGGGGCATTTAAACCGTCTTGTTAAGCTACTGCGACCTGCACGTTTCTTCCAAGGGGCATTTAAACCGTCTTGTTAAGCTACTGCGACCTGCACGTCTCTTCCAAGGGGCATTTAAACCGTCTTGTTAAGCTACTGCGACCTGCACGTCTCTTCGAAGGGGCATTTAAAACATCTTGTTAAGCTACTGCTAACTCCACCGCTCTTCCAAATGGCATTTTAACCGTCTTGTTAGGCTACTGTGACCTGCACGTCTCTACCTAGGAGCATTTAAACCGTCTTGTTAAGCTACTGCGACCTCCACTGCTCTTCCAAGGGGCATTTAATTTGTCTAGTTAAGCTACTGCGACCTGCACTTCTCTACCAAGGGGCATTTAAACCGTCTTGTTAATCTACTGCGAACTGCACGTCTCTTCCAAGGGGCATTTAAACCGTCTTGTTAAGCTACTGCGACCTGCACGTCTCTTCCAAGGGGCATTTAAACCGTCTTGTTAAGCTACTGCGACCTCCACCGCTCTGCCAAGGGGCATTTAAACCGTCTTGTTAAGCTACTGCGACCTGCATGTCTCTTCCAAGGGGCATTTAAACTGTCTTGTTAAGCTACTGCGACCTCCACCGCTCTTCCAAGGCGCTTTTAAACCGTCATTTTAATCTACTGTGACCTGCATGTCTCTTCCAAGGGGCATTTAAACCGTCTTGTTAAGCTACTGCGACCTGGACGTCTCTTCCAAGGGGCATTTAAACCGTTTTGTTAAGCTACTCCGACTTTCACGTCTCTTCCAAGGGGCATTTAAACCGCTTTGTTAAGCTACTGCGACCTGCATGTCTCTTCCAAGGGGCATTTAATCTGTCTTGTTAAGCTACTGCGACCTGCACGTCTTTTCCAAGGGGCATTTAAACCGTCTTGTTAAGCTGCTGCGACCTGCATGTCTCTACCGAGGGGCATTTAAACCATCTTGTTAAGCTTCTGCGACCTGCACGTCTCTTCCAATGGGCATTTAAACCGTCTTGTTAAGCTACTGCGACCTGCATGTTTCTACCAATGGGCATTTAAACCGTCTTCTTAAGCTACTGCGACCTGCATGTCTCTTCCAAGGGGCATTTAAACCCTCTTGTTAAGCTACTGCGACCTGCACGTCTCTTGCAAAGGGGCATTTAAAAAGTCTTGTTAAGCTACTGCTACGTGCACGTCTCTTCCAAGGGGCATTTAAACCGTCTTATTAAGCTACTGCGACCTTCACGTCTCTTCCAATGGGCTTTTAAACCGTCTTGTTAAGCTACTGCGACCTCCACCGCTCTTCCAAGGGGCATTTAAACCGTCTTGTTAAGCTTCTGCGAAATGCACCTCTCTTCCAAGGGCCATTTAAAACGTCTTGGTAAGCTACTGTGACCTGCACGTCTCTTCCAAGGGGCACTTAAACTGTCTTGTTAAGCTACTGCGACCTGCACGTCTCTTCCAATGTGCATATAAACCGTCTTGTTAAGCTACTGCGACCTGCACGTCTCTTCCAAGGGGCATTTAAACCATCTTGTTAAGCTTCTGCGACCTGCAGGTCTCTTCCAAGGTGCATTTAAACCGTCTTTTTAAGCTGCTTCGACCTGCATGTCTCTTCCAAGGGGCATTTAAATCGTCTTGTTAAGCTACTGCGACCTCCACCTCTCTTCCAAGGGACATTTAAACCGTCTTGTTAAGCTACTGCGACCTACACCTCTCTTCCAAGGGCCATTTAAACCGTCTTGTTAAGCTACTGCGACCTGCAAGCCTCTTCCAAGGGGCATTTAAACCGTCTTATTAAGCTACTGCAACCTGCACGTCTCTTCCAAGAGGCATTTAAACCGTCTTGTTAAGCTACTGCGACCTCCACCGCTCTTCCAAAGGGCATTTTAAACGTCTTGTTAAGCTACTGCGAAATGCACGTCTCTTCCAAGGGCCATTTAAACCGTCTTGGTAAGCTACTGTGACCTGCACGTCTCTTCCAAGGGGCATTTAAACTGTCTTGTTAAGCTACTTCGACCTGCACGTCTCTTCCAAGGGGCATTTAAACCGTCTTGTTAAGCTAATGCGACCTGCACGTCTTTTCCAAGGGGCATTTAAACCATCTTGTTAAGCTTCTGCGACCTGCACGTCTCTTCCAATGGGCATTTAAACCGTCTTTTTAAGCTGCTGCGACCTGCATGTCTCTTCCAAGGGGCATTTAAATCGTCTTGTTAAGCTACTGCGACCTCCACCTCTCTTCCAAGGGGCATTTAAACCATCTTGTTAAGCTACTGCGACCTACACGTCTCTTCCAAGGGGCATTTAAACCGTCTTGGTAAGCTACTGCGACCTGCAAGCCTCTTCCAAGGGACATTTAAACCATCTTGTTAAGCTACTGCGACCTGCATGTCTCTTCCAAGGGGCATTTAAACCATCTTGTCAAGCTACTGCGACCTCCACCGCTCTTCCAAAGGGCATTTTAACTGTCTTGTTAGGCTACTGTGACCTGCATGTCTCTTCCAAGGGGCATTTAAACCTTCTTGTTAAGCTACTGCGACCTGCATTTCTCTTCCAAGGGGGATTTAAACCGTCTTGTTAAGCTAATGCGACCTGCACGTCTCTTCCAAGCGGCCTTTAAACCGTCTTGTTAAGCTAATGCGACCTGCACGTCTCTTCCAAGGGGCATTTAAACCATCTTGTTAATCTACTGCTACCTCCACCGCTCTTCTAAAGGGCATTTTAACCGTCTTGTTACGCTACTGTGACCTGCACGTCTCTTCCAAGGGGCATTTAAACCGTCTTGGTAAGCTACTGCGACCTCCACTGCTCTTCCAAGGGGCATTTAATCCGTCTTGTTAAGCTACTGCGACCTGCACGGCTCTTCCAAGGGGCATTTAAACCGTCTTGTTAAGCTACTGCGACCTGCACGTCTTTTCCAAGGGGCATTTTTAAACCGTCTTGTTAAGCTACTGCGACCTCCACCGCTCTTCCAAGGGGCATTTAAACCATCTTGTTAACCTACTGCGACCTGCGCGTCTCTTCCAAGAGGCATTTAAACCGTCTTGGTAAGCTACTGCGACCTGCAAGCCACTTCTAAGGGGCATTTAAACCCTCTTGTTAAGCTACTGCGACCTGCACGTCTCTTAAAAGGGGCATTTAAACTGTCTTGTTAAGCTACTGCGACCTGCACGTCTCTTCCATAGGGCATTTAAACCGTCTTGTTAAGCTACTGCGACCTGCACGTCTCTTCCAAGGGGCAATTAAAAGGTCTTGTTAAGCTACTGTAACCTCCACCACTTTTCCAAGGGCATTTAAACCGTCTTGTTAAGCTACTGCGACCTGCACTTCTCTTCCAAGGGGCATTTAAACCGTCTTGTTAAGCTGCTGTGACCTGCATATCTCTTCCAAGGGGCATTTAAACCTTCTTGTTAAGCTACTGCGACCTAAACCGCTCTTCCAAGGGGCATTTAAACAGTCTTGTTAAGCTACTGCGACCTGCACGTCTCTTCCAAGGGCCATTTAAACCGTCTTGGTAAGCTACTGCGAACTGCACGCCTCTTCCAAGAGGCATTTAAACCATCTTGTTAAGCTATTGCGACCTGCACGTTTCTTCAAAGGGGCATTTAAACCGTCTTGTTAAGCTAATGCGACCTGCACGTCTCTTCCAAGGGGCATTTAAACCATCTTGTTAAGCTACTGCTACCTCCACCGCTCTTCCAAAGGGCATTTTAACCGTCTTGTTAAGCTAATGCGACCTGCACGTCTCTACCTAGGGGCATTTAAACCGTCTTGTTAAGCTACTGCGACCTCCACTGCTCTTCCAAGGGGCATTTAATCTGTCTTGTTAAGCTACTGCGACCTGCACGTGTCTTCCAAGGGGCATTTAAACCGTCTTGTTAAGCTACTGCGAACTGCACGTCTCTTCCATGGTTCATTTAAACCGTCTTTTTAAGCTTCTGCGACCTGCACGTCTCTTCCAAGGGGCATTTAAATTGTCTCGTTAAGCTACTGCGATCTCCACCGCTCTTCCAAGGGGCATTTAAACTGTCATTTTAAGCTACTGTGACCTGCACGTCTCTTCCAAGGGGTATTTAAACCGTCTTGTTAAGCTACTGCGACCTGCACGTCTCTTCCAAGGGGCACTTAAACCGTTTTGGTAAGCTACTGCGACTTTCACTTCTCTTCCAAGGGGCATTTAAACCGTCTTGTTAAGCTACTGCGACCTCCACCTCTCTTCCAAGGGGCATTTAAACCGTCTTGTTAAGCTACTGCGACCTGCACGTCTCTTCCAAGGGGCATTTATACCGTTTTGTTAAGCTACTGCGACTTTAACGTCTCTTCCAAGGGGCATTTAAACCGTCTTGTTAAGCTACTGCGACCTGCACGTCTCTTCCAAGGGACATTTAAACCGTCTTATTAAGCTAGTGCGACCTGCACGTCTCTTCCAATGGGCATTTAAACCGTCTTATTAAGCTACTGCGAAATGCACGTCTCTTCCTAGGGCCATTTAAACCGTCTTGTTAAGCTACTGCGACCTCCACCGCTCTTCCAAGGGGCATTTAAACCGTCTTGTTAAGCTACTGCGAAATGCACGTCTCTTCCAAGGGCCATTTAAACCGTCTTGGTAAGCTACTGTGACCTGCACGTCTCTTCCAAGGGGCATTTAAACTGTCTTGGTAAGCTACTGTGACCTGCACGTCTCTTCCAAGGGGCATTTAAACCGTCTTGTTAAGCTACTGCTACCTGCACGTCTTTTCCAAGGGGCATTTAAACCGTCTTGTTAATCTACTGCGACCTCCACCGCTCTTCCAAAGGGCATTTTAACCGTCTTGTTAAGCTACTGCGAAATGCACGTCTCTTCCAACGGCCATTTAAACCATCTTGGTAAGCTACTGTGACCTGCACGTCTCTTCCAGGGGGCATTTAAACTGTCTTGTTAAGCTACTTCGACCTGCACGTCTCTTCCAAGGGGCATTTAAACCGTCTTGTTAAGCTACTGCTACCTGCACGTCTTTTCCAAGGGGCATTTAAACCATCTTTTTAAGCTCCTGCGACCTGAACGTCTCTTCCAATGGGCATTTAAACCGTCTTTTTAAGCTGCTGCGACCTGCACGTCTCTTCCAATGGGCATTTAAACCGTCTTATTAAGCTACTGCGAAATGCACGTCTCTTCCAAGGGCCATTTAAACCGTCTTGTTAAGCTACTGCGACCTCCACCGCTCTTCCAAGGGGCATTTAAACCGTCTTGTTAAGCTACTGCGAAATGCACGTCTCTTCCAAGGGCCATTTAAACCGTCTTGGTAAGCTACTGTGACCTGCACGTCTCTTCCAAGGGGCATTTAAACTGTCTTGGTAAGCTACAGTGACCAGCACGTCTCTTCCAAGGGGCATTTTAACCGTCTTGTTAAGCTACTGCGACCTGCACGTCTCTTCCAAGGGGCATTTAAACCGTCTTGTTAAGCTACTGCGACCTGCACGTCTCTTCCAAGGGGCATTTAAACCGTCTTGTTAAGCTACTGCGACCTCCACCGCTCTTCCAAAGGGCATTTTAACCGTCTTGTTAAGCTACTGCGAAATGCACGTCTCTTCCAACGGCCATTTAAACCATCTTGGTAAGCTACTGTGACCTGCACGTCTCTTCCAAGGGGCATTTAAACTGTCTTGTTAAGCTACTTCGACCTGCACGTCTCTTCCAAGGGGCATTTAAACCGTCTTGTTAAGCTACTGCTACCTGCACGTCTTTTCCAAGGGGCATTTAAACCATCTTTTTAAGCTCCTGCGACCTGAACGTCTCTTCCAATGGGCATTTAAACCGTCTTTTTAAGCTGCTGCAACCTGCATGTCTCTTCCAAGGGGCATTTAAACCTTCTTGTTAAGCTACTGCGACCTCCACCTCTCTTCCAAGGGGCATTTAAACCATCTTGTTAAGCTACTGCGACCTACACGTCTCTTCCAAGGGGCATTTAAACCGTCTTGGTAAGCTACTGCGAACTGCAAGCCTCTTCCAGGGGGCATTTAAACCATCTTGTTAAGCTACTGCGACCTGCATGTCTCTTCCAAGGGGCATTTAAACCGTCTTGTTAAGCTACTGCGACCTCCACCGCTCTTCCAAAGGGCATTTTAACCGTCTTGTTAGGCTACTGTGACCTGCACTTCTCTGCCAAGGGGCATTTAAACCGTCTTGTTATGCTACTGCGACCTGCACGTCTCTTCCAAGGGGCATTTAAACCTTCTTGTTAAGCTACTGCGACCTGCATTTCTCTTCCAAGGGGCATTTAAACCGTCTTGTTAAGCTACTGTAACCTCCACCACTTTTCCAAGGGGCATTTAAACCGTCTTGTTAAGCTACTGCGACCTGCACGTCTCTTCCAAGCGGCATTTAAACCGTCTTGTTAAGCTAATGCGACTTGCACGTCTCTTCCAAGGGGCATTTAAACCATCTTGTTAATCTACTGCTACCTCCACCGCTCTTCCAAAGGGCATTTTAACCGTCTTGTTAGGCTACTGTGACCTGCACGTCTCTTCCAAGGGGCATTTAAACCGTCTTGGTAAGCTACTGCGACTTCCACTGCTCTTCCAAGGGGCATTTAATCCGTCTTGTTAAGCTACTGCGACCTGCACGGCTCTTCCAAGGGGCATTTAAACCGTCTTGTTAAGCTACTGCGACCTGCACGTCTTTTCCAAGGGGCATTTAAACCGTCTTGTTAAGCTACTGCGAAATCCACCGCTCTTCCAAGGGGCATTTAAACCATCTTGTTAACCTACTGCGACCTGCGCGTCTCTTCCAACAGGCATTTAAACCGTCTTGGTAAGCTACTGCGACCTGCAAGCCTCTTCTAAGGGGCATTTAAACCATCTTGTTAAGCTACTGCGACCTGCACGTCTCTTACAAGGGGCATTTAAACCGTCTTGTTAAGCTACTGCGACATGCACGTCTCTTCCATGGGGCATTTAAACCGTCTTGTTAAGCTACTGCGACCTGCACGTCTCTTCCAAGGGGCATTTAAAAGGTCTTGTTAAGCTACTGTAACCTCCACCACTTTTCCAAGGGCATTTAAACCGTCTTGTTAAGCTACTGCGACCTGCACTTCTCTTCCAAGGGGCATTTAAACCGTCTTGTTAAGCTGCTGTGACCTGCATATCTCTTCCAAGGGTCATTTAAACCTTCTTGTTAAGCTACTGCGACCTCCACCGCTCTTCCAAGGGGCATTTAAACAGTCTTGTTAAGCTACTGCGACCTGCACGTCTCTTCCAAGGGCCATTTAAACCGTCTTGGTAAGCTACTGCGACCTGCACGCCTCTTCCAAGGGGCATTTAAACCGTCTTGTTAAGCTATTGCGACCTGCACGTTTCTTCCAAGGGGCATTTAAACCGTCTTGTTAAGCTAATGCGACCTGCACGTCTCTTCCAAGGGGCATTTAAACCATCTTGTTAAGCTACTGCTACCTCCACCGCTCTTCCAAAGGGCAATTAATCCATCTTGTTAAGCAACTGCGACCTGCACGTCTCTTCCAAGGGGCATTTAAACCATCTTGTCAAGCTGCTGCGACCTGCACGTCTTTTCCAAGGGGCATTTAAACCGTCTTGTTAAGCAACTGCGACCTCCACCGCTCCTCCAAGGGGCATTTAAACCTTATGGTTAAGCAACTGCGACCTCAACCGCTCTTCCAAGGGGCATTTAAACCGTCTTGTTAAGCTACTGCGACCTGCACGTCTCTTCCAAGGGCCATTTAAATCGTCTTGGTAAGCTACTGCGACCTGCAAGCCTCTCCAAGGGGCATTTAAAATGTCTTGTTAAGCTACTGCGACCTGCATGTCTCTTCCAAGCGGCATTTAAACCGTCTTGTTAAGCTAATGCGACCTGCACGTCTCTTCCAAGGGGCATTTAAACCATCTTGTTAATCTACTGCTACCTCCACCGCTCTTCCAAAGGGCATTTTAACCGTCTTGTTAGGCTACTGTGACCTGCACGTCTCTACCTAGGTGCATTTAAACCGTCTTGTTAAGCTACTGCGACCTCCACTGCTCTTCCAAGGGGCATTTAATCTGTCTTGTTACGCTATTGCGACCTGCACGTCTCTTCCAAGGGGCATTTAAACTGTCTTGTTAAGCTAGTGCGAACAGCACGTCTCTTCCATGGGGCATTTAAACCGTCTTATTAAGCTTCTGCGACCTGCATGTCTCTTCCAAGGGGCATTTAAACTGTCTTGTTAAGCTACTGCGGCCTCCACCGCTCTGCCAAGGGCTATTTAAACCGTCTTGTTAAGCTACTGCGTCTTGCACGTCTCTTCCAAGGGGCATTTAAACCGTCTTTTTAAGCTACTGTAACCTCCACCACTTTTCCAAGGGGCATTTAAACCGTCTTGTTAAGCTGCTGTGACCTGCATATCTCTTCCAAGGGGCATTTAAACCTTCTTGTTAAGCTACTGCGACCTCCACCGCTCTTCCAAGGGGCATTTAAACCGTGTTGTTAAGCTACTGCGACCTCCACCGCTCTTCCAAGGGGCATTTAAACCATCTTGTTAACCTACTGCGACCTGCGCGTCTCTTCCAACAGGCATTTAAACCGTCTTGGTAAGCTACTGCGACCTGCATGCCTCTTCTAAGGGGCATTTAAACCCTCTTGTTAAGCTACTGCGACCTGCACGTCTCTTACAAGGGGCATTTAAACCGTCTTGTTAAGCTACTGCGACATGCACGTCTCTTCCATGGGGCATTTAAACCGTCTTGTTAAGCTACTGCGACCTGCACGTCTCTTCCAAGGGGCATTTAAAAGGTCTTGTTAAGCTACTGTAACCTCCACCACTTTTCCAAGGGCATTTAAACCGTCTTGTTAAGCTACTGCGACCTGCACTTCTCTTCCAAGGGGCATTTAAACCGTCTTGTTAAGCTGCTGTGACCTGCATATCTCTTCCAAGGGTCATTTAAACCTTCTTGTTAAGCTACTGCGACCTCCACCGCTCTTCCAAGGGGCATTTAAACAGTCTTGTTAAGCTACTGCGACCTGCACGTCTCTTCCAAGGGCCATTTAAACCGTCTTGGTAAGCTACTGCGACCTGCACGCCTCTTCCAAGGGGCATTTAAACCGTCTTGTTAAGCTATTGCGACCTGCACGTTTCTTCCAAGGGGCATTTAAACCGTCTTGTTAAGCTAATGCGACCTGCACGTCTCTTCCAAGGGGCATTTAAACCATCTTGTTAAGCTACTGCTACCTCCACCGCTCTTCCAAAGGGCAATTCATCCATCTTGTTAAGCAACTGCGACCTGCACGTCTCTTCCAAGGGGCATTTAAACCATCTTGTCAAGCTACTGCGACCTGCACGTCTTTTCCAATGGGCATTTAAACCGTCTTGTTAAGCAACTGCGACCTCCACCGCTCCTCCAAGGGGCATTTAAACCTTATGGTTAAGCAACTGCGACCTCAACCGCTCTTCCAAGGGGCATTTAAACCGTCTTGTTAAGCTACTGCGACCTGCACGTCTCTTCCAAGGGCCATTTAAATCGTCTTGGTAAGCTACTGCGACCTGCAAGCCTCTCCAAGGGGCATTTAAAATGTCTTGTTAAGCTACTGCGACCTGCATGTCTCTTCCAAGCGGCATTTAAACCGTCTTGTTAAGCTAATGCGACCTGCACGTCTCTTCCAAGGGGCATTTAAACCATCTTGTTAATCTACTGCTACCTCCACCGCTCTTCCAAAGGGCATTTTAACCGTCTTGTTAGGCTACTGTGACCTGCACGTCTCTACCTAGGTGCATTTAAACCGTCTTGTTAAGCTACTGCGACCTCCACTGCTCTTCCAAGGGGCATTTAATCTGTCTTGTTAAGCTATTGCGACCTGCACGTCTCTTCCAAGGGGCATTTAAACTGTCTTGTTAAGCTAGTGCGAACAGCCCGTCTCTTCCATGGGGCATTTAAACCGTCTTATTAAGCTTCTGCGACCTGCATGTCTCTTCCAAGGGGCATTTAAACTGTCTTGTTAAGCTACTGCGGCCTCCACCGCTCTGCCAAGGGCTATTTAAACCGTCTTGTTAAGCTACTGCGTCTTGCACGTCTCTTCCAAGGGGCATTTAAACTCTCTTTTTAAGCTACTGTAACCTCCACCACTTTTCCAAGGGGCATTTAAACCGTCTTGTTAAGCTGCTGTGACCTGCATATCTCTTCCAAGGGGCATTTAAACCTTCTTGTTAAGCTACTGCGACCTCCACCGCTCTTCCAAGGGGCATTTAAACCGTCTTGTTAAGCTACTGCGACCTCCACCTCTCTTCCAAGGGGCATTTAAACCATCTTGTTAACCTACTGCGACCTGCGCGTCTCTTCCAACAGGCATTTAAACCGTCTTGGTAAGCTACTGCGACCTGCATGCCTCTTCTAAGGGGCATTTAAACCCTCTTGTTAAGCTACTGCGACCTGCACGTCTCTTACAAGGGGCATTTAAACCGTCTTGTTAAGCTACTGCGACATGCACGTCTCTTCCATGGGGCATTTAAACCGTCTTGTTAAGCTACTGCGACCTGCACGTCTCTTCCAAGGGGCATTTAAAAGGTCTTGTTAAGCTACTGTAACCTCCACCACTTTTCCAAGGGCATTTAAACCGTCTTGTTAAGCTACTGCGACCTGCACTTCTCTTCCAAGGGGCATTTAAACCGTCTTGCTAAGCTGCTGTGACCTGCATATCTCTTCCAAGGGGCATTTAAACCTTCTTGTTAAGCTACTGCGACCTCCACCGCTCTTCCAAGGGGCATTTAAACAGTCTTGTTAAGCAACTGAGACCTGCACGTCTCTTCCAAGGGCCATTTAAACCGTCTTGGTAAGCTACTGCGACCTGCACGCCTCTTCCAAGGGGCATTTAAACCGTCTTGTTAAGCTATTGCGACCTGCACGTTTCTTCCAAGGGGCATTTAAAATGTCTTGTTAAGCTAATGCGACCTGCACGTCTCTTCCAAGGGGCATTTAAACCATCTTGTTAAGCTACTGCTACCTCCACCGCTCTTCCAAAGGGCAATTAATCCGTCTTGTTAAGCTACTGCGACCTGCACGTCTCTTCCAAGGGGCATTTAAACCATCTTGTTAAGCTACTGCGACCTGCACGTCTTTTCCAAGGGGCATTTAAACCGTCTTGTTAAGCAACTGCGACCTCCACCGCTCCTACAAGGGGCATGTAAACCTTATGGTTAAGCAACTGCGACCTCAACCGCTCTTTCAAGGGGCATTTAAACCGTCTTGTTAAGCTACTGCGACCTGCACGTCTCTTCCAAGGGCCATTTAAATCGTTTTGGTAAGCTACTGCGACCTGCAAGCCTCTCCAAGGGGCATTTAAAATGTCTTGTTAAGCTACTGCGACCTGCATGTCTCTTCCAAGCGGCATTTAAACCGTCTTGTTAAGCTAATGCGACCTGCACGTCTCTTCCAAGGGGCATTTAAACCATCTTGTTAATCTACTGCTACCTCCACCGCTCTTCCAAAGGGCATTTTAACCGTCTTGTTAGGCTACTGTGACCTGCACGTTTCTACCTAGGTGCATTTAAACCGTCTTGTTAAGCTACTGCGACCTCCACTGCTCTTCCAAGGGGCATTTAATCTGTCTTGTTAAGCTATTGCGACCTGCACGTCTCTTCCAAGGGGCATTTAAACCGTCTTGTTAAGCTAGTGCGAACAGCACGTCTCTTCCATGGGGCATTTAAACCGTCTTATTAAGCTTCTGCGACCTGGATGTCTCTTCCAAGGGGCATTTAAACTGTCTTGTTAAGCTACTGCGCCCTCCACCGCTCTGCCAAGGGGCATTTAAACCGTCTTGTTAAGCTACTGCGTCTTGCACGTCTCTTCCAAGGGGCATTTAAACCGTCTTTTTAAGCTACTGGAACCTCCACCAATTTTCCAAGGGGCATTTAAACCGTCTTGTTAAGCTGCTGTGACCTGCATATGTCTTCCAAGGGGCATTTAAACCTTCTTGTTAAGCTACTGCGACCTCCACCGCTCTTCCAAGGGGCATTTAAACCGTCTTGTTAAGCTACTGCGACCTGCACGTCTCTTCCAAGGGCCATTTAAACCGTCTTGGTAAGCTGCTGCGACCTGCAAGCGTCTTCCAAGGGGCATTTAACCGGTCTTGTTAAGCTAGTGCGAACTGCACGTCTCTTCCATGGGGCATTTAAACCGTCTTGTTAAGCTTCTGCGACCTGCATGTCTCTTCCAATGGGCATGTAAACCGTCTTGTTAAGCTACTGCGACCTCCACCGCTCTGCCAAGGGGCATTTAAACTGTCTTGTTAAGCTACTGCGACCTGCACGTCTCTTCCAAGGGGCATTTATACTGTCTTGTTAAGCTACTGCGACCTCCACAGCTCTTCCAATGGGCTTTTAAACAGTCATTTTAAGCTACTGCGACCTGCACGCCTCTTCCAAGGGGCATTTAAACCGTCTTGTTAAGCTATTGCGACCTGCACGTTTCTTCCAAGGGGCATTTAAACCGTCTTGTTAAGCTAATGCGACCTGCACGTGTCTTCCAAGGGGCATTTAAACCATCTTGTTAAGCTACTGCTACCTCCACCGGTCTTCCAAAGGGCAATTAATCCGTCTTGTTAAGCTACTGCGACCTGCACGTCTCTTCCAAGGGGCATTTAAACCATCTTGTTAAGCTACTGCGACCTGCACGTCTTTTCCAAGGGGCATTTAAACCGTCTTGTTAAGCAACTGCGACCTCCACCGCTCCTCCAAGGGGCATTTAAACCTTATGGTTAAGCAACTGCGACCTCAACCGCTCTTCCAAGGGGCATTTAAACCGTCTTGTTAAGCAACTGCGACCTGCACGTCTCTTCCAAGGGCCATTTAAATCGTCTTGGTAAGCTACTGCGACCTGCAAGCCTCTCCAAGGGGCATTTAAAATGTCTTGTTAAGCTACTGCGACCTGCATGTCTCTTCCAAGCGGCATTTAAACCGTCTTGTTAAGCTAATGCGACCTGCACGTCTCTTCCAAGGGGCATTTAAACCATCTTGTTAATCTACTGCTACCTCCACCGCTCTTCCAAAGGGCATTTTAACCGTCTTGTTAGGCTACTGTGACCTGCACGTCTCTACCTAGGTGCATTTAAACCGTCTTGTTAAGCTACTGCGACCTCCACTGCTCTTCCAAGGGGCATTTAATCTGTCTTGTTAAGCTATTGCGACCTGCACGTCTCTTCCAAGGGGCATTTAAACCGTCTTGTTAAGCTTCTGCGACCTGCATGTCTCTTCCAAGGGGCATTTATACTGTCTTGTTAAGCTACTGCGCCCTCCACCGCTCTGCCAAGGGGCATTTAAACCGGCTTGTTAAGCTACTGCGTCTTGCACGTCTCTTCCAAGGGGCATTTAAACCGTCTCTTTAAGCTACTGTAACCTCCACCACTTTTCCAAGGGGCATTTAAACCGTCTTGTTAAGCTGCTGTGACCTGCATATCTCTTCCAAGGGGCATTTAAACCTTCTTGTTAAGCTACTGCGACCTCCACCGCTCTTCCAAGGGGCATTTAAACCGTCTTGTTAAGCTACTGCGACCTCCACCGCTCTTCCAAGGGGCATTTAAACCATCTTGTTAACCTACTGCGACCTGCGCGTCTCTTCCAACAGGCATTTAAACCGTCTTGTTAAGCTACTGCGACCTGCACGTCTCTTCCAATGGGCATTTAAACCATTTTGTTAAGCTACTGCGACCTGCACGTCTCTTCCAAGGGGCATTTAAACCGTCTTGTTAAGCTACTGCGACCTGCACGTCTCTTCCAAGGGGCATTTAAACCATTTTGTTAAGCTACTGCGAATTGCACGTCTCTTTCAAGGGGCATTTTAAATGTCTTGTTAAGCTACAGTAACCTCCACCACTTTTCCCAGGGGCATTTAAACCGTCTTGTTAAGCTACTGCGACCTGCACTTCTCTTCCAAGGGGCATTTAAACCGTCTTTTTAAGCTGCTGTGACCTGCATATCTCTTCCAAGGGGCATTTAAACCTTCTTGTTAAGCTGCTGTGAACTCCACCGCTCTTCCAAGGGGCATTTAAACCGTCTTGTTAAGCTAGTGCGACCTGCACGTCTCTTCCAAGGGCCATTTAAGCCGTCTTGGTAAGCTACTGCGACCTGCAAGCCTCTTCCAAGGGGCATTTAAACCGTCTTGTTAAGCTACTGCGACCTGCACGTTTCTTCCAAGCTGCATTTAAACCGTCTTGTTAAGCTAATGCGACCTGCACGTCTCTTCCAAGGGGCATTTAAACCATCTTGTTAAGCTACTGCTACCTCCACCTCTCTTCCAAAGGTCATTTTAACCGTCTTGTTAAGCTAATGCGACCTGCACGTCTCTACCTAGGGGCATTTAAACCGTCTTGTTAAGCTACTGCGACCTCCACTGCTCTTCCAAAGGGCATTTAATCTGTCTTGTTAAGCTACTGCGACCTGCACGTCTCTTCCAAGGGGCATTTAAACCGTCTTGTTAAGCTACTGCGAACTGCTCGTCTCTTCCATGGGGCATTTAAACCGTCTTTTTAAGCTTCTGCGACCTGCACGTCTTTTCCAAGGGGCATTTAAACCGTCTTGTTAAGCTACTGCGACCTGCACGTCTCTTCCAAGAGGCATTTAAACCGTCTTGTTAAGCTACCGCGACCTGCACGTCTCTTCCAAGGGGCATTTAAACCATCTTGTTAAGCTACTGCGACCTGCAAGTCTCTTCCAAGGAGCATTTAAACCGTCTTATTAAGCCACTGCGACTTGCACGTCTCTTCCAAGGGGCATTTAAACTGTATTGTTAAGCTACTGTAACCTCCACCACTTTTCCAAGGGGCATTTAAACCGTCTTGTTAAGCTACTGCGACCTGCACGTCTCTTGCAAGGGGCATTTAAACCGTCTTGTTAAGCTACTGCGAACTGCACGTCTCTTCCAAGAGGCATTTAAACCGTCTTGTTAAGCTACCGCGACCTGCACGTCTCTTCCAAGGGGCATTTAAACCATCTTGTTAAGCTACTGCGACCTGCAAGTCTCTTCCAAGGAGCATTTAAACCGTCTTATTAAGCCACTGCGACTTGCACGTCTCTTCCAAGGGTCATTTAAACTGTATTGTTAAGCTACTGTAACCTCCACCGCTTTTCCAAGGGGCATTTAAACCGTCTTGTTAAGCTACTGCGACCTGCACGTCTCTTGCAAGGGGCATTTAAACCGTCTTGTTAAGCTACTGCGACCTGCACGTCTCTTCCAAGAGGCATTTAAACCGTCTTGTTAAGCTACCGCGACCTGCACGTCTCTTCCAAGGGGCATTTAAACCATCTTGTTAAGCTACTGCGACCTGCAAGTCTCTTCCAAGGAGCATTTAAACCGTCTTATTAAGCCACTGCGACTTGCACGTCTCTTCCAAGGGGCATTTAAACTGTATTGTTAAGCTACTGTAACCTCCACCACTTTTCCAAGGGGCATTTAAACCGTCTTGTTAAGCTACTGCGATCTGGAAGCCTCTTGTAAGGGGCATTTAAACCCTCTTGTTAAGCTACTGCGACCTGCACGTCTCTTCCATGGGGCATTTAAAACCTCTTGTTAAGCTACCGCGACCTGCACGTCTCTTCCAAGGGGCATTTAAACCATCTTGTTAAGCTACTGCGACCTGCAAGTCTCTTCCAAGGAGCATTTAAACCGTCTTATTAAGCCACTGCGACTTGCACGTCTCTTCCAAGGGGCATTTAAACTGTATTGTGAAGCTACTGTAACCTCCACCACTTTTCCAAGGGGCATTTAAACCGTCTTGTTAAGCTACTGCGACCTGCAAGTCTCTTGCAAGGGGCATTTAAACCGTCTTGTTAAGCTACTGCAACCTGCACGTCTCTTCCAAGGGGCATTTAAACCGTCTTGTTAAGCTACTGCGACCTGCACGTTTCTTCCAAGGGGCATTTAAACCGTCTTGTTAAGCTACTGCGACCTGCACGTCTCTTCCAAGGGACATTTAAACCGTCTTGTTAAGCTAATGCGACCTGCACGTCTCTTCCAAGGGGCATTTAAACCATCTTGTTAAGCTACTGCTAACTCCACCGCTCTTCCAAATGGCATTTTAACCGTCTTGTTAGGCTACTGTGACCTGCACGTCTCTACCTAGGGGCATTTAAACCGTCTTGTTAAGCTACTGCGACCTCCACTGCTCTTCCAAGGGGCATTTAATGTGTCTAGTTAAGCTACTGCGACCTGCACTTCTCTACCAAGGGGCATTTAAACCGTCTTGTTAATCTACTGCGAACTGCACGTCTCTTCCAAGGGGCATTTAATCCGTCTTGTTAAGCTACTGCGACCTGCACGTCTCTTCCAAGGGGCATTTAAACGGTCTTGTTAAGCTACTGCGACCTGCATGTCTCTTCCAATGGGCATTTAAACTGTCTTGTTAAGCTACTGCGACCTCCACCGCTCTGCCAAGGGGCATTTAAACCGTCTTGTTAAGCTACTGCGACTTGCACGTCTCTTCCAAGGGGCATTTAAACTGTCTTGTTAAGCTACTGCGACCTCCACCGCTCTTCCAAGGCGCTTTTAAACAGTCATTTTAATCTACTGTGACCTGCATGTATCTTCCAAGGGGCATTTAAACCGTCTTGTTAAGCTACTGCGACCTGCACGTCTCTTCCAAGGGGCATTTAAACCGTTTTGTTAAGCTACTCCGACTTTCACGTCTCTTCCAAGGCGCATTTAAACTGCTTTGTTAAGCTACTGCGACCTGCATGTCTCTTCCAAGGGGCATTTAAACCGTCTTGTTAAGCTGCTGCGACCTGCATGTCTCTACCGAGGGGCATTTAAACCATCTTGTTAAGCTACTGCGACCTGCACGTCTCTTCCAATGGGCATTTAAACCGTCTTGTTAAGCTACTGCGACCTGCATGTCTCTACCAATGGGCATTTAAACCATCTTTTTAAGCTACTGCGACCTGCATGTCTCTTCCAAGGGGCATTTAAACCCTCTTGTTAAGCTACTGCGACCTGCACGTCTCTTCCAAGGGGCATTTAAACCGTCTTATTAAGCTACTGCGACCTTCACGTCTCTTCCAATGGGCTTTTAAACCGTCTTGTTAAGCTACTGCGACCTCCACCGCTCTTCCAAGGGGCATTTAAACCATCTTGTTAAGCTACTGCGAAATGCACGTCTCTTCCAAGGGCCATTTAAAACGTCTTGGTAAGCTACTGTGACCTGCACGTCTCTTCCAAGGGGCATTTAAACTGTCTTGTTAAGCTACTGCAACCTGCACGTCTCTTCCAAGGGGCATTTAAACCGTCTTGTTAAGCTACTGCGACCTGCACGTCTCTTCCAAGGGGCATTTAAACCATCTTGTTAAGCTTCTGCGACCTGCACGTCTCTTCCAAGGGGCATTTAAACCGTCTTTTTAAGCTGCTGCGACCTGCATGTCTCTTCCAAGGGGCATTTAAACCGTCTTGTTAAGCTACTGCGACCTCCACCTCTCTTCCAAGGGGCATTTAAACCGTCTTTTTAAGCTACTGCGACCTACACCTCTCTTCCAAGGGCCATTTAAACCGTCTTGGTAAGCTACTGCGACCTGCAAGCCTCTTCCAAGGGGCATTTAAACCGCCTTGTTAAGCTACTGCGACCTGCACGTCTCTTCCAAGGGGCATTTAAACCGTCTTGTTAAGCTACTGCGACCTCCACCGCTCTTCCAAAGGGCATTTTAAACGTCTTGTTAAGCTACTGCGAAATGCACGTCTCTTCCAAGGGCCATTTAAACCGTCTTGGTAAGCTACTGTGACCTGCACGTCTCTTCCAAGGGGCATTTAAACTGGCTTGTTAAGCTACTTCGACCTGCACGTCTCTTCCAAGGGGCATTTAAACCGTCTTGTTAAGCTAATGCGACCTGCACGTCTTTTCCAAGGGGCATTTAAACCATCTTTTGAAGCTTCTGCGACCTGCACGTCTCTTCCAATGGGCATTTAAACCGTCTTTTTAAGCTGCTGCGACCTGCATGTCTCTTCCAAGGGGCAATTAAATCGTCTTGTTAAGCTACTGCGACTTCCACCTCTCTTCCAAGGGGCATTTAAACCATCTTGTTAAGCTACTGCGACGTACACGTCTCTTCCAAGGGGCATTTAAACCTTCTTGGTAAGCTACTGCGACCTGCAAGCCTCTTCCAAGGGACATTTAAACCATCTTGTTAAGCTACTGCGACCTGCATGTCTCTTCCAAGGGGCATTTAAACCATCTTGTTAAGCTACTGCGACCTCCACCGCTCTTCCAAAGGGCATTTTAACCGTCTTGTTAGGCTACTGTGACCTGCATGTCTCTTCCAAGGGGCATTTAAACCTTCTTGTTAAGCTACTGCGACCTGCATTTCTCTTCCAAGGGGCATTTGAACCGTCTTGTTAAGCTAATGCGACCTGCACGTCTCTTCCAAGCGGCATTTAAACCGTCTTGTTAAGCTAATGCGACCTGCACGTCTCTTCCAAGGGGCATTTAAACCATCTTGTTAATCTACTGCTACCTCCACCGCTCTTCTAAAGGGCATTTTAACCGTCTTGTTAGGCTACTGTGACCTGCACGTCTCTTCCAAGGGGCATTTAAACCGTCTTGGTAAGCTACTGCGACCTCCACTGCTCTTCCAAGGGGCATTTAATCCGTCTTGTTAAGCTACTGCGACCTGCACGGCTCTTCCAAGGGGCATTTAAACCGTCTTGTTAAGCTACTGCGACCTGCACGTCTTTTCCAAGGGGCATTTAAACCGTCTTGTTAAGCTACTGCGACCTCCACCGCTCTTCCAAGGGGCATTTAAACCATCTTGTTAACCTACTGCGACCTGCGCGTCTCTTCCAAGAGGCATTTAAACCGTCTTGGTAAGCTACTGCGACCTGCAAGCCACTTCTAAGGGGCATTTAAACCCTCTTGTTAAGCTACTGCGACCTGCACGTCTCTTACAAGGGGCATTTAAACCGTCTTGGTAAGCTACTGTAACCTCTACCACTTTTCCAAGGGCATTTAAACCGTCTTGTTAAGCTGCTGTGACCTGCATATCTCTTCCAAGGGGCATTTAAACCTTCTTGTTAAGCTACTGCGACCTAAACCGCTCTTCCAAGGGGCATTTAAACAGTCTTGTTAAGCTACTGAGACCTGCACGTCTCTTCCAAGGGCCATTTAAACCGTCTTGGTAAGCTACTGCGACCTGCACGCCTCTTCCAAGGGGCATTTAAACCGTCTTGTTAAGCTATTGCGACCTGCACGTTTCTTCCAAGGGGCATTTAAACCGTCTTGTTAAGCTAATGCGACCAGCACGTCTCTTCCAAGGGGCATTTAAACCATCTTGTTAAGCTACTGCTACCTCCACCGCTCTTCCAAAGGGCATTTTAACCGTCTTGTTAAGCTAATGCGACCTGCACGTCTCTACCAAGGGGCATTTAAACCGTCTTGTTAAGCTACTGCGACCTCCACTGCTCTTCCAAGGGGCATTTAATCTGTCTTGTTAAGCTACTGCGACCTGCACGTGTCTTCCAAGGGGCATTTAAACCGTCTTGTTAAGCTACTGCGAACTGCACGTCTCTTCCATGGTTCATTTAAACCGTCTTTTTAAGCTTCTGCGACCTGCACGTCTCTTCCAAGGGGCATTTAAACCGTCTTGTTATGCTACTGCGACGTGCATGTCTCTTCCAAGGGGCATTTAAACTGTCATGTTAAGCTACTGCGACCTCCACCGCTCTGCCAAGGGGTATTTAAACCGTCTTGTTAAGCTACTGCGACCTGCACGTCTCTTCCAAGGGGCATTTAAATTGTCTTGTTAAGCTACTGCGACCTCCACCGCTCTTCCAAGGGGCATTTAAACTGTCATTTTAAGCTACTGTGACCTGCACGTCTCTTCCAAGGGGTATTTAAACCGTCTTGTTAAGCTACTGCAACCTGCACGTCTCTTCCAAGGGGCACTTAAACCGTTTTGGTAAGCTACTGCGACTTTCACTTCTCTTCCAAGGGGCATTTAAACCGTCTTGTTAAGCTACTGCGACCTCCACCTCTCTTCCAAGGGGCATTTAAACCGTCTTGTTAAGCTGCTGCGACCTGCACGTCTCTTCCAAGGGGCATTTATACCGTTTTGTTAAGCTACTGCGACTTTAACGTCTCTTCCAAGGGGCATTTAAACCGTCTTGTTAAGCTACTGCGACCTGCACGTCTCTTCCAAGGGGCATTTAAACCGTCTTATTAAGCTAGTGCGACCTGCACGTCTCTTCCAATGGGCATTTAAACCGTCTTGTTAAGCTACTGCGAAAAGCACGTCTCTTCCAAGGGCCATTTAAACCGTCTTGTTAAGCTACTGCGACCTCCACCGCTCTTCCAAGGGGCATTTAAACTGTCTTGGTAAGCTACTGTGACCTGCACGTCTCTTCCAAGGGGCATTTAAACTGTCTTGGTAAGCTACTGTGACCTGCACGTCTCTTCCAAGGGGCATTTAAACTGTCTTGTTAAGCTACTGCGACCTGCACGTCTCTTCCAAGGGGCATTTAAACTGTCTTGTTAAGCTACTGCGACCTGCACGTCTCTTCCAAGGGGCATTTAAACCGTCTTGTTAAGCTACTGCGACCTGCACGTCTCTTCCAAGGGGCATTTAAACCTTCTTGTTAAGCTACTGCGACCTGCATTTCTCTTCCAAGGGGCATTAAAACCGTCTTGTTAAGCTAATGCGACCTGCACGTCTCTTCCAAGCGGCATTTAAACCGTCTTGTTAAGCTAATGCGACCTGCACGTCTCTTCCAAGGGGCATTTAAACCATCTTGTTAATCTACTGCTACCTCCACCGCTCTTCTAAAGGGCATTTTAACCGTCTTGTTAGGCTACTGTGACCTGCACGTCTCTTCCAAGGGGCATTTAAACCGTCTTGGTAAGCTACTGCGACCTCCACTGCTCTTCCAAGGGGCATTTAATCCGTCTTGTTAAGCTACTGCGACCTGCACGGCTCTTCCAAGGGGCATTTAAACCGTCTTGTTAAGCTACTGCGACCTGCACGTCTTTTCCAAGGGGCATTTAAACCGTCTTGTTAAGCTACTGCGACCTCCACCGCTCTTCCAAGGGGCATTTAAACCAACTTGTTAACCTACTGCGACCTGCGCGTCTCTTCCAAGAGGCATTTAAACCGTCTTGGTAAGCTACTGCGACCTGCAAGCCACTTCTAAGGGGCATTTAAACCCTCTTGTTAAGCTACTGCGACCTGCACGTCTCTTACAAGGGGCATTTAAACCGTCTTGTTAAGCTACTGCGACCTGCACGTCTCTTCCAAGGGGCATTTAAAAGGTCTTGTTAAGCTACTGTAACCTCCACCACTTTTCCAAGGGCATTTAAACCGTCTTGTTAAGCTGCTGTGACCTGCATATCTCTTCCAAGGGGCATTTAAACCTTCTTGTTAAGCTACTGCGACCTAAACCGCTTTTCCAAGGGACATTTAAACAGTCTTGTTAAGGTACTGCGACCTGCACGTCTCTTCCAAGGGCCATTTGAACCGTCTTGGTAAGCTACTGCGACCTGCACGCCTCTTCCAAGGGGCATTTAAACTGTCTTGTTAAGCTATTGCGACCTGCACGTTTCTTCCAAGGGGCATTTAAACCGTCTTGTTAAGCTAATGCGACCAGCACGTCTCTTCCAAGGGGCATTTAAACCATCTTGTTAAGCTACTGCTACCTCCACCGCTCTTCCAAAGGGCATTTTAACCGTCTTGTTAAGCTAATGCGACCTGCACGTCTCTACCAAGGGGCATTTAAACCGTCTTGTTAAGCTACTGCGACCTCCACTGCTCTTCCAAGGGGCATTTAATCTGTCTTGTTAAGCTACTGCGACCTGCACGTCTCTTCCAAGGGGCATTTAAACCGTCTTGTTAAGCTACTGCGAACTGCACGTCTCTTCCATGGTTCATTTAAACCGTCTTTTTAAGCTTCTGCGACCTGCACGTCTCTTCCAAGGGGCATTTAAACCGTCTTGTTATGCTACTGCGACCTGCATGTCTCTTCCAAGGGGCATTTAAACTGTCATGTTAAGCTACTGCGACCTCCACCGCTCTGCCAAGGGGTATTTAAACCGTCTTGTTAAGCTACTGCGACCTGCACGTCTCTTACATTGGGCATTTAAATTGTCTTGTTAAGCTACTGCGACCTCCACCGCTCTTCCAAGGGGCATTTAAACTGTCATTTTAAGCTACTGTGACCTGCACGTCTCTTCCAAGGGGTATTTAAACCGTCTTGTTAAGCTACTGCAACCTGCACGTCTCTTCCAAGGGGCATTTAAACCGTCTTGTTAAGCTACTGCGACCTGCACGTCTCTTCCAAGGGGCATTTATACCGTTTTGTTAAGCTACTGCGACTTTAACGTCTCTTCCAAGGGGCATTTAAACCGCCTTGTTAAGCTACTGCGACCTGCACGTCTCTTCCAAGGGGCATTTAAACCGTCTTACTAAGCTAGTGCGACCTGCACGTCTCTTCCAATGGGCATTTAAACCGTCTTATTAAGCTACTGCGAAATGCACGTCTCTTCCAAGGGCCATTTAAACCGTCTTGTTAAGCTACTGCGACCTCCACCGCTCTTCCAAGGGGCATTTAAACCGTCTTGTTAAGCTACTGTGACCTGCACGTCTCTTCCAAGGGGCATTTAAACTGTCTTGGTAAGCTACTGTGACCTGCACGTCTCTTCCAAGGGGCATTTAAACTGTCTTGTTAAGCTACTGCGACCTGCACGTCTCTTCCAAGGGGCATTTAAACCGTCTTGTTAAGCTACTGCGACCTCCACCGCTCTTTCAAAGGGTATTTTAACCGTCTTGTTAAGCTACTGCGAAATGCACGTCTCTTCCAACGGCCATTTAAACCATCTTGGTAAGCTACTGTGACCTGCACGTCTCTTCCAAGGGGCATTTAAACTGTCTTGTTAAGCTACTTCGACCTGCAGGTCTCTTCCAAGGGGCATTTAAACCGTCTTGTTAAGCTACTGCGACCTGCACGTCTTTTCCAAGGGGCATTTAAACCATCGTTTTAAGCTCCTGCGACCTGCACGTCTCTTCCAATGGGCATTTAAACCGTCTTTTTAAGCTGCTGCGACCTGCATGTCTCTTCCAAGGGGCATTTAAACCTTCTTGTTAAGCTACTGCGACCTCAACCTCTCTTCCAAGGGGCATTTAAACCATCTTGTTAAGCTACTGCGACCTACACGTCTCTTCCAAGGGGCATTTAAACCGTCTTGGTAAGCTACTGCGAACTGCAAGCCTCTTCCAAGGGGCATTTAAACCATCTTGTTAAGCTACTGCGACCTGCATGTCTCTTCCAAGGGGCATTTAAACCGTCTTGTTAAGCTATTGCGACCTCCACCGCTCTTCCAAAGGGCATTTTAACCGTCTTGTTAGGCTACTGTGACCTGCACTTCTCTGCCAAGGGGCATTTAAACCGTCTTGTTATGCTACTGCGACCTGCACGTCTCTTCCAAGGGGCATTTAAACCTTCTTGTTAAACTACTGCGACCTGCATTTCTCTTCCAAGGGGCATTTAAACCGTCTTGTTAAGCTACTGCGACCTGCACGTCTCTTCCAAGGGGCATTTAAACCATCTTATTAATCTACTGCTACCTCCACAGCTCTTCCAAAGGGCATTTTAACCGTCTTGTTAGGCTACTGTGACCTGCACGTCTCTTCCAAGGGGCATTTAAACCGTCTTGGTAAGCTACTGCGACCTCCACTGCTCTTCCAAGGGGCATTTAATCCGTCTTGTTAAGCTACTGCGACCTGCACGTCTTTTCCAAGGGGCATTTAAACCGTCTTGTTAAGCTACTGCGACCTCCACCGCTCTTCCAAGGGGCATTTAAACCATCTTGTTAACCTACTGCGACCTGCGCGTCTCTTCCAACAGGCATTTAAACCGTCTTGGTAAGCTACTGCGACCTGCAAGCCTCTTCTAAGGGGCATTTAAACCCTCTTGTTAAGCTACTGCGACCTGCACGTCTCTTACAAGGGGCATTTAAACCATCTTGTTAAGCTACTGCGACATGCACGTCTCTTCCATGGGGCATTTAAACCGTCTTGTTAAGCTACTGCGACCTGCACGTCTCTTCCAAGGGGCATTTAAAAGGTCTTGTTAAGCTACTGTAACCTCCACCACTTTTCCAAGGGCATTTAAACCGTCTTGTTAAGCTACTGCGACCTGCACTTCTCTTCCAAGGGGCATTTACACCGTCTTGTTAAGCTGCTGTGACCTGCACATCTCTTCCAAGGGGCATTTAAACCTTCTTGTTAAGCTACTGCGACCTCCACCGCTCTTCCAAGGGGCATTTAAACCATCTTGTTAAGCTACTGCTAACTCCACCGCTCTTCCAAATGGCATTTTAACCGTCTTGTTAGGCTACTGTGACCTGCACGTCTCTACCTAGGGGCATTTAAACCGTCTTGTTAAGCTACTGCGACCTCCACTGCTCTTTCAAGGGGCATTTAATGTGTCTAGTTAAGCTACTGCGACCTGCACTTCTCTACCAAGGGGCATTTAAACCGTCTTGTTAATCTACTGCGAACTGCACGTCTCTTCCAAGGGGCATTTAAACCGTCTTGTTAAGCTACTGCGACCTGCACGTCTCTTCCAAGGGGCATTTAAACGGTCTTGTTAAGCTACTGCGACCTGCATGTCTCTTCCAAGGGGCATTTAAACTGTCTTGTTAAGCTACTGCGACCTCCACCGCTCTGCCAAGGGGCATTTAAACCGTCTTGTTAAGCTACTGCGACCTGCACGTCTCTTCCAAGGGGCATTTAAACTGTCTTGTTAAGCTACTGCGACCTCCACCGCTCTTCCAAGGCGCTTTTAAACCGTCATTTTAATCTACTGTGACCTGCATGTATCTTCCAAGGGGCATTTAAACCGTCTTGTTAAGCTACTGCGACCTGCACGTCTCTTCCAAGGGGCATTTAAACCGTTTTGTTAAGCTACTCCGACTTTCACGTCTCTTCCAAGGCGCATTTAAACTGCTTTGTTAAGCTACTGCGACCTGCATGTCTCTTCCAAGGGGCATTTAAACCGTCTTGTTAAGCTGCTGCGACCTGCATGTCTCTACCGAGGGGCATTTAAACCATCTTGTTAAGCTACTGCGACCTGCACGTCTCTTCCAATGGGCATTTAAACCGTCTTGCTAAGCTACTGCGACCTGCATGTCTCTACCAATGGGCATTTAAACCGTCTTCTTAAGCTACTGCGACCTGCATGTCTCTTCCAAGGGGCATTTAAACCCTCTTGTTAAGCTACTGCGACCTGCACGTCTCTTGCAAAGGGGCATTTAAACAGTCTTGTTAAGCTACTGCTACGTGCACGTCTCTTCCAAGGGGCATTTAAACCGTCTTATTAAGCTACTGCGACCTTCACGTCTCTTCCAATGGGCTTTTAAACCGTCTTGTTAAGCTACTGCGACCTCCACCGCTCTTCCAAGGGGCATTTAAACCGTCTTGTTAAGCTACTGCGAAATGCACGTCTCTTCCAAGGGCCATTTAAAACGTCTTGGTAAGCTACTGTGACCTGCACGTCTCTTCCAAGGGGCATTTAAACTGTCTTGTTAAGCTACTGCAACCTGCACGTCTCTTCCAAGGGGCATTTAAACCGTCTTGTTAAGCTACTGCGACCTGCACTTCTCTTCCATTGGGCATTTAAACCATCTTGTTAAGCTTCTGCGACCTGCACGTCTCTTCCAAGGGGCATTTAAACCGTCTTTTTAAGCTGCTGCGACCTGCATGTCTCTTCCAAGGGGCATTTAAACCGTCTTGTTAAGCTACTGCGACCTCCACCTCTCTTCCAAGGGGCATTTAAACCGTCTTTTTAAGCTACTGCGACCTACACCTCTCTTCCAAGGGCCATTTAAACCGTCTTGGTAAGCTACTGCGACCTGCAAGCCTCTTCCAAGGGGCATTTAAACCGTCTTGTTAAGCTACTGCGACCTGCACGTCTCTTCCAAGGGGCATTTAAACCGTCTTGTTAAGCTACTGCGACCTCCACCGCTCTTCCAAAGGGCATTTTAAACGTCTTGTTAAGCTACTGCGAAATGCACGTCTCTTCCAAGGGCCATTTAAACCGTCTTGGTAAGCTACTGTGACCTGCACGTCTCTTCCAAGGGGCATTTAAACTGGCTTGTTAAGCTAATGCGACCTGCACGTCTTTTCCAAGGGGCATTTAAACCATCTTGTTAAGCTTCTGCGACTTGCACGTCTCTTCCAATGGGCATTTAAACCGTCTTTTTAAGCTGCTGCGACCTGCATGTCTCTTCCAAGGGGCAATTAAATCGTCTTGTTAAGCTACTGCGACCTCCACCTCTCTTCCAAGGGGCATTTAAACCATCTTGTTAAGCTACTGCGACGTACACGTCTCTTCCAAGGGGCATTTAAACCGTCTTGGTAAGCTACTGCGACCTGCAAGCCTCTTCCAAGGGACATTTAAACCATCTTGTTAAGCTACTGCGACCTGCATGTCTCTTCCAAGGGGCATTTAAACCATCTTGTTAAGCTACTGCGACCTCCATCGCTCTTCCAAAGGGCATTTTAACCGTCTTGTTAGGCTACTGTGACCTGCATGTCTCTTCCAAGGGGTATTTAAACCTTCTTGTTAAGCTACTGCGACCTGCATTTCTCTTCCAAGGGGCATTTGAACCGTCTTGTTAAGCTAATGCGACCTGCACGTCTCTTCCAAGCGGCATTTAAACCGTCTTGTTAAGCTAATGCGACCTGCACGTCTCTTCCAAGGGGCATTTAAACCATCTTGTTAATCTACTGCTACCTCCACCGCTCTTCTAAAGGGCATTTTAACCGTCTTGTTAGGCTACTGTGACCTGCACGTCTCTTCCAAGGGGCATTTAAACCGTCTTGGTAAGCTACTGCGACCTCCACTGCTCTTCCAAGGGGCATTTAATCCGTCTTGTTAAGCTACTTCGAAATGCACGGCTCTTCCAAGGGGCATTTAAACCGTCTTGTTAAGCTACTCCGACCTGCACGTCTTTTCCAAGGGGCATTTAAACCGTCTTGTTAAGCTACTGCGACCTCCACCGCTCTTCCAAGGGGCATTTAAACCATCTTGTTAACCTACTGCGACCTGCGCGTCTCTTCCAAGAAGCATTTAAACCGTCTTGGTAAGCTACTGCGACCTGCAAGCCACTTCTAAGGGGCATTTAAACCCTCTTGTTAAGCTACTGCGACCTGCACGTCTCTTACAAGGGGCATTTAAACCGTCTTGGTAAGCTACTGTAACCTCCACCACTTTTCCAAGGGCATTTAAACCGTCTTGTTAAGCTGCTGTGACCTGCATATCTCTTCCAAGGGGCATTTAAACCTTCTTGTTAACCTACTGCGACCTAAACCGCTCTTCCAAGGGGCATTTAAACAGTCTTGTTAAGCTACTGCGACCTGCACGTCTCTTCCAAGGGCCATTTAAACCGTCTTGGTAAGCTACTGCGACCTGCACGCCTCTTCCAAGGGGCATTTAAACCGTCTTGTTAAGCTATTGCGACCTGCACGTTTCTTCCAAGGGGCATTTAAACCGTCTTGTTAAGCTAATGCGACCAGCACGTCTCTTCCAAGGGGCATTTAAACTGTCTTGGTAAGCTACTGTGACCTGCACGTCTCTTCCAAGGGGCATTTAAACTGTCTTGTTAAGCTACTGCGACCTGCACGTCTCTTCCAAGGGGCATTTAAACCGTCTTGTTAAGCTACTGCGACCTGCACGTCTCTTCCAAGGGGCATTTAAACCTTCTTGTTAAGCTACTGCGACCTGCATTTCTCTTCCAAGGGGCATTTAAACCGTCTTGTTAAGCTAATGCGACCTGCACGTCTCTTCCAAGCGGCATTTAAACCGTCTTGTTAAGCTAATGCGACCTGCACGTCTCTTCCAAGGGGCATTTAAACCATCTTGTTAATCTACTGCTACCTCCACCGCTCTTCTAAAGGGCATTTTAACCGTCTTGTTAGGCTACTGTGACCTGCACGTCTCTTCCAAGGGGCATTTAAACCGTCTTGGTAAGCTACTGCGACCTCCACTGCTCTTCCAAGGGGCATTTAATCCGTCTTGTTAAGCTACTGCGACCTGCACGGCTCTTCCAAGGGGCATTTAAACCGTCTTGTTAAGCTACTGCGACCTGCACGTCTTTTCCAAGGGGCATTTAAACCGTCTTGTTAAGCTACTGCGACCTCCACCGCTCTTCCAAGGGGCATTTAAACCATCTTGTTAACCTACTGCGACCTGCGCGTCTCTTCCAAGAGGCATTTAAACCGTCTTGGTAAGCTACTGCGACCTGCAAGCCACTTCTAAGGGGCATTTAAACCCTCTTGTTAAGCTACTGCGACCTGCACGTCTCTTACAAGGGGCATTTAAACCGTCTTGTTAAGCTACTGCGACCTGCATGTCTCTTCCAAGGGGCATTTAAAAGGTCTTGTTAAGCTACTGTAACCTCCACCACTTTTCCAAGGGCATTTAAACCGTCTTGTTAAGCTGCTGTGACCTGCATATCTCTTCCAAGGGGCATTTAAACCTTCTTGTTAAGCTACTGCGACCTAAACCGCTCTTCCAAGGGACATTTAAACAGTCTTGTTAAGCTACTGCGACCTGCACGTCTCTTCCAAGGGCCATTTAAACCGTCTTGGTAAGCTACTGCGACCTGCACGCCTCTTCCAAGGGGCATTTAAACCGTCTTGTTAAGCTATTGCGACCTGCACGTTTCTTCCAAGGGGCATTTAAACCGTCTTGTTAAGCTAATGCGACCAGCACGTCTCTTCCAAGGGGCATTTAAACCATCTTGTTAAGCTACTGCTACCTCCACCGCTCTTCCAAAGGGCATTTTAACCGTCTTGTTAAGCTAATGCGACCTGCACGTCTCTACCAAGGGGCATTTAAACCGTCTTGTTAAGCTACTGCGACCTCCACTGCTCTTCCAAGGGGCATTTAATCTGTCTTGTTAAGCTACTGCGACCTGCACGTGTCTTCCAAGGGGCATTTAAACTGTCTTGTTAAGCTACTGCGAACTGCACGTCTCTTCCATGGTTCATTTAAACCGTCTTTTTAAGCTTCTGCGACCTGCACGTCTCTTCCAAGGGTCATTTAAACCGTCTTGTTATGCTACTGCGACCTGCATGTCTCTTCCAAGGGGCATTTAAACTGTCATGTTAAGCTACTGCGACCTCCACCGCTCTGCCAAGGGGTATTTAAACCGTCTTGTTAAGTTACTGCGACCTGCACGTCTCTTACAAGGGGCATTTAAATTGTCTTGTTAAGCTACTGCGACCTCCACCGCTCTTCCAAGGGGCATTTAAACTGTCATTTTAAGCTACTGTGACCTGCACGTCTCTTCCAAGGGGTATTTAAACCGTCTTGTTAAGCTACTGCAACCTGCACGTCTCTTCCAAGGGGCATTTAAACCGTCTTGTTAAGCTACTGCGACCTCCACCTCTCTTCCAAGGGGCATTTAAACCGTCTTGTTAAGCTACTGCGACTTTAACGTCTCTTCCAAGGGGCATTTAAACCGCCTTGTTAAGCTACTGCGACCTGAACGTCTCTTCCAAGGGGCATTTATACCGTTTTGTTAAGCTACTGCGACTTTAACGTCTCTTCCAAGGGGCATTTAAACCGCCTTGTTAAGCTACTGCGACCTGCACGTCTCTTCCAAGGGGCATTTAAACCGTCTTATTAAGCTAGTGCGACCTGCACGTCTCTTCCAATGGGCATTTAAACCGTCTTATTAAGCTACTGCGAAATGCACGTCTCTTCCAAGGGCCATTTAAACCGTCTTGTTAAGCTACTGCGACCTCCACCGCTCTTCCAAGGGGCATTTAAACCGTCTTGTTAAGCTACTGCGAAATGCACGTCTCTTCCAAGGGCCATTTAAACCGTCTTGGTAAGCTACTGTGACCTGCACGTCTCTTCCAAGGGGCATTTAAACTGTCTTGGTAAGCTACTGTGACCTGCACGTCTCTTCCAAGGAGCATTTAAACTGTCTTGTTAAGCTACTGCGACCTGCACGTCTCTTCCAAGGGGCATTTAAACCGTCTTGTTAAGCTACTGCGACCTGCACGTCTCTTCCAAGGGGCATTTAAACCGTCTTGTTAAGCTACTGCGACCTCCACCGCTCTTCCAAAGGGCATTTTAACCGTCTTGTTAAGCTACTGCGAAATGCACATCTCTTCCAACGGCCATATAAACCATCTTGGTAAGCTACTGTGACCTGCACGTCTCTTCAAAGGGGCATTTAAACTGTCTTGTTAAGCTACTTCGACCTGCAGGTCTCTTCCAAGGGGCATTTAAACCGTCTTGTTAAGCTACTGCAACCTGCACGTCTTTTCCAAGGGGCATTTAAACCATCGTTTTAAGCTCCTGCGACCTGCACGTCTCTTCCAATGGGCATTTAAACCGTCTTTTTAAGCTGCTGCGACCTGCATGTCTCTTCCAAGGGGCATTTAAACCTTCTTGTTAAGCTACTGCGACCTCCACCTCTCTTCCAAGGGGCATTTAAACCATCTTGTTAAGCTACTGCGACCTACACGTCTCTTCCAAGGGGCATTTAAACCGTCTTGGTAAGCTACTGCGAACTGCAAGCCTCTTCCAAGGGGCATTTAAACCATCTTGTTAAGCTACTGCGACCTGCATGTCTCTTCCAAGGGGCATTTAAACCGTCTTGTTAAGCTATTGCGACCTCCACCGCTCTTCCAAAGGGCATTTTAACCGTCTTGTTAGGCTACTGTGACCTGCACTTCTCTGCCAAGGGGCATTTAAACCTTCTTGTTAAACTACTGCGACCTGCATTTCTCTTCCAAGGGGCATTTAAACCGTCTTGTTAAGCTACTGTAACCTCCACCACTTTTCCAAGTGGCATTTAAACCCTCTTGTTAAGCTACTGCGACCTGCACGTCTCTTCCAAGGGGCATTTAAACCATCTTATTAATCTACTGCTACCTCCACAGCTCTTCCAAAGGGCATTTTAACCGTCTTGTTAGGCTACTGTGACCTGCACGTCTCTTCCAAGGGGCATTTAAACCGTCTTGGTAAGCTACTGCGACCTCCACTGCTCTTCCAAGGGGCATTTAATCCGTCTTGTTAAGCTACTGCGACCTGCACGTCTTTTCCAAGGGGCATTTAAACCGTCTTGTTAAGCTACTGCGACCTCCACCGCTCTTCCAAGGGGCATTTAAACCATCTTGTTAACCTACTGCGACCTGCGCGTCTCTTCCAACAGGCATTTAAACCGTCTTGGTAAGCTACTGCGACCTGCAAGCCTCTTCTAAGGGGCATTTAAACCCTCTTGTTAAGCTACTGCGACCTGCACGTCTCTTACAAGGGGCATTTAAACCGTCTTGTTAAGCTACTGCGACATGCACGTCTCTTCCATGGGGCATTTAAACCGTCTTGTTAAGCTACTGCGACCTGCACGTCTCTTCCAAGGGGCATTTAAAAGGTCTTGTTAAGCTACTGTAACCTCCACCACTTTTCCAAGGGCATTTAAACCGTCTTGTTAAGCTACTGCGACCTGCACTTCTCTTCCAAGGGGCATTTAAACCGTCTTGTTAAGCTGCTGTGACCTGCATATCTCTTCCAAGGGGCATTTAAACCTTCTTGTTAAGCTACTGCGACCTCCACCGCTCTTCCAAGGGGCATTTAAACCATCTTGTTAAGCTACTGCTAACTCCACCGCTCTTCCAAATGGCATTTTAACCGTCTTGTTAGGCTACTGTGACCTGCACGTCTCTACCTAGGGGCATTTAAACCGTTTTGTTAAGCTACTGCAACCTCCACTGCTCTTCCAAGGGGCATTTAATGTGTCTAGTTAAGCTACTGCGACCTGCACTTCTCTACCAAGGGGCATTTAAACAGTCGTGCTAATCTACTGCGAACTGCACGTCTCTTCCAAGGGGCATTTAAACCGTCTTGTTAAGCTACTGCGACCTGCACGTCTCTTCCAAGGGGCATTTAAACGGTCTTGTTAAGCTACTGCGACCTGCATGTCTCTTCCAAGGGGCATTTAAACTGTCTTGTTAAGCTACTGCGACCTCCACCGCTCTGCCAAGGGGCATTTAAACCGTCTTGTTAAGCTACTGCGACCTGCACGTCTCTTCCAAGGGGCATTTAAACTGTCTTGTTAAGCTACTGCGACCTCCACCGCTCTTCCAAGGCGCTTTTAAACCGTCATTTTAATCTACTGTGACCTGCATGTATCTTCCAAGGGGCATTTAAACCGTCTTGTTAAGCTACTGCGACCTGCACGTCTCTTCCAAGGGGCATTTAAACCGTTTTGTTAAGCTACTCCGACTTTCACGTCTCTTCCAAGGCGCATTTAAACTGCTTTGTTAAGCTACTGCGACCTGCATGTCTCTTCCAAGGGGCATTTAAACCGTCTTGTTAAGCTGCTGCGACCTGCATGTCTCTACCGAGGGGCATTTAAACCATCTTGTTAAGCTACTGCGACCTGCACGTCTCTTCCAATGGGCATTTAAACCGTCTTGTTAAGCTACTGCGACCTGCATGTCTCTACCAATGGGCATTTAAACCGTCTTCTTAAGCTACTGCGACCTGCATGTCTCTTCCAAGGGGCATTTAAACCCTCTTGTTAAGCTACTGCGACCTGCACGTCTCTTGCAAAGGGGCATTTAAACAGTCTTGTTAAGCTACTGCTACGTGCACGTCTCTTCCAAGGGGCATTTAAACCGTCTTATTAAGCTACTGCGACCTTCACGTCTCTTCCAATGGGCTTTTAAACCGTCTTGTTAAGCTACTGCGACCTCCACCGCTCTTCCAAGGGGCATTTAAACCGTCTTGTTAAGCTACTGCGAAATGCACGTCTCTTCCAAGGGCCATTTAAAACGTCTTGGTAAGCTACTGTGACCTGCACGTCTCTTCCAAGGGGCATTTAAACTGTCTTGTTAAGCTACTGCAACCTGCACGTCTCTTCCAAGGGGCATTTAAACCGTCTTGTTAAGCTACTGCGACCTGCACTTCTCTTCCAAGGGGCATTTAAACCATCTTGTTAAGCTTCTGCGACCTGCACGTCTCTTCCAAGGGGCATTTAAACCGTCTTTTTAAGCTGCTGCGACCTGCATGTCTCTTCCAAGGGGCATTTAAACCGTCTTGTTAAGCTACTGCGACCTCCACCTCTCTTCCAAGGGGCATTTAAACCGTCTTTTTAAGCAACTGCGACCTACACCTCTCTTCCAAGGGCCATTTAAACCGTCTTGGTAAGCTACTGCGACCTGCAAGCCTCTTCCAAGGGGCATTTAAACCGTCTTGTTAAGCTACTGCGACCTGCACGTCTCTTCCAAGGGGCATTTAAACCGTCTTGTTAAGCTACTGCGACCTCCACCGCTCTTCCAAAGGGCATTTTAAACGTCTTGTTAAGCTACTGCGAAATGCACGTCTCTTCCAAGGGCCATTTAAACCGTCTTGGTAAGCTACTGTGACCTGCACGTCTCTTCCAAGGGGCATTTAAACTGGTTTGTTAAGCTAATGCGACCTGCATGTCTTTTCCAAGGGGCATTTAAACCATCTTGTTAAGCTTCTGCGACCTGCACGTCTCTTCCAATGGGCATTTAAACCGTCTTTTTAAGCTGCTGCGACCTGCATGTCTCTTCCAAGGGGCAATTAAATCGTCTTGTTAAGCTACTGCGACCTCCACCTCTCTTCCAAGGGGCATTTAAACCATCTTGTTAAGCTACTGCGACGTACACGTCTCTTCCAAGGGGCATTTAAACCGTCTTGGTAAGCTACTGCGACCTGCAAGCCTCTTCCAAGGGACATTTAAACCATCTTGTTAAGCTACTGCGACCTGCATGTCTCTTCCAAGGGGCATTTAAACCATCTTGTTAAGCTACTGCGACCTCCACCGCTCTTCCAAAGGGCATTTTAACCGTCTTGTTAGGCTACTGTGACCTGCATGTCTCTTCCAAGGGGCATTTAAACCTTCTTGTTAAGCTACTGCGACCTGCATTTCTCTTCCAAGGGGCATTTGAACGGTCTTGTTAAGCTAATGCGACCTGCACGTCTCTTCCAAGCGGCATTTAAACCGTCTTGTTAAGCTAATGCGACCTGCACGTCTCTTCCAAGGGGCATTTAAACCATCTTGTTAATCTACTGCTACCTCCACCGCTCTTCTAAAGGGCATTTTAACCGTCTTGTTAGGCTACTGTGACCTGCACGTCTCTTCCAAGGGGCATTTAAACCGTCTTGGTAAGCTACTGCGACCTCCACTGCTCTTCCAAGGGGCATTTAATCCGTCTTGTTAAGCTACTGCGACCTGCACGGCTCTTGCAAGGGGCATTTAAACCGTCTTGTTAAGCTACTCCGACCTGCACGTCTTTTCCAAGGGGCATTTAAACCGTCTTGTTAAGCTACTGCGACCTCCACCGCTCTTCCAAGGGGCATTTAAACCATCTTGTTAACCTACTGCGACCTGCGCGTCTCTTCCAAGAGGCATTTAAACCGTCTTGGTAAGCTACTGCGACCTGCAAGCCACTTCTAAGGGGCATTTAAACCCTCTTGTTAAGCTACTGCGACCTGCACGTCTCTTACAAGGGGCATTTAAACCGTCTTGGTAAGCTACTGTAACCTCCACCACTTTTCCAAGGGCATTTAAACCGTCTTGTTAAGCTGCTGTGACCTGCATATCTCTTCCAAGGGGCATTTAAACCTTCTTGTTAAGCTACTGCGACCTAAACCGCTCTTCCAAGGGGCATTTAAACAGTCTTGTTAAGCTACTGCGACCTGCACGTCTCTTCCAAGGGCCATTTAAACCGTCTTGGTAAGCTACTGCGACCTGCACGCCTCTTCCAAGGGGCATTTAAACCGTCTTGTTAAGCTATTGCGACCTGCACGTTTCTTCCAAGGGGCATTTAAACCGTCTTGTTAAGCTAATGCGACCAGCACGTCTCTTCCAAGGGGCATTTAAACCATCTTGTTAAGCTACTGCTACCTCCACCGCTCTTCCAAAGGGCATTTTAACCGTCTTGTTAAGCTAATGCGACCTGCACGTCTCTACCAAGGGGCATTTAAACCGTCTTGTTAAGCTACTGCGACCTCCACTGCTCTTCCAAGGGGCATTTAATCTGTCTTGTTAAGCTACTGCGACCTGCACGTGTCTTCCAAGGGGCATTTAAACCGTCTTGTTAAGCTACTGCGAACTGCACGTCTCTTCCATGGTTCATTTAAACCGTCTTTTTAAGCTTCTGCGACCTGCACGTCTCTTCCAAGGGGCATTTAAACCGTCTTGTTATGCTACTGCGACCTGCATGTCTCTTCCAAGGGGCATTTAAACTGTGATGTTAAGCTACTGCGACCTCCACCGCTCTGCCAAGGGGTATTTAAACCGTCTTGTTAAGCTACTGCGACCTGCACGTCTCTTCCAAGGGGCATTTAAATTGTCTTGTTAAGCTACTGCGACCTCCACCGCTCTTCCAAGGGGCATTTAAACTGTCATTTTAAGCTACTGTGACCTGCACGTCTCTTCCAAGGGGTATTTAAACCGTCTTGTTAAGCTACTGCAACCTGCACGTCTCTTCCAAGGGGCACTTAAACCGTTTTGGTAAGCTACTGCGACTTTCACTTCTCTTCCAAGGGGCATTTAAACCGTCTAGTTAAGCTACTGCGACCTCCACCTCTCTTCCAAGGGGCATTTAAACCGTCTTGTTAAGCTACTGCGACCTGCACGTCTCTTCCAAGGGGCATTTATACCGTTTTGTTAAGCTACTGCGACTTTAACGTCTCTTCCAATGGGCATTTAAACCGTCTTGTTAAGCTACTGCGACCTGCACGTCTCTTCCAAGGGGCATTTAAACCGTCTTATTAAGCTAGTGCAACCTGCACGTCTCTTCCAATGGGCATTTAAACCGTCTTATTAAGCTACTGCGAAATGCACGTCTCTTCCAAGGGCCATTTAAACCGTCTTGTTAAGCTACTGCGACCTCCACCGCTCTTCCAAGGGGCATTTAAACCGTCTTGTTAAGCTACTGCGAAATGCACGTCTCTTCCAAGGGCCATTTAAACCGTCTTGGTAAGCTACTGTGACCTGCACGTCTCTTCCAAGGGGCATTTAAACTGTCTTGGTAAGCTACTGTGACCTGCACGTCTCTTCCAAGGGGCATTTAAACTGTCTTGTTAAGCTACTGCGACCTGCACGTCTCTTCCAAGGGGCATTTAAACCGTCTTGTTAAGCTACTGCGACCTGCACGTCTCTTCCAAGGGGCATTTAAACCTTCTTGTTAAGCTACTGCGACCTGCATTTCTCTTCCAAGGGGCATTTAAACGGTCTTGTTAAGCTAATGCGACCTGCACGTCTCTTCCAAGCGGCATTTAAACCGTCTTGTTAAGCTAATGCGACCTGCACGTCTCTTCCAAGGGGCATTTAAACCATCTTGTTAATCTACTGCTACCTCCACCGCTCTTCTAAAGGGCATTTTAACCGTCTTGTTAGGCTACTGTGACCTGCACGTCTCTTCCAAGGGGCATTTAAACCGTCTTGGTAAGCTACTGCGACCTCCACTGCTCTTCCAAGGGGCATTTAATCCGTCTTGTTAAGCTACTGCGACCTGCACGGCTCTTCCAAGGGGCATTTAAACCGTCTTGTTAAGCTACTGCGACCTGCACGTCTTTTCCAAGGGGCATTTAAACCGTCTTGTTAAGCTACTGCGACCTCCACCGCTCTTCCAAGGGGCATTTAAACCATCTTGTTAACCTACTGCGACCTGCGCGTCTCTTCCAAGAGGCATTTAAACCGTCTTGGTAAGCTACTGCGACCTGCAAGCCACTTCTAAGGGGCATTTAAACCCTCTTGTTAAGCTACTGCGACCTGCACGTCTCTTACAAGGGGCATTTAAACCGTCTTGTTAAGCTACTGCGACCTGCATGTCTCTTCCAAGGGACATTTAAAAGGTCTTGTTAAGCTACTGTAACCTCCACCACTTTTCCAAGGGCATTTAAACCGTCTTGTTAAGCTGCTGTGACCTGCATATCTCTTCCAAGGGGCATTTAAACCTTCTTGTTAAGCTACTGCGACCTAAACCGCTCTTCCAAGGGACATTTAAACAGTCTTGTTAAGCTACTGCGACCTGCACGTCTCTTCCAAGGGCCATTTAAACCGTCTTGGTAAGCTACTGCGACCTGCACGCTTCTTCCAAGGGGCATTTAAACCGTCTTGTTAAGCTATTGCGACCTGCACGTTTCTTCCAAGGGGCATTTAAACCGTCTTGTTAAGCTAATGCGACCAGCACGTCTCTTCCAAGGGGCATTTAAACCATCTTGTTAAGCTACTGCTACCTCCACCGCTCTTCCATAGGGCATTTTAACCGTCTTGTTAAGCTAATGCGACCTGCACGTCTCTACCAAGGGGCATTTAAACCGTCTTGTTAAGCTACTGCGACCTCCACTGCTCTTCCAAGGGGCATTTAATCTGTCTTGTTAAGCTACTGCGACCTGCACGTCTCTTCCATGGTTCATTTAAACCGTCTTTTTAAGCTTCTGCGACCTGCAAGTCTCTTCCAAGGGGCATTTAAAAAACCGTCTTGTTATGCTACTGCGACCTGCATGTGTCTTCCAAGGGGCATTTAAACTGTCTTGTTAAGCTACTGCGAACTGCACGTCTCTTCCATGGTTCATTTAAACCGTCTTTTTAAGCTTCTGCGACCTGCAAGTCTCTTCCAAGGGGCATTTAAAAAACCGTCTTGTTATGCTACTGCGACCTGCATGTCTCTTCCAAGGGGCATTTAAACTGTCATGTTAAGCTACTGCGACCTCCACCGCTCTGCCAAGGGGTATTTAAACCGTCTTGTTAAGTTACTGCGACCTGCACGTCTCTTACAAGGGGCATTTAAATTGTCTTGTTAAGCTACTGCGACCTCCACCGCTCTTCCAAGGGGCATTTAAACTGTCATTTTAAGCTACTGTGACCTGCACGTCTCTTCCAAGGGGTATTTAAACCGTCTTGTTAAGCTACTGCAACCTGCACGTCTCTTCCAAGGGGCATTTAAACCGTCTTGTTAAGCTACTGCGACCTCCACCTCTCTTCCAAGGGGCATTTAAACCGTCTTGTTAAGCTACTGCGACTTTAACGTCTCTTCCAAGGGGCATTTAAACCGCCTTGTTAAGCTACTGCGACCTGAACGTCTCTTCCAAGGGGCATTTATACCATTTTGTTAAGCTACTGCGACTTTAACGTCTCTTCCAAGGGGCATTTAAACCGCCTTGTTAAGCTACTGCGACCTGCACGTCTCTTCCAAGGGGCATTTAAACCGTCTTATTAAGCTAGTGCGACCTGCACGTCTCTTCCAATGGGCATTTAAACCGTCTTATTAAGCTACTGCGAAATGCACGTCTCTTCCAAGGGCCATTTAAACCGTCTTGTTAAGCTACTGCGACCTCCACCGCTCTTCCAAGGGGCATTTAAACCGTCTTGTTAAGCTACTGCGAAATGCACGTCTCTTCCAAGGGCCATTTAAACCGTCTTGGTAAGCTACTGTGACCTGCACGTCTCTTCCAAGGGGCATTTAAACCATCTTGTTAAGCTACTGCGACCTGCATTTCTCTTCCAAGGGGCATTTAAACCGTCTTGTTAAGCTACTGTAACCTCCACCACTTTTCCAAGGGCATTTAAACCGTCTTGTTAAGCTACTGCGACCTGCACTTCTCTTCCAAGGGGCATTTAAACCGTCTTGTTAAGCTACTGCGACCTGCACGTCTCTTCCAAGGGGCATTTAAAAGGTCTTGTTAAGCTACTGTAACCTCCACCACTTTTCCAAGGGCATTTAAACCGTCTTGTTAAGCTACTGCGACCTGCACTTCTCTTCCAAGGGGCATTTAAACCGTCTTGTTAAGCTGCTGTGACCTGCATATCTCTTCCAAGGGGCATTTAAACCTTCTTGTTAAGCTACTGCGACCTCCACCGCTCTTCCAAGGGGCATTTAAACAGTCTTGTTAAGCTACTGCGACCTGCACGTCTCTTCCAAGGGCCATTTAAACCGTCTTGGTAAGCTACTGCGACCTGCACGTCTCTTCCAAGGGGCATTTAAACCGTCCTGTTAAGCTATTGCGACCTGCACGTTTCTTCCAAGGGGCATTTAAACCATCTTGTTAAGCTAATGCGACCTGCACGTCTCTTCCAAGGGGCATTTAAACCATCTTGTTAAGCTACTGCTATCTCCAACGCTCTTCCAAAGGGCAATTAATCCGTCTTGTTAAGCTACTGCGACCTGCACGTCTCTTCCAAGGGGCATTTAAACTATCTTGTTAAGCTACTGCGACCTGCACGTCTTTTCCAAGGGGCATTTAAACCGTCTTCTTAAGCGACTGCGACCTACACCGCTCCTCCAAGGGGCATTTAAACCTTATGGTTAAGCAACTGCGACCTCAACCGCTCTTCCAAGGGGCATTTAAACCATCTTGTTAACCTACTGCGACCTGCGCGTCTCTTCCAACAGGCATTTAAACCGTCTTGGTAAGCTACTGCGACCTGCAAGCCTCTTCTAAGGGGCATTTAAACCCTCTTGTTAAGCTACTGCGACCTGCATGTCTCTTCCAAGCGGCATTTAAACCGTCTCGTTAAGCTACTGCGACCTGCACGTCTCTTCCAAGGGGCATTTAAACCATCTTGTTAATCTACTGCTACCTCCACCGCTCTTCCAAAGGGCATTTTAACCGTCTTGTTAGGCTACTGTGACCTGCACGTCTCTACCTAGGTGCATTTAAACCGTCTTGTTAAGCTACTGCGACCTCCACTGCTCTTCCAAGGGGCATTTAATCTGTCTTGTTAAGCTATTGCGACCTGCACGTCTCTTCCAAGGGTCATTTAAACCGTCTTGTTAAGCTAGTGCGAACAGCACGTCTCTTCCATGGGGCATTTAAACCTTCTTATTAAGCTTCTGCGACCTGCATGTCTCTTCCAAGGGGCATTTAAACTATCTTGTTAAGCTACTGCGCCCTCCACCGCTCTGCCAAGGGGCATTTAAACCGTCTTGTTAAGCTACTGCGTCTTGCACGTCTCTTCCAAGGGGCATTTAAACCGTCTTTTTAAGCTACTGTAACCTCCACCACTTTTCCAAAGGGCATTTAAACCGTCTTGTTAAGCTGCTGTGACCTGCATATCTCTTCCAAGGGGAATTTAAACCTTCTTGTTAAGCTACTGCGACCTCCACCGCTCTTCCAAGGGGCATTTAAACCGTCTTGTTAAGCTACTGCGACCTCCACCGCTCTTCCAAGGGGCATTTAAACCATCTTGTTAACCTACTGCGACCTGCGCGTCTCTTCCAACAGGTATTTAAACCGTCTTGGTAAGCTACTGCGACCTGCAAGCCTCTTCTAAGGGGCATTTAAACCCTCTTGTTAAGCTACTGCGACCTGCACGTCTCTTACAAGGGGCATTTAAACCGTCTTGTTAAGCTACTGCGACTTGCACGTCTCTTCCATGGGGCATTTAAACCGTCTTGTTAAGCTACTGCGACCTGCACGTCTCTTCCAAGGGGCATTTAAAAGGTCTTGTTAAGCTACTGTAACCTCCACCACTTTTCCAAGGGCATTTAAACCGTCTTGTGAAGCTACTGCGACCTGCACTTCTCTTCCAAGGGGCATTTAAACCGTCTTGTTAAGCTGCTGTGACCTGCATATCTCTTCCAAGGGGCATTTAAACCTTCTTGTTAAGCTACTGCGACCTCCACCGCTCTTCCAAGGGGCATTTAAACAGTCTTGTTAAGGTACTGCGACCTGCACGTCTCTTCCAAGGGCCATTTAAACCGTCTTGGTAAGCTACTGCGACCTGCACGCCTCTTCCAAGGGGCATTTAAACCGTCTTGTTAAGCTATTGCGACCTGCACGTTTCTTCCAAGGGGCATTTAAACCGTCTTGTTAAGCTAATGCGACCTGCACGTCTCTTCCAAGGGGCATCTAAACCATCTTGTTAAGCTACTGCTACCTCCACCGCTCTTCCAAAGGGCAATTAATCCGTCTTGTTAAGCTACTGCGACCTCCACCGCTCCTCCAAGGGGCATTTAAACCTTATGGTTAAGCAACTGCGACCTCAACCGCTCTTCATAGGGGCATTTAAACAATCTTGTTAAGCTACTGCGACCTGCACGTCTCTTCCAAGGGCCATTTAAATCATCTTGGTAAGCTACTGCGACCTGCAAGCCTCTCCAAGGGGCATTTAAAATGTCTTGTTAAGCTACTGCGACCTGCACGTCTCTTCCAAGGGGCATTTAAACCATCTTGTTAAGCTACTGCGACCTGCACGTCTTTTCCAAGGGGCATTTAAACCGTCTTGTTAAGCAACTGCGACCTCCACCGCTCCTCCAAGGGGCATTTAAACCTTATGGTTAAGCAACTGCGACCTCAACCGCTCTTCATAGGGGCATTTAAACAATCTTGTTAAGCTACTGCGACCTGCACGTCTCTTCCAAGGGCCATTTAAATCATCTTGGTAAGCTACTGCGACCTGCAAGCCTCTCCAAGGGGCATTTAAAATGTCTTGTTAAGCTACTGCGACCTGCATGTCTCTTCCAAGCGGCATTTAAACCGTCTTGTTAAGCTAATGCGACCTGCACGTCTCTTCCAAGGGGCATTTAAACCTCATTGTTAATCAACTGCTACCTCCACCTCTCTTCCAAAGGGCATTTTAACCGTCTTGTTAGGCTACTGTGACCTGCACGTCTCTACCTAGGTGCATTTAAACCGTCTTGTTAATCTACTGCGACCTCCACTGCTCTTCCAAGGGCATTTAATCTGTCTTGTTAAGCTATTGCGACCTGCACGTCTCTTCCAAGGGGCATTTAAACCGTCTTGTTAAGCTAGTGCGAACAGCACGTCTCTTCCATGGGGCATTTAAACCGTCTTATTAAGCTTCTGCGACCTGCATGTCTCTTCCAAGGGGCATTTAAACTGTCTTGTTAAGCTACTGCGCCCTCCACCGCTCTGCCAAGGGGCATTTAAACCGTCTTGTTAAGCTACTGCGTCTTGCACGTCTCTTCCAAGGGGCATTTAAACCGTCTTGTTAAGCTAATGCGACCAGCACGTCTCTTCCAAGGGGCATTTAAACCATCTTGTTAAGCTACTGCTACCTCCACCGCTCTTCCAAAGGGCATTTTAACCGTCTTGTTAAGCTAATGCGACCTGCACGTCTCTACCAAGGGGCATTTAAACCGTCTTGTTAAGCTACTGCGACCTCCACTGCTCTTCCAAGGGGCATTTAATCTCTCTTGTTAAGCTACTGCGACCTGCATGTGTCTTCCAAGGGGCATTTAAACTGTCTTGTTAAGCTACTGCGAACTGCACGTCTCTTCCATGGTTCATTTAAACCGTCTTTTTAAGCTTCTGCGACCTGCACGTCTCTTCCAAGGGGCATTTAAACCGTCTTGTTATGCTACTGCGACCTGCATGTCTCTTCCAAGGGGCATTTAAACTGTCATGTTAAGCTACTGCGACCTCCACCGCTCTGCCAAGGGGTATTTAAACCGTCTTGCTAAGTTACTGCGACCTGCACGTCTCTTACAAGGGGCATTTAAATTGTCTTGTTAAGCTACTGCGACCTCCACCACTCTTCCAAGGGGCATTTAAACTGTCATTTTAAGCTACTGTGACCTGCACGTCTCTTCCAAGGGGTATTTAAACCGTCTTGTTAAGCTACTGCAACCTGCACGTCTCTTCCAAGGGGCATTTAAACCGTCTTGTTAAGCTACTGCGACCTCCACCTCTCTTCCAAGGGGCATTTAAACCGTCTTGTTAAGCTACTGCGACCTGAACGTCTCTTCCAAGGGGCATTTATACCGTTTTGTTAAGCTACTGCGACTTTAACGTCTCTTCCAAGGGGCATTTAAACCGCCTTGTTAAGCTACTGCGACCTGCACGTCTCTTCCAAGGGGCATTTAAACCGTCTTATTAAGCTAGTGCGACCTGCACGTCTCTTCCAATGGGCATTTAAACCGTCTTATTAAGCTACTGCGAAATGCACGTCTCTTCCAAGGGCCATTTAAACCGTCTTGTTAAGCTACTGCGACCTCCACCGCTCTTCCAAGGGGCATTTAAACCGTCTTGTTAAGCTACTGCGGAATGCACGTCTCTTCCAAGGGCCATTTAAACCGTCTTGGTAAGCTACTGTGACCTGCACGTCTCTTCCAAGGAGCATTTAAACTGTCTTGTTAAGCTACTGCGACCTGCACGTCTCTTCCAAGGGGCATTTAAACCGTCTTGTTAAGCTACTGCGACCTGCACGTCTCTTCCAAGGGGCATTTAAACCGTCTTGTTAAGCTACTGCGACCTCCACCGCTCTTCCAAAGGGCATTTTAACCGTCTTGTTAAGCTACTGCGAAATGCACGTCTCTTCCAACGGCCATTTAAACCATCTTGGTAAGCTACTGTGACCTGCACGTCTCTTCCAAGGGGCATTTAAACTGTCTTGTTAAGCTACTTCGACCTGCAGGTCTCTTCCAAGGGGCATTTAAACCGTCTTGTTAAGCTACTGCGACCTGCACGTCTTTTCCAAGGGGCATTTAAACCATCGTTTTAAGCTCCTGCGACCTGCACGTCTCTTCCAATGGGCATTTAAACCGTCTTTTTAAGCTGCTGCGACCTGCATGTCTCTTCCAAGGGGCATTTAAACCTTCTTGTTAAGCTACTGCGACCTCCACCTCTCTTCCAAGGGGCATTTAAACCATCTTGTTAAGCTACTGCGACCTACACGTCTCTTCCAAGGGGCATTTAAACCGTCTTGGTAAGCTACTGCGAACTGCAAGCCTCTTCCAAGGGGCATTTAAACCATCTTGTTAAGCTACTGCGACCTGCATGTCTCTTCCAAGGGGCATTTAAACCGTCTTGTTAAGCTATTGCGACCTCCACCGCCCTTCCAAAGGGCATTTTAACCGTCTTGTTAGGCTACTGTGACCTGCACTTCTCTGCCAAGGGGCATTTAAACCGTCTTGTTATGCTACTGCGACCTGCACGTCTCTTCCAAGGGGCATTTAAACCTTCTTGTTAAGCTACTGCGACCTGCATTTCTCTTCCAAGGGGCATTTAAACCGTCTTGTTAAGCTACTGTAACCTCCACCACTTTTCCAAGGGGCATTTAAACCGTCTTGTTAAGCTACTGCGACCTGCACGTCTCTTCCAAGGGGCATTTAAACCATCTTATTAATCTACTGCTACCTCCACAGCTCTTCCAAAGGGCATTTTAACCGTCTTGTTAGGCTACTGTGACCTGCACGTCTCTTCCAAGGGGCATTTAAACCGTCTTGGTAAGCTACTGCGACCTCCACTGCTCTTCCAAGGGGCATTTAATCCGTCTTGTTAAGCTACTGCGACCTGCACGTCTTTTCCAAGGGGCATTTAAACCGTCTTGTTAAGCTACTGCGACCTCCACCGCTCTTCCAAGGGGCATTTAAACCATCTTGTTAACCTACTGCGACCTGCGCGTCTCTTCCAACAGGCATTTAAACCGTCTTGGTAAGCTACTGCGACCTGCAAGCCTCTTCTAAGGGGCATTTAAACCCTCTTGTTAAGCTACTGCGACATGCACGTCTCTTCCATGGGGCATTTAAACCGTCTTGTTAAGCTACTGCGACCTGCACGTCTCTTCCAAGGGGCATTTAAAAGGTCTTGTTAAGCTACTGTAACCTCCACCACTTTTCCAAGGGCATTTAAACCGTCTTGTTAAGCTACTGCGACCTGCACTTCTCTTCCAAGGGGCATTTAAACCGTCTTGTTAAGCTGCTGTGACCTGCATATCTCTTCCAAGGGGCATTTAAACCTTCTTGTTAAGCTACTGCGACCTCCACCGCTCTTCCAAGGGGCATTTAAACAGTCTTGTTAAGCTACTGCGACCTGCACGTCTCTTCCAAGGGGCATTTAAACCGTCTTGTTAAGCTAATGCGACCTGCACGTCTCTTCCAAGGGGCATTTAAACCATCTTGTTAAGCTACTGCTACCTCCACCGCTCTTCCAAAGGGCAATTAATCCGTCTTGTTAAGCTACTGCGACCTGCACGTCTCTTCCAAGGGGCATTTAAACCATCTTGTTAAGCTACTGCGACCTGCACGTCTTTTCCAAGGGGCATTTAAACCGTCTTGTTAAGCAACTGCGACCTCCACCGCTCCTCCAAGGGGCATTTAAACCTTATGGTTAAGCAACTGCGACCTCAACCGCTCTTCCAAGGGGCATTTAAACCATCTTGTTAACCTACTGCGACCTGCACGTCTCTTCCAACAGGCATTTAAACCGTCTTGGTAAGCTACTGCGACCTGCAAGCCTCTTCTAAGGGGCATTTAAACCCTCTTGTTAAGCTACTGTGACCTGCACGTCTCTTACAAGGGGCATTTAAACCGTCTTGTTAAGCTACTGCGACATGCACGTCTCTTCCATGGGGCATTTAAACCGTCTTGTTAAGCTACTGCGACCTGCACGTCTCTTCCAAGGGGCATTTAAAAGGTCTTGTTAAGCTACTGTAACCTCCACCACTTTTCCAAGGGCAATTAAACCGTCTTGTTAAGCTACTGCGACCTGCACTTCTCTTCCAAGGGGCATTTAAACCGTCTTGTTAAGCTGCTGTGACCTGCATATCTCTTCCAAGGGGCATTTAAACCTTCTTGCTAAGCTACTGCGACCTCCACCGCTCTTCCAAGGGGCATTTAAACAGTCTTGTTAAGGTACTGCGACCTGCAAGTCTCTTCCAAGGGCCATTTAAACCGTCTTGGTAAGCTACTGCGACCTGCACGCCTCTTCCAAGGGGCATTTAAACCGTCCTGTTAAGCTATTGCGACCTGCACGTTTCTTCCAAGGGGCATTTAAACTGTCTTGTTAAGCTAATGCGACCTGCACGTCTCTTCCAAGGGGCATCTAAACCATCTTGTTAAGCTACTGCTACCTCCACCGCTCTTCCAAAGGGCAATTAATCCGTCTTGTTAAGCTACTGCGACCTGCACGTCTCTTCCAAGGGGCATTTAAACCATCTTGTTAAGCTACTGCGACTTGCACGTCTTTTCCAAGGGGCATTTAAACCGTCTTGTTAAGCAACTGCGACCTCCACCGCTCCTCCAAGGGGCATTTAAACCTTATGGTTAAGCAACTGCGACCTCAACCGCTCTTCATAGGGGCACTTAAACAATCTTGTTAAGCTACTGCGACCTGCCGTCTCTTCCAAGGGCCATTTAAATCATCTTGGTAAGCTACTGCGACCTGCAAGCCTCTACAAGGGGCATTTAAAATGTCTTGTTAAGCTACTGCGACCTGCATGTCTCTTCCAAGCGGCATTTAAACCGTCTTGTTAAGCTAATGCGACCTGCACGTCTCTTCCAAGGGGCATTTAAACCTCATTGTTAATCTACTGCTACCTCCACCTCTCTTCCAAAGGGCATTTTAACCGTCTTGTTAGGCTACTGTGACCTGCACGTCTCTACCTAGGTGCATTTAAACCGTCTTGTTAAGCTACTGCGACCTCCACTGCTCTTCCAAGGGGCATTTAATCTGTCTTGTTAAGCTATTGCGACCTGCACGTCTCTTCCAAGGGGCATTTAAACCGTCTTGTTAAGCTAGTGCGAACAGCACGTCTCTTCCATGGGGCATTTAAACCGTCTTATTAAGCTTCTGCGACCTGCATGTCTCTTCCAAGGGGCATTTAAACTGTCTTGTTAAGCTACTGCGCCCTCCACCGCTCTGCCAAGGGGCATTTAAACCGTCTTGTTAAGCTACTGCGTCTTGCACGTCTCTTCCAAGGGGCATTTAAACCGTCTTTTTAAGCTACTGTAACCTCCACCACTTTTCCAAGGGGCATTTAAACCGTCTTGTTAAGCTGCTGTGACCTGCATATCTCTTCCAAGGGGCATTTAAACCTTCTTGTTAAGCTACTGCGACCTGCAAGCGTCTTCCAAGGGGCATTTAAACCGTCTTGTTAAGCTAGTGCGAACTGCACGTCTCTTCCATGGGGCATTTAAACCGTCTTGTTAAGCTTCTGCGACCTGCATGTCTCTTCAAATGGGCATGTAAACCGTCTTGTTAAGCTACTGCGACCTGCACGTCTCTTCCAAGGGGCATTTAAAAGGTCTTGTTAAGCTACTGTAACCTCCACCACTTTTCTAAGGGCATTTAAACCGTCTTGTGAAGCTACTGCGACCTGCACTTCTCTTCCAAGGGGCATTTAAACCGTCTTGTTAAGCTGCTGTGACCTGCATATCTCTTCCAAGGGGCATTTAAACCTTCTTGTTAAGCTACTGCGACCTCCACCGCTCTTCCAAGGGGCATTTAAACAGTCTTGTTAAGGTACTGCGACCTGCACGTCTCTTCCAAGGGCCATTTAAACCGTCTTGGTAAGCTACTGCGACCTGCACGCCTCTTCCAAGGGGCATTTAAACCGTCTTGTTAAGCTATTGCGACCTGCACGTTTCTTCCAAGGGGCATTTAAACCGTCTTGTTAAGCTAATGCGACCTGCACGTCTCTTCCAAGGGGCATCTAAACCATCTTGTTAAGCTACTGCTACCTCCACCGCTCTTCCAAAGGGCAATTAATCCGTCTTGTTAAGCTACTGCGACCTGCACGTCTCTTCCAAGGGGCATTTAAACCATCTTGTTAAGCTACTGCGACCTGCACGTCTTTTCCAAGGGGCATTTAAACCGTCTTGTTAAGCAACTGCGACCTCCACCGCTCCTCCAAGGGGCATTTAAACCTTATGGTTAAGCAACTGCGACCTCAACCGCTCTTCATAGGGGCATTTAAACAATCTTGTTAAGCTACTGCGACCTGCACGTCTCTTCCAAGGGCCATTTAAATCATCTTGGTAAGCTACTGCGACCTGCAAGCCTCTCCAAGGGGCATTTAAAATGTCTTGTTAAGCTACTGCGACCTGCATGTCTCTTCCAAGCGGCATTTAAACCGTCTTGTTAAGCTAATGCGACCTGCACGTCTCTTCCAAGGGGCATTTAAACCTCATTGTTAATCTACTGCTACCTCCACCTCTCTTCCAAAGGGCATTTTAACCGTCTTGTTAGGCTACTGTGACCTGCACGTCTCTACCTAGGTGCATTTAAACCGTCTTGTTAAGCTACTGCGACCTCCACTGCTCTTCCAAGGGCATTTAATCTGTCTTGTTAAGCTATTGCGACCTGCACGTCTCTTCCAAGGGGCATTTAAACCGTCTTGTTAAGCTAGTGCGAACAGCACGTCTCTTCCATGGGGCATTTAAACCGTCTTATTAAGCTTCTGCGACCTGCATGTCTCTTCCAAGGGGCATTTAAACTGTCTTGTTAAGCTACTGCGCCCTCCACCGCTCTGCCAAGGGGCATTTAAACCGTCTTGTTAAGCTACTGCGTCTTGCACGTCTCTTCCAAGGGGCATTTAAACCGTCTTGTTAAGCTAATGCGACCAGCACGTCTCTTCCAAGGGGCATTTAAACCATCTTGTTAAGCTACTGCTACCTCCACCGCTCTTCCAAAGGGCATTTTAACCGTCTTGTTAAGCTAATGCGACCTGCACGTCTCTACCAAGGGGCATTTAAACCGTCTTGTTAAGCTACTGCGACCTCCACTGCTCTTCCAAGGGGCATTTAATCTCTCTTGTTAAGCTACTGCGACCTGCATGTGTCTTCCAAGGGGCATTTAAACTGTCTTGTTAAGCTACTGCGAACTGCACGTCTCTTCCATGGTTCATTTAAACCGTCTTTTTAAGCTTCTGCGACCTGCACGTCTCTTCCAAGGGGCATTTAAACCGTCTTGTTATGCTACTGCGACCTGCATGTCTCTTCCAAGGGGCATTTAAACTGTCATGTTAAGCTACTGCGACCTCCACCGCTCTGCCAAGGGGTATTTAAACCGTCTTGTTAAGTTACTGCGACCTGCACGTCTCTTACAAGGGGCATTTAAATTGTCTTGTTAAGCTACTGCGACCTCCACCACTCTTCCAAGGGGCATTTAAACTGTCATTTTAAGCTACTGTGACCTGCACGTCTCTTCCAAGGGGTATTTAAACCGTCTTGTTAAGCTACTGCAACCTGCACGTCTCTTCCAAGGGGCATTTAAACCGTCTTGTTAAGCTACTGCGACCTCCACCTCTCTTCCAAGGGGCATTTAAACCGTCTTGTTAAGCTACTGCGACCTGAACGTCTCTTCCAAGGGGCATTTATACCGTTTTGTTAAGCTACTGCGACTTTAACGTCTCTTCCAAGGGGCATTTAAACCGCCTTGTTAAGCTACTGCGACCTGCACGTCTCTTCCAAGGGGCATTTAAACCGTCTTATTAAGCTAGTGCGACCTGCACGTCTCTTCCAATGGGCATTTAAACCGTCTTATTAAGCTACTGCGAAATGCACGTCTCTTCCAAGGGCCATTTAAACCGTCTTGTTAAGCTACTGCGACCTCCACCGCTCTTCCAAGGGGCATTTAAACCGTCTTGTTAAGCTACTGCGAAATGCACGTCTCTTCCAAGGGCCATTTAAACCGTCTTGGTAAGCTACTGTGACCTGCACGTCTCTTCCAAGGAGCATTTAAACTGTCTTGTTAAGCTACTGCGACCTGCACGTCTCTTCCAAGGGGCATTTAAACCGTCTTGTTAAGCTACTGCGACCTGCACGTCTCTTCCAAGGGGCATTTAAACCATCTTGTTAAGCTACTGCGACCTCCACCGCTCTTCCAAAGGGCATTTTAACCGTCTTGTTAAGCTACTGCGAAATGCACGTCTCTTCCAACGGCCATTTAAACCATCTTGGTAAGCTACTGTGACCTGCACGTCTCTTCCAAGGGGCATTTAAACTGTCTTGTTAAGCTACTTCGACCTGCAGGTCTCTTCCAAGGGGCATTTAAACCGTCTTGTTAAGCTACTGCGACCTGCACGTCTTTTCCAAGGGGCATTTAAACCATCGTTTTAAGCTCCTGCGACCTGCACGTCTCTTCCAATGGGCATTTAAACCGTCTTTTTAAGCTGCTGCGACCTGCATGTCTCTTCCAAGGGGCATTTAAACCTTCTTGTTAAGCTACTGCGACCTCCACCTCTCTTCCAAGGGGCATTTAAACCATCTTGTTAAGCTACTGCGACCTACACGTCTCTTCCAAGGGGCATTTAAACCGTCTTGGTAAGCTACTGCGAACTGCAAGCCTCTTCCAAGGGGCATTTAAACCATCTTGTTAAGCTACTGCGACCTGCATGTCTCTTCCAAGGGGCATTTAAACCGTCTTGTTAAGCTATTGCGACCTCCACCGCCCTTCCAAAGGGCATTTTAACCGTCTTGTTAGGCTACTGTGACCTGCACTTCTCTGCCAAGGGGCATTTAAACCGTCTTGTTATGCTACTGCGACCTGCACGTCTCTTCCAAGGGGCATTTAAACCTTCTTGTTAAGCTACTGCGACCTGCATTTCTCTTCCAAGGGGCATTTAAACCGTCTTGTTAAGCTACTGTAACCTCCACCACTTTTCCAAGGGGCATTTAAACCGTCTTGTTAAGCTACTGCGACCTGCACGTCTCTTCCAAGGGGCATTTAAACCATCTTATTAATCTACTGCTACCTCCACAGCTCTTCCAAAGGGCATTTTAACCGTCTTGTTAGGCTACTGTGACCTGCACGTCTCTTCCAAGGGGCATTTAAACCGTCTTGGTAAGCTACTGCGACCTCCACTGCTCTTCCAAGGGGCATTTAATCCGTCTTGTTAAGCTACTGCGACCTGCACGTCTTTTCCAAGGGGCATTTAAACCGTCTTGTTAAGCTACTGCGACCTCCACCGCTCTTCCAAGGGGCATTTAAACCATCTTGTTAACCTACTGCGACCTGCGCGTCTCTTCCAACAGGCATTTAAACCGTCTTGGTAAGCTACTGCGACCTGCAAGCCTCTTCTAAGGGGCATTTAAACCCTCTTGTTAAGCTACTGCGACATGCACGTCTCTTCCATGGGGCATTTAAACCGTCTTGTTAAGCTACTGCGACCTGCACGTCTCTTCCAAGGGGCATTTAAAAGGTCTTGTTAAGCTACTGTAACCTCCACCACTTTTCCAAGGGCATTTAAACCGTCTTGTTAAGCTACTGCGACCTGCACTTCTCTTCCAAGGGGCATTTAAACCGTCTTGTTAAGCTGCTGTGACCTGCATATCTCTTCCAAGGGGCATTTAAACCTTCTTGTTAAGCTACTGCGACCTCCACCGCTCTTCCAAGGGGCATTTAAACAGTCTTGTTAAGGTACTGCGACCTGCAAGTCTCTTCCAAGGGCCATTTAAACCGTCTTGGTAAGCTACTGCGACCTGCACGCCTCTTCCAAGGGGCATTTAAACCGTCCTGTTAAGCTATTGCGACCTGCACGTTTCTTCCAAGGGGCATTTAAACCGTCTTGTTAAGCTAATGCGACCTGCACGTCTCTTCCAAGGGGCATCTAAACCATCTTGTTAAGCTACTGCTACCTCCACCGCTCTTCCAAAGGGCAATTAATCCGTCTTGTTAAGCTACTGCGACCTGCACGTCTCTTCCAAGGGGCATTTAAACCATCTTGTTAAGCTACTGCGACCTGCACGTCTCTTCCAAGGGGCATTTAAACCTTCTTGTTAAGCTACTGCGACCTGCATTTCTCTTCCAAGGGGCATTTAAACCGTCTTGTTAAGCTACTGTAACCTCCACCACTTTTCCAAGGGGCATTTAAACCGTCTTGTTAAGCTACTGCGACCTGCACGTCTCTTCCAAGGGGCATTTAAACCATCTTATTAATCTACTGCTACCTCCACAGCTCTTCCAAAGGGCATTTTAACCGTCTTGTTAGGCTACTGTGACCTGCACGTCTCTTCCAAGGGGCATTTAAACCGTCTTGGTAAGCTACTGCGACCTCCACTGCTCTTCCAAGGGGCATTTAATCCGTCTTGTTAAGCTACTGCGACCTGCACGTCTTTTCCAAGGGGCATTTAAACCGTCTTGTTAAGCTACTGCGACCTCCACCGCTCTTCCAAGGGGCATTTAAACCATCTTGTTAACCTACTGCGACCTGCGCGTCTCTTCCAACAGGCATTTAAACCGTCTTGGTAAGCTACTGCGACCTGCAAGCCTCTTCTAAGGGGCATTTAAACCCTCTTGTTAAGCTACTGCGACATGCACGTCTCTTCCATGGGGCATTTAAACCGTCTTGTTAAGCTACTGCGACCTGCACGTCTCTTCCAAGGGGCATTTAAAAGGTCTTGTTAAGCTACTGTAACCTCCACCACTTTTCCAAGGGCATTTAAACCGTCTTGTTAAGCTACTGCGACCTGCACTTCTCTTCCAAGGGGCATTTAAGCCGTCTTGTTAAGCTGCTGTGACCTGCATATCTCTTCCAAGGGGCATTTAAACCTTCTTGTTAAGCTACTGCGACCTCCACCGCTCTTCCAAGGGGCATTTAAACAGTCTTGTTAAGGTACTGCGACCTGCAAGTCTCTTCCAAGGGCCATTTAAACCGTCTTGGTAAGCTACTGCGACCTGCACGCCTCTTCCAAGGGGCATTTAAACCGTCCTGTTAAGCTATTGCGACCTGCACGTTTCTTCCAAGGGGCATTTAAACCGTCTTGTTAAGCTAATGCGACCTGCACGTCTCTTCCAAGGGGCATCTAAACCATCTTGTTAAGCTACTGCTACCTCCACCGCTCTTCCAAAGGGCAATTAATCCGTCTTGTTAAGCTACTGCGACCTGCACGTCTCTTCCAAGGGGCATTTAAACCGTCTTGTTAAGCAACTGCGACCTCCACCGCTCCTCCAAGGGGCATTTAAACCTTATGGTTAAGCAACTGCGACCTCAACCGCTCTTCATAGGGGCATTTCAACAATCTTGTTAAGCTACTGCGACCTGCCGTCTCTTCCAAGGGCCATTTAAATCATCTTGGTAAGCTACTGCGACCTGCAAGCCTCTCCAAGGGGCATTTAAAATGTCTTGTTAAGCTACTGCGACCTGCATGTCTCTTCCAAGCGGCATTTAAACCGTCTTGTTAAGCTAATGCGACCTGCACGTCTCTTCCAAGGGGCATTTAAACCTCATTGTTAATCTACTGCTACCTCCACCTCTCTTCCAAAGGGCATTTTAACCGTCTTGTTAGGCTACTGTGACCTGCACGTCTCTACCTAGGTGCATTTAAACCGTCTTGTTAAGCTACTGCGACCTCCACTGCTCTTCCAAGGGGCATTTAATCTGTCTTGTTAAGCTATTGCGACCTGCACGTCTCTTCCAAGGGGCATTTAAACCGTCTTGTTAAGCTAGTGCGAACAGCACGTCTCTTCCATGGGGCATTTAAACCGTCTTATTAAGCTTCTGCGACCTGCATGTCTCTTCCAAGGGGCATTTAAACTGTCTTGTTAAGCTACTGCGCGCTCCACCGCTCTGCCAAGGGGCATTTAAACCGTCTTGTTAAGCTACTGCGTCTTGCACGTCTCTTCCAAGGGGCATTTAAAACGTCTTTTTAAGCTACTGTAACCTCCACCACTTTTCCAAGGGGCATTTAAACCGTCTTGTTAAGCTGCTGTGACCTGCATATCTCTTCCAAGGGGCATTTAAACCTTCTTGTTAAGCTACTGCGACCTGCAAGCGTCTTCCAAGGGGCATTTAAACCGTCTTGTTAAGCTAGTGCGAACTGCACGTCTCTTCCATGGGGCATTTAAACCGTCTTGTTAAGCTTCTGCGACCTGCATGTCTCTTCAAATGGGCATTTAAACCGTCTTGTTAAGCTACTGCGACCTCCACCGCTCCACCAAGGGGCATTTAAACTGTCTTGTTAAGCTACTGCGACCTGCACGTCTCTTCCAAGGGGCATTTATACTGTCTTGTTAAGCTACTGCGACCTCCACAGCTCTTCCAATGGGCTTGTAAACAGTCATTTTAAGCTACTGTGACCTGCACGTCTCTTCCAAGGGCCATTTAAACCGTCTTGGTAAGCTACTGCGACCTGCACGCCTCTTCCAAGGGGCATTTAAACCGTCTTGTTAAGCTATTGCGACCTGCACGTTTCTTCCAAGGGGCATTCAAACCGTCTTGTTAAGCTAATGCGACCTGCACGTCTCTTCCAAGGGGCATTTAAACCATCTTGTTAAGCTACTGCTACCTCCACCGCTCTTCCAAAGGGCAATTAATCCGTCTTGTTAAGCTACTGCGATCTGCACGTCTCTTCCAAGGGGCATTTAAACCATCTTGTTAAGCTACTGCGACCTGCACGTCTTTTCCAAGGGGCATTTAAACCGTCTTGTTAAGCAACTGCGACCTCCACCGCTCCTCCAAGGGGCATTTAAACCTTATGGTTAAGCAACTGCGACCTCAACCGCTATTCCAAGCTGCATTTAAACCGTCTTGTTAAGCTACTGCGACCTGCACATCTCTTCCAAGGGCCATTTAAATCGTCTTGGTAAGCTACTGCGACCTGCAAGCCTCTCCAAGGGGCATTTAAAATGTCTTGTTAAGCTACTGCGACCTGCATGTCTCTTCCAAGCGGCATTTAAACCGTCTTGTTAGTCTACTGTGACCTGCACGTCTCTACCTAGGTGCATTTAAACCGTCTTGTTAAGCTACTGCGACCTCCACTGCTCTTCCAAGGGGCATTTAATCTGTCTTGTTAAGCTATTGCGTTCTGCACGTCTCTTCCAAGGGGCATTTAAACCGTCTTGTTAAGCTAGTGCGAACAGCACGTCTCTTCCGTGGGGCATTTAAACCGTCTTTTTAAGCTTCTGCGACCTGCATGTCTCTTCCAAGGGGCATTTAAACTGTCTTGTTAAGCTACTGCGCCCTCCACCGCTCTGCCAAGGGGCATTTAAATCGGCTTGTTAAGCTACTGCGTCTTGCACGTCTCTTCCAAGGGGCATTTAAACCGTCTTTTTAAGCTACTGTAACCTCCACCACTTTTCCAAGGGGCATTTAAACCGTCTTCTTAAGCTGCTGTGACCTGCATATCTCTTCCAAGGGGCACTTAAACCTTCTTGTTAAGCTACTGCGACCTCCACCGCTCTTCCAAGGGGCATTTAAACCGTCTTGTTAAGCTACTGCGACCTCCACCGCTCTTCCAAGGGGCATTTAAACCATCTTGTTAACCTACTGCGACCTGCGCATCTCTTCCAACAGGCATTTAAACTGTCTTGGTAAGCTACTGCGACCTGCAAGCCTCTTCTAAGGGGCATTTAAACCCTCTTGTTAAGCTACTGCGACCTGCACGTCTCTTACAAGGGGCATTTAAACCGTCTTGTTAAGCTGCTGTGACCTGCATATCTCTTCCAAGGGGCATTTAAAAGGTCTTTTTAAGCTACTGTAACCTCCACCACTTTTCCAAGGGCATTTAAACCGTCTTGTTAAGCTACTGCGACCTGCACTTCTCTTCCAAGGGGCATTTAAACCGTCTTGTTAAGCTGCTGTGACCTGCATATCTCTTCCAAGGGGCATTTAAACCTTCTTGTTAACCTACTGTGACCTCCACCGCTCTTCCAAGGGGCATTTAAACAGTTTTGTTAAGCTACTGCGACCTGCACGTCTCTTCCAAAGGGCAATTAATCCGTCTTGTTAAGCTACTGCGAACTGCACGTCTCTTCCAAGGGGCATTTAAACCTTATGGTTAAGCAACTGCGACCTCAACCGCTCTTCCAAGGGGCATTTAAACCGTCTTGTTAAGCTACTGCGACCTGCACGTCTCTTCCAAGGGCCATTTAAATCGTCTTGGTAAGCTACTGCGACCTGCAAGCCTCTCCAAGGGGCATTGAAAATGTCTTGTTAAGCTACTGCGACCTGCATGTCTCTTCCAAGGGGCATTTAAACCATCTTGTTAAGCTACTGCTACCTCCACCGCTCTTCCAAAGGGCAGTTTAACCGTCTTGTTAAGCTAATGCGACCTGCACGTCTCTACCTAGGGGCATTTAAACCGTCTTGTTAAGCTAATGCGACCTGCACGTCTCTTCCAAGGGGCATTTAAACCATCTTGTTAAGCTACTGCTACCTCCACCGCTTTTCCAAAGGGCAGTTTAACCGTCTTGTTAAGCTAATGCGACCTGCACGTCTCTACCTAGGGGCATTTAAACCGTCTTGTTAAGCTACTGCGACCTCCACTGCTCTTCGAAGGGGCATTTAAGCTGTCTTGTTAAGCTACTGCGACCTGCACGTCTCTTCCAAGGGGCATTTAAACCGTCTTGTTAAGCTAGTGCGAACTGCACGTCTCTTCCAAGGGCCATTTAAACCGTCTTGGTAAGCTACTGCGACCAGCACGCCTCTTCCAAGGGGCATTTAAACCGTCTTGTTAAGCTATTGCAACCTGCACGTTTCTTCCAAGGGGCATTTAAACCGTCTTGTTAAGCTAATGCGACCTGCACGTCTCTTCCAAGGGGCATTTAAACCATCTTGTTAAGCTACTGCTACCTCCACCGCTCTTCCAAAGGGCATTTTAAACGTTTTGTTAAGCTAATGCGACCTGCACGTCTCTACCAAGGGGCATTTAAACCGTCTTGTTAAGCTACTGCGACCTCCACTGCTCTTCCAAGGGGCATTTAATCTGTATTGTTAAGCTACTGCGACCTGCACGTCTCTTCCAAGGGCCATTTAAACCGTCTTGTTAAGCTACTGTGAACTGCACGTCTCTTCCATGGGTCATTTAAACCGTCTTTTTAAGCTTCTGCGACCTGCACGTCTCTTTCAAGGGGCATTTAAACCGTCATGATAAGCTACTGCGACCTCCCCCGCTCTGCCAAGGGGTATTTAAACCGTCTTGTTAAGCTACTGCGACCTTCACGTCTCTTCCAAGGGGCATTTAAATTGTCTTGTTAAGCTACTGCGACCTCCACCACTCTTCCAAGGGGCATTTAAGCTGTCATTTTAAGCTACTGTGACCTGCACGTCTCTTCCAAGGGGTATTTAATCCGTCTTGTTAAGCTACTGCGACCTGCAAGTCTTTTCCAAGGGGCATTTATACCGTTTTGTTAAGCTACTGCGACTTTCACTTCTCTTCCAAGGGGCATTGAAACTGTCTTGTTAAGCTACTGCGACCTCCACCTCTCTTCCAAGGGGCATTTAAACCGTCTTGTTAAGCTACTGCGACCTGCACGTCTCTTCCAAGGGGCATTTAGACCGTTTTGTTAAGCTACTGCGACTTTAACGTCTCTTCCAAGGGACATTTAAACCGTCTTGTTAAGCTACTGCGACCTGCACGTCTCTTCCAAGGGGCATTTAAACCGTCTTATTAAGCTAGTGCGACCTGCACGTCTCTTCCAATGGGCATTTAAACCGTCTTGTTAAGCTACTGCGAAATGCACGTCTCTTCCAAGGGCCATTTAAACCGTCTTGTTAAGCTACTGCGACCTCCACCGCTCTTACAAGGGGCATTTAAACCGTCTTGTTAAGCTACAGCGAAATGCACTTCTCTTACAAGGGCCATTTAAACCGTCTTGGTAAGCTACTGTGACCTGCACGTCTCTTCCAAGGGGCATTTAAACTGTCTTGGTAAGCTACTGTGACCTGCACGTCTCTTCCAAGGGGCATTTAAACTGTCTTTTTAAGCTACTGCGACCTGCACGTCTCTTCCAAGGGGCATTTAAACCGTCTTGTTAAGCTACTGCGACCTGCACGTCTCTTCCAAGGGGCATTTAAACCGTCTTGTTAAGCTACTGCGACCTCCACCGCTCTTCCAAAGGGCATTTTAACCGTCTTGTTAAGCTACTGCGAAATGCACGTCTCTTCCAAGGGCCATTTAAAACGTCTTGGTAGGCTACTGTGACCTGCACGTCTCTTCCAAGGGGCATTTAAACTGTCTTGTTAAGCTACTTCGACCTGCACGTCTCTTCCAAGGGGCATTTAAACCGTCTTGTTAAGCTACTGTGACCTGCACGTCTTTTCCAAGGGGCATTTAAACCATCTTGTTAAGCTCCTGCGACCTGCACGTCTCTTCCAATGGGCATTTAAACCGTCTTTTTAAGCTGCTGCGACCTGCATATCTCTTCCAAGGGGCATTTAAACCGTCTTGTTAAGATACTGCGACCTCCACCGCTCTTCCAAGGGGCATTTAAACCATCTTGTTAAGCTACTGCGACCAGCATGTCTCTTCCAAAGGGCATTTAAACCGTCTTGTTAAGCTACTGCGACCTCCACCGCTCTTCCAAAGGGCATTTTAACCGTCTTGTTAGGCTACTGTGACCTGCACGTCTCTGCCAAGGGGCATTTAAACCTCTTGTTATGCTACTGCGACCTGCACGTCTCTTCCAAGGGGCATTTAAACCTTCTTGTTAAGCTACTGCGACCTGCATTTCTCTTCCAAGGGGCATTTAAACCGTATTGTTAAGCTACTGTAACCTCCACCACTTTTCCAAGGGGCATTTAAACCGTCTTGTTAAGCTACTGCGACCTGCACGTCTCTTCCAAGCGGTATTTAAGCCGTCTTGTTAAGCTAATGCGACCTGCACGTCTCTTCCAAGGGGCATTTAAACCATCTTGTTAATCTACTGCTACCTCCACCGCTCTTCCAAAGGGCATTTTAACCGTCTTGTTAGGCTTCTGTGACCTGCACTTCTCTTCCAAGGGGCATTTAAACCGTCTTGGTAAGCTACTGCGACCTCCACTGCTCTTCCAAGGGGCATTTAATCCGTCTTGTTAAGCTACTGCGAACTGCACGGCTCTTCCAAGGGGCATTTAAACCGTCTCGTTAAGCTACTGCGACCTGCACGTGTTTTCCAAGGGGCATTTAAACCATCTTGTTAAGCTACTGCGACCTCCACCGCTCTTCCAAGGGGCATTTAAACCATCTTGTTAACCTACTGCGACCTGCGCGTCTCTTCCAACAGGCATTTAAACCGTCTTGGTAAGCTACTGCGACCTGCAAGCCTCTTCTAAGGGGCATTTAAACCCTCTTGTTAAGCTACTGCGACCTGCACGTCTCTTCCAAGGGGCATATAAACCGTCTTGTTAAGCTACTGCGACCTGCACGTCTCTTCCAAGGGGCATATAAACCGTCTTGTGAAGCTACTGCGCCCTGCACGTCTCTTCCATGGGGCATTTAAACCGTCTTGTTAAGCTACTGCGACCTGCACTTCTCTTCCAAGGGGCATTTAAAAGGTCTTGTTAAGCTACTGTAACCTCCACCACTTTTCCAAGGGCATTTAAACCGTCTTGTTAAGCTACTGCGACCTGCACTTCTCTTCCAAGGGGCATTTAAACCGTCTTGTTAAGCTGCTGTGACGTGCATATCTCTTCCAAGGGGCATTTAAACCTTCTTGTTAAGCTACTGCGACCTCCACCGCTCTTCCAAGGGGCATTTAAACAGTCTTGTTAAGCTACTGCGACCTGCACGTCTCTTCCAAGGGCCATTTAAACCGTCTTGGTAAGCTACTGCGACCTGCACGCCTCTTCCAAGGGGCATTTAAACCATCTTGTTAAGCTACTGCTACCTCCACCGCTCTTCCAAAGGGCATTTAATCCGTCTTGTTAAGCTACTGTGACCTGCACGTCTCTTCCAAGGGGCATTTAAACCATCTTATTAAGCTTCTGCGACCTGCACGTCTTTTCCAAGGGGCATTTAAACCATCTTGTTAAGCAACTGCGACCTCCACCGCTCCTCCAAGGGGCATTTAAACCTTATGGTTAAGCAACTTCGACCTCAACCGCTCTTCCAAGGGGCATTTAAACCGTCTTGTTAAGCTACTGCGACCTGCACGTCTCTTCCAAGGGCCATTTAAATCGTCTTGGTAAGCTACTGCGACCTGCAAGCCTCTCCAAGGGGCATTTAAAATGTCTTGTTAAGCTACTGCGACCTGCATGTCTCTTCCAAGCGGCATTTAAACCGTCTTGTTAAGCTAATGCGACCTGCACCTCTCTTCCAAGGGGCATTTAAACCATCTTGTTAATCTACTGCTACCTCCACCGCTCTTCCAAAGGGCATTTTAACCGTCTTGTTAGGCTACTGTGACCTGCACGTCTCTACCTAGGTGCATTTAAACCGTCTTGTTAAGCTACTGCGACCTCCACTGCTCCTCCAAGGGGCATTTAATCTGTCTTGTTAAGCTATTGCGACCTGCACGTCTCTTCCAAGGGGCATTTAAACCGTCTTGTTAAGCTAGTGCGAACAGCACGTCTCTTCCATGGGGCATTTAAACCGTCTTATTAAGCTTCTGCGACCTGCACTTCTCTTCCAAGTGGCATTTAAATGGTCTTGGTAAGCTACTGCGACCTCCACTGCTCTTCCAAGGGGCATTTAAACTGTCTTGTTAAGCTACTGCGACCTGCACGTCTCTTCCAAGGGGCATTTAAACCATCTTGTTAAGCTACTGCGACCTGCACGTCTTTTCCAAGGGGCATTTAAACCGTCTTGTTAAGCTACTGCGACCTCCACCGCTCTTCCAAGGGGTATTTAAACCGTCTTGTTAATCTACTGCGACCTGCTCGTCTCTTCTAAAGGGCATTTAAACCATCTTGTTAACCTACTGCGACCTGCACGTCTCTTACAAGAGGTATTTAAACCGTCTTGGTAAGCTACTGCGACCTGCAAGCCTCTTCTAAGGGGCATTTAAAACCTCTTGTTAAGCTACTGCGATCTGCATGTCTCTTGCATGGGGCATTTAAACCGTCTTGTTAAAATACTGCGACCTTCACTTCTCTTCCAAGGGGCATTTAAACCGTCTTGTTAAGCTACTGCGACCTGCACATCTCTTCCAAGGGGCATTTAAACCATCTTGTTAATCTACTGCTACCTCCACCGCTCTTCCAAAGGGCATTTTAACCGTCTTGTTAGGCTACTGTGACCTGCACGTCTCTTCCAAGGGGCATTTAAACCATCTTGGTAAGCTACTGCGACCTCCACTACTCTTCCAAGGGGCATTTAATCTGTCTTGTTAAGCTACTGTGACCTACACTTCTCTTCCAAGGGGCATTTAAACCATCTTGTTAAGCTGCTGTGACCTGCATATCTCTTCCAAGGGGCATTTAAACCTACTTGTTAAGCTACTGCAACCTCCACCGCTCTTCCAAGGGGCATTTAAACTGTCTTGTTAAGCTACTGCGACCTGCACGTCTCTTCCAAGGGGCATTTAAACCGTCTTGGTAAGCTACTGCGACATGCAAGCGTCTTCCAAGGGGCATTTAAACCGTCTTGTTAAGCTAGTGCGAACTGCACGTCTCTTCCATGGGGCATTTAAACCGTCTTGTTAAGCTTTTGTGACCTGCATGTCTCTTCCAAGGGGCATTTAAACCGACTTGTTAAGCTACTGCGACCTCCACCGCTCTGCCAAGGGGCATTTAAACCGTCTTGTTAAGCTACTGCGACCTGCACGTCTCTTCCAAGGGGCATTTATACTGTCTTGTTAAGCTACTGCGACCTCCACCGCTCTTCCAATGGGCTTTTAAACAGTCATTTTAAGCTACTGTGACCTGCACGTCTCTTCCAAGGGGTATTTAAACCGTCTTGTTAAGCTACTGCGACCTGCACGTCTCTTCCAAGGGGCATTTAAACTGTCTTGTTAAGCTACTGCGACCTGCACGTCTCTTCCAAGGGGCATTTAAACCGTTTTGTTAAGCTACTGCGACTTTCACGTCTCTTCCAAGGGGCATTTAAACCGTCTTGTTAAGCTACTGTGACCTGCACGTCTCTTCCAAGGGGCATTTAATCTGTCTTGTTAAGCTACTGCGACCTGCACGTCTTTTCCAAGGGGCATTTAAACCGTCTTGTTAAGCTGCTGCGACATGCATGTCTCTTCCAAACTACATTTAAACCGTCTTGTTAAGCTAATGCGACCTGCACGTGTCTTCCAAGGGGCATTTAAACCATCTTGTTAATCTACTGCTACCTCCACCGCTCTTCCAAAGGGCATTTTAACCGTCTTGTTAGGCTACTGTGACCTGCACGTCTCTTCCAAGTGGCATTTAAACCGTCTTGGTAAGCTACTGCGATCTCCACTGCTCTTCCAAGGGGCATTTAATCGGTCTTGTAAAGCTACTGCGACCTGCACTTCTCTTCCAAGGGGCATTTAAACCGTCTTGTTAAGCTGCTGTGACCTGCATTTCTCTTCCAAGGGGCATTTAAACCTTCTTGTTAAGCTACTGCGACCTCCACCGCTCTTTCAAGGGGCATTTAAACCGTCTTGTTAAGCTACTGCGACCTGCACGTCTCTTCCAAGGGCCATTTAAACCGTCTTGTTAAGCTACTGCGACCTGCAAGCGTCTTCCAAGGGGCATTTACACCGTCTTGTTAAGCTACTGCGACCTGCACGTTTCTTCCAATCGGCATTTAAAACGTCTTGTTAAGCTAATTCGACCTGCACGTCTCTTCCAAGGGGCATTTAAAACATCTTGTTAAGCTACTGCTACCTCCACCGCTCTTCCAAAGGGCAGTTTAACCGTCTTGTTAAGCTAATGCGACCTGCACGTCTCTACCTAGGGGCATTTAAACCGTCTTGTTAAGCTACTGCGACCTGCACGTCTCTTCCAAGGGGCATTTAAACCGTCTTGTTAAGCTAGTGCGAACTGCACGTCTCTTCCATGGGGCATTTAAACCGTCTTGTTAAGCTTCTGCGACCTGCATGTCTCTTCCAAGGGGCATTTAAACCGTCTTGTTAAGCTAATGCGACCTCCACCGCTCTGACAAGGGGCATTTAAACCGTCTTGTTAAGCTACTGCGACCTGCACGTCTCTTCCAAGGGGCATTTATACTGTCTTGTTAAGCTACTGCGACCTCCACCGCTCTTCCAATGGGCTTTTAAACAGTCATTTTAAGCTACTGTGACCTGCACGTCTCTTCCAAGGGGTATTTAAACCGTCTTGTTAAGCTACTGCGACCTGCACGTCTCTTCCAAGGGGCATTTAAACTGTTTTGTTAAGCTACTGCGACTTTCACGTCTCTTCCAAGGGGCATTTAAACCGTCGTTTTAAGCTACTGCGACCTCCACAGCTCTTCCAAGGGGCTTTTAAACCGTCATTTTAAGCTACTGTTACCTGCACGTGTCTTCCAAGGGGCATTTAAACTGTCTTGTTAAGCTACTGCGACCTGCACGTCTCTTCCAAGGGGTATTTAAACCGTCTTGTTAAGCTACTGCGACCTGCACGTCTCTTCCAAGGGGCATTTAAACTGTCTTGTTAAGCTACTGCGACCTGCACGTCTCTTCCAAGGGGCATTTAAACCGTTTTGTTAAGCTACTGCGACTTTCACGTCTCTTCCAAGGGGCATTTAAACCGTCTTGTTAAGCTACTGCGACCTGCACGTCTCTTCCAAGGGGCATTTAATCTGTCTTGTTAAGCTACTGCGACCTGCACGTCTTTTCCAAGGGGCATTTAAACCGTCTTGTTAAGCTGCTGCGACATGCATGTCTCTTCCAAACTACATTTAAACCGTATTGTTAAGCTAATGCGACCTGCACGTGTCTTCCAAGGGGCATTTAAACCATCTTGTTAATCTACTGCTACCTCCACCGCTCTTCCAAAGGGCATTTTAACCGTCTTGTTAGGCTACTGTGACCTGCACGTCTCTTCCAAGTGGCATTTAAACCGTCTTGGTAAGCTACTGCGATCTCCACTGCTCTTCCAAGGGGCATTTAATCGGTCTTGTAAAGCTACTGCGACCTGCACTTCTCTTCCAAGGGGCATTTAAACCGTCTTGTTAAGCTGCTGTGACCTGCATTTCTCTTCCAAGGGGCATTTAAACCTTCTTGTTAAGCTACTGCGACCTCCACCGCTCTTTCAAGGGGCATTTAAACCGTCTTGTTAAGCTACTGCGACCTGCACGTCTCTTCCAAGGGCCATTTAAACCGTCTTGTTAAGCTACTGCGACCTGCAAGCGTCTTCCAAGGGGCATTTACACCGTCTTGTTATGCTACTGCGACCTGCACGTTTCTTCCAATCGGCATTTAAAACATCTTGTTAAGCTAATTCGACCTGCCTGTCTCTTCCAAGGGGCATTTAAAACATCTTGTTAAGCTACTGCTACCTCCACCGCTCTTCCAAAGGGCAGTTTAACCGTCTTGTTAAGCTAATGCGACCTGCACGTCTCTACCTAGGGGCATTTAAACCGTCTTGTTAAGCTACTGCGACCTGCACGTCTCTTCCAAGGGGCATTTAAACCGTCTTGTTAAGCTAGTGCGAACTGCACGTCTCTTCCATGGGGCATTTAAACCGTCTTGTTAAGCTACTGCGACCTGCACGTCTCTTCCAAGGGGCATTTAAACCGTCTTGTTAAGCTAATGCGACCTCCACCGCTCTGCCAAGGGGCATTTAAACCATCTTGTTAAGCTACTGCGACCTGCACGTCTCTTCCAAGGGGCATTTATACTGTCTTGTTAAGCTACTGCGACCTCCACCGCTCTTCCAATGGGCTTTTAAACAGTAATTTTAAGCTACTGTGACCTGCACGTCTCTTCCAAGGGGTATTTAAACCGTCTTGTTAAGCTACTGCGACCTGTACGTCTCTTCCAAGGGGCATTTAAACTGTTTTGTTAAGCTACTGCGACTTTCACGTCTCTTCCAAGGGGCATTTAAACCGTCGTTTTAAGCTACTGCGACCTCCACAGCTCTTCCAAGGGGCTTTTAAACCGTCATTTTAAGCTACTGTTACCTGCACGTGTCTTCCAAGGGGCATTTAAACTGTCTTGTTAAGCTACTGCGACCTGCACGTCTCTTCCAAGGGGCATTTAAACCGTTTTGTTAATCTACTGCGACTTTCACGTCTCTTCCAAGGGGCATTTAAACCGTCTTGTTAAGCTACTGCAACGTGCATGTCTCTTCCAAGCGGCATTTAATCTGTCTTGTTAAGCTACTGCGACCTGCACGTCTCTTCCAAGGGGCATTTAAACTGTCTTGTGAAGCTACTGCGACCTGCACGTCTCTTCCAAGGGGTATTTAAACCGTCTTGTTAATCTACTGCGACCTGCTGGTCTCTTCTAAAGGGCATTTAAACCATCTTGTTAACCTACTGCGACCTGCACGTCTCTTCCAAGAGGTATTTAAACCGTCTTGGTAAGCTACTGCGACCTGCAAGCCTCTTCTAAGGGGCATTTAAAACCTCTTGTTAAGCTACTGCGACCTGCACGTCTCTTGCAAGGGGCATTTAAACCGTCTTGTTAAGCTACTGCGACCTGCACTTCTCTTCCAAGGGGCATTTAAACCGCCTTGTTAAGCTACTGCGACCTGCACGTCTCTTCCAAGGGGCATTTAAACCGTCTTGTTAAGCTACTGCGACTTGCGCTTCTCTTCCAAGGGGCATTTAAACCGTCTTGTTAAGCTGCTGTAACATCCACCAATTTTCGAAGGGGCATTTAAACCGTCTTGTTAATCTAATGCGACCTGCACGTCTCTTCCAAGGGGCATTTAAACCATCTTGTTAATCTACTGCTACCTCCACCGCTCTTCCAAAGGGCATTTTAACCGTCTTGTTAGGCTACTGTGACCTGCACGTCTCTTCCAAGGGGCATTTAAACCGTCTTGGTAAGCTACTGCGACCTCCACTGCTCTTTCAAGGGGCATTTAATCGGTCTTTTTAAGCTACTGCGACCTGCACTTCTCTTCCAAGGGGCATTTAAACCGTCTTGTTAAGCTGCTGTGACCTGCATATCTCTTCTAAGGGGCATTTAAACCTTCTTGTTAAGCTACTGCGACCTCCGCCGCTCTTCCAAGGGGCATTTAAACTGTCTTGTTAAGCTACTGCGACCTGCACGTCTCTTCCAAGGGGCATTTAAACCGTCTTGGTAAGCTACTGCGACATGCAAGCGTCTTCCAAGGGGCATTTACACTGTCTTTTTAAGCTACTGCGACCTGCACGTTTCTTCAATCGGCATTTAAACCGTCTTGTTAAGCTAATGCGACCTGCACGTCTCTTCCAAGGGGCATTTAAACCATCTTGTTAAGCTACTGCTACCTCCACCGCTCTTCCAAATGGCAGTTTAACCGTCTTGTTAAGCTAATGCGACCTGCACGTCTCTACCTAGGGGCATTTAAGCTGTCTTGTTAAGCTACTGCGACCTGCACGTCTCTTCCAAGGGGCATTTAAACCGTCTTGTTAAGCATCTGCGACCTGCATGTCTCTTCCAAGGGGCATTTAAACCGTCTTGATAAGCTACTGCGACCTCCACCGCTCTGCCAAGGGGCATTTAAACCGTCTTGTTAAGCTACTGCGACCTGCACGTCTCTTCCAAGGGGCATTTATACTGTCTTGTTAAGCTACTGCGACCTCCACCGCTCTTCCAGTGGGGTTTTAAACAGTCATTTTAAGCTACTGTGACCTGCACGTCTCTTCCACGGGGTATTTAAACCGTCTTGTTAAGCTACTGCGACCTGCACGTCTCTTCCAAGGGGCATTTAAACTGTTTTGTTAAGCTACTGCGACTTTCTCGTCTCTTCCAAGGGGCATTTAAACCGTCTTTTTAAGCTACTGCGACCTCCACCGCTCTTCCAAGGGGCTTTTAAACCGTCATTTTAAGCTACTGTGACCTGCACGTGTCTTCCAAGGGGTATTTAAACTGTCTTGTTAAGCTACTGCGACCTGCACGTCTCTTCCAAGGGGCATTTAAACCGTTTTGTTAAGCTACTGCGACTTTCACGTCTCTTCCAAGTGGCATTTAAACCGTCTTGTTAAGCTACTGCGACCTGCACGTCTCTTCCAAGTGGCATTTAATCTGTCTTGTTAAGCTACTGCGACCTGCACGTCTTTTCCAAGGGGCATTTAAACCGTCTTGTTAAGCTGCTGCGACGTGCATGTCTCTTCCAAGCGGCATTTAAACCGTCTTGTTAAGCTAATGCGACCTGCACGTCTTTTCCAAGGGGCATTTAAACCATCTTGTTAATCTACTGCTACCTCCACCGCTCTTCCAAAGGGCATTTTAACCGTCTTGTTAGGCTACTGTGACCTGCACGTCTCTTCCAAGTGGCATTTAAATGGTCTTGGTAAGCTACTGCGACCTCCACTGCTCTTCCAAGGGGCATTTAAACTGTCTTGTTAAGCTACTGCGACCTGCACGTCTCTTCCAAGGGGCATTTAAACCATCTTGTTAAGCTACTGCGACCTGCACGTCTTTTCCAAGGGGCATTTAAACCGTCTTGTTAAGCTACTGCGACCTCCACCGCTCTTCCAAGGGGTATTTAAACCGTCTTGTTAATCTACTGCGACCTGCTCGTCTCTTCTAAAGGGCATTTAAACCATCTTGTTAACCTACTGCGACCTGCACGTCTCTTCCAAGAGGTATTTAAACCGTCTTGGTAAGCTACTGCGACCTGCAAGCCTCTTTTAAGGGGCATTTAAAACCTCGTGTTAAGCTACTGCGACCTGCACGTCTCTTGCAAGGGGCATTTAAACCGTCTTGTTAAGCTACTGCGACCTGCACTTCTCTTCCAAGGGGCATTTAAACCGTCTTGTTAAGCTACTGCGACCTGCACGTCTCTTCCAAGGGGCATTTAAACCATCTTGTTAATCTACTGCTACCTCCACCGCTCTTTCAAAGGGCATTTTAACCGTCTTGATAGGCTACTCTGACCTGCACGTCTCTTCCAAGGGGCATTTAAACCGTCTTGGTAAGCTACTGCGACCTCCACTGCTCTTCCAAGGGGCATTTAATCGGTATTGTTAAGCTACTGCGACCTGCACTTCTCTTCCAAGGGGCATTTAAACCGTCTTGTTAAGCTGCTGTGACCTGCATATCTCTTCCAAGGGGATTTAAACCTTCTTGTTAAGCTACTGCGACCTCCACCGCTCTTCCAAGGGGCATTTAAACTGTCTTGTTAAGCTACTGCGACCTGCACGTCTCTTCCAAGTGGCATTTAAACCGTCTTGGTAAGCTACTGCGACCTGCACGTCTCTTCCAAGTGGCATTTAATCTGTCTTGTTAAGCTACTGCGACCTGCACGTCTTTTCCAAGGGGCATTTAAACCGTCTTGTTAAGCTGCTGCGACGTGCATGTCTCTTTCAAGCGGCATTTAAACCGTCTTGTTAAGCTAATGCGACCTGCACGTCTTTTCCAAGGGGCATTTAAACCATCTTGTTAATCTACTGCTACCTCCACCGCTCTTCCAAAGGGCATTTTAACCGTCTTGTTAGGCTACTGTGACCTGCACGTCTCTTCCAAGTGGCATTTAAATGGTCTTGGTAAGCTACTGCGACCTCCACTGCTCTTCCAAGGGGCATTTAAACTGTCTTGTTAAGCTACTGCGACCTGCACGTCTCTTCCAAGGGGCATTTAAACCATCTTGTTAAGCTACTGCGACCTGCACGTCTTTTCCAAGGGGCATTTAAACCGTCTTGTTAAGCTACTGCGACCTCCACCGCTCTTCCAAGGGGTATTTAAACCGTCTTGTTAATCTACTGCGACCTGCTCGTCTCTTCTAAAGGGCATTTAAACCATCTTGTTAACCTACTGCGACCTGCACGTCTCTTCCAAGAGGTATTTAAACCGTCTTGGTAAGCTACTGCGACCTGCAAGCCTCTTTTAAGGGGCATTTAAAACCTCGTGTTAAGCTACTGCGACCTGCACGTCTCTTGCAAGGGGCATTTAAACCGTCTTGTTAAGCTACTGCGACCTGCACTTCTCTTCCAAGGGGCATTTAAACCGTCTTGTTAAGCTACTGCGACCTGCACGTCTCTTCCAAGGGGCATTTAAACCATCTTGTTAATCTACTGCTACCTCCACCGCTCTTTCAAAGGGCATTTTAACCGTCTTGATAGGCTACTCTGACCTGCACGTCTCTTCCAAGGGGCATTTAAACCGTCTTGGTAAGCTACTGCGACCTCCACTTCTCTTCCAAGGGGCATTTAATCGGTATTGTTAAGCTACTGCGACCTGCACTTCTCTTCCAAGGGGCATTTAAACCGTCTTGTTAAGCTGCTGTGACCTGCATATCTCTTCCAAGGGGATTTAAACCTTCTTGTTAAGCTACTGCGACCTCCACCGCTCTTCCAAGGGGCATTTAAACTGTCTTGTTAAGCTACTGCGACCTGCACGTCTCTTCCAAGTGGCATTTAAACCGTCTTGGTAAGCTACTGCGACCTGCACGTCTCTTCCAAGTGGCATTTAATCTGTCTTGTTAAGCTACTGCGACCTGCACGTCTTTTCCAAGGGGCATTTAAACCGTCTTGTTAAGCTGCTGCGACGTGCATGTCTCTTCCAAGCGGCATTTAAACCGTCTTGTTAAGCTAATGCGACCTGCACGTCTTTTCCAAGGGGCATTTAAACCATCTTGTTAATCTACTGCTACCTCCACCGCTCTTCCAAAGGGCATTTTAACCGTCTTGTTAGGCTACTGTGACCTGCACGTCTCTTCCAAGTGGCATTTAAATGGTCTTGGTAAGCTACTGCGACCTCCACTGCTCTTCCAAGGGGCATTTAAACTGTCTTGTTAAGCTACTGCGACCTGCACGTCTCTTCCAAGGGGCATTTAAACCATCTTGTTAAGCTACTGCGACCTGCACGTCTTTTCCAAGGGGCATTTAAACCGTCTTGTTAAGCTACTGCGACCTCCACCGCTCTTCCAAGGGGTATTTAAACCGTCTTGTTAATCTACTGCGACCTGCTCGTCTCTTCTAAGGGGCATTTAAACCATCTTGTTAACCTACTGCGACCTGCACGTCTCTTCCAAGAGGTATTTAAACCGTCTTGGTAAGCTACTGCAACCTGCAAGCCTCTTCTAAGGGGCATTTAAAACCTCTTGTTAAGCTACTGCGACCTGCACGTTTCTTGCAAGGGGCATTTAAACCGTCTTGTTAAGCTACTGCGACCTGCACTTCTCTTCCAAGGGGCATTTAAACCGTCTTGTTAAGCTACTGCGACCTGCACGTCTCTTCCAAGTGGCATTTAAACCATCTTGTTAAGCTACTGCGACCTGCACGTCTCTTCCAAGGGGCATTTATACTGTCTTGTTAAGCTACTGCGACCTCCACCGCTCTTCCAAGGGGCTTTTAAACCATCATTTTAAGCTACTGTGACCTGCACGTCTCTTCCAAGGGGCATTTAAACCGTCATGTTAAGCTACTGCGACCTGCACGTCTCTTCCAAGGGGCATTTAATCTGTCTTGTTAAGCTACTGCGACCTGCACGTCTTTTCCAAGGGGCATTTAAACCGTCTTGTTAAGCTAATGCGACCTGCACGTCTCTTCCAAGGGGCATTTAAACCGTCTTGTTAGGCTACTGTGACCTGCACGTCTCTTCCAAGTGGCATTTAAACTGTCTTGTGAAGCTACTGCGACCTGCACGTCTCTTCCAAGGGGCATTTAAACCGTCTTGGTAAGATACTGCGACCTGCACGTCTTTTCCAAGGGGCATTTAAACCGTCTTGTTAAGCTACTGCGACCTCCACCGCTCTTCCAAGGGGGATTTAAACCGTCTTGTTAATCTACTGCGACCTGCTCGTCTCTTCTAAGGGGCATTTAAACCATCTTGTTAACCTACTGCGACCTGCACGTCTCTTCCAAGAGGTATTTAAACCGTCTTGGTAAGCTACTGCAACCTGCAAGCCTCTTCTAGGGGGCATTTAAAACCTCTTGTTAAGCTACTGCGACCTGCACGTTTCTTGCAAGGGGCATTTAAACCGTCTTGTTAAGCTACTGCGACCTGCACTTCTCTTCCAAGGGGCATTTAAACCGTCTTGTTAAGCTACTGCGACCTGCACGTCTCTTCCAAGTGGCATTTAAACCATCTTGTTAAGCTACTGCGACCTGCACGTCTCTTCCAAGGGGCATTTATACTGTCTTGTTAAGCTACTGCGACCTCCACCGCTCTTCCAAGGGGCTTTTAAACCGTCATTTTAAGCTACTGTGACCTGCACGTCTCTTCCAAGGGGCATTTAAACCGTCATGTTAAGCTACTGCGACCTGCACGTCTCTTCCAAGGGGCATTTAATCTGTCTTGTTAAGCTACTGCGACCTGCACGTCTTTTCCAAGGGGCATTTAAACCGTCTTGTTAAGCTAATGCGACCTGCACGTCTCTTCCAAGGGGCATTTAAACCGTCTTGTTAAGCTACTGTAACCTGCACGACTTTTCCAAGGGTCATTTAAACCGTCTTGCTAAGCTTCTGCGACCTGCACGTCTCTTCCAAGGGGCATTAAAACCGCTTTGTTAAGCTACTGCTATCTGCATGTCTCTTCCAAGGGGCATTTAATCCGTCTTGTTAAGCTACTGTGACCTGCAAGTCTCTTCCAAGGGGCATTTAAACCGTCTTGTTAAGCTACTGTGACCAGCACATCTCTTTCAAGGGGCATTTAAACTGTCTTGTTAAGAAACTGCGACCTCCACCGCTCGTCCAAGGGGCATTTAAACCGTCTTTTTAAGCTACTGCGACCTGCACGTCTCTTCCAAGGGGCATTTAAACCATCTTGTTAAGCTACTGCGACCTCCACCGCTCTTCCAAGGAGCATTTAAAATGTCTTGTTAAGCTACTGCGACCTCCACCGCTCTTCCAAGGGGCATTTAAACCGTCTTGTTAAGCTACGGCGAAATGCACATCTCTTCCAAGGGCCATTTAAACCGTCTTGGTAAGCTACTGTGACCTGCACGTCTCTTCCAAGGGGCATTTAAACTGTCTTGTTAAGCTACTGCGATTTGCATGTCTCTTCCAAGGGGCATTTAAACCATCTTCTTAAGCTCCTGCTACCTGCACATCTCTTCCAAGTTGCATTTAAACCATCTTTTTAAGCTGCTGTGACCTGCACGTCTCTTCCAAGGGGCATTTAAACCGTCTTGTTAAGCTACTGCGACCTCCACCGCTCTTCCAAGGGGCATTTAAACCGTCATGTTAAGCTACTGCGACCTGCACGTCTCTTCCAAGGGCCATTTAAACCATCTTGGTAAGCTACTGCTACCTGCACGTCTTTTCCAAGGGGCATTTAAACCGTCTTGTTAAGGTACTGCGACCAGCACATCTCTTTCAAGGGGCATTTAAACTGTCTTGTTAAGGTACTGCGACCTCCACCGCTCTTCCAAGGGGCATTTAAATCATCTTGTTAAGCTACTGCGACCTGCACGTCTCTTCCCAGGGGCATTTAAACCGTCTTGTTAAGCTCCTGTAACCTGCACGACTTTTCCAAGAGTCATTTAAACCGTCTTGTTAAGCTTCTGCGACCTGCACGTCTCTTCCAAGGGGCATTTAAACCGCTTTGTTAAGCTACTGCTATCTGCATGTCTCTTCCAAGGGGCATTTAATCCGTCTTGTTAAGCTACTGCGACCTGCACGTCTTTTCCAAGGGGCATTTAAAACGTCTTGTTAAGCTACTGTGACCAGCACATCTCTTTCAAGGGGCGTTTAAACCGCCTTGTTAAGCTACTGCGACCTCCACCGAACTTCCAAGGGTCATTTAAACCGTATTGTTAAGCTACTGCGACCTCCACCGAACTTCCAAGGGGCATTTAAACCGTCTTGTTAAGCTACTGCGACCTGCACGTCTCTTCCAAGGGGCATTTAAACTGTTTTGTTAAGCTACTGCGACTTTCACGTCTCTTCCATGGGGCATTTAAACCGTCTTGTTAAGCTACTGCGACCTCCACCTCTCTGCCAAGGGGCATTTAAACCGTCTTGTTAAGCTACTGCGACCTGCACGTCTCTTCCAAGGGGCATTTATACTGTCTTGTTAAGCTACTGCGACCTCCACCGCTCTTCCAAGGGGCTTTTAAACCGTCATTTTAAGCTACTGTGACCTGCACGTCTCTTCCAAGGGGCATTTAAACCGTCTTGTTAAGCTACTGCGACCTGCACGTCTCTTCCAAGGGGCATTTACACCGTCATGTTAAGCTACTGCGACCTGCACGTCTCTTCCAAGGGGCATTTAATCTGTCTTGTTAAGCTGCTGCGACCTGCACGTCTTTTCCAAGGGGCATTTAAACCGTCTTGTTAAGCTAATGCGACCTACACGTCTCTTCCAAGGGGCATTTAAACCATCTTGTTAATCTACTGCTACCTCCACCGCTCTTCCAAAGGGCATTTTAACCGTCTTGTTAGGCTACTGTGACCTGCACGTCTCTTCCAAGTGGCATTTAAACCGTCTTGGTAAGCTACTGCGACCTCCACTGCTCTTCCAAGGGGCATTTAAACTGTCTTGTTAAGCTACTGCAAACTGCACGTCTCTTCCAAGGGGCATTTAAACCATCTTGTTAAGCTACTGTGACATCCACCGCTCTTCCAAGGGGGATTTAAACCGTCTTGTTATTCTACTGCGACCTGCTCGTCTCTTCTAAGGGGCATTTAAACCATCTTGTTAACCTACTGCGACCTGCAAGCCTCTTCCAAGGGGCATTTAAACCATCTTGTTAAGCTACTGCGACCTCCACCGCTCTTCCAGGGGGCATTTAAACCGTCATGTTAAGCTACTGCGACCTGCACGACTCTTCCATGGGCCATTTAAACCATCTTGGTAAGCTACTGCGACCTGCAAGCCTCTTCCAAGGGGCATTTAAACCATCTTGTTAAGCTACTGCGACCTGCACGTCTCTTCCAAGGGGCATTTAAACCATCTTGTTAAGCTACTGCTACCTGCACGTCTTTTCCAAGGGGCATTTAAACCGTCTTGTTAAGCTACTGCGACCTGCACGTCTTTTACAAGGGGCATTTAAACTGTCTTGTTAAGCTACTGCGACCTCCACCGCTCTTCCAAGGGGCATTTAAACCATCTTGTTAAGCTCCTGTAACCTGCACGACTTTTCCAAGGGTCATTTAAACCGTCTTGTTAAGCTTCTGCGACCTGCACGTCTCTTCCAATGGGGATTTAAACCGCTTTGTTAAGCTACTGCTATCTGCATGTCTCTTCCAAGGGGCATTTAATCCGTCATGTTAAGCTACTGCGACCTGCACGTCTTTTACAAGGGGCATTTAAACCGTCTTTTTAAGCTACTGCGACCTGCACGTTTCTTCCAAGGGGCATTTAAACCGTCTTGTTAAGCATCTGCGACCTGCACGTCTCTTCGAAGGGGCATTTAAACCGTCTTGTTAAGCTACTGCGACCTCCAACGCTCTTCCAAGGGGCATTTAAACCGTCTTGTTAAGCTACTTCGACCTCCACCGAACTTCCAAAGGGCATTTAAACCGTCTTGTTAAGCTACTGCGACCTGCACGTCTCTTCCAAGGGGCATTTAATCCGTCTTATTAAGCTACTGCGACCTGCACGTCTCTTCCAATGGGCATTTTAAACGTCTTGTTAAGCTTCTGTGACCTGCACGTCTCTTCCAAGGGGCATTTAAACCGCTTTGTTAAGCTACTGCTATCTGCATGACTCCTCGCAGGGGCATTTAATCCGTCTGGTTAAGGTACTGTGAACAGCACATCTCTTTCAAGGGGCATTTAAACTGTCTTGTTAAGCTACTGCGACCCCCACCGCTCGTCCAATAGGGCATTTAAACCGTCTTTTTAAGCTACTGCGACCTGCACGTCTCTTCCAAGGGGCATTTAAACCGTCTTGTTAAGCTACTGCGACCTCCACCGCTCTTCCAAGGGGCATTTAAAACGTCTTGTTAAGCTGCTGTGACCTGCATGTCTCTTCCAAGGGGCATTTAAACCGTCTTGTTAAGCTACTGCGACCTCCACCGCTCTTCCAAGGGGCATTTAAACCGTCTTGTTAAGCTACTGCGACCTCCACCGAACTTCCAAGGGGCATTTAAACCGTCTAGTTAAGCTACTGCGACCTCCACCGAACTTCCAAGGGGCAATTAAACCGTCTTGTTAAGCTACTGCGACCTGCACGTCTCTTCCAAGGGGCATTTAAACCGTCTTGTTAAGCTACTGCGACCTCCACCGCTCTTCCAAGGGGCATTTAAACCGTCTTTTTAAGCTACTGCGACCTGCACGTCTCTTCCAAGGGGCATTTAAACCGTCTTGTTAAGCTACTGCGACCTCCACCGCTCTTCCAAGGGGCATTTAAACTGTCTTGTTAAGCTACTGCGACCTCCACCGCTCTTCCAAGGGGCATTTAAACCGTCTTGTTAAGCTACAGCGAAATGCACGTCTCTTCCAAGGGCCATTTAAACCGTCTTGGTAAGCTACTGTGACCTGCACGTCTCTCCCAAGGGGCATTTAAACTGTCTTGTTAAGCTACTGCGATCTGGATGTCTCTTCCAAGGGGCATTTAAGCCATCTTGTTAAGCTCCTGCTACCTGCACGTCTCTTCCAAGTTGCATTTAAACCATCCTTTTAAGCTGCTGTGACCTGCATGTCTCTTCCAAGAGGCATTTAAACCGTCTTGTTAAGCTACTTCGACCTCCACCGCTCTTCCAAGGGGCATTTAAACCGTCTTGTTAAGCTACTTCGACCTCCACCGAACTTCCAAGGGGCATTTAAACCGTCTTGTTAAGCTACTGCGACCTGCACGTCTCTTCCAAGGGGCATTTAAACCGTCTTATTAAGCTACTGCGACCTGCACGTCTCTTCCAATGGGCATTTAAACCGTCTTGTTAAGCTACTGCGACCTGCACCGCTCTTCCATGGGGCATTTAAAAAGTCTTGTTAAGCTGCTGTGACCTGCATGTCTCTTCCAAGGGGCATTTAAACCGTCTTGTTAAGCTACTGCGACCTCCACCGCTCTTCCAAGGGGCATTTAAACCGTCTTGTTAAGCTACTGCGACCTCCACCGAACTTCCAAGGGGCATTTAAACCGTCTAGTCAAGCTACTGCGACCTCCACCGAACTTCCAAGGGGCAATTAAACCATCTTGTTAAGCTACTGCGACCTGCACGTCTCTTCCAAGGGCATTTAAACCGTCTTGTTAAGCTACTGCGACCTCCACCGCTCTTCCAAGGGGCATTTAAACCGTCTTGTTAAGCTACTGCGACCTGCACGTCTCTTCCAAGGGGCATTTAAACCGTCTTGTTAAGCTACTGCGACCTCCACCGCTCTTCCAAGGGGCATTTAAACCGTCTTGTTAAGCTACTGCGACCTCCACCGCTCTTCCAAGGGGCATTTAAACCGTCTTGTTAAGCTACGACGAAATGCACGTCTCTTCCAAGGGCCATTTAAACTGTCTTGGTAAGCTACTGTGACCTGCACGTCTCTCCCAAGGGGCATTTAAACTGTCTTGTTAAGCTACTGCGATCTGGATGTCTCTTCCAAGGGGCATTTAAGCCATCTTGTTAAGCACCTGCTACCTGCACGTCTCTTCCAAGTTGCATTTAAGCCATCTTTTTAAGCTGCTGTGACCTGCATGTCTCTTCCAAGGGGCATTTAAACCGTCTTGGTAAGCTACTGCGACCTCCACTGCTCTTCCAAGGGGCATTTAATCCGTCATGTTAAGCTACTGCGACCTGCACGTCTTTTACAAGGGGCATTTAAACCGTCTTTTTAAGCTACTGCGACCTGCACGTTTCTTCCAAGGGGCATTTAAACCGTCTTGTTAAGCATCTGCGACCTGCACGTCTCTTCGAAGGGGCATTTAAACCGTCTTGTTAAGCTACTGCGACCTCCAACGCTCTTCCAAGGGGCATTTAAACCGTCTTGTTAAGCTACTTCGACCTCCACCGAACTTCCAAAGGGCATTTAAACCGTCTTGTTAAGCTACTGCGACCTGCACGTCTCTTCCAAGGGGCATTTAATCCGTCTTATTAAGCTACTGCGACCTGCACGTCTCTTCCAATGGGCATTTTAAACGTCTTGTTAAGCTTCTGTGACCTGCACGTCTCTTCCAAGGGGCATTTAAACCGCTTTGTTAAGCTACTGCTATCTGCATGTCTCCTCGAAGGGGCATTTAATCCGTCTGGTTAAGGTACTGTGAACAGCACATCTCTTTCAAGGGGCATTTAAACTGTCTTGTTAAGCTACTGCGACCCCCACCGCTCGTCCAATAGGGCATTTAAACCGTCTTTTTAAGCTACTGCGACCTGCACGTCTCTTCCAAGGGGCATTTAAACCGTCTTGTTAAGCTACTGCGACCTCCACCGCTCTTCCAAGGGGCATTTAAAACGTCTTGTTAAGCTGCTGTGACCTGCATGTCTCTTCCAAGGGGCATTTAAACCGTCTTGTTAAGCTACTGCGACCTCCACCGCTCTTCCAAGGGGCATTTAAACCGTCTTGTTAAGCTACTGCGACCTACACCGAACTTCCAAGGGGCATTTAAACCGTCTAGTTAAGCTACTGCGACCTCCACCGAACTTCCAAGGGGCAATTAAACCGTCTTGTTAAGCTACTGCGACCTGCACGTCTCTTCCAAGGGGCATTTAAACCGTCTTGTTAAGCTACTGCGACCTCCACCGCTCTTCCAAGGGGCATTTAAACCGTCTTTTTAAGCTACTGCGACCTGCACGTCTCTTCCAAGGGGCATTTAAACCGTCTTGTTAAGCTACTGCGACCTCCACCGCTCTTCCAAGGGGCATTTAAACTGTCTTGTTAAGCTACTGCGACCTCCACCGCTCTTCCAAGGGGCATTTAAACCGTCTTGTTAAGCTACAGCGAAATGCACGTCTCTTCCAAGGGCCATTTAAACCGTCTTGGTAAGCTACTGTGACCTGCACGTCTCTCCCAAGGGGCATTTAAACTGTCTTGTTAAGCTACTGCGATCTGGATGTCTCTTCCAAGGGGCATTTAAGCCATCTTGTTAAGCTCCTGCTACCTGCACGTCTCTTCCAAGTTGCATTTAAACCATCCTTTTAAGCTGCTGTGACCTGCATGTCTCTTCCAAGAGGCATTTAAACCGTCTTGTTAAGCTACTTCGACCTCCACCGCTCTTCCAAGGGGCATTTAAACCGTCTTGTTAAGCTACTTCGACCTCCACCGAACTTCCAAGGGGCATTTAAACCGTCTTGTTAAGCTACTGCGACCTGCACGTCTCTTCCAAGGGGCATTTAAACCGTCTTATTAAGCTACTGCGACCTGCACGTCTCTTCCAATGGGCATTTAAACCGTCTTGTTAAGCTACTGCGACCTGCACCGCTCTTCCATGGGGCATTTAAAAAGTCTTGTTAAGCTGCTGTGACCTGCATGTCTCTTCCAAGGGGCATTTAAACCGTCTTGTTAAGCTACTGCGACCTCCACCGCTCTTCCAAGGGGCATTTAAACCGTCTTGTTAAGCTACTGCGACCTCCACCGAACTTCCAAGGGGCATTTAAACCGTCTAGTCAAGCTACTGCGACCTCCACCGAACTTCCAAGGGGCAATTAAACCATCTTGTTAAGCTACTGCGACCTGCACGTCTCTTCCAAGGGCATTTAAACCGTCTTGTTAAGCTACTGCGACCTCCACCGCTCTTCCAAGGGGCATTTAAACCGTCTTGTTAAGCTACTGCGACCTGCACGTCTCTTCCAAGGGGCATTTAAACCGTCTTGTTAAGCTACTGCGACCTCCACCGCTCTTCCAAGGGGCATTTAAACCGTCTTGTTAAGCTACTGCGACCTCCACCGCTCTTCCAAGGGGCATTTAAACCGTCTTGTTAAGCTACGGCGAAATGCACGTCTCTTCCAAGGGCCATTTAAACTGTCTTGGTAAGCTACTGTGACCTGCACGTCTCTCCCAAGGGGCATTTAAACTGTCTTGTTAAGCTACTGCGATCTGGATGTCTCTTCCAAGGGGCATTTAAGCCATCTTGTTAAGCACCTGCTACCTGCACGTCTCATCCAAGTTGCATTTAAGCCATCTTTTTAAGCTGCTGTGACCTGCATGTCTCTTCCAAGGGGCATTTAAACCGTCTTGGTAAGCTACTGCGACCTCCACTGCTCTTCCAAGGGGCATTTAAACTGTCTTGTTAAGCTACTGCGACCTGCACGTCTCTTCCAAGGGGCATTTAAACCATCTTGTTAAGCTACTGCGACCTGCACGTCTTTTCCAAGGGGCATTTAAACCGTCTTGTTAAGCTACTGCAACCTCCACCGCTCTTCCAAGGGGTATTTAAACCGTCTTGTTAATCTACTGCGACCTGCTCGTCTCTTCTAAAGGGCATTTAAACCATCTTGTTAACCTACTGCGACCTGCACGTCTCTTCCAAGAGGTATTTAAACCGTCTTGGTAAGCTACTGCGACCTGCAAGCCTCTTTTAAGGGGCATTAAAAACCTCGTGTTAAGCTACTGCGACCTGCACGTCTCTTGCAAGGGGCATTTAAACTGTCTTGTTAAGCTACTGCGACCTGCACTTCTCTTCCAAGGGGCATTTAAACCGTCTTGTTAAGCTACTGCGACCTGTACGTCTCTTCCAAGGGGCATTTAAACCATCTTGTTAATCTACTGCTACCTCCACCGCTCTTTCAAAGGGCATTTTAACCGTCTTGTTAGGCTACTCTGACCTGCACGTCTCTTCCAAGGGGCATTTAAACCGTCTTGGTAAGCTACTGCGACCTCCACTGCTCTTCCAAGGGGCATTTAATCGGTATTTTTAAGCTACTGCGACCTGCACTTCTCTTCCAAGGGGCATTTAAACCGTCTTGTTAAGCTGCTGTGACCTGCATATCTCTTCCAAGGGGCATTTAAACCTTCTTGTTAAGCTACTGCGACCTCCACCGATCTTCCAAGGGGCATTTAAACTGTCTTGTTAAGCTACTGCGACCTGCATGTCTCTTCCAAGGGGCATTTAAACCGTCTTGGTAAGCTACTGCGACATGCAAGCGTCTTCCAAGGGGCATTTACACCGTCTTGTTAAGCTACTGCAACCTGCACGTTTCTTCAATCGGCATTTAAACCGTCTTGTTAAGCTACTGCGACTTTCACGTCTCTTCCAAGGGGCATTTAAACCGTCTTGTTAAGATACTGCGACCTGCACGTCTCTTCCAAGGGGCATTTAATCTGTCTTGTTAAGCTACTGCGACCTGCACGTCTTTTCCAAGGGGCATTTAAACCGTCTTGTTAAGCTTCTGCGACGTGCATGTCTCTTCCAAGCGGCATTTAAACCGTCTTGTTAAGCTAATGCGACCTGCACGTCTCTTCCAAGGGCATTTAAACCATCTTGTTAATCTACTGCTACCTCCACCGCTCTTCCAAAGGGCATTTTAACCGTCTTGTTAGGCTACTGTGACCTGCACGTCTCTTCCAAGTGGCATTTAAACTGTCTTGTGAAGCTACTGCGACCTGCACGTCTCTTCCAAGGGGCATTTAAACCATCTTGTTAAGCTACTGCGACCTGCACGTCTTTTCCAAGGGGCATTTAAACCGTCTTGTTAAGCTACTGCGACCTCCACCGCTCTTCCAAGGGGGATTTAAACCGTCTTGTTAATCTACTGCGACCTGCTCGTCTCTTCTAAGGGGCATTTAAACCATCTTGTTAACCTACTGCGACCTGCACGTCTCTTCCAAGAGGTATTTAAACCGTCTTGGTAAGCTACTGCAACCTGCAAGCCTCTTCTAAGGGGCATTTAAAACCTCTTGTTAAGCTACTGCGACCTGCACTTCTCTTCCAAGGGGCATTTAAACCGTCTTGTTAAGCTACTGCGACCTGCACGTCTCTTCCAAGTGGCATTTAAACCATCTTGTTAAGCTACTGCGACCTGCACGTCTCTTCCAAGGGGCATTTATACTGTCTTGTTAAGCTACTGCGACCTCCACCGCTCTTCCAAGGGGCTTTTAAACCGTCATTTTAAGCTACTGTGACCTGCACGTCTCTTCCAAGGGGCATTTAAACCGTCTTGTTAAGCTACTGCGACCTGCACGTCTCTTCCAAGGGGCATTTAAACCGTTTTGTTAAGCTACTGTGACTTTCACGTCTCTTCCAAGGGGCATTTAAACCGTCATGTTAAGCTACTGCGACCTGCACGTCTCTTCCAAGGGGCATTTAATCTGTCTTGTTAAGCTACTGCGACCTGCACGTCTTTTCCAAGGGGCATTTAAACCGTCTTGTTAAGCTAATGCGACCTGCACGTCTCTTCCAAGTGGCATTTAAACCATCTTGTTAAGCTACTGCGACCTGCACGTCTCTTCCAAGGGGCATTTATACTGTCTTGTTAAGCTACTGCGACCTCCACCGCTCTTCCAAGGGGCTTTTAAACCGTCATTTTAAGCTACTGTGACCTGCACGTCTCTTCCAAGGGGCATTTAAACCGTCTTGTTAAGCTACTGCGACCTGCACGTCTCTTCCAAGGGGCATTTAAACCGTTTTGTTAAGCTACTGTGACTTTCACGTCTCTTCCAAGGGGCATTTAAACCGTCATGTTAAGCTACTGCGACCTGCACGTCTCTTCCAAGGGGCATTTAATCTGTCTTGTTAAGCTACTGCGACCTGCACGTCTTTTCCAAGGGGCATTTAAACCGTCTTGTTAAGCTAATGCGACCTGCACGTCTCTTCCAAGGGGCATTTAAACCGTCTTGTTAAGCTCCTGTAACCTGCACGACTTTTCCAAGGGTCATTTAAACCGTCTTGCTAAGCTTCTGCGACCTGCACGTCTCTTCCAAGGGGCATTAAAACCGCTTTGTTAAGCTACTGCTATCTGCATGTCTCTTCCAAGGGGCATTTAATCCGTCTTGTTAAGCTACTGTGACCTGCAAGTCTCTTCCAAGGGGCATTTAAACCGTCTTGTTAAGATACTGTGACCAGCACATCTCTTTCAAGGGGCATTTAAACTGTCTTGTTAAGAAACTGCGACCTCCACCGCTCGTCCAAGGGGCATTTAAACCGTCTTTTTAAGCTAAAGCGACCTGCACGTCTCTTCCAAGGGGCATTTAAACCATCTTGTTAAGCTACTGCGACCTCCACCGCTCTTCCAAGGGGCATTTAAAACGTCTTGTTAAGCTACTGCGACCTCCACCGCTCTTCCAAGGGGCATTTAAACCGTCTTGTTAAGCTACGGCGAAATGCACATCTCTTCCAAGGGCCATTTAAACCGTCTTGGTAAGCTACTGTGACCTGCACGTCTCTTCCAAGGGGCATTTAAACTGTCTTGTTAAGCTACTGCGATTTGCATGTCTCTTCCAAGGGGCATTTAAACCATCTTGTTAAGCTCCTGCTACCTGCACATCTCTTCCAAGTTGCATTTAAACCATCTTTTTTAAGCTGCTGTGACCTGCACGTCTCTTCCAAGGGGCATTTAAACCGTCTTGTTAAGCTACTGCGACCTCCACCGCTCTTCCAAGGGGCATTTAAACCGTCATGTTAAGCTACTGCGACCTGCACGTCTCTTCCAAGGGCCATTTAAACCATCTTGGTAAGCTACTGCTACCTGCACGTCTTTTCCAAGGGGCATTTAAACCGTCTTGCTAAGGTACTGCGACCAGCACATCTCTTTCAAGGGGTATTTAAACTGTCTTGTTAAGGTACTGCGACCTCCACCGCTCTTCCAAGGGGCATTTAAATCATCTTGTTAAGCTACTGCGACCTGCACGTCTCTTCCCAGGGGCATTTAAACCGTCTTGTTAAGCTCCTGTAACCTGCACAACTTTTCCAAGAGTCATTTAAACCGTCTTGTTAAGCTTCTGCAACCTGCACGTCTCTTCCAAGGGGCATTTAAACCGCTTTGTTAAGCTACTGCTATCTGCATGTCTCTTCCAAGGGGCATTTAATCCGTCTTGTTAAGCTACTGCGACCTGCACGTCTTTTCCAAGGGGCATTTAAAACGTCTTGTTAAGCTACTGTGACCAGCACATCTCTTTCAAGGGGCGTTTAAACCGCCTTGTTAAGCTACTGCGACCTCCACCGAACTTCCAAGGGTCATTTAAACCGTCTTGTTAAGCTACTGCGACCTCCACCGAACTTCCAAGGGTCATTTAAACCGTCTTGTTAAGCTACTGCGACCTGCACGTCTTTTCCAAGGGGCATTTAAACCGTCTTGTTAAGCTAATGCGACCTACACGTCTCTTCCAAGGGGCATTTAAACCATCTTGTTAATCTACTGCTACCTCCACCGCTCTTCCAAAGGGCATTTTAACCGTCTTGTTAGGCTACTGTGACCTGCACGTCTCTTCCAAGGGGCATTTAAACCGTCTTGTTAAGCTACTGCGACCTGCACGTCTCTTCCAAGGGGCATTTAAACTGTTTTGTTAAGCTACTGCGACTTTCACGTCTCTTCCATGGGGCATTTAAACCGTCTTGTTAAGCTACTGTGACCTCCACCTCTCTGCCAAGGGGCATTTAAACCGTCTTGTTAAGCTACTGCGACCTGCACGTCTCTTCCAAGGGGCATTTATACTGTCTTGTTAAGCTACTGCGACCTCCACCGCTCTTCCAAGGGGCTTTTAAACCGTCATTTTAAGCTACTGTGACCTGCACGTCTCTTCCAAGGGGCATTTAAACCGTCTTGTTAAGCTACTGCGACCTGCACGTCTCTTCCAAGGGGCATTTAAACCGTTTTGTTAAGCTACTGTGACTTTCACGTCTCTTCCAAGGGGCATTTACACCGTCATGTTAAGCTACTGCGACCTGCACGTCTCTTCCAAGGGGCATTTAATCTGTCTTGTTAAGCTGCTGCGACCTGCACGTCTTTTCCAAGGGGCATTTAAACCGTCTTGTTAAGCTAATGCGACCTACACGTCTCTTCCAAGGGGCACTTAAACCATCTTGTTAATCTACTGCTACCTCCACCGCTCTTCCAAAGGGCATTTTAACCGTCTTGTTAGGCTACTGTGACCTGCACGTCTCTTCCAAGTGGCATTTAAACCGTCTTGGTAAGCTACTGCGACCTCCACTGCTCTTCCAAGGGGCATTTAAACTGTCTTGTTAAGCTACTGCGAACTGCACGTCTCTTCCAAGGGGCATTTAAACCATCTTGTTAAGCTACTGTGACATCCACCGCTCTTCCAAGGGGGATTTAAACCGTCTTGTTATTCTACTGCGACCTGCTCGTCTCTTCTAAGGGGCATTTAAACCATCTTGTTAACCTACTGCGACCTGCACGTCTCTTCCAAGGGGCATTTAATCTGTCTTGTTAAGCTGCTGCGACCTGCACGTCTTTTCCAAGGGGCATTTAAACCGTCTAGTTAAGCTAATGCGACCTACACGTCTCTTCCAAGGGGCATTTAAACCATCTTGTTAATCTACTGCTACCTCCACCGCTCTTCCAAAGGGCATTTTAACCGTCTTGTTAGGCTACTGTGACCTGCACGTCTCTTCCAAGTGGCATTTAAACCGTCTTGGTAAGCTACTGCGACCTCCACTGCTCTTCCAAGGGGCATTTAAACTGTCTTGTTAAGCTACTGCGAACTGCACGTCTCTTCCAAGGGGCTTTTAAACCATCTTGTTAAGCTACTGTGACATCCACCGCTCTTCCAAGGGGGATATAAACCGTCTTGTTATTCTACTGTGACCTGCAAGCCTCTTCTAAGGGGCATTTAAACCCTCTTGTTAAGCTACTGCGACCTGCACTTCTCTTGCAAAGGGCATTTAAACCGTCTTTTTAAGCTACTGCGACCTGCACGTCTCTTCCAAGGGGCATTTAAACCGTCTTGTTAAGCTACTGCGACCTGTACGACTCTTCCAAGGGGCATTTAAACCATCTTGTTAAGCTACTGCGACCTGCACGTCTCTTCCAAGGGGCATTTAAACCGTCTTGTTAAGCTACTGCGACTTGCACGTCTCTTCCAAGGGGCATTTAAACCTTCTAGTTAAGCTACTGTAACCTCCATTACTTTTCCAAGGGGCATTTAAACCGTTTTGTTAAGCTACTGCGACCTGCACTTCTCTTCCAAGGGGCATTTAAACCGTCTTGTTAAGCTGCTGTGACCTGCATATCTCTTCCAAGGGGCATTTAAACCTTCTTGTTAAGCTACTGTGACCTCCACCGCTCTTCCAAGGGGCATTTAAACCGTCTTGTTAAGCTACTGCGACCTGCACGTCTCTTCCAAAGGCCATTTAAACCGTCTTGGTAAGCTACTCCGACCTGCACGTCTCTTCCAAGTTGCATTTAATCCATCTTTTTAAGCTGCTGTGACCTGCATGTCTCTTCCAAGGGGCATTTAAACCGTCTTGTTAAGCTACTGCGACCTCCACCGCTCTTCCAAGGGGCATTTAAACCGTCATGTTAAGCTACTGCGACCTGCACGTCTCTTCCAAGGGCCATTTAAACCATCTTGGTAAGCTACTGCGACCTGCAAGCCTCTTCCAAGGGGCATTTAAACCATCTTGTTAAGCTACTGCGACCTGCACGTCTCTTCCAAGGGGCATTTAAACCGTCTTGTTAAGCTACTGCGACCTGCACGTCTTTTCCAAGGGGCATTTAAACCGTCTTGTTAAGCTACTGCGACCTCCACCGCTCTTCCAAGGGGCATTGAAACCATCTTGTTAAGCTACTTCGACCTGCACGTCTCTTCCAAGAGGCATTTAAACAGTCTTGGTAAGCTACTGCGACCTGCAAGTCTCGTCTAAGGGGCATTTAAACCCGCTTGTTAAGCTACTGCGACCTGCACGTCTCTTCTAAAGGGGCATTTAAACCGTTTTGTTAAGCTACTGCGACCACCACCGCTTTTCCAAGGGGCATTTAAACCGTCTTGTTAAGCTACTGCGACCTGCACGTCTCTTCCAAGGGGCATTTAAACCATCTAGTTAAGCTACTGCGACCTGCACGTCTCTTCCAAGGGGCATTTAAACCATCTTGTTAAGCTACTGCGAATTGCACGTCTTTTCCAAGGGGCATTTAAACCGTCTTGTTAAGCTTCTGCGACCTCCACCGCTCTTCCAAGGGGCATTTAAACCTTCTTGTTAAGCTACTGCGATTTGCACGTCTCTTCCAAGGGGCATTTAAACCATCTTGTTAAGCTACTGTAACCTCCACCACTTTTCCAAGGGGCATTTAAGCCGTCTTGTTAAGCTACTGCGACCTGCACGTCTCTTCCAAGGGGCATTTAAACCGTCTTGTTAAGCTACTGCGACCTCCACCGCTCTTCCAATGGGCATTTAAAACGTTTTGTTAAGCTACTGCGACCTCCACCGCTCTTCCAAGGGGCATTTAAACTGTCTTGTTAAGAAACTGCGACCTCCACCGCTCGTCCAAGGGGCATTTAAACCGTCTTGTTAAGCTGCGGCGAAATGTACGTCTCTTCCAAGGGCCATTTAAACCGTCTTGGTAAGCTACTGTGACCTGCACGTCTCTTCCAAGGGGCATTTAAACTGTCTTGTTAAGCTACTGCGATCTGCATGTCTCTTCCAAGGGGCATTTAAACCATCTTGTTAAGCTCCTGCTACCTGCACGTCTCTTCCAAGTTGCATTTAAACCATCTTTTTAAGCTGCTGTGACCTGCATGTCTCTTCCAAGGGGCATTTAAACCGTCTTGTTAAGCTACTGCGACCTCCACCGCTCTTCCAGGGGGCATTTAAACCGTCATGTTAAGCTACTGCGACCTGCACGACTCTTCCAAGGGCCATTTAAACCATCTTGGTAAGCTACTGCGACCTGCAAGCCTCTTCCAAGGGGCATTTAAACCATCTTGTTAAGCTACTGCGACCTGCACGTCTCTTCCAAGGGGCATTTAAACCATCTTGTTAAGCTACTGCGACCTGCACGTCTCTTCCAAGGGGCATTTAAACCATCTTGTTAAGCTACTGCTACCTGCACGTCTTTTCCAAGGGGCATTTAAACCGTCTTGTTAAGCTACTGCGACCTGCACGTCTTTTACAAGGGGCATTTAAACTGTCTTGTTAAGCTACTGCGACCTCCACCGCTCTTCCAAGGGGCATTTAAACCATCTTGTTAAGCTCCTGTAACCTGCACGACTTTTCCAAGGGTCATTTAAACCGTCTTGTTAAGCTTCTGCGACCTGCACGTCTCTTCCAATGGGGATTTAAACCGCTTTGTTAAGCTACTGCTATCTGCATGTCTCTTCCAAGGGGCATTTAATCCGTCATGTTAAGCTACTGCGACCTGCACGTCTTTTCCAAGGGGCATTTAAAAAGTCTTTTTAAGCTACTGCGACCTGCACGTTTCTTCCAAGGGGCATTTAAACCGTCTTGTTAAGCATCTGCGACCTGCACGTCTCTTCCTAGGGGCATTTAAACCGTCTTGTTAAGCTACTGCGACCTCCAACGCTCTTCCAAGGGGCATTTAAACCGTCTTGTTAAGCTACTTCGACCTCCACCGAACTTCCAAGGGGCATTTAAACCGTCTTGTTAAGCTACTGCGACCTGCACGTCTCTTCCAAGGGGCATTTAATCCGTCTTATTAAGCTACTGCGACCTGCACGTCTCTTCCAATGGGCATTTTAAACGTCTTGTTAAGCTTCTGTGACCTGCACGTCTCTTCCAAGGGGCATTTAAACCGCTTTGTTAAGCTACTGCTATCTGCATGTCTCTTCGAAGGGGCATTTAATCCGTCTGGTTAAGCTACTGTGAACAGCACATCTCTTTCAAGGGGCATTTAAACTGTCTTGTTAAGCTACTGCGACCCCCACCGCTCGTCCAATAGGGCATTTAAACCGTCTTTTTAAGCTACTGCGACCTGCACGTCTCTTCCAAGGGGCATTTAAACCGTCTTGTTAAGCTACTGCGACCTCCACCGCTCTTCCAAGGGGCATTTAAAACGTCTTGTTAAGCTGCTGTGACCTGCATGTCTCTTCCAAGGGGCATTTAAACCGTCTTGTTAAGCTACTGCGACCTCCACCGCTCTTCCAAGGGGCATTTAAACCGTCTTGTTAAGCTACTGCGACCTCCAACGAACTTCCAAGGGGCATTTAAACCGTCTAGTTAAGCTACTGCGACCTCCACCGAACTTCCAAGGGGCAATTAAACCGTCTTGTTAAGCTACTGCGACCTGCACGTCTCTTCCAAGGGCATTTAAACCGTCTTGTTAAGCTACTGCGACCTCCACCGCTCTTCCAAGGGGCATTTAAATCGTCTTGTTAAGCTACTGCGACCTGCACGTCTCTTCCAAGGGGCATTTAAACCGTCTTGTTAAGCTACTGCGACCTCCACCGCTCTTCCAAGGGGCATTTAAACCGTCTTGTTAAGCTACTGCGACCTCCACCGCTCTTCCAAGGGGCATTTAAACCGTCTTGTTAAGCTACGGCGAAATGCACGTCTCTTCCAAGGGCCATTTAAACTGTCTTGGTAAGCTACTGTGACCTGCACGTCTCTCCCAAGGGGCATTTAAACTGTCTTGTTAAGCTACTGCGATCTGGATGTCTCTTCCAAGGGGCATTTAAGCCATCTTGTTAAGCACCTGCTACCTGCACGTCTCTTCCAAGTTGCATTTAAGCCATCTTTTTAAGCTGCTGTGACCTGCATGTCTCTTCCAAGGGGCATTTAAACCGTCTTGTTAAGCTACTGCGACCTCCACCGCTCTTCCAAGGGGCATTTAAACCGTCTTGTTAAGCTACTTCGACCTCCACCGAACTTCCAAAGGGCATTTAAACCGTCTTGTTAAGCTACTGCGACCTGCACGTCTCTTCCAAGGGGCATTTAAACCGTCTTATTAAGCTACTGCGACCTGCACGTCTCTTCCAATGGGCATTTAAACCGTCTTGTTAAGCTACTGCGACCTCCACCGCTCTTCCAAGGGGCATTTAAAACGTCTTGTTAAGCTGCTGTGACCTGCATGTCTCTTCCAAGGGGCATTTAAACCGTCTTGTTAAGCTACTGCGACCTCCACCGCTCTTCCAAGGGGCATTTAAACCGTCTTGTTAAGCTACTGCGACCTCCACCGAACTTCCAAGGGGCATTTAAACCGTCTGGTTAAGCTACTGCGACCTCCACCGAACTTCCAAGGGGCAATTAAACCGTCTTGTTAAGCTACTGCGACCTGCACGTCTCTTCCAAGGGGCATTTAAACCATCTTGTTCAGCTACTGCGACCTCCACCGCTCTTCCAAGGGGCATTTAAACCGTCTTGTTAAGCTACTGCGACCTACACGTCTCTTCCAAGGGGCATTTAAACCGTCTTGTTAAGCTACTGCGACCTCCACCGCTCTTCCAAGGGGCATTTAAACCGTCTTGTTAAGCTACTGCGACCTCCACCGCTCTTCCAAGGGGCATTTAAACCGTCTTGTTAAGCTACGGCGAAATGCACGTCTCTTCCAAGGGCCATTTAAACCGTCTTGGTAAGCTACTGTGACCTGCACGTCTCTCCCAAGGGGCATTTAAACTGTCTTGTTAAGCTACTGCGATCTGGATGTCTCTTCCAAGGTGCATTTAAGCCATCTTCTTAAGCTCCTGCTACCTGCACGTCTCTTCCAAGTTGCATTTAAACCATCTTTTTAAGCTGCTGTGACCTGCATGTCTCTTCCAAGGGGCATTTAAACCGTCTTGTTAAGCTATTGCGACCTCCACCGCTCTTCCAAGGGGCATTTAAACCGTCTTGTTAAGCTACTTCGACCTCCACCGAACTTCCAAGGGGCATTTAAACCGTCTTGTTAAGCTACTGCGACCTGCACGTCTCTTCCAAGGGGCATTTAAACCGTCTTATTAAGCTACTGCGACCTGCACGTCTCTTCCAATGGGCATTTAAACCGTCTTGTTAAGCTTCTGCGACCTGCACGTCTCTTCCAAGGGGCATTTAAACCGCTTTGTTAAGCTACTGCTATCTGCATGTCTCTTCCAAGGGGCATTTAATCCGTCTTGTTAAGCTACTGTGACCTGCACGTCTTTTCCAAGGGGCATTTAAACCTTCTTGTTAAGCTACTGTGACCAGCATATCTCTTTCAAGGGGCATTTAAACTGTCTTGTTAAGCTACTGCGACCTCCACCGCTCGTCCAAGGGGCATTTAAACCGTCTTTTTAAGCTACTGCGACCTGCACGTCTCTTCCAAGGGGCATTTAAACCGTCTTGTTAAGCTACTGCGACCTCCATTGCTCTTCCAAGGGGCATTTAAACCGTCTTGTTAAGCTTCTGCGACCTCCACCGAACTTCCAAGGGGCATTTCAACCGTCTTGTTAAGCCACTGCGACCTCCACCGAACTTCCTAGGGGCATTTAAACCATCTTGTTAAGCTACTGCGACCTGCACGTCTCTACCAAGGGGCATTTAAACCATCTTGTTAAGCTACTGCGACCTCCACCGCTCTTCCAAGGGGCATTTAAACCGTCTTGTTAAGCTACTGCGACCTGCACGTCTCTTCCAAGGGGCATTTAAACTGTCTTGTTAAGCTTCTGCGATCTGGATGTCTCTTCCAAGGGGCATTTAAACCATCTTGTTAAGCTCCTGCTACCTGCACGTCTCTTCCAAGGGGCATTTAAACCGTCTTGTTAAGCTACTGCGACCTCCACCGCTCTTCCAAGGGGCATTTAAACCGTCTTGTTAAGCTACTGCGACCTCCACCGAACATCCAAGGTGCATTTAAACCGTCTTGTTAAGCTACTGCGACCTGCACATCTCTTCCAAGGGGCATTTAAACCGTCTTATTAAGCTACTGCAAAATGCACGTCTCTTCCAATGGGCATTTAAACCGTTTTGTTAAGCTACTGCGACCTCCACCGCTCTTCCAAGGGGCATTTAAACCGTCTTGTTAAGCTACGGCGAAATGCACGTCTCTTCCAAGGGCCATTTAAACCGTCTTGGTAAGCTACTGTGACCTGCACGTCTCTTCCACGGGGCATTTAAACTGTCTTGTTAAGCTACTGCGATCTGCATGTCTCTTCCAAGGGGCATTTAAACCATCTTGTTAAGCTCCTGCTACCTGCACGTCTCTTCCAAGTTGCATTTAAACCATATTTTTTAGCTGCTGTTACCTGCATGTCTCTTCCAAGGGGCATTTAAACCGTCTTGTTAAGCTACTGCGACCTCCACCGCTCTTCCAAGGGGCATTTAAACCGTTATGTTAAGCTACTGCGACCTGCACGTCTCTTCCAAGGGCCATTTAAACCATCTTGGTAAGCTACTGCGACCTGCATGCCTCTTCCAAGGGGCATTTAAACCATCTTGTTAAGCCACTGCGACCTGCACGTCTCTTCCAAGGGGCATTTAAACCGTCTTGTTAAGCTACTGCGACCTGCACGTCTTTTCCAAGGGGAATTTAAACCCGCTTGTTAAGCTACTGCGACCTGCAAGCCTCTTCTAAGGGGCATTTAAACCCGCTTGTTAAGCTACTGCGACCTCCACGTCTCTTCCAAAGGGGCATTTAAACCGTTTTGTTAAGCTACTGCGACCTCCACCGCTTTTCCAAGGGGCATTTAAACCGTTTTCTTAAGCTACTGCGACCTGCACGTCTCTTCCAAGGGCCATTTAAACCGTCTTGGTAAGCTACTGCGACCTGCAAGCCTCTTCTAAGGGGCATTTAAACCCTCTTGTTAAGCTACTGCGACCTGCACGTCTCTTCCAAGGGGCATATAAACCTTCTTGTTAAGCTACTGCGATTTGCACGTCTCTTCCAAGGGGCATTTAAACCATCTTGTTAAGCTACTGTAACCTCCACCACTTTTCCAAGGGGCATATAAGCCGTCTATTTAAGCTACTGCGACCTGCACGTCTCTTCCAAGGGGCATTTAAACCTTCTTGTTAAGCTACTGCGATTTGCACGTCTCTTCCAAGGGGCATTTAAACCATCTTGTTAAGCTACTGTATCCTCCACCACTTTTCCAAGGGGCATTTAAACCTTCTTGTTAAGATACTGTGACCTGCACGTCTCTTCCAAGGGGCATTTAAACTGTCTTGTTAAGCTACTGCGATCTGCATGTCTCTTCCAAGGGGCATTTAAACCATCTTGTTAAGCTCCTGCTACCTGCACGTCTCTTCCAAGTTGCATTTAAACCATCTTTTTAAGCTGCTGTGACCTGCATGTCTCTTCCAAGGGGCATTTAAACTGTCTTGGTAAGCTACTGCGACCTGCACGTCTCTTCCAAGGGGCATTTAAACCATCTTGTTAAGCTACTGCTACCTGCACGTCTTTTCCAAGGGGCATTTAAAACGTCTTGTTAAGCTACTGTGACCAGAACATCTCTTTCAAGGGGCATTTAAACTGTCTTGTTAAGCTACTGCGACCTCCACCGCTCTTCCAAGGGGCATTTAAACCATCTTGTTAAGCTACTGCGACCTGCACGTCTCTTCCCAGGGGCATTTAAACCGTCTTGTTAAGCTCCTGTAACCTGCACGATTTTTCCAAGGGTCATTTAAACCGTTTTGTTAAGCTTCTGCGACCTGCTCGTCTCTTCCAAGGGGCATTTAAACCGCTTTGTTAAGCTACTGCTATCTGCATGTCTCTTCCAAGGGGCATTTAATCCGTTTTGTTAAGCTACTGCGACCTGCACGTCTTTTCCAAGGGGCATTTAAACCGTCTTGTTAAGCTACTGTGACCAGCACATCTCTTTCAAGGGGCATTTAAACTGTCTTGTTAAGCTACTTCGACCTCCACCGCTCGTCCAAGGGGCATTTAAACCGTTTTTTTAAGCTACTGCGACCTGCACGTCTCTTCCAAGGGGCATTTAAACCGTCTTGTTAAGCTACTGCGACCTCCACCAAACTTCCAAGGGGCATTTAAACCGTCTTGTTAAGCTACTGCGACCTGCACGTCTCTTCCAATGGGCATTTAAACCGTCTTGTTAAGCTTCTGCGACCTGCACATCTCTTCCAAGGGGCATTTAAACTGCTTTGTTAAGCTACTGCTATCTGCATGTCTCTTCCAAGGGGCATTTAATCCGTCTTGTTAAGCTACTGCGACCTGCACGTCTTTTCCAAGGGGCATTTAAACCGTCTTGTTAAGCTACTGTGACCAGCACATCTCTTTCAAGGGGCATTTAAACTGTCTTGTTAAGCTACTGCGACCTCCACCGCTCGTCCAAGGGGCATTTAAACCGTCTTTTTAAGTTACTGCGACCTGCACGTCTCTTCCAAGGGGCATTTAAAACATCTTGTTAAGCTACTGCGACCTCCACCGCTCTTCCAAGGGGCATTTAAAACGTCTTGTTAAGCTGCTGTGACCTGCATGTCTCTTCCAAGGGGCATTTAAACCGTCTTGTTAAGCTACTGCGACCTCCACCGCTCTTCCAAGGGGCATTTAAACCATCTTGTTAAGCTACTGCGACCTCCACCGAACTTTCAAGGGGCATTTAAACCGTCTAGTTAAGCTACTGCGACCTCCACCGAACTTCCAAGGGGCATTTAAACCGTCTTGTTAAGCTACTGCGACCTGCACGTCTATTCCAAGGGGCATTTAAACCGTCTTGTTAAGCTACTGCGACCTCCACCGCTCTTCCAAGGGGCATTTAAACCGTCTTGTTAAGCTACTGCGACCTGCACGTCTCTTCCAAGGGGCATTTAAACCGTCTTGTTAAGCTACGGCGAAATGCAAGTCTCTTCCAAGGGCCATTTAAACCGTCTTGGTAAGCTACTGTGACCTGCACGTCTCTCCCAAGGGGCATTTAAACTGTCTTGTCAAGCTACTGCGATCTGGATGTCTCTTCCAAGGGGCATTTAAACCATCTTGTTAAGCTCCTGCTACCTGCACGTCTCTTCCAAGTTGCATTTAAACCATCTTTTTAAGCTGCTGTGACCTGCATGTCTCTTCCAAGGGGCATTTAAACCGTCTTGTTAAGCTACTTCGACCTCCACTGAAATTCCAAGGGGCATTTAAACCGTCTTGTTAAGCTACTGCGACCTGCACGTCTCTTCCAAGGGGCATTTAAACCGTCTTATTAAGCTACTGCGACCTGCACGTCTCTTCCAATGGGCATTTAAACCGTCTTGTTAAGATTCTGCGACCTGCACTTCTCTTCCAAGGTGCATTTAAACCGCTTTGTTAAGCTACTGCTATCTGCATGTCTCTTCCAAGGGGCATTTAATCCGTCTTGTTAAGCTACTGCGACCTGCACGTCTCTTCCAAGGGGCATTTAAACCATCTTGTTAAGCTACTGTGACCAGCACATCTCTTTCAAGGGGCATTTAAACTGTCTTGTTAAGCTACTGCGACCTCCACCGCTCGTCCAAGGGGCATTTAAACCGTCTTTTTAAGCTACTGCGACCTGCATGTCTCTTCCAAGGGGCATTTAAACCGTCTTGTTAAGCTACTGCGACCTCCACCGCTCATCCAAGGGCCATTTAAAACGTCTTGTTAAGCTGCTGTGACCTGCATGTCTCTTCCAAGGGGCATTTAAACCGTCTTGTTAAGCTACTGCGACCTCCACCGCTCTTCCAAGGGTCATTTAAACCGTCTTGTTAAGCTTCTGCGACCTCCATCGAACTTCCAAGGGGCATTTAAACCGTCTTGTTAAGCCACTGCGACATCCACCAAACTTCCAAGGAGCATTTAAACCATCTTGTTAAGCTACTGCGACCTGCACTTCTCTTCCAAGGGGCATTTAAACCGTCTTGTTAAGCTACTGCGACCTCTCCGCTCTTCCAAGGGGCATTTAAACCGTCTTGTTAAGCTACTGCGACCTGCACGTCTCTTCCAAGGGGCATTTAAACTGTCTTGTTAAGCTTCTGCGATCTGGATGTCTCTTCCAAGGGGCATTTAAACCATCTTTTTAAGCTCCTGCTACCTGCACGTCTCTTCCAAGGGGCATTTAAACCGTCTTGTTAAGCTACTGCGACCTCCACCGCTCTTCCAAGGGGCATTTAAACCGTCTTGTTAAGCTACTGCGACCTCCACCGAACTTCCAAGGTGCATTTAAACCGTCTTGTTAAGCTACTGCGACCTGCACATCTCTTCCAAGGGGCATTTAAACCGTCTTATTAAGCTACTGCAACCTGCACGTCTCTTCCAATGGGCATTTAAACCGTCTTGTTAAGCTACTGCGACCTCCACCGCTCTTCCAAGGGGCATTTAAACCGTCTTGTTAAGCTACGGCGACCTGCACATCTCTTCCAAAGGCCATTTAAACCGTCTTGGTAAGCTACTGTGACCTGCACGTCTCTTCCAAGGGGCATTTAAACTGTCTTGTTAAGCTACTGCGATCTGCATGTCTCTTCCAAGGGGCATTTAAACCATCTTGTTAAGCTCCTGCTACCTGCACGTCTCTTCCAAGTTGCATTTAAACCATCTTTTTAAGCTGCTGTGACCTGCGTGTCTCTTCCAAGGGGCATTTAAACCGTCTTGTTAAGCTACTGCGACCTCCACCGCTCTTCCAAGGGGCATTTACACCGTCATGTTAAGCTACTGCGACCTGCACGTCTCTTCCAAGGGCCATTTAAACCATCTGGTAAGCTACTGCGACCTGCAAGCCTCTTTAAAGGGGCATGTAAACCATCTTGTTAAGCCACTGCGACCTGCACGTCTCTTCCAAGGGGCATTTAAACCGTCTTGTTAAGCTACTGCGACCTGCACGTCTTTTCCAAGGGTCATTTAAACCGTCTTGTTAAGCTACTGCGACCTCCACCGCTCTTCCAAGGGGCATTTAAACCATCTTGTTAAGCTACTGCGACCTGCACGTCTCTTCCAAGAGGCATTTAAACCGTCTTGGTAAGCTACTGCGACCTGCAAGCCTCTTCTAAGGGGCATTTAAACCTGCTTGTTAAGCTACTGCGACCTGCACGTCTCTTCCAAAGGGGTATTTAAACCGTTTTGTTAAGCTACTGCGACCTCCACCGCTTTTCCAAGGGGCATTTAAACCGTCTTCTTAAGCTACTGCGACCTGCACGTCTCTTCCAAGGGCCATTTAAACCGTCTTGGTAAGCTACTGCGACCTGCAAGCCTCTTCCAAGGGGCATTTAGACCATCTAGTTCAGCTACTGCGACCTGCACGTCTCTTCCAAGGGGCATTTAAACCATCTTGTTAAGCTACTGCGACCTGCACGTCTTTTCCAAGGGTCATTTAAACCGTCTTTTTAAGCTACTGCGACCTCCACCGCTCTTCCAAGGGGCATTTAAACCATCTTGTTAAGCTACTACGACCTGCATGTCTCTTCCAAGAGGCATTTAAACCGTCTTGGTAAGCTACTGCGACCTGCAATCCTCTTTTAAGGGGCATTTAAACCCTCTTGTTAAGCTACTGCGACGTGCACGTCTCTTCCAAGGGGCATTTAAACCTTCTTGTTAAGCTACTGCGATTTGCACGTCTCTTCCAAGGGGCATTTAAACCATCTTGTTAAGCTACTGTATCCTCCACCACTTTTCCAAGGGGCATTTAAGCCGTCTTGTTAAGCTACTGCGACCTGCACGTCTCTTCCAAGGGGCATTTAAACCGTCTTGCTAAGCTACTGCGACCTCCACCGCTCTTCCAAGGGGCATTTAAAACGTCTTGTTAAGCTACTGCGACTTCCACCGCTCTTCCAAGGGGCATTTAAACTGTCTTGTTAAGAAACTGCGACCTCCACCCCTCGTCCAAGGGGCATTTAAACTGTCTTTTTAAGCTACTGCGACCTCCACCGCTCTTCCAAGGGGCATTTAAACCGTCTTGTTAAGCTGCGGCGAAATGTACGTCTCTTCCAAGGGCCATTTAAACCGTCTTGGTAAGCTACTGTGACCTGCACGTCTCTTCCAAGGGGCATTTAAACTGTCTTGTTAAGCTACTGCGTTCTGCATGTCTCTTCCAAGGGGCATTTATACCATCTTGTTAAGCTCCTGCTACCTGCATGTCTCTTCCAAGGGGCATTTAAACCGTCTTGTTAAGCTACTGCGACCTCCACCGCTCTTGCAAGGGGCATTTAAAACGTCTTGTTAAGCTACTGCGACCTCCACCGCTCTTCCAAGGGGCATTTAAACCGTCTTGTTAAGCTACGGCGAAATGCACGTCTCTTCCAAGGGCCATTTAAACCGTCTTGGTAAGCTACTGTGACCTGCACGTCTCTTCCAAAGGGCATTTAAACTGTCTTGTTAAGCTACTGCGATCTGCATGTCTCTTCCAAGGGGCATTTAAACCATCTTGTTAAGCTCCTGCTACCTGCACGTCTCTTCCAAGTTGCAATTTAAACCATCTTTTTAAGCTGCTGTGACCTGCATGTCTCTTCCAAGGGGCATTTAAACCGTCTTGTTAAGCTACTGCGGCCTCCACCGCTCTTCCAAGGGGCATTTAAACCGTCATGTTAAGCTACTGCGACCTGCACGTCTCTTCAAAGGGCCATTTAAACCATCTTGGTAAGCTACTGCGACCTGCAAGCCTCTTACAAGGGGCATTTAAACCATCTTGTTAAGCTACTGCGACCTGCACGTCTCTTCCAAGGGGCATTTAAACCATCTTGTTAAGCTACTGCTACCTGCACGTCTTTTCCAAGGGGCATTTAAACCGTCTTGTTAAGCTACTGCGACCTGCACGTCTTTTCCAAGGGGCATTTAAAACGTCTTGTTAAGCTACTGTGACCAGTACATCTCTTTCAAGGGGCATTTAAACTGTCTTGTTAAGCTACTGCGACCTCCACCGCTCTTCCAAGGGGCATTTAAACCATCTTGTTAAGCTACTGCGACCTGCACGTCTCTTCCCAGGGGCATTTAAACCGTCTTGTTAAGCTACTGTAACCTGCACGACTTTTCCAAGGGTCATTTAAACCATCTTGTTAAGCTTCTGCGACCTGCTCGTCTCTTCCAAGGGGCATTTAAACCGCTTTGTTAAGCTACTGCTATCTGCATGTCTCTTCCAAGGGGCATTTAATCCGTTTTGTTAAGCTACTGCGACCTGCACGTCTTTTCCAAGGGGCATTTAAACCGTCTTGTTAAGCTACTGTGACCAGCACATCTCTTTCAAGGGGCATTTAAACTGTCTTGTTAAGCTACTTCGACCTGCACGTCTCTTCCAATGGGCATTTAAACTGTCTTGTTAAGCTTCTGCGATCTGCACATCTCTTCCAAGGGGCATTTAAACTGCTTTGTTAAGCTACTGCTATTTGCATGTCTCTTCCAAGGGGCATTTAATCCGTCTTGTTAAGCTACTGTGACCTGCACGTCTTTTCCAAGGGGCATTTAAACCGTCTTGTTAAGCTACTGTGACCAGCACATCTCTTTCAAGGGGCATTTAAACTGTTTTGTTAAGCTACTGCGACGTCCACCGCTCGTCCAAGGGGCATTTAAACCGTCTTTTTAAGTTACTGCGACCTGCACGTCTCTTCCAAGGGGCATTTAAAACATCTTGTTAAGCTACTGCGACCTCCACCGCTCTTCCAAGGGGCATTTAAAACGTCTTGTTAAGCTGCTGTGACCTGCATGTCTCTTCCAAGGGGCATTTAAACCGTCTTGTTAAGCTACTGCGACCTCCACCGCTCTTCCAAGGGGCATTTAAACCGTCTTGTTAAGCTACTGCGACCTCCACCGAACTTCCAAGGGGCATTTAAACCGTCTAGTTAAGCTACTGCGACCTCCACCGAACTTCCAAGGGGCATTTAAACCGTCTTGTTAAGCTACTGCGACCTGCACGTCTATTCCAAGGGGCATTTAAACCATCTTGTTAAGCTACTGCGACCTCCACCGCTCTTCCAAGGGGCATTTAAACCATCTTGTTAAGCTACTGCGACCTGCACGTCTCTTCCAAGGGGCATTTAAACCGTCTTGTTAAGCTACTGCGACCTCCACCGCTCTTCCAAGGGGCATTTAAACCGTCTTGTTAAGCTACGGCGAAATGCAAGTCTCTTCCAAGGGCCATTTAAACCGTCTTGGTAAGCTACTGTGACCTGCACGTCTCTCCCAAGGGGCATATAAACTGTCTTGTTAAGCTACTGCGATCTGGATGTCTCTTCCAAGGGGCATTTAAACCATCTTGTTAAGCTCCTGCTACCTGCACGTCTCTTCCAAGTTGCATTTAAACCATCTTTTTAAGCTGCTGTGACCTGCATGTCTCTTCCAATGGGCATTTAAACCGTCTTGTTAAGCTTCTGCGACCTGCACGTCTCTTCAAAGGGGCATTTAAACCGCTTTGTTAAGCTACTGCTATCTGCATGTCTCTTCCAAGGGGCATTTAATCCGTCTTGTTAAGCTACTGCGACCTGCACGTCTTTTCCAAGGGGCATTTAAACCATCTTGTTAAGCTACTGTGACCAGCACATCTCTTTCAAGGGACATTTAAACTGTCTTGTTAAGCCACTGCGACCTCCACCGCTCGTCCAAGGGGCATTTAAACCGTCTTTTTAAGCTACTGCGACCTGCATGTCTCTTCCAAGGGGCATTTAAACCGTCTTGTTAAGCTACTGCGACCTCCACCGCTCTTCCAAGGGCCATTTAAAACGTCTTGTTAAGCTGCTTTGACCTGCATGTCTCTTCCAAGGGTCATTTAAACCGTCTTGTTAAGCTACTGCGACCTCCACCGCTCTTCCAAGGGGCATTTAAACCGTCTTGTTAAGCTTCTGCGACCTCCACCGAACTTCCAAGGGGCATTTAAACCATCTTGTTAAGCTACTGCGACCTCCACCGAACTTCCAAGGGGCATTTAAACCGTCTTGTTAAACTTCTGCGACCTGCACGTCTCTTCCAAGGGGCATTTAAACCGTCTTGTTAAGCTACTGCGACCTCCACCGCTCTTCCAAGGGGCATTTAAACCGTCTTGTTAAGCTATGGCGAAATGCACGTCTCTTCCAAGGGCCATTTAAACCGTCTTGGTAAGCTACTGTGACCTGCACGTCTCTCCCAAGGGGCATTTAAACTGTCTTGTTAAGCTTCTGCGATCTGGATGTCTCTTCCAAGGGGCATTTAAACCATCTTGTTAAGCTCCTGCTACCTGCACGTCTCTTCCAAGTTGCATTTAAACCATCTTTTTAAGCTGCTGTGAACTGCATGTGTCTTCCAAGGGGCAATTAAACCATCTTGTTAAGCTACTGCGACCTCCACCGCTCTTCCAAGGGGCGTTTAAACCGTCATGTTAAGCTACTGCGACCTGCACGTCTCTTCCAAGGGCCATTTAAACCATCTTGGTAAGCTACTGCGACCTGCAAGCCTCTTCCATGGGGCATTTAAACCATCTTGTTAAGCTACTGCGACCTGCACGTCTCTTCCAAGGGGCATTTAAACCATCTTGTTAAGCTACTGCGACCTGCACGTCTTTTCCAAGGGGCATTTAAACCGTCTTGTTAAGCTACTGCGACCTCCACCGCTCTTCCAAGGGGCATTTAAACCATATTGTTAAGCTACTGCGTCCTGCACGTCTCTTCCAAGAGGCATTTAAACCATCTTGGTAAGCTACTGCGACCTGCAAGCCTCTTCTAAGGGGCATTTAAACCCTCTTGTTAAGCTACTGCGACCTGCACGTCTCTTCCAAAGGGGCATTTAAACCGTTTTGTTAAGCTACTGCGACCTCCACCGCTTTTCCAAGGGGCATTTAAACCGTCTTGTTAAGCTACTGCGACCTGAACGTCTCTTCCAAGGGCTATTTAAACCGTCTTGGTAAGCTACTGCGACCTGCAACCCTCTTCCAAGGGGCATTTAAACCATCTAGCTAAGCTACTGCGACCTGCACGTCTCTTCCAAGGGGCATTTAAACCATCTTGTTAAGCTACTGCGACCTGCACGTCTTTTCCAAGGGGCATTTAAACAGTCTTGTTAAGCTACTGCGACCTCCACCGCTCTTCCAAGGGGCATTTAAACCATCTTGTTAAGCTACTGCGACCTGCACGTCTCTTCCAAGAGGCATTTAAACCGTCTTGGTAAGCTACTGCGACCTGCAAGCCTCTTCTAAGGGGCATTTAAACCCTCTTGTTAAGCTACTGCGACCTGCACGTCTCTTCCAAGGGGCATTTAAACCTTCTTGTTAAGCTACTGCGATTTGCACGTCTCTTCCAAGGGGCATTTAAACTGTCTTGTTAAGCTACTGTAACCTCCACCACTTTTCCAAGGGGCATTTAAACCGTCTTGTTAAGCTACTGGGACCTGCACGTCTCTTCCAAGGGGCATTTAAACCGTCTTGTTAAGCTACTGCGACCTCCACCGCTCTTCCAATGGGCATTTAAAACGTCTTGTTAAGCTACTGCGACCTCCACCGCTCTTCCATGGGGCATTTAAACTGTCTTGTTAAGAAACTGCGACCTAGACCGCTCGTCCAAGTGGCATTTAAACCGTCTTTTTAAGCTACTGCGACCTGCACGTCTCTTCCAAGGGGCATTTAAACCGTCTTGTTAAGCTACTGCGACCTCCACCGCTCTTCCAAGGGGCATTTAAAATGTCTTGTTAAGCTACTGCGACCTCCACCGCCCTTCCAAGGGGCATTTAAACCGTCTTGTTAAGCTACGGCGAAATGCACGTCTGTTCCAAGGGCCATTTAAACCGTCTTGGTAAGCTACTGTGACCTGCACGTCTCTTCCAAGGGGCATTTAAACTGTCTTGTTAAGCTACTGCGATCTGCATGTCTCTTCCAAGGAGCATTTAAACCATCTTGCTAAGCTCCTGCTACCTGCACGTCTCTTCCAAGTTGCATTTTAACCAGCTTTTTAAGCTGCTGCGACCTGCATGTCTCTTCCAAGGGGCATTTAAACCATCTTGTTAAGCTACTGCGACCTCCACCGCTCTTCCAAGGGGCATTTAAAACGTCTTGTTAAGCTGCTGTGACCTGCATGTCTCTTCCAAGGGGCATTTAAAACGTCTTGTTAAGCTACTGCGACCTCCACCGCTATTCCAAGGGGCATTTAAACCGTCTTGTTAAGCTACGGCGAAATGCACGTCTCTTCCAAGGGCCATTTAAACCGTCTTGGTAAGCTACTGTGACCTGCACGTCTCTTCCAAGGGGCATTTAAACTGTCTTGTTAAGCTACTGCGATCTGCATGTCTCTTCCAAGGGGCATTTAAACCATCTTGTTAAGCTCCTGCTACCTGCACGTCTCTTCCAAGTTGCATTTTAACCATCTTTTTAAGCTGCTGTGACCTGCATGTCTCTTCCAAGGGGCATTTAAACCATCTTGTTAAGCTACTGCGACCTCCACCGCTCTTTCAAGGGGCATTTAAACCGTCATGTTAAGCTACTGCGAACTGAACGTCTCTTCCAAGGGCCATTTAAACCATCTTGGTAAGCTACTGCGACCTGCAAGACTCTTCCAAGGGGCATTTAAACCATTTTGTTAAGCTACTGCGACCTGCACGTCTCTTCCAAGGGGCATTTAAACCATCTTGTTAAGCTACTGCTACCTGCACGTCTTTTCCAAGGGGCATTTAAACCGTCTTGTTAAGCTACTGCGACCGGCACGTCTTTTCCAAGGGGCATTTAAACCGTCTTGTTAAGCTACTGTGACCAGCACATCTCTTTCAAGGGGCATTTAAACCATCTTGTTAAGCTACTGCGACCTGCACGTCTCTTCCAAGGGGCATTTAAACCATCTTGTTAAGCTACTGCGACCTGCACGTCTCTTCCCAGGGGCATTTAAACCGTCTTGTTTAGCTCCTGTAACCTGCACGACTTTTCCAAGGGTCATTTAAACCGTCTTGTTAAGCTTCTGCGACCTGCACGTCTCTTCCAAGGGGCATTTAAACCGCTTTGTTAAGCTACTGCTATCTGGATGTCTCTTCCAAGGGGCATTTAATCCGTCTTGTTAAGCTACTGCGACCTGCACGTCTTTTCCAAGGGGCAATTAAACCGACTTGTTAAGCTACTGTGACCAGCACATCTCTTTCAAGGGGCATTTAAACTGTCTTGTTAAGCTACTTCGACCTCCACCGCTCGTCCAAGGGGCATTTAAACCGTCTTTTTAATCTACTGCGACCTGCACGTCTCTTCCAAGGGGTATTTAAACCGTCTTGTTAAGCTACTGCGACCTCCACCGCTCTTCCAAGGGGCATTTAAAACGTCTTGTTAAGCTGCTGTGACCTGCATGTCTCTTCCAAGGGGCATTTAAACCGTCTTGTTAAGCTACAGCGACCTCCACCGCTCTTCCAAGGGGCATTTAAACCGTCTTGTTAAGCTACTGCGACCTCCACCGAACTTCCAAGGGGCATTTAAACCGTCTTTTTAAGCTACTGCGACCTCCACCGAACTTCCAAGGGGCATTTAAACCGTCTTGTTAAGCTACTGCGACCTGCACGTCTCCTCCAAGGGGCATTTAAACCGTCTTGTTAAGCTACTGCGACCTCCACCGCTCTTCCAAGGGGCATTTAAACCGTCTTGTTAAGCTACTTCGACCTCCACCGAACTTCCAAGGGGCATTTAAACCGTCTTGTTAAGCTACTGCGACCTGAACGTCTCTTCCAAGGGGCATTTAAACCGTCTTGTTAAGCTTCTGCGACCTGCACGTCTCTTCCAAGGGGCATTTAAACCGCTTTGTTAATCTACTGCTATCTGCATGTCTCTTCCAAGGGGCATTTAATCCGTTTTCTTAAGCTTCTGCGACCTGCACGTCTTTTCCAAGGTGCATTTAAACCGTCTTGTTAAGCTACTGTGACCAGCACATCTCTTTCAAGGGGCATTTAAACTGTCTTGTTAAGCTACTGCGACCTCCACCGCTCGTCCAAGGGGCATTTAAACCGTCTTTTTAAGCTACTGCGACCTGCACGTCTCTTCCAAGGGGCATTTAAACCGTCTTGTTAAGCTACTGCGACCTCCACCGCTCTTCCAATGGGCATTTAAACCGTCTTGTTAAGCTACTGCGACCTCCACCGAACTTCCAAGGGGCATTTAAACCGTCTTGTTAAGCTACTGCGACCTCCACTGAACTTCCAAGGGGCATTTAAACCGTCTTGTTAAGCTACTGCGACCTGCACGTCTCTTCCAAGGGGCATTTAAACCGTCTTGTTAAGCCACTGCGACCTCCACCACTCTTCCAAGGGGCATTTAAACCGTCTTGTTAAGCTACTGCGACCTGCACGTCTCTTCCAAGGGGCATTTAAACCGTCTTGTTAAGCTACTGCGACCTCCACCGCTCTTCCAAGGGGCATTTAAACCGTCTTGTTAAGCTACTGCGACCTCCACCGCTCTTCCAAGGGGCATATAAACCGTCTTGTTAAGCTACGGCGAAATGCACGTCTCTTCCAAGGGCCATTTAAACCGTCTTGGTAAGCCACTGTGACCTTCACGTCTCTCCCAAGGGGCATTTAAACTGTCTTGTTAAGCTACTGCGATCTGGATGTCTCTTCCAAGGGGCAGTTAAACCATCTTGTTAAGCTCCTGCTACCTGCACGTCTCTTCCAAGTTGCATTTAAACCATCTTTTTAAGCTGCTGTGACCTGCATGTCTCTTCCAAGGGGCATTTAAACCGTCTTGTTAAGCTACTGCGACCTCCACCGCTCTTCCAAGGGGCATTTAAACCGTCATGTTAAGCTACTGCGACCTGCACGTCTCTTCCAAGGGCCATTTAAACCATCTTGGTAAGCTACTACGACCTGCAAGCCTCTTCCAAGGGGCATTTAAACCATCTTGTTAAGCTACTGCGACCTGCACGTCTCTTCCAAGGGGCATTTAAACCGTCTTGTTAAGCTACTGCGACCTGCACGTCTTTTCCAAGGGGCATTTAAACCGTCTTGTTAAGCTACTGCGACCTCCAACGCTCTTCCAAGGGGCATTTAAACCATCTTGTTAAGCTACTGCGACCTGCACATCTCTTCCAAGGGGCATTTAAACCGTCTTATTAAGCTACTGCAACCTGCACGTCTCTTCCAATGGGCATTTAAACCGTCTTGTTAAGCTACTGCGACCTCCACCGCTCTTCCAAGGGGCATTTAAACCGTCTTGTTAAGCTACGGCGACCTGCACATCTCTTCCAAGGGCCATTTAAACCGTCTTGGTAAGCTACTGTGACCTGCACGTCTCTTCCAAGGGGCATTTAAACTGTCTTGTTAAGCTACTGCGATCTGCATGTCTCTTCCAAGGGGCATTTAAACCATCTTGTTAAGCTCCTGCTACCTGCACGTCTCTTCCAAGTTGCATTTAAACCATCTTTTTAAGCTGCTGTGACCTGCGTGTCTCTTCCAAGGGGCATTTAAACCGTCTTGTTAAGCTACTGCGACCTCCACCGCTCTTCCAAGGGGCATTTACACCGTCATGTTAAGCTACTGCGACCTGCACGTCTCTTCCAAGGGCCATTTAAACCATCTGGTAAGCTACTGCGACCTGCAAGCCTCTTTAAAGGGGCATTTAAACCATCTTGTTAAGCCACTGCGACCTGCACGTCTCTTCCAAGGGGCATTTAAACCGTCTTGTTAAGCTACTGCGACCTGCACGTCTTTTCCAAGGGTCATTTAAACCGTCTTGTTAAGCTACTGCGACCTCCACCGCTCTTCCAAGGGGCATTTAAACCATCTTGTTAAGCTACTGCGACCTGCACGTCTCTTCCAAGAGGCATTTAAACCGTCTTGGTAAGCTACTGCGACCTGCAAGCCTCTTCTAAGGGGCATTTAAACCTGCTTGTTAAGCTACTGCGACCTGCACGTCTCTTCCAAAGGGGTATTTAAACCGTTTTGTTAAGCTACTGCGACCTCCACCGCTTTTCCAAGGGGCATTTAAACCGTCTTCTTAAGCTACTGCGACCTGCACGTCTCTTCCAAGGGCCATTTAAACCGTCTTGGTAAGCTACTGCGACCTGCAAGCCTCTTCCAAGGGGCATTTAGACCATCTAGTTCAGCTACTGCGACCTGCACGTCTCTTCCAAGGGGCATTTAAACCATCTTGTTAAGCTACTGCGACCTGCACGTCTTTTCCAAGGGTCATTTAAACCGTCTTTTTAAGCTACTGCGACCTCCACCGCTCTTCCAAGGGGCATTTAAACCATCTTGTTAAGCTACTACGACCTGCATGTCTCTTCCAAGAGGCATTTAAACCGTCTTGGTAAGCTACTGCGACCTGCAATCCTCTTTTAAGGGGCATTTAAACCCTCTTGTTAAGCTACTGCGACGTGCACGTCTCTTCCAAGGGGCATTTAAACCTTCTTGTTAAGCTACTGCGATTTGCACGTCTCTTCCAAGGGGCATTTAAACCATCTTGTTAAGCTACTGTATCCTCCACCACTTTTCCAAGGGGCATTTAAGCCGTCTTGTTAAGCTACTGCGACCTGCACGTCTCTTCCAAGGGGCATTTAAACCGTCTTGCTAAGCTACTGCGACCTCCACCGCTCTTCCAATGGGCATTTAAAACGTCTTGTTAAGCTACTGCGACTTCCACCGCTCTTCCAAGGGGCATTTAAACTGTCTTGTTAAGAAACTGCGACCTCCACCCCTCGTCCAAGGGGCATTTAAACTGTCTTTTTAAGCTACTGCGACCTCCACCGCTCTTCCAAGGGGCATTTAAACCGTCTTGTTAAGCTGCGGCGAAATGTACGTCTCTTCCAAGGGCCATTTAAACCGTCTTGGTAAGCTACTGTGACCTGCACGTCTCTTCCAAGGGGCATTTAAACTGTCTTGTTAAGCTACTGCGTTCTGCATGTCTCTTCCAAGGGGCATTTATACCATCTTGTTAAGCTCCTGCTACCTGCATGTCTCTTCCAAGGGGCATTTAAACCGTCTTGTTAAGCTACTGCGACCTCCACCGCTCTTGCAAGGGGCATTTAAAACGTCTTGTTAAGCTACTGCGACCTCCACCGCTCTTCCAAGGGGCATTTAAACCGTCTTGTTAAGCTACGGCGAAATGCACGTCTCTTCCAAGGGCCATTTAAACCGTCTTGGTAAGCTACTGTGACCTGCACGTCTCTTCCAAAGGGCATTTAAACTGTCTTGTTAAGCTACTGCGATCTGCATGTCTCTTCCAAGGGGCATTTAAACCATCTTGTTAAGCTCCTGCTACCTGCACGTCTCTTCCAAGTTGCAATTTAAACCATCTTTTTAAGCTGCTGTGACCTGCATGTCTCTTCCAAGGGGCATTTAAACCGTCTTGTTAAGCTACTGCGGCCTCCACCGTTCTTCCAAGGGGCATTTAAACCGTCATGTTAAGCTACTGCGACCTGCACGTCTCTTCAAAGGGCCATTTAAACCATCTTGGTAAGCTACTGCGACCTGCAAGCCTCTTACAAGGGGCATTTAAACCATCTTGTTAAGCTACTGCGACCTGCACGTCTCTTCCAAGGGGCATTTAAACCATCTTGTTAAGCTACTGCTACCTGCACGTCTTTTCCAAGGGGCATTTAAACCGTCTTGTTAAGCTACTGCGACCTGCACGTCTTTTCCAAGGGGCATTTAAAATGTCTTGTTAAGCTACTGTGACCAGTACATCTCTTTCAAGGGGCATTTAAACTGTCTTGTTAAGCTACTGCGACCTCCACCGCTCTTCCAAGGGGCATTTAAACCATCTTGTTAAGCTACTGCGACCTGCACTTCTCTTCCCAGGGGCATTTAAACCGTCTTGTTAAGCTACTGTAACCTGCACGACTTTTCCAAGGGTCATTTAAACCATCTTGTTAAGCTTCTGCGACCTGCTCGTCTCTTCCAAGGGGCATTTAAACCGCTTTGTTAAGCTACTGCTATCTGCATGTCTCTTCCAAGGGGCATTTAATCCGTTTTGTTAAGCTACTGCGACCTGCACGTCTTTTCCAAGGGGCATTTAAACCGTCTTGTTAAGCTACTGTGACCAGCACATCTCTTTCAAGGGGCATTTAAACTGTCTTGTTAAGCTACTTCGACCTGCACGTCTCTTCCAATGGGCATTTAAACTGTCTTGTTAAGCTTCTGCGATCTGCACATCTCTTCCAAGGGGCATTTAAACTGCTTTGTTAAGCTACTGCTATTTGCATGTCTCTTCCAAGGGGCATTTAATCCGTCTTGTTAAGCTACTGTGACCTGCACGTCTTTTCCAAGGGGCATTTAAACCGTCTTGTTAAGCTACTGTGACCAGCACATCTCTTTCAAGGGGCATTTAAACTGTTTTGTTAAGCTACTGCGACGTCCACCGCTCGTCCAAGGGGCATTTAAACCGTCTTTTTAAGTTACTGCGACCTGCACGTCTCTTCCAAGGGGCATTTAAAACATCTTGTTAAGCTACTGCGACCTCCACCGCTCTTCCAAGGGGCATTTAAAACGTCTTGTTAAGCTGCTGTGACCTGCATGTCTCTTCCAAGGGGCATTTAAACCGTCTTGTTAAGCTACTGCGACCTCCACCGCTCTTCCAAGGGGCATTTAAACCGTCTTGTTAAGCTACTGCGACCTCCACCGAACTTCCAAGGGGCATTTAAACCGTCTAGTTAAGCTACTGCGACCTCCACCGAACTTCCAAGGGGCATTTAAACCGTCTTGTTAAGCTACTGCGACCTGCACGTCTATTCCAAGGGGCATTTAAACCATCTTGTTAAGCTACTGCGACCTCCACCGCTCTTCCAAGGGGCATTTAAACCATCTTGTTAAGCTACTGCGACCTGCACGTCTCTTCCAAGGGGCATTTAAACCGTCTTGTTAAGCTACTGCGACCTCCACCGCTCTTCCAAGGGGCATTTAAACCGTCTTGTTAAGCTACGGCGAAATGCAAGTCTCTTCCAAGGGCCATTTAAACCGTCTTGGTAAGCTACTGTGACCTGCACGTCTCTCCCAAGGGGCATATAAACTGTCTTGTTAAGCTACTGCGATCTGGATGTCTCTTCCAAGGGGCATTTAAACCATCTTGTTAAGCTCCTGCTACCTGCACGTCTCTTCCAAGTTGCATTTAAACCATCTTTTTAAGCTGCTGTGACCTGCATGTCTCTTCCAATGGGCATTTAAACCGTCTTGTTAAGCTTCTGCGACCTGCACGTCTCTTCAAAGGGGCATTTAAACCGCTTTGTTAAGCTACTGCTATCTGCATGTCTCTTCCAAGGGGCATTTAATCCGTCTTGTTAAGCTACTGCGACCTGCACGTCTTTTCCAAGGGGCATTTAAACCATCTTGTTAAGCTACTGTGACCAGCACATCTCTTTCAAGGGACATTTAAACTGTCTTGTTAAGCTACTGCGACCTCCACCGCTCGTCCAAGGGGCATTTAAACCGTCTTTTTAAGCTACTGCGACCTGCATGTCTCTTCCAAGGGGCATTTAAACCGTCTTGTTAAGCTACTGCGACCTCCACCGCTCTTCCAAGGGCCATTTAAAACGTCTTGTTAAGCTGCTTTGACCTGCATGTCTCTTCCAAGGGTCATTTAAACCGTCTTGTTAAGCTACTGCGACCTCCACCGCTCTTCCAAGGGGCATTTAAACCGTCTTGTTAAGCTTCTGCGACCTCCACCGAACTTCCAAGGGGCATTTAAACCATCTTGTTAAGCTACTGCGACCTCCACCGAACTTCCAAGGGGCATTTAAACCGTCTTGTTAAACTTCTGCGACCTGCACGTCTCTTCCAAGGGGCATTTAAACCGTCTTGTTAAGCTACTGCGACCTCCACCGCTCTTCCAAGGGGCATTTAAACCGTCTTGTTAAGCTATGGCGAAATGCACGTCTCTTCCAAGGGCCATTTAAACCGTCTTGGTAAGCTACTGTGACCTGCACGTCTCTCCCAAGGGGCATTTAAACTGTCTTGTTAAGCTTCTGCGATCTGGATGTCTCTTCCAAGGGGCATTTAAACCATCTTGTTAAGCTCCTGCTACCTGCACGTCTCTTCCAAGTTGCATTTAAACCATCTTTTTAAGCTGCTGTGAACTGCATGTGTCTTCCAAGGGGCAATTAAACCATCTTGTTAAGCTACTGCGACCTCCACCGCTCTTCCAAGGGGCGTTTAAACCGTCATGTTAAGCTACTGCGACCTGCACGTCTCTTCCAAGGGCCATTTAAACCATCTTGGTAAGCTACTGCGACCTGCAAGCCTCTTCCATGGGGCATTTAAACCATCTTGTTAAGCTACTGCGACCTGCACGTCTCTTCCAAGGGGCATTTAAACCATCTTGTTAAGCTACTGCGACCTGCACGTCTTTTCCAAGGGGCATTTAAACCGTCTTGTTAAGCTACTGCGACCTCCACCGCTCTTCCAAGGGGCATTTAAACCATATTGTTAAGCTACTGCGTCCTGCACGTCTCTTCCAAGAGGCATTTAAACCATCTTGGTAAGCTACTGCGACCTGCAAGCCTCTTCTAAGGGGCATTTAAACCCTCTTGTTAAGCTACTGCGACCTGCACGTCTCTTCCAAAGGGGCATTTAAACCGTTTTGTTAAGCTACTGCGACCTCCACCGCTTTTCCAAGGGGCATTTAAACCGTCTTGTTAAGCTACTGCGACCTGAACGTCTCTTCCAAGGGCTATTTAAACCGTCTTGGTAAGCTACTGCGACCTGCAACCCTCTTCCAAGGGGCATTTAAACCATCTAGCTAAGCTACTGCGACCTGCACGTCTCTTCCAAGGGGCATTTAAACCATCTTGTTAAGCTACTGCGACCTGCACGTCTTTTCCAAGGGGCATTTAAACAGTCTTGTTAAGCTACTGCGACCTCCACCGCTCTTCCAAGGGGCATTTAAACCATCTTGTTAAGCTACTGCGACCTGCACGTCTCTTCCAAGAGGCATTTAAACCGTCTTGGTAAGCTACTGCGACCTGCAAGCCTCTTCTAAGGGGCATTTAAACCCTCTTGTTAAGCTACTGCGACCTGCACGTCTCTTCCAAGGGGCATTTAAACCTTCTTGTTAAGCTACTGCGATTTGCACGTCTCTTCCAAGGGGCATTTAAACTGTCTTGTTAAGCTACTGTAACCTCCACCACTTTTCCAAGGGGCATTTAAACCGTCTTGTTAAGCTACTGGGACCTGCACGTCTCTTCCAAGGGGCATTTAAACCGTCTTGTTAAGCTACTGCGACCTCCACCGCTCTTCCAATGGGCATTTAAAACGTCTTGTTAAGCTACTGCGACCTCCACCGCTCTTCCATGGGGCATTTAAACTGTCTTGTTAAGAAACTGCGACCTAGACCGCTCGTCCAAGTGGCATTTAAACCGTCTTTTTAAGCTACTGCGACCTGCACGTCTCTTCCAAGGGGCATTTAAACCGTCTTGTTAAGCTACTGCGACCTCCACCGCTCTTCCAAGGGGCATTTAAAATGTCTTGTTAAGCTACTGCGACCTCCACCGCCCTTCCAAGGGGCATTTAAACCGTCTTGTTAAGCTACGGCGAAATGCACGTCTGTTCCAAGGGCCATTTAAACCGTCTTGGTAAGCTACTGTGACCTGCACGTCTCTTCCAAGGGGCATTTAAACTGTCTTGTTAAGCTACTGCGATCTGCATGTCTCTTCCAAGGAGCATTTAAACCATCTTGCTAAGCTCCTGCTACCTGCACGTCTCTTCCAAGTTGCATTTTAACCAGCTTTTTAAGCTGCTGCGACCTGCATGTCTCTTCCAAGGGGCATTTAAACCATCTTGTTAAGCTACTGCGACCTCCACCGCTCTTCCAAGGGGCATTTAAAACGTCTTGTTAAGCTGCTGTGACCTGCATGTCTCTTCCAAGGGGCATTTAAAACGTCTTGTTAAGCTACTGCGACCTCCACCGCTATTCCAAGGGGCATTTAAACCGTCTTGTTAAGCTACGGCGAAATGCACGTCTCTTCCAAGGGCCATTTAAACCGTCTTGGTAAGCTACTGTGACCTGCACGTCTCTTCCAAGGGGCATTTAAACTGTCTTGTTAAGCTACTGCGATCTGCATGTCTCTTCCAAGGGGCATTTAAACCATCTTGTTAAGCTCCTGCTACCTGCACGTCTCTTCCAAGTTGCATTTTAACCATCTTTTTAAGCTGCTGTGACCTGCATGTCTCTTCCAAGGGGCATTTAAACCATCTTGTTAAGCTACTGCGACCTCCACCGCTCTTTCAAGGGGCATTTAAACCGTCATGTTAAGCTACTGCGAACTGAACGTCTCTTCCAAGGGCCATTTAAACCATCTTGGTAAGCTACTGCGACCTGCAAGACTCTTCCAAGGGGCATTTAAACCATTTTGTTAAGCTACTGCGACCTGCACGTCTCTTCCAAGGGGCATTTAAACCATCTTGTTAAGCTACTGCTACCTGCACGTCTTTTCCAAGGGGCATTTAAACCGTCTTGTTAAGCTACTGCGACCGGCACGTCTTTTCCAAGGGGCATTTAAACCGTCTTGTTAAGCTACTGTGACCAGCACATCTCTTTCAAGGGGCATTTAAACCATCTTGTTAAGCTACTGCGACCTGCACGTCTCTTCCAAGGGGCATTTAAACCATCTTGTTAAGCTACTGCGACCTGCACGTCTCTTCCCAGGGGCATTTAAACCGTCTTGTTTAGCTCCTGTAACCTGCACGACTTTTCCAAGGGTCATTTAAACCGTCTTGTTAAGCTTCTGCGACCTGCACGTCTCTTCCAAGGGGCATTTAAACCGCTTTGTTAAGCTACTGCTATCTGGATGTCTCTTCCAAGGGGCATTTAATCCGTCTTGTTAAGCTACTGCGACCTGCACGTCTTTTCCAAGGGGCAATTAAACCGACTTGTTAAGCTACTGTGACCAGCACATCTCTTTCAAGGGGCATTTAAACTGTCTTGTTAAGCTACTTCGACCTCCACCGCTCGTCCAAGGGGCATTTAAACCGTCTTTTTAATCTACTGCGACCTGCACGTCTCTTCCAAGGGGCATTTAAACCGTCTTGTTAAGCTACTGCGACCTCCACCGCTCTTCCAAGGGGCATTTAAAACGTCTTGTTAAGCTGCTGTGACCTGCATGTCTCTTCCAAGGGGCATTTAAACCGTCTTGTTAAGCTACAGCGACCTCCACCGCTCTTCCAAGGGGCATTTAAACCGTCTTGTTAAGCTACTGCGACCTCCACCGAACTTCCAAGGGGCATTTAAACCGTCTTTTTAAGCTACTGCGACCTCCACCGAACTTCCAAGGGGCATTTAAACCGTCTTGTTAAGCTACTGCGACCTGCACGTCTCCTCCAAGGGGCATTTAAACCGTCTTGTTAAGCTACTGCGACCTCCACCGCTCTTCCAAGGGGCATTTAAACCGTCTTGTTAAGCTACTTCGACCTCCACCGAACTTCCAAGGGGCATTTAAACCGTCTTGTTAAGCTACTGCGACCTGAACGTCTCTTCCAAGGGGCATTTAAACCGTCTTGTTAAGCTTCTGCGACCTGCACGTCTCTTCCAAGGGGCATTTAAACCGCTTTGTTAATCTACTGCTATCTGCATGTCTCTTCCAAGGGGCATTTAATCCGTTTTCTTAAGCTTCTGCGACCTGCACGTCTTTTCCAAGGTGCATTTAAACCGTCTTGTTAAGCTACTGTGACCAGCACATCTCTTTCAAGGGGCATTTAAACTGTCTTGTTAAGCTACTGCGACCTCCACCGCTCGTCCAAGGGGCATTTAAACCGTCTTTTTAAGCTACTGCGACCTGCACGTCTCTTCCAAGGGGCATTTAAACCGTCTTGTTAAGCTACTGCGACCTCCACCGCTCTTCCAATGGGCATTTAAACCGTCTTGTTAAGCTACTGCGACCTCCACCGAACTTCCAAGGGGCATTTAAACCGTCTTGTTAAGCTACTGCGACCTCCACTGAACTTCCAAGGGGCATTTAAACCGTCTTGTTAAGCTACTGCGACCTGCACGTCTCTTCCAAGGGGCATTTAAACCGTCTTGTTAAGCCACTGCGACCTCCACCACTCTTCCAAGGGGCATTTAAACCGTCTTGTTAAGCTACTGCGACCTGCACGTCTCTTCCAAGGGGCATTTAAACCGTCTTGTTAAGCTACTGCGACCTCCACCGCTCTTCCAAGGGGCATTTAAACCGTCTTGTTAAGCTACTGCGACCTCCACCGCTCTTCCAAGGGGCATATAAACCGTCTTGTTAAGCTACGGCGAAATGCACGTCTCTTCCAAGGGCCATTTAAACCGTCTTGGTAAGCCACTGTGACCTTCACGTCTCTCCCAAGGGGCATTTAAACTGTCTTGTTAAGCTACTGCGATCTGGATGTCTCTTCCAAGGGGCAGTTAAACCATCTTGTTAAGCTCCTGCTACCTGCACGTCTCTTCCAAGTTGCATTTAAACCATCTTTTTAAGCTGCTGTGACCTGCATGTCTCTTCCAAGGGGCATTTAAACCGTCTTGTTAAGCTACTGCGACCTCCACCGCTCTTCCAAGGGGCATTTAAACCGTCATGTTAAGCTACTGCGACCTGCACGTCTCTTCCAAGGGCCATTTAAACCATCTTGGTAAGCTACTACGACCTGCAAGCCTCTTCCAAGGGGCATTTAAACCATCTTGTTAAGCTACTGCGACCTGCACGTCTCTTCCAAGGGGCATTTAAACCGTCTTGTTAAGCTACTGCGACCTGCACGTCTTTTCCAAGGGGCATTTAAACCGTCTTGTTAAGCTACTGCGACCTCCAACGCTCTTCCAAGGGGCATTTAAACCATCTTGTTAAGCTACTGCGACCTGCACGTCTCTTCCAAAGGGGCATTTAAACCGTTTTGTTAAGCTACTGCGACCTCCACCGCTCTTCCAAGGGGCATTTAAACCGTCTTGTTAAGCTACTGCGACCTCCACCGAACTTCCAAGGGGCATTTAAACCATCTTGTTAAGCTACTGCGACCTCCACCGAACTTCCAAGGGGCATTTAAACCGTCTTGTTAAGCTACTGCGACCTGCATGTCTCTTCCAAGGGGCATTTAAACCGTCTTGTTAAGCCACTGCGACCTCCACCGCTCTTCCAAGGGGCATTTAAACCGTCTTGTTAAGCTACTGCGACCTGCACGTCTCTTCCAAGGGGCATTTAAACCATCTTGTTAAGCTACTGCGACCTCCACCGCTCTTCCAAGGGGCATTTAAACCGTCTTGTTAAGCTACTGCGACCTGCACGTCTCTTCCATGGGCCATTTAAACCATCTTGGTAAGCTACTGCGACCTGCAAGCCTCTTCCAAGGGGCATTGAAACCATCTTGTTAAGCTACTGCGACCTTCAAGCCTCTTCTAAGGGGCATTTAAACCCTCTTGTTAAGCTACTGCGACCTGCACGTCTCTTCCAAAGGGGCATTTAAACCGTTTTGTTAAGCTACTGCGATTTGCACGTCTCTTCTAAGGGGCATTTAAACCGTCTTGTTAAGCTACTGTAACCTCCACCACTTTTCCAAGGGGCATTTAAACCGTCTTGTTAAGCTACTGCGACCTGCACGTCTCTTCCAAGGGGCATTTAAACCGTCTTGTTAAGCTGCTGTGACCTGCATGTCTCTTTCAAGGGGCATTTAAACCTTCTTGTTAAGCTACTGCGACCTCCACCGCTCTTCATAGGGGCATTTAAACCGTCTTGTTAAGCTACTGCGACCTGCACGTCTCTTCCAAGGGGCATTTAAACCATCTAGTTAAGCTACTGCGACCTGCACATCTCTTCCAAGGGGAATTTAAACCATCTTGTTAAGCTACTGCGACCTGCACGTCTTTTCCAAGGGGCATTTAAACCGTCTTTTTAAGCTGCTGCGACCTGCATGTCTCTTCCAAGGTGCATTTAAACCATCTAGTTAAGCTACTGCGACCTGCACGTCTCTTCCAAGGGGAATTTAAACCATCTTGTTAAGCTACTGCGACCTGCACGTCTTTTCCAAGGGGCATTTAAACCGTCTTGTTAAGCTACTGCGACCTCCACCGCTCTTCCAAGGGGCATTTAAACCATCTTGTTAAGCTCCTGCGACCTGCACGTCTCTTCCAAGGGGCATTTAAACCATCTTCTTAAGCTCCTGCTACCTGCACGTCTCTTCTATTGGGCATTTAAACCGTCTTTTTAAGCTGATGCGACCTGCATGTCTCTTCCAAGGGGCATTTAAACCGTCTTGTTAAGCCACTGTGACCAGCACATCTCTTTCAAGGGGCATTTAAACAGTCTTGTTAAGCTACTGCGACCTCCACCGCTCGTCCAAGGGGCATTTAAACCGTCTTTTTAAGCTACTGCGAACTGCACGTCTCTTCCAAGGGGCATTTAAACCATCTTGTTAAGCTACTGCCACCTCCACCGCTCTTCCAAGGGGCATTTAAAACGTCTTGTTATCCTGCTGTGACCTGCATGTCTCTTCCAAGGGGCATTTAAACCGTCTTGTTAAGCTACTGCGACCTCCACCGAACTTCCAAGGAGCATTTAAACCGTCTTGTTAAGCTACTGCGAACTCCACCGCTCTTCCAAGGGGCATTTAAACCATCTTGTTAAGCTACTGCGAAATGCACGTCTCTTCCAAGGGCCATTTAAACTGTCTTGTTAAGCTACTGTGATCTGCATGTCTCTTCCAAGAGGCATTTAAACCATCTTGTTAAGTTCCTGCGACCTGCACGTCTCTTCCAAGTTGCATTTAAACCATATTGTTAAGCTCCTGCGACCTGCACGTCTCTTCCAATGGGCATTTAAACCGTCTTTTTAAGCTGCTGCGACCTGCATGTCTCTTCCAAGGGGCATTTAAACCGGCTTGTTAAGCTACTGCGACCTCCACCGCTCTTCCAAGGGGCATTTAAACAGTCATGTTAAGCTACTGCGACCTGCACGTCTCTTCCAAGGGCCATTTAAACCATCTTGGTAAGCTACTGCGACCTGCAAGCCTCTTCCAAGGGGCATTTAAACCATCTTGTTAAGCTACTGCGACCTGCACGTCTCTTCCAAGGGGCATTTAAACCGTCTTGTTAAGCTACTGCGACCTGCACGTCTTTTCCAAGGGGCATTTAAACCGTCTTGTTAAGCTACTGCGACCTCCAACGCTCTTCCAAGGGGCATTTAAACCATCTTGTTAAGCTACTGCGACCTGCACGTCTCTTCCAAAGGGGCATTTAAACCGTTTTGTTAAGCTACTGCGACCTCCACCGCTCTTCCAAGGGGCATTTAAACCGTCTTGTTAAGCTACTGCGACCTCCACCGAACTTCCAAGGGGCATTTAAACCATCTTGTTAAGCTACTGCGACCTCCACCGAACTTCCAAGGGGCATTTAAACCGTCTTGTTAAGCTACTGCGACCTGCACGTCTCTTCCAAGGGGCATTTAAACCGTCTTGTTAAGCCACTGCGACCTCCACCGCTCTTCCAAGGGGCATTTAAACCGTCTTGTTAAGCTACTGCGACCTGCACGTCTCTTCCAAGGGGCATTTAAACCATCTTGTTAAGCTACTGCGACCTCCACCGCTCTTCCAAGGGGCATTTAAACCGTCTTGTTAAGCTACTGCGACCTCCACCGCTCTTCCAAGGGGCATTTAAACCGTCTTGTTAAGCTACGGCGAAATGCACGTCTCTTCCAAGGGCCATTTAAACCGTCTTGGTAAGCTACTGTGACCTGCACGTCTCTCCCAAGGGGCATTTAAACTGTCTTGTTAAGCTACTGCGATCTGGTTGTCTCTTCCAAGGGGCAGTTAAACCATCTTTTTAAGCTCCTGCTACCTGCACGTCTCTTCCAAGTTGCATTTAAACCATCTTTTAAGCTGCTGTGACCTGTATGTCTCTTCCAATGGGCATTTAAACCGCCTTGTTAAGCTACTGCGACCTCCACCGCTTTTCCAAGGGGCATTTAAACCGTCATGTTAAGCTACTGCGACCTGCACGTCTCTTCCATGGGCCATTTAAACCATCTTGGTAAGCTACTGCGACCTGCAAGCCTCTTCCAAGGGGCATTGAAACCATCTTGTTAAGCTACTGCGACCTGCAAGCCTCTTCTAAGGGGCATTTAAACCCTCTTGTTAAGCTACTGCGACCTCCACCGCTTTTCCAAGGGGCATTTAAACCGTCATGTTAAGCTACTGCGACCTGCACGTCTCTTCTATGGGCCATTTAAACCATCTTGGTAAGCTACTGCGACCTGCAAGCCTCTTCCAAGGGGCATTGAAACCATCTTGTTAAGCTACTGCGACCTGCAAGCCTCTTCTAAGGGGCATTTAAACCCTCTTGTTAAGCTACTGCGACCTCCACCGCTTTTCCAAGGGGCATTTAAACCGTCTTGTTAAGCTACTGCGATTTGCACGTCTCTTCTAAGGGGCATTTAAACCGTCTTGTTAAGCTACTGTAACCTCCACCACTTTTCCAAGGGGCATTTAAACCGTCTTGTTAAGCTACTGCGACCTGCACGTCTCTTCCAAGGGACATTTAAACCGTCTTGTTAAGCTGCTGTGACCTGCATGTCTCTTTCAAGGGGCATTTAAACCTTCTTGTTAAGCTACTGCAACCTCCACCGCTCTTCATAGGGGCATTTAAATCGTCTTGTTAAGCTACTGCGACCTGCACGTCTCTTCCAAGGGGCATTTAAACCATCTAGTTAAGCTACTGCGACCTGCACATCTCTTCCAAGGGGAATTTAAACCATCTTGTTAAGCTACTGCGACCTGCACGTCTTTTCCAAGGGGCATTTAAACCGTCTTTTTAAGCTGCTGCGACCTGCATGTCTCTTCCAAGGTGCATTTAAACCATCTAGTTAAGCTACTGCGACCTGCACGTCTCTTCCAAGGGGAATTTAAACCATCTTGTTAAGCTACTGCGACCTGCACGTCTTTTCCAAGGGGCATTTAAACCATCTAGTTAAGCTACTGCGACCTGCACATCTCTTCCAAGGGGAATTTAAACCATCTTGTTAAGCTACTGCGACCTGCACGTCTTTTCCAAGGGGCATTTAAACCGTCTTTTTAAGCTGCTGCGACCTGCATGTCTCTTCCAAGGTGCATTTAAACCATCTAGTTAAGCTACTGCGACCTGCACGTCTCTTCCAAGGGGAATTTAAATCATCTTGTTAAGCTACTGCGATTTGCACGTCTCTTCCAAGGGCCATTTAAACCGTCTTGGTAAGCTACTGTGACCTGCACGTCTCTCCCAAGGGGCATTTAAACTGTCTTGTTAAGCTACTGCGATCTGGTTGTCTCTTCCAAGGGGCAGTTAAACCATCTTGTTAAGCTCCTGCTACCTGCACGTCTCTTCCAAGTTGCATTTAAACCATCTTTTAAGCTGCTGTGACCTGTATGTCTCTTCCAAGGGGAATTTAAACCGTCTTGTTAAGCTACTGCGACCTCCACCGCTTTTCCAAGGGGCATTTAAACCGTCATGTTAAGCTACTGCGACCTGCACGTCTCTTCCATGGGCCATTTAAACCATCTTGGTAAGCTACTGCGACCTGCAAGCCTCTTCCAAGGGGCATTGAAACCATCTTGTTAAGCTACTGCGACCTGCAAGCCTCTTCTAAGGGGCATTTAAACCCTCTTGTTAAGCTACTGCGACCTGCACGTCTCTTCCAAAGGGGCATTTAAACCGTTTTGTTAAGCTACTGCGATTTGCACGTCTCTTCTAAGGGGCATTTAAACCGTCTTGTTAAGCTACTGTAACCTCCACCACTCGTCCAAGGGGCATTTAAACCGTCTTGTTAAGCTACTGCGACCTGCACGTCTCTTCCAAGGGGCATTTAAACCGTCTTGTTAAGCTGCTGTGACCTGCATGTCTCTTTCAAGGGGCATTTAAACCTTCTTGTTAAGCTACTGCAACCTCCACCGCTCTTCATAGGGGCATTTAAACCGTCTTGTTAAGCTACTGCGACCTGCACGTCTCTTCCAAGGGGCATTTAAACCATCTAGTTAAGCTACTGCGACCTGCACATCTCTTCCAAGGGGAATTTAAACCATCTTGTTAAGCTACTGCGACCTGCACGTCTTTTCCAAGGGGCATTTAAACCGTCTTGTTAAGCTACTGTGACCAGCACATCTCTTTCAAGGGGCATTTAAACCATCTTGTTAAGCTACTGCGACCTGCACGTCTCTTCCAAGGGGCATTTAAACCATCTTGTTAAGCTACTGCGACCTGCACGTCTCTTCCCAGGGGCATTTAAACCGTCTTGTTTAGCTCCTGTAACCTGCACGACTTTTCCAAGGGTCATTTAAACCGTCCTGTTAAGCTTCTGCGACCTGCACGTCTCTTCCAAGGGGCAATTAAACCGCTTTGTTAAGCTACTGCTATCTGGATGTCTCTTCCAAGGGGCATTTAATCCGTCTTGTTAAGCTACTGCGACCTGCACGTCTTTTCCAAGGGGCAATTAAACCGACTTGTTAAGCTACTGTGACCAGCACATCTCTTTCAAGGGGCATTTAAACTGTCTTGTTAAGCTACTTCGACCTCCACCGCTCGTCCAAGGGGCATTTAAACCGTCTTTTTAATCTACTGCGACCTGCACGTCTCTTCCAAGGGGCATTTAAACCGTCTTGTTAAGCTACTGCGACCTCCACCGCTCTTCCAAGGGGCATTTAAAACGTCTTGTTAAGCTGCTGTGACCTGCATGTCTCTTCCAAGGGGCATTTAAACCGTCTTGTTAAGCTACAGCGACCTCCACCGCTCTTCCAAGGGGCATTTAAACCGTCTTGTTAAGCTACTGCGACCTCCACCGAACTTCCAAGGGGCATTTAAACCGTCTTTTTAAGCTACTGCGACCTCCACCGAACTTCCAAGGGGCATTTAAACCGTCTTGTTAAGCTACTGCGACCTGCACGTCTCCTCAAAGGGGCATTTAAACCGTCTTGTTAAGCTACTGCGACCTCCACCGCTCTTCCAAGGGGCATTTAAACCGTCTTGTTAAGCTACTTCGACCTCCACCGAACTTCCAAGGGGCATTTAAACCGTCTTGTTAAGCTACTGCGACCTGAACGTCTCTTCCAAGGGGCATTTAAACCGTCTTGTTAAGCTTCTGCGACCTGCACGTCTCTTCCAAGGGGCATTTCAACCGCTTTGTTAATCTACTGCTATCTGCATGTCTCTTCCAAGGGGCATTTAATCCGTTTTCTTAAGCTTCTGCGACCTGCACGTCTTTTCCAAGGTGCATTTAAACCGTCTTGTTAAGCTACTGTGACCAGCACATCTCTTTCAAGGGGCATTTAAACTGTCTTGTTAAGCTACTGCGACCTCCACCGCTCGTCCAAGGGGCATTTAAACCGTCTTTTTAAGCTACTGCGACCTGCACGTCTCTTCCAAGGGGCATTTAAACCGTCTTGTTAAGCTACTGCGACCTCCACCGCTCTTCCAATGGGCATTTAAACCGTCTTGTTAAGCTACTGCGACCTCCACCGAACTTCCAAGGGGCATTTAAACCGTCTTGTTAAGCTACTGCGACCTCCACTGAACTTCCAAGGGGCATTTAAACCGTCTTGTTAAGCTACTGCGACCTGCACGTCTCTTCCAAGGGGCATTTAAACCGTCTTGTTAAGCCACTGCGACCTCCACCACTCTTCCAAGGGGCATTTAAACCGTCTTGTTAAGCTACTGCGACCTGCACGTCTCTTCCAAGGGGCATTTAAACCGTCTTGTTAAGCTACTGCGACCTCCACCGCTCTTCCAAGGGGCATTTAAACCGTCTTGTTAAGCTACTGCGACCTCCACCGCTCTTCCAAGGGGCATATAAACCGTCTTGTTAAGCTACGGCGAAATGCACGTCTCTTCCAAGGGCCATTTAAACCGTCTTGGTAAGCCACTGTGACCTTCACGTCTCTCCCAAGGGGCATTTAAACTGTCTTGTTAAGCTACTGCGATCTGGATGTCTCTTCCAAGGGGCAGTTAAACCATCTTGTTAAGCTCCTGCTACCTGCACGTCTCTTCCAAGTTGCATTTAAACCATCTTTTTAAGCTGCTGTGACCTGCATGTCTCTTCCAAGGGGCATTTAAACCGTCTTGTTAAGCTACTGCGACCTCCACCGCTCTTCCAAGGGGCATTTAAACCGTCATGTTAAGCTACTGCGACCTGCACGTCTCTTCCAAGGGCCATTTAAACCATCTTGGTAAGCTACTACGACCTGCAAGCCTCTTCCAAGGGGCATTTAAACCATCTTGTTAAGCTACTGCGACCTGCACGTCTCTTCCAAGGGGCATTTAAACCGTCTTGTTAAGCTACTGCGACCTGCACGTCTTTTCCAAGGGGCATTTAAACCGTCTTGTTAAGCTACTGCGACCTCCAACGCTCTTCCAAGGGGCATTTAAACCATCTTGTTAAGCTACTGCGACCTGCACGTCTCTTCCAAAGGGGCATTTAAACCGTTTTGTTAAGCTACTGCGACCTCCACCGCTCTTCCAAGGGGCATTTAAACCGTCTTGTTAAGCTACTGCGACCTCCACCGAACTTCCAAGGGGCATTTAAACCATCTTGTTAAGCTACTGCGACCTCCACCGAACTTCCAAGGGGCATTTAAACCGTCTTGTTAAGCTACTGCGACCTGCACGTCTCTTCCAAGGGGCATTTAAACCGTCTTGTTAAGCCACTGCGACCTCCACCGCTCTTCCAAGGGGCATTTAAACCGTCTTGTTAAGCTACTGCGACCTGCACGTCTCTTCCAAGGGGCATTTAAACCATCTTGTTAAGCTACTGCGACCTCCACCGCTCTTCCAAGGGGCATTTAAACCGTCTTGTTAAGCTACTGCGACCTCCACCGCTCTTCCAAGGGGCATTTAAACCGTCTTGTTAAGCTACGGCGAAATGCACGTCTCTTCCAAGGGCCATTTAAACCGTCTTGGTAAGCTACTGTGACCTGCACGTCTCTCCCAAGGGGCATTTAAACTGTCTTGTTAAGCTACTGCGATCTGGTTGTCTCTTCCAAGGGGCAGTTAAACCATCTTGTTAAGCTCCTGCTACCTGCACGTCTCTTCCAAGTTGCATTTAAACCATCTTTTAAGCTGCTGTGACCTGTATGTCTCTTCCAAGGGGCATTTAAACCGTCTTGTTAAGCTACTGCGACCTCCACCGCTTTTCCAAGGGGCATTTAAACCGTCATGTTAAGCTACTGCGACCTGCACGTCTCTTCCATGGGCCATTTAAACCATCTTGGTAAGCTACTGCGACCTGCAAGCCTCTTCCAAGGGGCATTGAAACCATCTTGTTAAGCTACTGCGACCTGCAAGCCTCTTCTAAGGGGCATTTAAACCCTCTTGTTAAGCTACTGCGACCTGCACGTCTCTTCCAAAGGGGCATTTAAACCGTTTTGTTAAGCTACTGCGATTTGCACGTCTCTTCTAAGGGGCATTTAAACCGTCTTGTTAAGCTACTGTAACCTCCACCACTTTTCCAAGGGGCATTTAAACCGTCTTGTTAAGCTACTGCGACCTGCACGTCTCTTCCAAGGGGCATTTAAACCGTCTTGTTAAGCTGCTGTGACCTGCATGTCTCTTTCAAGGGGCATTTAAACCTTCTTGTTAAGCTACTGCGACCTCCACCGCTCTTCATAGGGGCATTTAAACCGTCTTGTTAAGCTACTGCGACCTGCACGTCTCTTCCAAGGGGCATTTAAACCATCTAGTTAAGCTACTGCGACCTGCACATCTCTTCCAAGGGGAATTTAAACCATCTTGTTAAGCTACTGCGACCTGCACGTCTTTTCCAAGGGGCATTTAAACCGTCTTTTTAAGCTGCTGCGACCTGCATGTCTCTTCCAAGGTGCATTTAAACCATCTAGTTAAGCTACTGCGACCTGCACGTCTCTTCCAAGGGGAATTTAAACCATCTTGTTAAGCTACTGCGACCTGCACGTCTTTTCCAAGGGGCATTTAAACCGTCTTGTTAAGCTACTGCGACCTCCACCGCTCTTCCAAGGGGCATTTAAACCATCTTGTTAAGCTCCTGCGACCTGCACGTCTCTTCCAAGGGGCATTTAAACCATCTTCTTAAGCTCCTGCTACCTGCACGTCTCTTCTATTGGGCATTTAAACCGTCTTTTTAAGCTGATGCGACCTGCATGTCTCTTCCAAGGGGCATTTAAACCGTCTTGTTAAGCCACTGTGACCAGCACATCTCTTTCAAGGGGCATTTAAACAGTCTTGTTAAGCTACTGCGACCTCCACCGCTCGTCCAAGGGGCATTTAAACCGTCTTTTTAAGCTACTGCGAACTGCACGTCTCTTCCAAGGGGCATTTAAACCATCTTGTTAAGCTACTGCCACCTCCACCGCTCTTCCAAGGGGCATTTAAAACGTCTTGTTATCCTGCTGTGACCTGCATGTCTCTTCCAAGGGGCATTTAAACCGTCTTGTTAAGCTACTGCGACCTCCACCGAACTTCCAAGGAGCATTTAAACCGTCTTGTTAAGCTACTGCGAACTCCACCGCTCTTCCAAGGGGCATTTAAACCATCTTGTTAAGCTACTGCGAAATGCACGTCTCTTCCAAGGGCCATTTAAACTGTCTTGTTAAGCTACTGTGATCTGCATGTCTCTTCCAAGAGGCATTTAAACCATCTTGTTAAGTTCCTGCGACCTGCACGTCTCTTCCAAGTTGCATTTAAACCATATTGTTAAGCTCCTGCGACCTGCACGTCTCTTCCAATGGGCATTTAAACCGTCTTTTTAAGCTGCTGCGACCTGCATGTCTCTTCCAAGGGGCATTTAAACCGGCTTGTTAAGCTACTGCGACCTCCACCGCTCTTCCAAGGGGCATTTAAACAGTCATGTTAAGCTACTGCGACCTGCACGTCTCTTCCAAGGGCCATTTAAACCATCTTGGTAAGCTACTGCGACCTGCAAGCCTCTTCCAAGGGGCATTTAAACCATCTTGTTAAGCTACTGCGACCTGCACGTCTCTTCCAAGGGGCATTTAAACCGTCTTGTTAAGCTACTGCGACCTGCACGTCTTTTCCAAGGGGCATTTAAACCGTCTTGTTAAGCTACTGCGACCTCCAACGCTCTTCCAAGGGGCATTTAAACCATCTTGTTAAGCTACTGCGACCTGCACGTCTCTTCCAAAGGGGCATTTAAACCGTTTTGTTAAGCTACTGCGACCTCCACCGCTCTTCCAAGGGGCATTTAAACCGTCTTGTTAAGCTACTGCGACCTCCACCGAACTTCCAAGGGGCATTTAAACCATCTTGTTAAGCTACTGCGACCTCCACCGAACTTCCAAGGGGCATTTAAACCGTCTTGTTAAGCTACTGCGACCTGCACGTCTCTTCCAAGGGGCATTTAAACCGTCTTGTTAAGCCACTGCGACCTCCACCGCTCTTCCAAGGGGCATTTAAACCGTCTTGTTAAGCTACTGCGACCTGCACGTCTCTTCCAAGGGGCATTTAAACCATCTTGTTAAGCTACTGCGACCTCCACCGCTCTTCCAAGGGGCATTTAAACCGTCTTGTTAAGCTACTGCGACCTCCACCGCTCTTCCAAGGGGCATTTAAACCGTCTTGTTAAGCTACGGCGAAATGCACGTCTCTTCCAAGGGCCATTTAAACCGTCTTGGTAAGCTACTGTGACCTGCACGTCTCTCCCAAGGGGCATTTAAACTGTCTTGTTAAGCTACTGCGATCTGGTTGTCTCTTCCAAGGGGCAGTTAAACCATCTTTTTAAGCTCCTGCTACCTGCACGTCTCTTCCAAGTTGCATTTAAACCATCTTTTAAGCTGCTGTGACCTGTATGTCTCTTCCAATGGGCATTTAAACCGCCTTGTTAAGCTACTGCGACCTCCACCGCTTTTCCAAGGGGCATTTAAACCGTCATGTTAAGCTACTGCGACCTGCACGTCTCTTCCATGGGCCATTTAAACCATCTTGGTAAGCTACTGCGACCTGCAAGCCTCTTCCAAGGGGCATTGAAACCATCTTGTTAAGCTACTGCGACCTGCAAGCCTCTTCTAAGGGGCATTTAAACCCTCTTGTTAAGCTACTGCGACCTCCACCGCTTTTCCAAGGGGCATTTAAACCGTCATGTTAAGCTACTGCGACCTGCACGTCTCTTCCATGGGCCATTTAAACCATCTTGGTAAGCTACTGCGACCTGCAAGCCTCTTCCAAGGGGCATTGAAACCATCTTGTTAAGCTACTGCGACCTGCAAGCCTCTTCTAAGGGGCATTTAAACCCTCTTGTTAAGCTACTGCGACCTCCACCGCTTTTCCAAGGGGCATTTAAACCGTCTTGTTAAGCTACTGCGATTTGCACGTCTCTTCTAAGGGGCATTTAAACCGTCTTGTTAAGCTACTGTAACCTCCACCACTTTTCCAAGGGGCATTTAAACCGTCTTGTTAAGCTACTGCGACCTGCACGTCTCTTCCAAGGGACATTTAAACCGTCTTGTTAAGCTGCTGTGACCTGCATGTCTCTTTCAAGGGGCATTTAAACCTTCTTGTTAAGCTACTGCAACCTCCACCGCTCTTCATAGGGGCATTTAAATCGTCTTGTTAAGCTACTGCGACCTGCACGTCTTTTCCAAGGGGCATTTAAACCATCTTCTTAAGCTCCTGCTACCTGCACGTCTCTTCTATTGGGCATTTAAACCGTCTTTTTAAGCTGATGCGACCTGCATGTCTCTTCCAAGGGGCATTTAAACCGTCTTGTTAAGCCACTGTGACCAGCACATCTCTTTCAAGGGGCATTTAAACAGTCTTGTTAAGCTACTGCGACCTCCACCGCTCGTCCAAGGGGCATTTAAACCGTCTTTTTAAGCTACTGCGAACTGCACGTCTCTTCCAAGGGGCATTTAAACCATCTTGTTAAGCTACTGCCACCTCCACCGCTCTTCCAAGGGGCATTTAAAACGTCTTGTTATCCTGCTGTGACCTGCATGTCTCTTCCAAGGGGCATTTAAACCGTCTTGTTAAGCTACTGCGACCTCCACCGAACTTCCAAGGAGCATTTAAACCGTCTTGTTAAGCTACTGCGAACTCCACCGCTCTTCCAAGGGGCATTTAAACCATCTTGTTAAGCTACTGCGAAATGCACGTCTCTTCCAAGGGCCATTTAAACTGTCTTGTTAAGCTACTGTGATCTGCATGTCTCTTCCAAGAGGCATTTAAACCATCTTGTTAAGTTCCTGCGACCTGCACGTCTCTTCCAAGTTGCATTTAAACCATATTGTTAAGCTCCTGCGACCTGCACGTCTCTTCCAATGGGCATTTAAACCGTCTTTTTAAGCTGCTGCGACCTGCATGTCTCTTCCAAGGGGCATTTAAACCGGCTTGTTAAGCTACTGCGACCTCCACCGCTCTTCCAAGGGGCATTTAAACAGTCATGTTAAGCTACTGCGACCTGCACGTCTCTTCCAAGGGCCATTTAAACCATCTTGGTAAGCTACTGCGACCTGCAAGCCTCTTCCAAGGGGCATTTAAACCATCTTGTTAAGCTACTGCGACCTGCACGTCTCTTCCAAGGGGCATTTAAACCGTCTTGTTAAGCTACTGCGACCTGCACGTCTTTTCCAAGGGGCATTTAAACCGTCTTGTTAAGCTACTGCGACCTCCAACGCTCTTCCAAGGGGCATTTAAACCATCTTGTTAAGCTACTGCGACCTGCACGTCTCTTCCAAAGGGGCATTTAAACCGTTTTGTTAAGCTACTGCGACCTCCACCGCTCTTCCAAGGGGCATTTAAACCGTCTTGTTAAGCTACTGCGACCTCCACCGAACTTCCAAGGGGCATTTAAACCATCTTGTTAAGCTACTGCGACCTCCACCGAACTTCCAAGGGGCATTTAAACCGTCTTGTTAAGCTACTGCGACCTGCACGTCTCTTCCAAGGGGCATTTAAACCGTCTTGTTAAGCCACTGCGACCTCCACCGCTCTTCCAAGGGGCATTTAAACCGTCTTGTTAAGCTACTGCGACCTGCACGTCTCTTCCAAGGGGCATTTAAACCATCTTGTTAAGCTACTGCGACCTCCACCGCTCTTCCAAGGGGCATTTAAACCGTCTTGTTAAGCTACTGCGACCTCCACCGCTCTTCCAAGGGGCATTTAAACCGTCTTGTTAAGCTACGGCGAAATGCACGTCTCTTCCAAGGGCCATTTAAACCGTCTTGGTAAGCTACTGTGACCTGCACGTCTCTCCCAAGGGGCATTTAAACTGTCTTGTTAAGCTACTGCGATCTGGTTGTCTCTTCCAAGGGGCAGTTAAACCATCTTTTTAAGCTCCTGCTACCTGCACGTCTCTTCCAAGTTGCATTTAAACCATCTTTTAAGCTGCTGTGACCTGTATGTCTCTTCCAATGGGCATTTAAACCGCCTTGTTAAGCTACTGCGACCTCCACCGCTTTTCCAAGGGGCATTTAAACCGTCATGTTAAGCTACTGCGACCTGCACGTCTCTTCCATGGGCCATTTAAACCATCTTGGTAAGCTACTGCGACCTGCAAGCCTCTTCCAAGGGGCATTGAAACCATCTTGTTAAGCTACTGCGACCTGCAAGCCTCTTCTAAGGGGCATTTAAACCCTCTTGTTAAGCTACTGCGACCTCCACCGCTTTTCCAAGGGGCATTTAAACCGTCATGTTAAGCTACTGCGACCTGCACGTCTCTTCCATGGGCCATTTAAACCATCTTGGTAAGCTACTGCGACCTGCAAGCCTCTTCCAAGGGGCATTGAAACCATCTTGTTAAGCTACTGCGACCTGCAAGCCTCTTCTAAGGGGCATTTAAACCCTCTTGTTAAGCTACTGCGACCTCCACCGCTTTTCCAAGGGGCATTTAAACCGTCTTGTTAAGCTACTGCGATTTGCACGTCTCTTCTAAGGGGCATTTAAACCGTCTTGTTAAGCTACTGTAACCTCCACCACTTTTCCAAGGGGCATTTAAACCGTCTTGTTAAGCTACTGCGACCTGCACGTCTCTTCCAAGGGACATTTAAACCGTCTTGTTAAGCTGCTGTGACCTGCATGTCTCTTTCAAGGGGCATTTAAACCTTCTTGTTAAGCTACTGCAACCTCCACCGCTCTTCATAGGGGCATTTAAATCGTCTTGTTAAGCTACTGCGACCTGCACGTCTCTTCCAAGGGGCATTTAAACCATCTAGTTAAGCTACTGCGACCTGCACATCTCTTCCAAGGGGAATTTAAACCATCTTGTTAAGCTACTGCGACCTGCACGTCTTTTCCAAGGGGCATTTAAACCGTCTTTTTAAGCTGCTGCGACCTGCATGTCTCTTCCAAGGTGCATTTAAACCATCTAGTTAAGCTACTGCGACCTGCACGTCTCTTCCAAGGGGAATTTAAACCATCTTGTTAAGCTACTGCGACCTGCACGTCTTTTCCAAGGGGCATTTAAACCATCTAGTTAAGCTACTGCGACCTGCACATCTCTTCCAAGGGGAATTTAAACCATCTTGTTAAGCTACTGCGACCTGCACGTCTTTTCCAAGGGGCATTTAAACCGTCTTTTTAAGCTGCTGCGACCTGCATGTCTCTTCCAAGGTGCATTTAAACCATCTAGTTAAGCTACTGCGACCTGCACGTCTCTTCCAAGGGGAATTTAAATCATCTTGTTAAGCTACTGCGATTTGCACGTCTCTTCCAAGGGCCATTTAAACCGTCTTGGTAAGCTACTGTGACCTGCACGTCTCTCCCAAGGGGCATTTAAACTGTCTTGTTAAGCTACTGCGATCTGGTTGTCTCTTCCAAGGGGCAGTTAAACCATCTTGTTAAGCTCCTGCTACCTGCACGTCTCTTCCAAGTTGCATTTAAACCATCTTTTAAGCTGCTGTGACCTGTATGTCTCTTCCAAGGGGAATTCAAACCGTCTTGTTAAGCTACTGCGACCTCCACCGCTTTTCCAAGGGGCATTTAAACCGTCATGTTAAGCTACTGCGACCTGCACGTCTCTTCCATGGGCCATTTAAACCATCTTGGTAAGCTACTGCGACCTGCAAGCCTCTTCCAAGGGGCATTGAAACCATCTTGTTAAGCTACTGCGACCTGCAAGCCTCTTCTAAGGGGCATTTAAACCCTTTTGTTAAGCTACTGCGACCTGCACGTCTCTTCCAAAGGGGCATTTAAACCGTTTTGTTAAGCTACTGCGATTTGCACGTCTCTTCTAAGGGGCATTTAAACCGTCTTGTTAAGCTACTGTAACCTCCACCACTCGTCCAAGGGGCATTTAAACCGTCTTGTTAAGCTACTGCGACCTGCACGTCTCTTCCAAGGGGCATTTAAACCGTCTTGTTAAGCTGCTGTGACCTGCATGTCTCTTTCAAGGGGCATTTAAACCTTCTTGTTAAGCTACTGCAACCTCCACCGCTCTTCATAGGGGCATTTAAACCGTCTTGTTAAGCTACTGCGACCTGCACGTCTCTTCCAAGGGGCATTTAAACCATCTAGTTAAGCTACTGCGACCTGCACATCTCTTCCAAGGGGAATTTAAACCATCTTGTTAAGCTACTGCGACCTGCACGTCTTTTCCAAGGGGCATTTAAACCGTCTTTTTAAGCTGCTGTGACCTGCATGTCTCTTCCAAGGTGCATTTAAACCATCTAGTTAAGCTACTGCGACCTGCACGTCTCTTCCAAGGGGAATTTAAACCATCTTGTTAAGCTACTGCGACCTGCACGTCTTTTCCAAGGGGCATTTAAACCGTCTTGTTAAGCTACTGCGACCTCCACCGCTCTTCCAAGGGGCATTTAAACCATCTTGTTAAGCTCCTGCGACCTGCACGTCTCTTCCAAGGGGCATTTAAACCATCTTCTTAAGCTCCTGCTACCTGCACGTCTCTTCTATTGGGCATTTAAACCGTCTTTTTAAGCTGATGCGACCTGCATGTCTCTTCCAAGGGGCATTTAAACCGTCTTGTTAAGCTACTGTGACCAGCACATCTCTTTCAAGGGGCATTTAAACTGTCTTGTTAAGCTACTGCGACCTCCACCGCTCGTCCAAGGGGCATTTAAACCGTCTTTTTAAGCTACTGCGAACTGCACGTCTCTTCCAAGGGGCATTTAAACCATCTTGTTAAGCTACTGCCACCTCCACCGCTCTTCCAAGGGGCATTTAAAACGTCTTGTTATCCTGCTGTGACCTGCATGTCTCTTCCAAGGGGCATTTAAACCGTCTTGTTAAGCTACTGCGACCTCCACCGAACTTCCAAGGAGCATTTAAACCGTCTTGTTAAGCTACTGCGAACTCCACCGCTCTTCCAAGGGGCATTTAAACCATCTTGTTAAGCTACTGCGAAATGCACGTCTCTTCCAAGGGCCATTTAAACTGTCTTGTTAAGCTACTGTGATCTGCATGTCTCTTCCAAGAGGCATTTAAACCATCTTGTTAAGTTCCTGCGACCTGCACGTCTCTTCCAAGTTGCATTTAAACCATATTGTTAAGCTCCTGCGACCTGCACGTCTCTTCCAATGGGCATTTAAACCGTCTTTTTAAGCTGCTGCGACCTGCATGTCTCTTCCAAGGGGCATTTAAACCGGCTTGTTAAGCTACTGCGACCTCCACCGCTCTTCCAAGGGGCATTTAAACAGTCATGTTAAGCTACTGCGACCTGCACGTCTCTTCCAAGGGCCATTTAAACCATCTTGGTAAGCTACTGCGACCTGCAAGCCTCTTCCAAGGGGCATTTAAACCATCTTGTTAAGCTACTGCGACCTGCACGTCTCTTTAAAGGGGCATTTAAACCGTCTTGTTAAGCTACTGCGACCTGCACGTCTTTTCCAAGGGGCATTTAAACCGTCTTGTTAAGCTACTGCGACCTCCAACGCTCTTCCAAGGGGCATTTAAACCATCTTGTTAAGCTACTGCGACCTGCACGTCTCTTCCAAAGGGGCATTTAAACCGTTTTGTTAAGCTACTGCGACCTCCACCGCTCTTCCAAGGGGCATTTAAACCGTCTTGTTAAGCTACTGCGACCTCCACCGAACTTCCAAGGGGCATTTAAACCATCTTGTTAAGCTACTGCGACCTCCACCGAACTTCCAAGGGGCATTTAAACCGTCTTGTTAAGCTACTGCGACCTGCACGTCTCTTCCAAGGGGCATTTAAACCGTCTTGTTAAGCCACTGCGACCTCCACCGCTCTTCCAAGGGGCATTTAAACCGTCTTGTTAAGCTACTGCGACCTGCACGTCTCTTCCAAGGGGCATTTAAACCATCTTGTTAAGCTACTGCGACCTCCACCGCTCTTCCAAGGGGCATTTAAACCGTCTTGTTAAGCTACTGCGAACTCCACCGCTCTTCCAAGGGGCATTTAAACCGTCTTGTTAAGCTACGGCGAAATGCACGTCTCTTCCAAGGGCCATTTAAACCGTCTTGGTAAGCTACTGTGACCTGCACGTCTCTCCCAAGGGGCATTTAAACTGTCTTGTTAAGCTACTGCGATCTGGTTGTCTCTTCCAAGGGGCAGTTAAACCATCTTTTTAAGCTCCTGCTACCTGCACGTCTCTTCCAAGTTGCATTTAAACCATCTTTTAAGCTGCTGTGACCTGTATGTCTCTTCCAAGGGGCATTTAAACCGCCTTGTTAAGCTACTGCGACCTCCACCGCTTTTCCAAGGGGCATTTAAACCGTCATGTTAAGCTACTGCGACCTGCACGTCTCTTCCATGGGCCATTTAAACCATCTTGGTAAGCTACTGCGACCTGCAAGCCTCTTCCAAGGGGCATTGAAACCATCTTGTTAAGCTACTGCGACCTGCAAGCCTCTTCTAAGGGGCATTTAAACCCTCTTGTTAAGCTACTGCGACCTCCACCGCTTTTCCAAGGGGCATTTAAACCGTCATGTTAAGCTACTGCGACCTGCACGTCTCTTCCATGGGCCATTTAAACCATCTTGGTAAGCTACTGCGACCTGCAAGCCTCTTCCAAGGGGCATTGAAACCATCTTGTTAAGCTACTGCGACCTGCAAGCCTCTTCTAAGGGGCATTTAAACCCTCTTGTTAAGCTACTGCGACCTCCACCGCTTTTCCAAGGGGCATTTAAACCGTCTTGTTAAGCTACTGCGATTTGCACGTCTCTTCTAAGGGGCATTTAAACCGTCTTGTTAAGCTACTGTAACCTCCACCACTTTTCCAAGGGGCATTTAAACCGTCTTGTTAAGCTACTGCGACCTGCACGTCTCTTCCAAGGGACATTTAAACCGTCTTGTTAAGCTGCTGTGACCTGCATGTCTCTTTCAAGGGGCATTTAAACCTTCTTGTTAAGCTACTGCGACCTCCACCGCTCTTCATAGGGGCATTTAAATCGTCTTGTTAAGCTACTGCGACCTGCACGTCTCTTCCAAGGGGCATTTAAACCATCTAGTTAAGCTACTGCGACCTGCACATCTCTTCCAAGTGGAATTTAAACCATCTTGTTAAGCTACTGCGACCTGCACGTCTTTTCCAAGGGGCATTTAAACCGTCTTTTTAAGCTGCTGCGACCTGCATGTCTCTTCCAAGGTGCATTTAAACCATCTAGTTAAGCTACTGCGACCTGCACGTCTCTTCCAAGGGGAATTTAAACCATCTTGTTAAGCTACTGCGACCTGCACGTCTTTTCCAAGGGGCATTTAAACCATCTAGTTAAGCTACTGCGACCTGCACATCTCTTCCAAGGGGAATTTAAACCATCTTGTTAAGCTACTGCGACCTGCACGTCTTTTCCAAGGGGCATTTAAACCGTCTTTTTAAGCTGCTGCGACCTGCATGTCTCTTCCAAGGTGCATTTAAACCATCTAGTTAAGCTACTGCGACCTGCACGTCTCTTCCAAGGGGAATTTAAACCATCTTGTTAAGCTACTGCGATTTGCACGTCTCTTCTAAGGGGCATTTAAACCGTCTTGTTAAGCTACTGTAACCTCCACCACTTTTCCAAGGGGCATTTAAACCGTCTTGTTAAGCTACTGCGACCTGCACGTCTCTTCCAAGGGGCATTTAAACCGTCTTGTTAAGCTGCTGTGACCTGCATGTCTCTTTCAAGGGGCATTTAAACCTTCTTGTTAAGCTACTGCGACCTCCACCGCTCTTCATAGGGGCATTTAAACCGTCTTGTTAAGCTACTGCGACCTGCACGTCTCTTCCAAGGGGCATTTAAACCATCTAGTTAAGCTACTGCGACCTGCACATCTCTTCCAAGGGGAATTTAAACCATCTTGTTAAGCTACTGCGACCTGCACGTCTTTTCCAAGGGGCATTTAAACCGTCTTTTTAAGCTGCTGCGACCTGCATGTCTCTTCCAAGGTGCATTTAAACCATCTAGTTAAGCTACTGCGACCTGCACGTCTCTTCCAAGGGGAATTTAAACCATCTTGTTAAGCTACTGCGACCTGCACGTCTTTTCCAAGGGGCATTTAAACCGTCTTGTTAAGCTACTGCGACCTCCACCGCTCTTCCAAGGGGCATTTAAACCATCTTGTTAAGCTCCTGCGACCTGCACGTCTCTTCCAAGGGGCATTTAAACCATCTTCTTAAGCTCCTGCTACCTGCACGTCTCTTCTATTGGGCATTTAAACCGTCTTTTTAAGCTGATGCGACCTGCATGTCTCTTCCAAGGGGCATTTAAACCGTCTTGTTAAGCTACTGTGACCAGCACATCTCTTTCAAGGGGCATTTAAACTGTCTTGTTAAGCTACTGCGACCTCCACCGCTCGTCCAAGGGGCATTTAAACCGTCTTTTTAAGCTACTGCGAACTGCACGTCTCTTCCAAGGGGCATTTAAACCATCTTGTTAAGCTACTGCCACCTCCACCGCTCTTCCAAGGGGCATTTAAAACGTCTTGTTATCCTGCTGTGACCTGCATGTCTCTTCCAAGGGGCATTTAAACCGTCTTGTTAAGCTACTGCGACCTCCACCGAACTTCCAAGGAGCATTTAAACCGTCTTGTTAAGCTACTGCGAACTCCACCGCTCTTCCAAGGGGCATTTAAACCATCTTGTTAAGCTACTGCGAAATGCACGTCTCTTCCAAGGGCCATTTAAACTGTCTTGTTAAGCTACTGTGATCTGCATGTCTCTTCCAAGAGGCATTTAAACCATCTTGTTAAGTTCCTGTGACCTGCACGTCTCTTCCAAGTTGCATTTAAACCATATTGTTAAGCTCCTGCGACCTGCACGTCTCTTCCAATGGGCATTTAAACCGTCTTTTTAAGCTGCTGCGACCTGCATGTCTCTTCCAAGGGGCATTTAAACCGGCTTGTTAAGCTACTGCGACCTCCACCGCTCTTCCAAGGGGCATTTAAACGGTCATGTTAAGCTACTGCGACCTGCACGTCTCTTCCAAGGGCCATTTAAACCATCTTGGTAAGCTACTGCGACCTGCAAGCCTCTTCCAAGGGGCATTTAAACCATCTTGTTAAGCTACTGCGACCTGCACGACTCTTCTAAGGGGCATTTAAACCATCTTGTTAAGCTACTGCGACCTGCACGTCTTTTCCAAGGGGCATTTAAACCGTCTTGTTAAGCTACTGCGACCTCCACCGCTCTTCCAAGGGGCATTTAAACCATCTTGTTAAGCTACTGCGACCTGCACGTCTCTTCCAAGAGGCATTTAAACCGTCTTGGTAAGCTACTGCGACCTGCAAGCCTCTTCTAAGGGGCATTTAAACCCTCTTGTTAAGCTACTGCGACCTGCACGTCTCTTCCAAGGGGCATTTAAACCATCTTGTTATGCTACTGCGACCTGCACGTCTCTTCCAAGGGGCATTTAAACCTTCTTGTTAAGCTACTGCGATTTGCACGTCTCTTCCAAGGGGCATTTAAAACGTCTTGTTAAGCTACTGTTACCTCCACCACTTTTCCAAGGGGCATTTAAACCGTCTTGTTAAGCTACTGCGACCTGCACGTCTCTTCCAAGGGGCATTTAAACCATCTTGTTAAGCTGCTGTGACCTGCATGTCTCTTCCAAGGGGCATTTAAACCTTCTAGTTAAGCTACTGCGACCTCCACCGCTCTTCCAAGGGGCATTTAAACAGTCTTGTTAAGCTACTGCGACCTGCACGTCTCTTCCAAGGGCCATTTAAACCGTCTTGGTAAGCTACTGCGACCTGCAAGCCTCTTCCAAGGGGCATTTAAAACGTCTTGTTAAGCTGCTGCTACCTGCATGTCTCTTCCAAGCGGCATTTAAACCGTCTTTTTAAGCTAATGCGACCTGCACGTCTCTTCCAAGGGGCATTTAAACCGTCTTTTTAAGCTGCTGCGATCTGCATGTCTCTTCCAAGGGGCATTTAAACCGTCTTGTTAAGCTACTGCGACCTCCACCGCTCTTCCAAGGGGCATTTAAACCGTCATGTTAAGCTACTGCGACCTGCACGTCTCTTCCAAGGGCCATTTAAACCATCTTGGTAAGCTACTGCGACCTGCAAGACTCTTCCAAGGGGCATTTAAACCATCTTGTTAAGCTACTGCGACCTGCACGTCTCTTCCAAGGGGCATTTAAACCATCTTGTTAAGCTACTGCAACCTGCACGTCTTTTCCAAGGGGCATTTAAACCGTCTTGTTAAGATACTGCGACCTCCACCGCTCTTCCAAGGGGCATTTAAACCATCTTGTTAATGTACTGCGACCTGCACGTCTCTTCCAAGAGGCATTTAAACCGTCTTGGTAAGCTACTTCGAACTGCAAGCCTCTTCTAAGGGGCATTTAAACCCTCTTGTTAAGCTACTGCGACCTGCACGTCTCTTTCAAGGGGCATTTAAACCATCTTGTTATGCTACTGCGACTTGCACGTCTCTTCCAAGGGGCATTTAAACCTTCTTGTTAAGCTACTGCGATTTGCACGTCTATTCCAAGGGGCATTTAAAACGTCTTGTTAAGCTACTGTAACCTCCACCACTTTTCCAAGGGGCATTTAAACCGTCTTGTTAAGCTACTGCGACCTGCACGTCTCTTCCAAGGGGCATTTAAACCGTCTTGTTAAGCTGCTGTGACCTGCACATCTCTTCCAAGGGGCATTTAAACCTTCTTGTTAAGCAACTGCGACCTCCACCGCTCTTCCAAGGGGCATTTAAACAGTCTTGTTAAGCTACTGCGACCTGCACGTCTCTTCCAAGGGCCATTTAAACCGTCTTGGTAAACTACTGCGACCTGCAAGCCTCTTCCAAGGGGCATTTAAACCGTCTTGGTAAGCTACTGCGACCTGCACGTCTCTTCCAAGGGCCATTTAAACCGTCTTGGTAAGCTACTGCGACCTGCAAGCCTCTTCCAAGGGGCATTTAAAACGTCTTGTTAAGCTGCTGCGACCTGCATGTCTCTTCCAAGCGGCATTTAAACCGTCTTGTTAAGCTAATGCGACGTGCACGTCTCTTCCAAGGGGCATTTAAACCATCTTGTTAATCTACTGCTACCTCCACCGCTTTTCCAAAGGGCATTTTAACCATCTTGTTAGGCTGCTGTGACCTGCACGTCTCTTCCAAGGGGCATTTAAACCATCTTGTTAAGCTACTGCGCCTTGCACTGCTCTTCCAAGGGGCATTTAATCCGTCTTGTTAAGCTACTGCGACCTGCACGTCTCTTCCAAGGGGCATTTAAACCATCTTGTTAAGCTACTGCGACCTGCACGTCTTTTCCAAGGGGCATTTAAACCGTCTTGTTAAGCTACTGCGACCTCCACCCCTCTTCCAAGGGGCATTTAAACCATCTTATTAAGCTCCTGCGACCTGCACGTCTCTTACAATTGGCATTTAAACCATCTTCTTAAGCTCCTGCGACCTGCACATCTCTTACAATGGGCATTTAAACCGTCTTTTTAAGCTGCTGCGACCTGCATGTCTCTTCCAAGGGGCATTTAAAACGTTTTGTTAAGCTACTGCGACCTCCACCGCTCTTCCAAGGGGCATTTAAACCGTCTTGTTAAGCTACTGCGACCTGCACGTCTCTTCCAAGGGCCATTTAAACCATCTTGGTAAGCTACTGCGACCTGCAAGCCTCTTCCAAGGGGCATATAAACCATCTTGTTAAGCTACTGCGACCTGCACGTCTCTTCCAAGGGCCATTTTAACCGTCTTGGTAAGCTACTGCGACCTGCAAGCTTCTTCCAAGAGGCAGGAAAACCATCTAGTTAAGCTACTGCGACCTGCATGCCTCTTCCAAGGGGCATTTAAACCATCTAGTTAAGCTACTGCGACCTGCACGTCTCTTCCAAGGGGCATTTAAACCATCTTGTTAAGCTACTGCGACCTGCACGTCTTTTCCAAGGGGCATTTAAACCGTCTTGTTAAGCTACTGCGACCTGCACGTCTCTTCCAAGGGGCATTTAAACCGTCTTGTTAAGCTGCTGTGACCTGCATGTCTCTTCCAAGGGGCATTTAAACCTTCTAGTTAAGCTACTGCGACCTCCACCGCTCTTCCAAGGGGCATTTAAACAGTCTTGTTAAGCTACTGCGACCTGCACGTCTCTTCCAAGGGCCATTTAAACCGTCTTGGTAAGCTACTGCGACCTGCAAGCCTCTTCCAAGGGGCATTTAAAACGTCTTGTTAAGCTGCTGCGACCTGCATGTCTCTTCCAAGCGGCATTTAAACCGTCTTGTTAAGCTAATGCGACCTGCACGTCTCTTCCAAGGGGCATTTAAACCGTCTTTTTAAGCTGCTGCGATCTGCATGTCTCTTCCAAGGGGCATTTAAACCGTCTTGTTAAGCTACTGCGACCTCCACCGCTCTTCCAAGGGGCATTTAAACCATCTTGTTAAGCTACTGCGACCTGCAAGTCTTTTCCAAGAGGCATTTAAACCGTCTTGGTAAGCTACTGCGACCTGCAAGCCTCTTCTAAGGGGCATTTAAACCCTCTTGTTAAGCTACTGCGACCTGCACGTCTCTTCCAAGGGGCATTTAAACCATCTTGTTATGCTACTGCGACCTGCACGTCTCTTCCAAGGGGCATTTAAACCTTCTTGTTAAGCTACTGCGATTTGCACGTCTATTCCAAGGGGCATTTAAAACGTCTTGTTAAGCTACTGTAACCTCCACCACTTTTCCAAGGGGCATTTAAACCGTCTTGTTAAGCTACTGCGACCTGCACGTCTCTTCCAAGGGGCATTTAAACCGTCTTTTTAAGCTGCTGTGACCTGCACGTCTCTTCCAAGGGGCATTTAAACCTTCTTGTTAAGCAACTGCGACCTCCACCGCTTTTCCAAGGGGCATTTAAACAGTCTTGTTAAGCTACTGCGACCTGCACGTCTCTTCCAAGGGCCATTTAAACCGTCTTGGTAAGCTACTGCGACCTGCAAGCCTCTTCCAAGCGGCATTTAAACCGTCTTGGTAAGCTACTGCGACCTGCACGTCTCTTCCAAGGGCCATTTAAACCGTCTTGGTAAGCTACTACGACCTGCAAGCCTCTTCCAAGGGGCATTTAAAACGTCTTGTTAAGCTGCTGCGACCTGCATGTCTCTTCCAAGCGGCATTTAAACCGTCTTGTTAAGCTAATGCGACGTGCACGTCTCTTCCAAGGGGCATTTAAACCATCTTGTTAATCTACTGCTACCTCCACCGCTTTTCCAAAGGGCATTTTAACCATCTTGTTAAGCTACTGTGACCTGCACGTCTCTTCCAAGGGGAATTTAAACCATCTTGTTAAGCTACTGCGACCTGCACTGCTCTTCCAAGGGGGATTTAATCCGTCTTGTTAAGCTACTGCGACCTGCACGTCTCTTCCAAGGGGCATTTAAACCATCTTGTTAAGCTACTGCGACCTGCACGTCTTTTCCAAGGGGCATTTAAACCGTCTTGTTAAGCTACTGCGACCTCCACCCCTCTTCCAAGGGGCATTTAAACCATCTTATTAAGCTCCTGCGACCTGCACGTCTCTTCCAAGGGGCATTTAAACCATCTTCTTAAGCTCCTGCGACCTGCACATCTCTTACAATGGGCATTTAAACAGTCTTTTTAAGCTGCTGCGACCTGCATGTCTCTTCCAAGGGGCATTTAAACCTTCTTGTTAAGCTACTGCGACCTCCACCGCTCTTCCAAGGGGCATTTAAACCGTCTTGTTAAGCTACTGCGACCTGCACGTCTCTTCCAAGGGCCATTTAAACCATCTTGGTAAGCTACTGCGACCTGCAAGCCTCTTCCAAGGGGCATTTAAACCATCTTGTTAAGCTACTGCGACCTGCAAGCTTCTTCCAAGAGACAGGTAAACCATCTAGTTAAGCTACTGCGACCTGCAAGCCTCTTCCAAGGGGCATTTAAACCATCTAGTTAAGCTACTGCGACCTGCACGTCTCTTCCAAGGGGCATTTAAACCATCTTGTTAAGCTACTGCGACCTGCACTTCTTTTCCAAGGGGCATTTAAACCGTCTTGTTAAGCTACTGCGACCTCCACCGCTCTTCCAAGGGGCATTTAAACCATCTTGTTAAGCTACTGCGACCTGCACGTCTCTTACAAGAGGCATTTATACCATCTTGGTAAGTTACTGCGACCTGCAAGCCTCTTCTAAGGGGCATTTAAACCCTCTTGTTAAGCTACTGCGACCTGCACGTCTCTTGCAAGGGGAATTTAAACCGTCTTGTTAAGATACTGCGACCTGCACGTCTCTTCCAAGGGGCATTTAAACCATCTTCTTAAGCTACTGTGACCAGCACATCTCTTTCAAGGGGCATTTAACCTGTCTTGTTAAGCTACTGCGACCTCCACCGCTCGTCCAAGGGGCATTTAAACCGTCTTGTTAAGCTACTGTGACCTGCACGTCTCTTCCAAGGGGCATTTAAACCGTCTTGTTAAGCTACTGCGACCTCCACCGCTCTTCCAAGGGGCATTTAAAACGTCTTGTTATCCTGCTGTGACCTGCATGTCTCTTCCAAGGGGCATTTAAACCGTCTTGTTAAGCTACTGCGACCTCCACCGAACTTCCAAGGGGCATTTAAACCGTCTTGTTAAGCTGCTGTGACCTGCATGTCTCTTCCAAGGGGCATTTAAACCTTGTAGTTAAGCTACTGCGACCTCCACCGCTCTTCCAAGGGGCATTAAAACAGTCTTGTTAAGCTACTGCGACCTGCACGTCTCTTCCAAGGGCCATTTAAACCGTCTTGGTAAGCTACTGCGACCTGCAAGCCTCTTCCAAGGGGCATTTAAAACGTCTTGTTATGCTGCTGCGACCTGCATGTCTCTTCCAAGCGGCATATAAACCGTCTTGTTAAGCTAATGCGACCTGCACGTCTCTTCCAAGGGGCATTTAAACCGTCTTTTTAAGCTGCTGCGAGCTGCATGTCTCTTCCAAGGGGCATTTAAACCGTCTTGTTAAGCTACTGCGACCTCCACCGCTCTTCCAAGGGGCATTTAAACGGTCATGTTAAGCTACTGCGACCTGCATGTCTCTTCCAAGGGCCATTTAAACCATCTTGGTAAGCTACTGCGACCTGCAAGCCTCTTCCAAGGGGCATTTAAACCATCTTGTTAAGCTACTGCGACCTGCACATCTCTTCCAAGGGGCATTTAAACCATCTTGTTAAGCTACTGCTACCTGCATGTCTTTTCCAAGGGGCATTTAAACCGTCTTGTTAAGCTACTGCGACCTCCACCGCTCTTCCAAGGGGCATTTAAACCATCTTGTTAAGCTACTGCGACCTGCACGTCTATTCCAAGAGGCATTTAAACCGTCTTGGTAAGCTACTGCGACCTGCAAGCCTCTTCTAAGGGGCATTTAAACCCTCTTGTTAAGCTACTGCGACCTGCACGTCTCTTCCAAGGGGCATTTAAACCATCTTGTTATGCTACTGCGACCTGCATGTCTCTTCCAAGGGGCATTTAAACCTTCTTGTTAAGCTACTGCGATTTGCACGTCTATTCCAAGGGGCATTTAAAACGTCTTGTTAAGCTACTGCGACCTGCATGTCTCTTCCAAGAGGCATTTAAACCTTCTTGTTAAGCAACTGCGACCTCCACCGCTCTTCCAAGGGGCATTTAAACCGTCTTGTTAAGCTGCGGTGACCTGCATGTCTCTTCCAAGGGGCATTTAAACCTTCTTGTTAAGCAACTGCGACCTCCACCGCTCTTCCAAGGGGCATTTAAACAGTCTTGTTAAGCTACTGCGACCTGCACGTCTCTTTCAAGGGCCATTTAAACCGTCTTGGTAAGCTACTGCGACCTGCAAGCCTCTTCCAAGGGGCATTTAAAACGTCTTGTTAAGCTGCTGCGACCTGCATGTCTCTTCCAAGCGGCATTTAAACCCTCTTGTTAAGCTAATGCGACCTGCACGTCTCTTCCAAGGGGCATTTAAACCATCTTGTTAATCTACTGCTACCTCCACCGCTTTTCCAAAGGGCATTTTAACCATCTTGTTAGGCTACTGTGACCTGCACGTCTCTTCCAAGGGGCATTTAAACCATCTTGTTAAGATACTGCTACCTGCACCGCTCTTCCAAGGGGCATTTAAACCGTCTTGTTAAGCTACTGGGACCTGCACGTCTCTTCCAAGGGGCATTTAAACCATCTTGTTAAGCTACTGCGACCTGCACGTCTTTTCCAAGAGGCATTTAAACCGTCTTGTTAAGCTACTGCGACCTCCACCCCTCTTCCAAGGGGCATTTAAACCATCTTATTAAGCTCCTGCGACCTGCACGTCTCTTCCAAGGGGCATTTAAACCATCTTCTTAAGCTCCTGCGACCTGCACATCTCTTACAATGGACATTTAAACCGTCTTTTTAAGCTGCTGCGACCTGCATGTCTCTTCCAAGGGGCATTTAAACCGTCTTGTTAAGCTAGTGCGACCTCCACCGCTCTTCCAAGGGGCATTTAAACCATCTTGTTAAGCTACAGCGACCTGCACATCTCTTCCAAGGGCCATTTAAACCATCTTGGTAAGCTACTGCGACCTGCAAGCCTCTACCAAGGGGCATTTAAACCATCTTGTTAAGCTACTGCGACCTGCACGTCTCTTCCAAGGGCCATTTTAACCGTCTTGGTAAGCTACTGCGACCTGCAAGCTTCTTCCAAGAGGCAGTTAAACCATCTAGTTAAGCTACTGCGACCTGCAAGCCTCTTCCAAGGGGCATTTAAACCATCTAGTTAAGCTACTGCGACCTGCACGTCTCTTCCAAGGGGCATTTAAACCATCTTGTTAAGCTACTGCGACCTGCACGTCTTTTCCAAAGGGCATTTAAACCGTCTTGTTAAGTTACTGCGACCTACAAGCCTCTTCTAAGGGGCATTTACACCCTCTTGTTAAGCTACTGCGACCTGCACGTCTCTTCCAATGGGCATTTAAACCATCTTGTTATGCTACTGCGACCTGCACGTCTCTTCCAAGGGGCATTTAAACCTTCTTGTTAAGCTACTGTGATTTGCACGTCTCTTCCAAGGGGCATTTAAACCGTCTTGTTAAGCTACTGTAACCTCCACCACTTTTCCAAGGGGCATTTAAACCGTCTTGTTAAGCTACTGCGACCTGCAAGTCTCTTCCAAGGGGCATTTAAACCGTCTTGTTAAGCTGCTGTGACATGCATGTCTCTTCCAAAGGGCATTTAAACCTTCTTGTTAAGCTACTGCGACCTGCACTGCTCTTCCAAGGGGCATTTATTCCGTCTTGTTAAGCTACTGCGACCTGCATGTCTCTTTCAATTGGCATTTAAACCATCTTGTTAAGCTACTGCGACCTGCACGTCTTTTCCAAGGGGCATTTGAACCGTCTTGTTAAGCTACTGCGACCTCCACCGCTCTTCCAAGGGGCATTTAAACCATCTTGTTAAGCTACTGCGACCTGCACGTCTCTTACAAGAGGCATTTTAACCGTCTTGGTAAGCTACTGCGACCTGCAAGCCTCTTCTAAGGGACATTTAAACCCTCTTGTTAAGATACTGCGACCTGCACGTCTCTTGCAAGGGGCATTTAAACCGTCTTGTTAAACTACTGCGACCTGCAAGTCTCTTCCAAGGGGCATTTACACCGTCTTGTTAAGCTACTGCGACCTGCACGTCTCTTCCAAGGGGCATTTAAACCATCTTGTTAAGCTACTGCGACCTGCACGTCTCTTCCAAGGGGCATTGAAACGTCTTGTTAAGATACTGCGACTTGCATGTCTCTTCCAAGGGGCATTTAAACTGTCTTGTTAAGCTACTGTATCCTCCACCACTTTTCCAAGGGGCATTTAAACTGTCTTGTTAAGCTACTGCGACCTGCACGTCTCTTCCAAGGGGCATTTAAACAGTCTTGGTAAGCTACTGCGACCTGCAAGCCTCTTCCAAGGGGCATTAAAACCGTCTTCTTAAGCTACTGCGACCTGCACATCTCTTCCAAAGGGCATTTAAACCATCTTGTTAAGCTACTGCGACCTGCACGTCTCTTACAAGAGGCATTTTAACCGTCTTGGTAAGCTACTGCGACCTGCAAGCCTCTTCTAAGGGACATTTAAACCCTCTTGTTAAGATACTGCGACCTGCACGTCTCTTGCAAGGGGCATTTAAACCGTCTTGTTAAACTACTGTGACCTGCACGTCTCTTCCAAGGGGCAATTAAACCGTCTTGTTAAGCTACTGCGACCTGCACGACTCTTCCAAGGGGCATTTAAACCATCTTGTTAAGCTACTGCGACCTGCACGTCTCTTCCAAGGTGCATTTAAACCATCTTGTTAAGCTACTGCGACCTGCACGTCTTTTCCAAGGGGCATTTAAACCGTCTTGTTAAGCTACTGCTACCTCCACCGCTCTTCCAAGGGGCATTTAAACCATCTTGTTAAGCTACTGCGACCTGCACGTCTCTTCCAAGAGGCATTTATACCATCTTGGTAAGTTACTGCGACCTGCAAGCCTCTTCTAAGGGGCATTTAAACCCTCTTGTTAAGCTACTGCGACCTGCACGTCTCTTGCAAGGGGCATTTAAACCGTCTTGTTAAGCTACTGCGACCTGCACGTCTCTTCCAAGGGGCATTTACACCGTCTTGTTAAGCTACTGCGACCTGCACGTCTCTTCCAAGGGGCATTTAAACCATCTTGTTAAGCTACTGCAACCTGCACTTCTTTTCCAAGGGGCATTTAAACCATCTTGTTAAGCTACTGCAACTTGCACGTCTCTTCCAAGGGGCATTTAAACTGTCTTGTTAAGCTACTGTATCCTCCACCACTTTTCCAAGGGGCATTTAAACCGTCTTGTTAAGCTACTGCGACCTGCACGTCTCTTCCAAGGGGCATTTAAACCGTCTTGGTAAGCTACTGCGACCTGCACGTCTCTTCCAAGAGGCATTTAAACCGTCTTGGTAAGCTACTGCGTCCTGCAAGCCTCTTCTATGGGGCATTTAAACCCTCTTGTTAAGATACTGCGACCTGCACGTCTCTTGCAAGGGGCATTTAAACCGTCTTGTTAAACTACTGCGACCTGCAAGTCTCTTCCAAGGGGCATTTACACCGTCTTGTTAAGCTACTGCGACCTGCACGTCTCTTCCAAGGGGCATTTAAACCATCTTGTTAAGCTACTGCGACCTGCACGTCTCTTCCAAGGGGCATTGAAACCGTCTTGTTAAGATACTGCGACTTGCATGTCTCTTCCAAGGGGCATTTAAACTGTCTTGTTAAGCTACTGTATCCTCCACCACTTTTCCAAGGGGCATTTAAACTGTCTTGTTAAGCTACTGCGACCTGCACGTCTCTTCCAAGGGGCATTTAAACAGTCTTGGTAAGCTACTGCGACCTGCAAGCCTCTTCCAAGGGGCATTAAAACCGTCTTCTTAAGCTACTGCGACCTGCACATCTCTTCCAAAGGGCATTTAAACCATCTTGTTAAGCTACTGCGACCTGCACGTCTCTTACAAGAGGCATTTTAACCGTCTTGGTAAGCTACTGCGACCTGCAAGCCTCTTCTAAGGGACATTTAAACCCTCTTGTTAAGATACTGCGACCTGCACGTCTCTTGCAAGGGGCATTTAAACCGTCTTGTTAAACTACTGTGACCTGCACGTCTCTTCCAAGGGGCAATTAAACCGTCTTGTTAAGCTACTGCGACCTGCACGACTCTTCCAAGGGGCATTTAAAACATCTTGTTAAGCTACTGCGACCTGCACGTCTCTTCCAAGGTGCATTTAAACCATCTTGTTAAGCTACTGCGACCTGCATGTCTTTTCCAAGGGGCATTTAAACCGTCTTGTTAAGCTACTGCTACCTCCACCGCTCTTCCAAGGGGCATTTAAACCATCTTGTTAAGCTACTGCGACCTGCACGTCTCTTCCAAGAGGCATTTATACCATCTTGGTAAGTTACTGCGACCTGCAAGCCTCTTCTAAGGGGCATTTAAACCCTCTTGTTAAGCTACCGCGACCTGCACGTCTCTTGCAAGGGGCATTTAAACCGTCTTGTTAAGCTACTGCGACCTGCACGTCTCTTCCAAGGGGCATTTACACCATCTTGTTAAGCTACTGCGACCTGCACGTCTCTTCCAAGGGGCATTTAAACCATCTTGTTAAGCTACTGCAACCTGCACTTCTTTTCCAAGGGGCATTTAAACCATCTTGTTAAGCTACTGCGACTTGCACGTCTCTTCCAAGGGGCATTTAAACTGTCTTGTTAAGCTACTGTATCCTCCACCACTTTTCCAAGGGGCATTTAAACCGTCTTGTTAAGCTACTGCGACCTGCACGTCTCTTCCAAGGGGCATTTAAACCGTCTTGGTAAGCTACTGCGACCTGCACGTCTCTTCCAAGAGGCATTTAAACCGTCTTGGTAAGCTACTGCGTCCTGCAAGCCTCTTCTATGGGGCATTTAAACCCTCTTGTTAAGATACTGCGACCTGCACGTCTCTTTCAAGGGGCATTTAAACCATCTTGTTAAACTACTGTGACCTGCACGTCTCTCCCAAGGGGCATTTAAACCGTCTTGTTAAGCTACTGCGACCTGCACGACTCTTCCAAGGGGCATTTAAACCATCTTGTTAAGCTACTGCGACCTGCACGTCTCTTCCAAGGGGCATTTAAACCATCTTGTTAAGCTACTGCGACCTGCACGTCTTTTCCAAGGGGCATTTAAACCGTCTTGTTAAGCTTCTGCGACCTGCAAGCCTCTTCTAAGGGGCATTTACACCCTCTTGTTAAGCTACTGCGACCTGCACGTCTCTTCCAAGGGGCATTTAAACCATCTTGTTATGCTACTGCGACCTGCACGTCTCTTCCAAGGGGCATTTAAACCTTCTTGTTAAGCTACTGCGATTTGCACGTCTCTTCCAAGGGACATTTAAACCGTCTTGTTAAGCTACTGTAACCTCCACCACTTTTCCAAGGGGCATTTAAACCGTCTTGTTAAGCTACTGCGACCTGCAAGTCTCTTCCAAGGGGCATTTAAACCGTCTTGTTAAGCTGCTGTGACATGCATGTCTCTTCCAAAGGGCGTTTAAACCTTCTTGTTAAGCTACTGCGACCTGCACTGCTCTTCCAAGGGGCATTTAATCAGTCTTGTTAAGCTACTGCGACCTGCACGTCTCTTTCAAGGGGCATTTAAACCATCTTGTTAAGCTATTGCTACCTGCACGTCTTTTCCAAGGGGCATTTGAACCATCTTGTTAAGCTACTGCGACCTCCACCGCTCTTCCAAGGGGCATTAAAACCATCTTGTTAAGCTACTGCGACCTGCACGTCTCTTCCAAGAGGCATTTATACCATCTTGGTAAGCTACTGCGACCTGCAAGCCTCTTCTAAGGGGCATTTAAACCCTCTTGTTAAGCTACTGCGACCTGCACGTCTCTTGCAAGGGGCATTTAAACCGTCATGTTAAGCTACTGCGACCTGCAAGTCTCTTCCAAGGGGCATTTACACCGTCTTGTTAAGCTACTGCGACCTGCACGTCTCTTCCAAGGGGCATTTAAACCATCTTGTTAAGCTACTGCGACCTGCACGTCTCTTCCAAGGGGCATTGAAACCGTCTTGTTAAGATACCGCGACTTGCATGTCTCTTCCAAGGGGCATTTAAACTGTCTTGTTAAGCTACTGTATCCTCCACCACTTTTCCAAGGGGCATTTAAACTGTCTTGTTAAGCTACTGCGACCTGCACGTCTCTTCCAAGGGGCATTTAAGCAGTCTTGGTAAGCTACTGCGACCTGCAAGCCTCTTCCAAGGGGCATTTAAACCGTCTTCTTAAGCTACTGCGACCTGCACATCTCTTCCAAAGGGCATTTAAACCATCTTGTTAAGCTACTGCGACCAGCACGTCTCTTCCAAGAGGCATTTGAACCGTCTTGGTAAGCTACTGCGACCTGCACGACTCTTCCAAGGGGCATTTAAACCATCTTGTTAAGCTACTGCGACCTGCACGTCTCTTCCAAGGTGCATTTAAACCATCTTGTTAAGCTACTGCGACCTGCACATCTTTTCCAAGGGGCATTTAAACCGTCTTGTTAAGCTACTGCTACCTGCACCGCTCTTCCAAGGGGCATTTAAACCATCTTGTTAAGCTACTGCGACCTGCACGTCTCTTCCAAGAGGCATTTATACCATCTTGGTAAGTTACTGCGACCTGCAAGCCTCTTCTAAGGGGCGTTTAAACCCTCTTGTTAAGCTACTGCGACCTGCACGTCTCTTGCAAGGGGCATTTAAACCGTCTTGTTAAGCTACTGCGACCTGCACGTCTCTTCCAAGGGGCATTTACACCGTCTTGTTAAGCTACTGCGACCTGCACGTCTCTTCCAAGGGGCATTTAAACCATCTTGTTAAGCGACTGCGACCGCACGTCTCTTCCAAGGGGCAATTAAACCGTCTTGTTAAGCTACTGCGACTTGCATGTCTCTTCCAAGGGGCATTTAAACTGTCTTGTTAAGCTACTGTATCCTCCACCACTTTTCCAAGGGGCATTTAAACCGTCTTGTTAAGCTACTGCGACCTGCACGTCTCTTCCAAGGGGCATTTAAACCGTCTTGGTAAGCTACTGCGACCTGCAAGCCTCTTCCAAGGGGCATTTAATCCGTCTTCTTAAGCAACTGCGACCTGCACATCTCTTCCAAAGGGCATTTAAACCATCTTGTTAAGGTACTGCGACCTGCACGTCTCTTCCAAGAGGCATTTAAACCGTCTTGGTAAGCTACTGCGACCTGCAAGCCTCTTCTATGGGGCATTTAAACCCTCTTGTTAAGATACTGCGACCTGCACGACTCTTCCAAGGGGCATTTAAACCATCTTGTTAAGCTACTGCGACCTGCACGTCTCTTAAGAGGGGCATTTAAACCGTCTTGTTAAGCTACTGCGACCTGCACGTCTCTTCCAAGGGGCATTTACACCGTCTTGTTAAGCTACTGCAACCTGCACCTCTCTTCCAAAAGGCATTTAAACAATCTTGGTAAGCTACTGTGACCTGCAAGCCTCTTCTAAGGGGCATTTAAACCCTCTTGTTAAGCTACTGCGACCTGCACGTCTCTTGCAAGGGGCATTTAAACCGTCTTGTTAAGCTACTGCGACCTGCACGTCTCTTCCAAGGGGCATTTACACCGTCTTGTTAAGTTACTGCGACCTGCACGTCTCTTCCAAGGGGCATTTAAACCATCTTGTTAAGCTACTGCGACCTGCACGTCTCTTCCAAGGGGCATATAAACCGTCTTTTTAAGCTACTGTATCCTCCACCACTTTTCCAAGGGGCATTTAAACCGTCTTGTTAAGCTACTGCGACTTGCATGTCTCTTCCAAGGGGCATTTAAACTGTCTTGTTAGGCTACTGTATCCTCCACCACTTTTCCAAGGGGCATTTAAACCGTCTTGTTAAGCTACTGCGACCTGCACGTCTCTTCCAAGGGGCATTTAAACCGTCTTGTTAATCTGCTGTGACCTGCATATCTCTTCCAAGGGGCATTTAAACCTTCTTGTTAAGCTACTGCGACTTGCACGTCTCTTCCAAGGGGCATTTAAAACGTCTTGTTAAGCTACTGTGACCAGCACATCTCTTTCAAGGGGCATTTAAACTGTCTTGTTAAGCTACTGCGACGTCCACCGCTCGTCCAAGGGGCATTTAAACCGTCTTTTTAAGTTACTGCGACCTGCACGTCTCTTCCAAGGGGCATTTAAAACATCTTGTTAAGCTACTGCGACCTCCACCGCTCTTCCAAGGGGCATTTAAAACGTCTTGTTAAGCTGCTGTGACCTGCATGTCTCTTCCAAGGGGCATTTAAACCGTCTTGTTAAGCTACTGCGACCTCCACCGCTCTTCCAAGGGGCATTTAAACCGTCTTGTTAAGCTACTGCGACCTCCACCGAACTTCCAAGGGGCATTTAAACCGTCTAGTTAAGCTACTGCGACCTCCACCGAACTTCCAAGGGGCATTTAAACCGTCTTGTTAAGCTACTGCGACCTGCACGTCTATTCCAAGGGGCATTTAAACCATCTTGTTAAGCTACTGCGACCTCCACCGCTCTTCCAAGGGGCATTTAAACCATCTTGTTAAGCTACTGCGACCTGCACGTCTCTTCCAAGGGGCATTTAAACCGTCTTGTTAAGCTACTGCGACCTCCACCGCTCTTCCAAGGGGCATTTAAACCGTCTTGTTAAGCTACTGCGACCTCCACCGCTCTTCCAAGGGGCATTTAAACCGTCTTGTTAAGCTACGGCGAAATGCAAATCTCTTCCAAGGGCCATTTAAACCGTCTTGGTAAGCTACTGTGACCTGCACGTCTCTCCCAAGGGGCATATAAACTGTCTTGTTAAGCTACTGCGATCTGGATGTCTCTTCCAAGGGGCATTTAAACCATCTTGTTAAGCTCCTGCTACCTGCACGTCTCTTCCAAGTTGCATTTAAACCATCTTTTTAAGCTGCTGTGACCTGCATGTCTCTTCCAAGGGGCATTTAAACCTTCTTGTTAAGCTACTGCGACCTCCACCGCTCTTCCAAGGGGCATTTAAACCATCTTGTTAAGCTACTTCGACCTCCACCGAACTTCCAAGGGGCATTTAAACTGTCTTGTTAAGCTACTGCGACCTGCACGTCTCTTCCAAGGGGCATTTAAACCGTCTTATTAAGCTACTGCGACCTGCACGTCTCTTCCAATGGGCATTTAAACCGTCTTGTTAAGCTTCTACGACCTGCACGTCTCTTCAAAGGGACATTTAAACCGCTTTGTTAAGCTACTGCTATCTGCATGTCTCTTCCAAGGGGCATTTAATCCGTCTTGTTAAGCTACTGCGACCTGCACGTCTTTTCCAAGGGGCATTTAAACCATCTTGTTAAGCTACTGTGACCAGCACATCTCTTTCAAGGGGCATTTAAACTGTCTTGTTAAGCTACTGCGACCTCCACCGCTCGTCCAAGGGGCATTTAAACCGTCTTTTTAAGCTACTGCGACCTGCATGTCTCTTCCAAGGGGCATTTAAACCGTCTTGTTAAGCTACTGCGACCTCCACCGCTCTTCCAAGGGCCATTTAAAACGTCTTGTTAAGCTGCTTTGACCTGCATGTCTCTTCCAAGGGTCATTTAAACCGTCTTGTTAAGCTACTGCGACCTCCACCGCTCTTCCAAGGGGCATTTAAACCGTCTTGTTAAGCTGCTGCGACCTCCACCGAACTTCCAAGGGGCATTTAAACCATCTTGTTAAGCTACTGCGACCTCCACCGAACTTCCAAGGGGCATTTAAACCGTCTTGTTAAGCTTCTGCGACCTGCACGTCTCTTCCAAGGGGCATTTAAACCGTCTTGTTAAGCTACTGCGACCTCCACCGCTCTTCCAAGGGGCATTTAAACCGTCTTGTTAAGCTATGGCGAAATGCACGTCTCTTCCAAGGGCCATTTAAACCGTCTTGGTAAGCTACTGTGACCTGCACGTCTCTCCCAAGGGGCATTTAAACTGTCTTGTTAAGCTTCTGCGATCTGGATGTCTCTTCCAAGGGGCATTTAAACCATCTTGTTAAGCTCCTGCTACCTGCACGTCTCTTCCAAGTTGCATTTAAACCATCTTTTTAAGCTGCTGTGAACTGCATGTCTCTTCCAAGGGGCAATTAAACCATCTTGTTAAGCTACTGCGACCTGCACGTCTCTTCCAAGGGGCATTTAAACTATCTTGGTAAGCTACTGCGACCTGCAAGCCTCTTCCATAGGGCATTTAAACCATCTTGTTAAGCTACTGCGACCTGCACGTCTCTTCAAAGGGGCATTTAAACCATCTTGTTAAGCTACTGCGACCTGCACGTCTTTTCCAAGGGGCATTTAAACCGTCTTGTTAAGCTACTGCGACCTCCACCGCTCTTCCAAGGGGCATTTAAACCATATTGTTAAGCTACTGCGACCTGCACGTCTCTTCCAAGAGGCATTTAAACCATCTTGGTAAGCTACTGCGACGTGCAAGCCTCTTCTAAGGGGCATTTAAACCCTCTTGTTAAGCTACTGCGACCTGCACGTCTCTTCCAAAGGGGCATTTAAACCGTTTTGTTAAGCTACTGCGACCTCCACCGCTTTTCCAAGGGGCATTTAAACCGTCTTGTTAAGCTACTGCGACCTGAACGTCTCTTCCAAGGGCTATTTAAAACGTCTTGGTAAGCTACTGCGACCAGCAACCCTCTTCCAAGGGGCATTTAAACCATCTAGTTAAGCTACTGCGACCTGCACGTCTCTTCCAAGGGGCATTTAAACCATCTTGTTAAGCTACTGCGACCTGCACGTCTTTTCCAAGGGGCATTTAAACAGTCTTGTTAAGCTACTGCGACCTCCACCGCTCTTCCAAGGGGCATTTAAACCATCTTGTTAAGCTACTGCGACCTGCACGTCTCTTCCAAGAGGCATTTAAACCGTCTTGGTAAGCTACTGCGACCTGCAAGCCTCTTCTAAGGGGCATTTAAACCCTCTTGTTAAGCTACTGCGACCTGCACGTCTCTTCCAAGGGGCATTTAAACCTTCTTGTTAAGCTACTACGATTTGCACGTCTCTTCCAAGGGGCATTTAAACTGTCTTGTTAAGCTACTGTAACCTCCACCACTTTTCCAAGGGGCATTTAAACCGTCTTGTTAAGCTACTGGGACCTGCACGTCTCTTCCAAGGGGCATTTAAACCGTCTTGTTAAGCTACTGCGACCTCCACCGCTCTTCCAATGGGCATTTAAAACGTCTTGTTAAGCTACTGCGACCTCCACCGCTCTTCCATGGGGCATTTAAACTGTCTTGTTAAGAAACTGCGACCTAGACCGCTCGTCCAAGTGGCATTTAAACCGTCTTTTTAAGCTACTGCGACCTGCACGTCTCTTCCAAGGGGCATTTAAACCGTCTTGTTAAGCTACTGCGACCTCCACCGCTCTTCCAAGGGGCATTTAAACCATATTGTTAAGCTACTGCGACCTGCACGTCTCTTCCAAGAGGCATTTAAACCATCTTGGTAAGCTACTGCGACCTGCAAGCCTCTTCTAAGGGGCATTTAAACCCTCTTGTTAAGCTACTGCGACCTGCACGTCTCTTCGAAAGGGGCATTTAAACCGTTTTGTTAAGCTACTGCGACCTCCACCGCTTTTCCAAGGGGCATTTAAACCGTCTTGTTAAGCTACTGCGACCTGAACGTCTCTTCCAAGGGCTATTTAAACCGTCTTGGTAAGCTACTGCGACTTGCAACCCTCTTCCAAGGGGCATTTAAACCATCTAGTTAAGCTACTGCGACCTGCACGTCTCTTCCAAGGGGCATTTAAACCATCTTGTTAAGCTACTGCGACCTGCACGTCTTTTCCAAGGGGCATTTAAACAGTCTTGTTAAGCTACTGCGACCTCCACCGCTCTTCCAAGGGGCATTTAAACCATCTTGTTAAGCTACTGCGACCTGCACGTCTCTTCCAAGAGGCATTTAAACCGTCTTGGTAAGCTACTGCGACCTGCAAGCCTCTTCTAAGGGGCATTTAAACCCTCTTGTTAAGCTACTGCGACCTGCACGTCTCTTCCAAGGGCATTTAAACCTTCTTGTTAAGCTACTGCGATTTGCACGTCTCTTCCAAGGGGCATTTAAACTGTCTTGTTAAGCTACTGTAACCTCCACCACTTTTCCAAGGGGCATTTAAACCGTCTTGTTAAGCTACTGGGACCTGCACGTCTCTTCCAAGGGGCATTTAAACCGTCTTGTTAAGCTACTGCGACCTCCACCGCTCTTCCAATGGGCATTTAAAACGTCTTGTTAAGCTACTGCGACCTCCACCGCTCTTCCATGGGGCATTTAAACTGTCTTGTTAAGAAACTGCGACCTAGACCGCTCGTCCAAGTGGCATTTAATCCGTCTTTTTAAGCTACTGCGACCTGCACGTCTCTTCCAATGGGCATTTAAACCGTCTTGTTAAGCTACTGCGACCTCCACCGCTCTTCCAAGGGGCATTTGAAATGTCTTTTTAAGCTACTGCGACCTCCACCGCCCTTCCAAGGGGCATTTAAACCGTCTTGTTAAGCTACGGCGAAATGCACGTCTCTTCCAAGGGCCATTTAAACCGTCTTGGTAAGCTACTGTGACCTGCACGTCTCTTCCAAGGGGCATTTAAACTGTCTTGTTAAGCTACTGCGATCTGCATGTCTCTTCCAAGGAGCATTTAAACCATCTTGCTAAGCTCCTGCTACCTGCACGTCTCTTCCAAGTTGCATTTTAACCAGCTTTTTAAGCTGCTGCGACCTGCATGTCTCTTCCAAGGGGCATTTAAACCATCTTGTTAAGCTACTGCGACCTCCACCGCTCTTCCAAGGGGCATTTAAAACGTCTTGTTAAGCTGCTGTGACCTGCATGTCTCTTCCTAGGGGCATTTAAAATGTCTTGTTAAGCTACTGCGACCTCCACCGCTATTCCAAGGGGCATTTAAACCGTCTTGTTAAGCTACGGCGAAATGCACGTCTCTTCCAAGGGCCATTTAAACCGTCTTGGTAAGCTACTGTGACCTGCACGTCTCTTCCAAGGGGCATTTAAACTGTCTTGTTAAGCTACTGCGATCTGCATGTCTCTTCCAAGGGGCATTTAAACCATCTTGTTAAGCTCCTGCTACCTGCACGTCTCTTCCAAGTTGCATTTTAACCATCTTTTTAAGCTGCTGTGACCTGCATGTCTCTTCCAAGGGGCATTTAAACCTTCTTGTTAAGCTACTGCGACCTCCACCGCTCTTCCAAGGGGCATTTAAACCGTCATGTTAAGCTACTGCGAACTGAACGTCTCTTCCAAGGGGCATTTAAACCATCTTGGTAAGCTACTGCGACCTGCAAGACTCTTCCAAGGGGCATTTAAACCATCTTGTTAAGCTACTGCGACCTGTACGTCTCTTCCAAGGGGCATTTAAACCATCTTGTTAAGTTACTGCTACCTGCACGTCTTTTCCAAGGGGCATTTAAACCGTCTTGTTAAGCTACTGCGACCTGCACGTCTTTTCCAAGGGGCATTTAAACCGTCTTGTTAAGCTACTGTGACCAGCACATCTCTTTCAAGGGGCATTTAAACTGTCTTGTTAAGCTACTGCGACCTCCACCGCTCTTCCAAGGGGCATTTAAACCATCTTGTTAAGCTACTGCGACCTGCACGTCTCTTCCCAGGGGCATTTAAACCGTCTTGTTTAGCTCCTGTAACCTGCACGACTTTTCCAAGGGTCATTTAAACCGTCTTGTTAAGCTTCTGCGACCTGCACGTCTCTTCCAAGGGGCATTTAAACCGCTTTGTTAAGCTACTGCTATCTGCATGTCTCTTCCAAGGGGCATTTAATCCGTCTTGTTAAGCTACTGCGACCTGCACGTCTTTTCCAAGGGGCAATTAAACCGACTTGTTAAGCTACTGTGACCAGCACATCTCTTTCAAGGGGCATTTAAACTGTCTTGTTAAGCTACTTCGACCTCCACCGCTCGTCCAAGGGGCATTTAAACCGTCTTTTTAATCTACTGCGACCTGCACGTCTCTTCCAAGGGGCATTTAAACCGTCTTGTTAAGCTACTGCGACCTCCACCGCTCTTCCAAGGGGCATTTAAAACGTCTTGTTAAGCTGCTGTGACCTGCATGTCTCTTCCAAGGGGCATTTAAACCGTCTTGTTAAGCTACAGCGACCTCCACCGCTCTTCCAAGGGGCATTTAAACCGTCTTGTTAAGCTACTGCGACCTCCACCGAACTTCCAAGGGGCATTTAAACCGTCTTTTTAAGCTACTGCGACCTCCACCGAACTTCCAAGGGGCATTTAAACCGTCTTGTTAAGCTACTGCGACCTGCACGTCTCCTCCAAGGGGCATTTAAACCGTCTTGTTAAGCTACTGCGACCTCCACCGCTCTTCCAAGGGGCATTTAAACCGTCTTGTTAAGCTACTTCGACCTCCACCGAACTTCCAAGGGGCATTTAAACCGTCTTGTTAAGCTACTGCGACCTGAACGTCTCTTCCAAGGGGCATTTAAACCGTCTTGTTAAGCTTCTGCGACCTGCACGTCTCTTCCAAGGGGCATTTAAACCGCTTTGTTAATCTACTGCTATCTGCATGTCTCTTCCAAGGGGCATTTAATCCGTTTTCTTAAGCTTCTGCGACCTGCACGTCTTTTCCAAGGTGCATTTAAACCGTCTTGTTAAGCTACTGTGACCAGCACATCTCTTTCAAGGGGCATTTAAACTGTCTTGTTAAGCTACTGCGACCTCCACCGCTCGTCCAAGGGGCATTTAAACCGTCTTTTTAAGCTACTGCGACCTGCACGTCTCTTCCAAGGGGCATTTAAACCGTCTTGTTAAGCTACTGCAACCTCCACCACTCTTCCTAGGGGCATTTAAAACGTCTTGTTAAGCTGCTGTGACCTGCATGTCTCTTCCAAGGGGCATTTAAACCGTCTTGTTAAGCTACTGCGACCTCCACCGCTCTTCCAATGGGCATTTAAACCGTCTTGTTAAGCTACTGCGACCTCCACCGAACTTCCAAGGGGCATTTAAACAGTCTTGTTAAGCTACTGCGACCTCCACTGAACTTCCAAGGGGCATTTAAACCGTCTTGTTAAGCTACTGCGACCTGCACGTCTCTTCCAAGGGGCATTTAAACCGTCTTGTTAAGCCACTGCGACCTCCACCACTCTTCCAAGGGGCATTTAAACCGTCTTGTTAAGCTACTGCGACCTGCACGTCTCTTCCAAGGGGCATTTAAACCGTCTTGTTAAGCTACTGCGACCTCCACCGCTCTTCCAAGGGGCATTTAAACCGTCTTGTTAAGCTACTGCGACCTCCACCGCTCTTCCAAGGGGCATATAAACCGTCTTGTTAAGCTACGGCGAAATGCACGTCTCTTCCAAGGGCCATTTAAACCGTCTTGGTAAGTTACTGTGACCTGCACGTCTCTCCCAAGGGGCATTTAAACTGTCTTGTTAAGCTACTGCGATCTGGATGTCTCTTCCAAGGGGCAGTTAAACCATCTTGTTAAGCTCCTGCTACCTGCACGTCTCTTCCAAGTTGCATTTAAACCATCTTTTTAAGCTGCTGTGACCTGCATGTCTCTTCCAAGGGGCATTTAAACCGTCTTGTTAAGCTACTGCGACCTCCACCGCTCTTCCAAGGGGCATTTAAACTGTCTTGTTAAGCTACTGCGACCTCCACCGCTCGTCCAAGGGGCATTTAAACCGTCTTTTTAAGCTACTGCGACCTGCACGTCTCTTCCAAGGGGCATTTAAACCGTCTTGTTAAGCTACTGCAACCTCCACCACTCTTCCTAGGGGCATTTAAAACGTCTTGTTAAGCTGCTGTGACCTGCATGTCTCTTCCAAGGGGCATTTAAACCGTCTTGTTAAGCTACTGCGACCTCCACCGCTCTTCCAATGGGCATTTAAACCGTCTTGTTAAGCTACTGCGACCTCCACCGAACTTCCAAGGGGCATTTAAACCGTCTTGTTAAGCTACTGCGACCTCCACTGAACTTCCAAGGGGCATTTAAACCGTCTTGTTAAGCTACTGCGACCTGCACGTCTCTTCCAAGGGGCATTTAAACCGTCTTGTTAAGCCACTGCGACCTCCACCACTCTTCCAAGGGGCATTTAAACCGTCTTGTTAAGCTACTGCGACCTGCACGTCTCTTCCAAGGGGCATTTAAACCGTCTTGTTAAGCTACTGCGACCTCCACCGCTTTTCCAAGGGGCATATAAACCGTCTTGTTAAGCTACGGCGAAATGCACGTCTCTTCCAAGGGCCATTTAAACCGTCTTGGTAAGCTACTGTGACCTGCACGTCTCTCCCAAGGGGCATTTAAACTGTCTTGTTAAGCTACTGCGATCTGGATGTCTCTTCCAAGGGGCAGTTAAACCATCTTGTTAAGCTCCTGCTACCTGCACGTCTCTTCCAAGTTGCATTTAAACCATCTTTTTAAGCTGCTGTGACCTGCATGTCTCTTCCAAGGGGCATTTAAACCGTCTTGTTAAGCTACTGCGACCTCCACCGCTCTTCCAAGGGGCATTTAAACCGTCATGTTAAGCTACTGCGACCTGCACGTCTCTTCCAAGGGCCATTTAAACCATCTTGGTAAGCTACTACGACCTGCAAGCCTCTTCCAAGGGGCATTTAAACCATCTTGTTAAGCTACTGCGACCTGCACGTCTCTTCCAAGGGGCATTTAAACCGTCTTGTTAAGCTACTGCGACCTGCACGTCTTTTCCAAGGGGCATTTAAACCGTCTTGTTAAGCTACTGCGACCTCCAATGCTCTTCCAAGGGGCATTTAAACCATCTTGTTAAGCTACTGCGACCTGCACGTCTTTTCCAAAGGGGCATTTAAACCGTTTTGTTAAGCTACTGCGACCTCCACCGCTCTTCCAAGGGGCATTTAAACCGTCTTGTTAATCTACTGCGACCTCCACCGAACTTCCAAGGGGCATTTAAACCATCTTGTTAAGCTACTGCGACCTCCACCGAACTTCCAAATGGCATTTAAACCGTCTTGTTAAGCTACTGCGACCTGCACGTCTCTTCCAAGGGGCATTTAAACCGTCTTGTTAAGCCACTGCGACCTCCACCGCTCTTCCAAGGGGCATTTAAACCGTCTTGTTAAGCTACTGCGACCTGCACGTCTCTTCCAAGGGGCATTTAAACCATCTTGTTAAGCTACTGCGACCTCCACCGCTCTTCCAAGGGGCATTTAAATCGTCTTGTTAAGCTACTGCGACCTCCACCGCTCTTCCAAGGGGCATTTAAACCGTCTTGTTAAGCTACGGCGAAATGCACGTCTCTTCCAAGGGCCATTTAAACCGTCTTGGTAAGCTACTGTGACCTGCACGTCTCTCCCAAGGGGCATTTAAACTGTCTTGTTAAGCTACTGCGATCTGGTTGTCTCTTCCAAGGGGCAGTTAAACCATCTTGTTAAGCTCCTGCTACCTGCACGTCTCTTCCAAGTTGCATTTAAACCATCTTTTAAGCTGCTGTGACCTGTATGTCTCTTCCAAGGGGCATTTAAACCGTCTTGTTAAGCTACTGCGACCTCCACCGCTTTTCCAAGGCGCATTTAAACCGTCATGTTAAGCTACTGCGACCTGCACGTCTCTTCCATGGGCCATTTAAACCATCTTGGTAAGCTACTGCGACCTGCATGCCTCTTCCAAGGGGCATTTAAACCATCTTGTTAAGCTACTGCGACCTGCACGTTGTAACATACCTGGCGGCGTCCTTGCATAGTGGTCCATCTCCCACTGTGCAAGAGCGCGCACTTGATCTCCTGTCCAGAATGTCTCTCTGGCTTCCCTCCATGGTGTCTGTTTGTGTCTGTTTCTGCTGCTTAAGGGCGGCGCCCGATCACTTCCTGCTTTTTGTACCTGCTGTGGGTCACACCCCTTGTGCGTCCTCAGCCTATTGCTGTCTGTCACCTGGTATATAGCTCAGCTGCTCCCATCTATCCCTGCCTGAGCATAGTGTTTCATTCAGTGTGTGCTTGCACTCTGAAGGTGCCAGGTCCCGTTCTGTGTTCTCTTGTCTGCCTATCCTGGAGGCTGTATTTCCAGGCCTGTCTGAACACGCTCCTAGCCTGTTCCTCCTGCCTTCTAGGGGCCGATTACCTAGACCCGCTCCTGTATCTTGTCTGTCCTGTCTGGACACGCTCCTTGCCTGTTCGTCCCGCCTCTCTGGGGGCCGTATTCCCAGACCCGCTCCTGTATCCCGCTGCAGTGTCGGTCTCCTCCGTACACTCAGTTTCAGTCTGAACTCTTTCCTATCCTTTACCTGTTTTGCCTCTATGTCCGTTCCCTTCCTTTTTCTGCAGAGTCTGAACTCGTACCTAACTCCTGCTTGTTGTCTCTGTACTCCCGTTTGTGAGTTTGTGGTCCACTCTCTACTTCTCTGCAAGTATCCTGTGGGTATCTGGCTCTGCCTTTCTCTTCCTGTCTGTTCCGTGTGAACAGAGCCCTGTCCCCCCTGCTCTGCCTTGCTTACCGCTCCGGCGGTTCTAGCCTGCTCTGACTCCTTTGCTCACCGCTCCGGCGGTTCTAGCCTGCTCTGACTCCTTTGCTCACCGCTCCGGCGGTTCTAGCCTGCTCTGACTCCTTTGCTCACCGCTCCGGCGGTTCTAGCCTGCTCTGACTCCTTTGCTCACCGCTCCGGCGGTTCTAGCCTGCTCTGACTCCTTTGCTCACCGCTCCGGCGGTTCTAGCCTGCTCTGACTCCTTTGCTCACCGCTCCGGCGGTTCGAGCCTGCTCTGACTCCTTTGCTCACCGCTCCGGCGGTTCTAGTCGGCTCTGACTCCTTTGCTCGCTGCTCCGGCAGCCTTGCTCCGCTTGGACCCTTTTGCTCGCTGCTCCGGCAGTCTCGCTCCGTTCTTATCCTTTTGCTCACTGCTCCGGCAGTCTTGCTCCACTCTTGCTCACCGCTCCAGGCGGCCTCGTCCTGCTTTACTCTTGCTCACTGCTCCGGCAGTCTCGCTCAGCTCTGACCCTTTGTTCACCGCTCCTGGCGGCCTTGTCCTGCTCTACTCTTGCTCACCGCTCCAGGCGGCCTTGTCCTGCCCTGTTCTCGCTCACCTCTCTGGGCGGCCTCACTCTGCTGTGTTTGTCCGCCACATCTGTGGTTCTGTTCCTGAGTCACAGTGTGTACTGGGTCCTATTCCGCCAGTGTCCCTACCTGCTAGTGCCTCCCTGTCTGCACTCTAGCTGTGCTTGCCTGTACCCCTCTGCCTGTATTGTTCCTGAGTCCCAGTGTGTACTGGGTCCTATCCCGCCTGTGTTCCTACCTGCTAGTGCCTCCCTGTCTGCACTCTAGCTGTGCTTTTCTGTACCCCCCCTGCCTGCATACCCGCCTGCCTGCATACCAGTCGTGCCTGCCTATACCCACCAGTCTGTGTGCCAGCCTACCAGTCTGTTCCTGTATTCCCCTGTGTGGGTCAACAGCCGTGTCCGGGGTCTGTCCTGGAGTAGCACCTGGTCCCTCTGCTCGGTTCCTCCTTGGTGCACTGGCGTCGTATGCCGTCGTGCGACCCTGGTCGGATCGGGTGAATACCTAGTTATGCCCCTCCAGGCATTCACTCTCCGGCACGGTCCAGTGGAACCACAACACCCGCACACGCCAGTCAGTCCGGGCGTGTGCATAACAGCATGCTCAGGCCATGGTTCCCGTTGAGCCCCACGGCCTTCGCTCTCTGAGAAGTTTTCCAGCGAATACATGCATTAAAATAAATAAATAATTTTTTTTTTTCCCTTTAGCTGAGTTCCAGGCGATTTACGCACCCGTCCAGATGGATTTATCTGCTCTCGTTCCTGCGGATCCGCTACGTTATTATGGGGATCCAAGACAAAGTCGTGCATTTGTGGAGCAATGCATGCTACACTTCAAGTTCTACCCTCTATGTTTTCCCACCGATCGGGTTAAGGTGGCATTCATTATGTCTTACCTGGCGGGTGATGCCTTGGAATGGATCAACCCCCTATATGAAACACAGGATCCGATCCTCCTGGACCTAATGGCCTTCCTGGTGGCCTTTCTAATGGTCTTCGATGATCCTAACCCGGAGGCTCCTGCTGAAGCTTCACTTCCCAATATCCCGGAGCAGCCCCAATGGGTAATGTGTGTGGGTAGCGCAATAGTCCTCCAGCCCAATGAGACTACTGCCCACTCAGAATCCTCACAGGGTGACTATGCTTTCCGGAATACTTCTCCCAACCTCAATAGGCAGTCCAGACGTGCTAAACGTAGAGGCAAGCCGTCACGCCAGGGTCTGTCCTCCCTGAGACCTCCTGATCCCAACCTTGAAGTCCCTACTGAAGCTTCATCTCCCTGTATCCCGGAGAAGCCCCAATGGGTAATGTGCGTGGGTAGTGCACCAGTTCTCCTGCCCGAAGAGACTTCTGCCCATCCAGACTCCACACAGGAGAACTTCCTGCACCCGGCATCAGATGCTTCACCCACTTTAACCGGTGTGCATGTCCAAGGATGCTCCAAAGCTGTGGTTACCTCAGAGTCTGTGCACCTCTACTACCTGGCGGAGGACCCCCTGTTGCCTCCTGAATCCTCCGGGATACCACTCGATGACAAATGGAGAGAGACTTCTCTACACCCGGTACTCGATACTTTGTCCGCTTCGTCCTGTGAGCCTGACAATGGGTACCCCAAAGTGGTAGTTACCCCCGAGTCTCTACACCCCTCCGACCAGGCGGAGGACCTCCAGTTGTCTCTTGAACCCTTCGGGGTGCTACCTGGTAGCGAAAGGACAGAGACTCTCCTATACTCTGTACCTGATACCTCGCTCGCTTCGTCCAGTGAGTCCAACCTAGTGTACTCCGAAGCAGTGGTTACTCCCGAGTCTCTACACTCCTCTGACCAGGCGGAGGACCTCCAGTTGTCTCCAGAACCCTTCGGGGTGCCACCTGGTGGTAAATGGACAGAGACTTTCCTATATCCTGGATCTGATACCTCGCTTGCTTCGTCCAGTGAGTCCGACCTAGTGTACTCTGAAGCAGAGGTTACCCGTGAGTCTCTACACCCCTCTGACCAGGCGGAGGACCGCCAGTTGTCTCCAGAACCCTTCGGGGTGCCACCTGGTGGAGAATGGACAGAGACTTTCCTATACTCGGTACCCGATACCTCGCCTGCTTCGTCCAGTGAGTCCGACCTAGTGTACTCTGAAGCAGATGTTTTCTCTGAGCCTCTGCACTCTTCTGACCCGGCGGAGGACCTCCAGTTGTTTCCTGAATCCTCCGGGGTACCACCAGATAACAAAGAGACAGTGACTTTTCCTCATTATGTACCTGATAACCCGTCTATTTCTTCCTGTGAGCTTGACAAGATGTACCTCGAAGCAGAGATTACCCCCAAGTCTCTGTCCCCCTCCAACCCGGTGGAGGACTTCCAGTTGTCTCCTGTACCCTCTGGGGTGCCACCTGAAAATATGTGGAGAGAGACTTCCTTGTGTGCTGTTCCTGGTACTCCACCCGTTTCGTCTGTTGCTAAGGGTGGCTGGATAGGAGGTAGCATCCTAGCTACCCAGAGGAGACCAGTTTTTCCGGTGGACAGTGGAAGTGATCTCTTCGAAGTGAAGAATTGGCCCTCGAATTCCCTGCGGAAGATTCTGGCAGGCCTGAAGAAGAGGGGGCGTAAGGGGGGGGGTACTGTAACATACCTGGCGGCGTCCTTGCATAGTGGTCCATCTCCCACTGTGCAAGAGCGCGCACTTGATCTCCTGTCCAGAATGTCTCTCTGGCTTCCCTCCATGCTGTCTGTTTGTTTCTGTTTCTGCTGCTTAAGGGCGGCGCCCGATCACTTCCTGCTTTTTGTACCTGCTGTGGGTCACACCCCTTGTGCGTTCTCAGCCTATTGCTGTCTGTCACCTGGTATATAGCTCAGCTGCTCCCATCTATCCCTGCCTGAGCATAGTGTTTCATTCAGTGTGTGCTTGCACTCTGAAGGTGCCAGGTCCCGTTCTGTGTTCTCTTGTCTGCCTATCCTGGAGGCTGTATTTCCAGGCCTGTCTGAACACGCTCCTAGCCTGTTCCTCCTGCCTTCTAGGGGCCGATTACCTAGACCCGCTCCTGTATCTTGTCTGTCCTGTCTGGACACGCTCCTTGCCTGTTCGTCCCGCCTCTCTGGGGGCCGTATTCCCAGACCCGCTCCTGTATCCCGCTGCAGTGTCGGTCTCCTCCGTACACTCAGTTTCAGTCTGAACTCTTTCCTATCCTTTACCTGTTTTGCCTCTATGTCCGTTCCCTTCCTTTTTCTGCAGAGTCTGAACTCGTACCTAACTCCTGCTTGTTGTCTCTGTACTCCCGTTTGTGAGTTTGTGGTCCACTCTCTACTTCTCTGCAAGTATCCTGTGGGTATCTGGCTCTGCCTTTCTCTTCCTGTCTGTTCCGTGTGAACAGAGCCCTGTCCCCCCTGCTCTGCCTTGCTTACCGCTCCGGCGGTTCTAGCCTGCTCTGACTCCTTTGCTCACCGCTCCGGCGGTTCTAGCCTGCTCTGACTCCTTTGCTCACCGCTCCGGCGGTTCTAGCCTGCTCTGACTCCTTTGCTCACCGCTCCGGCGGTTCTAGCCTGCTCTGACTCCTTTGCTCACTGCTCCGGCGGTTCTAGCCTGCTCTGACTCCTTTGCTCACCGCTCCGGCGGTTCTAGCCTGCTCTGACTCCTTTGCTCACCGCTCCGGCGGTTCTAGCCTGCTCTGACTCCTTTGCTCACCGCTCCGGCGGTTCTAGCCTGCTCTGACTCCTTTGCTCACCGCTCCGGCGGTTCGAGCCTGCTCTGACTCCTTTGCTCACCGCTCCGGCGGTTCTAGTCTGCTCTGACTCCTTTGCTCGCTGCTCCGGCAGCCTTGCTCCGCTTGGACCCTTTTGCTCGCTGCTCCGGCAGTCTCGCTCCGTTCTTATCCTTTTGCTCACTGCTCCGGCAGTCTTGCTCCACTCTTGCTCACCGCTCCAGGCGGCCTCGTCCTGCTTTACTCTTGCTCACTGCTCCGGCAGTCTCGCTTAGCTCTGACCCTTTGTTCACCGCTCCTGGCGGCCTTGTCCTGCTCTACTCTTGCTCACCGCTCCAGGCGGCCTTGTCCTGCCCTGTTCTCGCTCACCTCTCTGGGCGGCCTCACTCTGCTGTGTTTGTCCGCCACATCTGTGGTTCTGTTCCTGAGTCACAGTGTGTACTGGGTCCTATTCCGCCAGTGTCCCTACCTGCTAGTGCCTCCCTGTCTGCACTCTAGCTGTGCTTGCCTGTACCCCTCTGCCTGTATTGTTCCTGAGTCCCAGTGTGTACTGGGTCCTATCCCGCCTGTGTTCCTACCTGCTAGTGCCTCCCTGTCTGCACTCTAGCTGTGCTTTTCTGTACCCCCCCTGCCTGCATACCCGCCTGCCTGCATACCAGTCGTGCCTGCCTATACCCACCAGTCTGTGTGCCAGCCTACCAGTCTGTTCCTGTATTCCCCTGTGTGGGTCAACAGCCGTGTCCGGGGTCTGTCCTGGAGTAGCACCTGGTCCCTCTGCTCGGTTCCTCCTTGGTGCACTGGCGTCGTATGCCGTCGTGCGACCCTGGTCGGATCGGGTGAATACCTAGTTACGCCCCTCCAGGCATTCACTCTCCGGCACGGTCCAGTGGAACCACAACACCCGCACACGCCAGTCAGTCCGGGCGTGTGCATAACACACGTCTCTTCCAAGGGGCATTTAAACCGTCTTGTTAAGCTACTGCGACCTGCAAGCCTCTTCTAAGGGGCATTTAAACCCTCTTGTTAAGCTACTGCGACCTGCACGTCTCTTCCAAAGGGGCATTTAAACCGTTTTGTTAAGCTACTGCGACCTCCACCGCTTTTCCAAGGGGCATTTAAACCGTCTTGTTAAGCTACTGCGATTTGCACGTCTCTTCCAAGGGGAATTTAAACCATCTTGTTAAGCTACTGCGACCTGCACGTCTTTTCCAAGGGGCATTTAAACCGTCTTTTTAAGCTGCTGCGACCTGCATGTCTCTTCCAAGGTGCATTTAAACCATCTAGTTAAGCTACTGCGACCTGCACGTCTCTTCCAAGGGGAATTTAAACCATCTTGTTAAGCTACTGCGACCTGCACGTCTTTTCCAAGGGGCATTTAAACCGTCTTTTTAAGCTGCTGCGACCTGCACGTCTCTTCCAAGGGGCATTTAAACCATCTAGTTAAGCTACTGCGACCTGCACGTCTCTTCCAAGGGGAATTTAAAAGATCTTGTTAAGCTCCTGCGACCTGCACGTCTCTTCCAATGGGCATTTAAACCGTCTTTTTAAGCTGCTGCGACCTGCATGTCTCTTCCAAGGGGCATTTAAACCGTCTTGTTAAGCTACTGCGACCTCCACCGCTCTTCCAAGGGGCATTTAAACCGTCATGTTAAGCTACTGCGACCTGCATGTCTCTTCCAAGGGCCATTTAAACCATCTTGGTAAGCTACTGCGACCTGCAAGCCTCTTCCAAGGGGCATTTAAACCATCTTGTTAAGCTACTGCGACCTGCACATCTCTTCCAAGGGGCATTTAAACCATCTTGTTAAGTTACTGCGACCTGCACGTCTTTTCCAAGGGGCATTTAAACCGTCTTGTTAAGCTACTGCGACCTCCACCGCTCTTCCAAGGGGCATTTAAACCATCTTGTTAAGCTACTGCGACCTGCACTTCTCTTCCAAGAGGCATTTAAACCGTCTTGGTAAGCTACTGCGACCTGCAAGCCTCTTCTAAGGGCCATTTAAACCCTCTTGTTAAGCTACTGCGACCTGCACGTCTCTTCCAAAGGGGCATTTAAACCGTTTTGTTAAGCTACTGCGACCTCCACCGCTTTTCCAAGGGGCATTTAAACCGTCTTGTTAAGCTACTGCGACCTGCACGTCTCTTCCAAGGGGCATTTAAACCATCTAGTTAATCTACTGCGACCTGCACGTCTCTTCCAAGGGGAATTTAAACCATCTAGTTAAGCTACTGCGACCTGCACGTCTCTTACAAGGGGAATTTAAACCGTCTTGGTAAGCTACTGCGACCTGCAAGCCTCTTCCAAGGGGCATTTAAACCATCTAGTTAAGCTACTGCGACCTGCACGTCTTTTCCAAGGGGCATTTAAACCATCTTGTTAAGCTACTGCGACCTGCACGTCTTTTCCAAGGGGCATTTAAACCGTCTTGTTAAGCTACTGCGACCTGCACGTCTCTTCCAAGAGGCTTTTAAACCGTCTTGGTAAGCTACTGCGACCTGCAAGCCTCTTCTAAGGGGCATTTAAACCCTCTTGTTAAGCTACTGCGACCTGCACGTCTCTTCCAAGGGGCATTTAAACCTTCTTGTTAAGCTACTGCGATTTGCACGTCTCTTCCAAGGGGCATTTAAACCGTCTTGTTAAGCTACTGTAACCTCCGCCACTTTTCCAAGGGGCATTTAAACCGTCTTGTTAAGCTACTGCGACCTGCACGTCTCTTCCAAGGGGCATTTAAACCGTCTTATTAAGCTGCTGTGACCTGCATGTCTCTTCCAAGGGGCATTTAAACCTTCTTGTTAAGCTACTGCGACCTCCACCGCTCTTCCAAGGGGCATTTAATCCGTCTTGTTAAGCTACTGCGACCTGTACGTCTCTTCCAAGGGCCATTTAAACCGTCTTGGTAAGCTACTGCGACCTGCAAGCCTCTTCCAAGGGGCATTTAAAACGTCTTGTTAAGCTACTGCAAGCTGCATGTCTCTTCCAAGCGGCATTTAAACCGTCTTGTTAAGCTAATGCGACCTGAACGTCTCTTCCAAGAGGCATTTAAACAATCTTGTTAATCTACTGCTACCTCCACCGCATTTCCAAAGGGCATTTTAACTGTCTTGTTAGGCTACTGTGACCTGCACGTCTTTTCAAAGGGGCATTTAAACCATCTTGTTAAGCTACTGCGACCTGCACTGCTCTTCCAAGGGGCATTTAATCCGTCTTGTTAAGCTACTGCGACCTGCACGTCTCTTCCAAGGGGCATTTAAACCATCTTGTTAAGCTGCTGCGACCTGCACGTCTTTTCCAAGGGGCATTTAAACCGTCTTGTTAAGCTACTGCGACCTCCACCGCTCTTCCAAGGGGCATTTAAACCATCTTGTTAAGCTCCTGCGACCTGCACGTCTCTTCCAAGGGGCATTTAAACCATCTTCTTAAGCTCCTGCTACCTGCACGTCTCTTCTATTGGGCATTTAAACCGTCTTTTTAAGCTGATGCGACCTGCATGTCTCTTCCAAGGGGCATTTAAACCGTCTTGTTAAGCTACTGTGACCAGCACATCTCTTTCAAGGGGCATTTAAACTGTCTTGTTAAGCTACTGCGACCTCCACCGCTCGTCCAAGGGGCATTTAAACCGTCTTTTTAAGCTACTGCGAACTGCACGTCTCTTCCAAGGGGCATTTAAACCATCTTGTTAAGCTACTGCGACCTCCACCGCTCTTCCAAGGGGCATTTAAAACATCTTGTTATCCTGCTGTGACCTGCATGTCTCTTCCAAGGGGCATTTAAACCGTCTTGTTAAGCTACTGCGACCTCCACCGAACTTCCAAGGAGCATTTAAACCGTCTTGTTAAGCTACTGCGAACTCCACCGCTCTTCCAAGGGGCATTTAAACCATCTTGTTAAGCTACTGCGAAATGCACGTCTCTTCCAAGGGCCATTTAAACTGTCTTGTTAAGCTACTGTGATCTGCATGTCTCTTCCAAGAGGCATTTAAACCATCTTGTTAAGTTCCTGCGACCTGCACGTCTCTTCCAAGTTGCATTTAAACCATATTGTTAAGCTCCTGCGACCTGCACGTCTCTTCCAATGGGCATTTAAACCATCTTTTTAAGCTGCTGCGACCTGCATGTCTCTTCCAAGGGGCATTTAAACCGGCTTGTTAAGCTACTGCGACCTCCACCGCTCTTCCAAGGGGCATTTAAACCGTCATGTTAAGCTACTGCGACCTGCACGTCTCTTCCAAGGGCCATTTAAACCATCTTGGTAAGCTACTGCGACCTGCAAGCCTCTTCCAAGGGGCATTTAAACCATCTTGTTAAGCTACTGCGACCTGCACGTCTCTTCTAAGGGGCATTTAAACCATCTTGTTAAGCTACTGCGACCTGCACGTCTTTTCCAAGGGGCATTTAAACCATCTTGTTAAGCTACTGCGACCTCCACCGCTCTTCCAAGGGGCATTTAAACCATCTTGTTAAGCTACTGCGACCTGCACGTCTCTTCCAAGAGGCATTTAAACCGTCTTGGTAAGCTACTGCGAAATGCACGTCTCTTCCAAGGGCCATTTAAACTGTCTTGTTAAGCTACTGTGATCTGCATGTCTCCTCCAAGAGGCATTTAAACCATCTTGTTAAGTTCCTGCGACCTGCACGTCTCTTCCAAGTTGCATTTAAACCATATTGTTAAGCTCCTGCGACCTGCACGTATCTTCCAATGGGCATTTAAACCATCTTTTTAAGCTGCTGCGACCTGCATGTCTCTTCCAAGGGGCATTTAAACCGGCTTGTTAAGCTACTGCGACCTCCACCGCTCTTCCAAGGGGCATTTAAACCGTCATGTTAAGCTACTGCGACCTGCACGTCTCTTCCAAGGGCCATTTAAACCATCTTGGTAAGCTACTGCGACCTGCAAGCCTCTTCCAAGGGGCATTTAAACCATCTTGTTAAGCTACTGCGACCTGCACGTCTCTTCTAAGGGGCATTTAAACCATCTTGTTAAGCTACTGCGACCTGCACGTCTTTTCCAAGGGGCATTTAAACCGTCTTGTTAAGCTACTGCGACCTCCACCGCTCTTCCAAGCGGCATTTAAACCATCTTGTTAAGCTACTGCGACCTGCACGTCTCTTCCAAGAGGCATTTAAACCGTCTTGGTAAGCTACTGCTACCTGCAAGCCTCTTCTAAGGGGCATTTAAACCCTCTTGTTAAGCTTCTGCGACCTGCACGTCTCTTCCAAGGGGCATTTAAACCATCTTGTTATGCTACTGCGACCTGCACGTCTCTTCCAAGGGGCATTTAAACCTTCTTGTTAAGCTACTGCGATTTGCACGTCTCTTCCAAGGGGCATTTAAAACGTCTTGTTAAGCTACTGTTACCTCCACCACTTTTCCAAGGGGCATTTAAACCGTCTTGTTAAGCTACTGCGACCTGCACGTCTCTTCCAAGGGGCATTTAAACCGTCTTGTTAAGCTGCTGTGACCTGCATGTCTCTTCCAAGGGGCATTTAAACCTTCTAGTTAAGCTACTGCGACCTCCACCGCTCTTCCAAGGGGCATTTAAACAGTCTTGTTAAGCTACTGCGACCTGCACGTCTCTTCCAAGGGCCATTTAAACCGTCTTGGTAAGCTACTGCGACCTGCAAGCCTCTTCCAAGGGGCATTTAAAACGTCTTGTTAAGCTGCTGCGACCTGCATGTCTCTTCCAAGCGGCATTTAAACCGTCTTTTTAAGATAATGCGACCTGCACGTCTCTTCCAAGGGGCATTTAAACCGTCTTTTTAAGCTGCTGCGATCTGCATGTCTCTTCCAAGGGGCATTTAAACCGTCTTGTTAAGCTACTGCGACCTCCACCGCTCTTCCAAGGGGCATTTAAACCGTCATGTTAAGCTACTGCGACCTGCACGTCTCTTCCAAGGGCCATTTAAACCATCTTGGTAAGCTACTGCGACCTGCAAGCCTCTTCCAAGGGGCATTTAAACCATCTTGTTAAGCTACTGTGACCTGCACGTCTCTTCCAAGGGCCATTTTAACCGTCTTGGTAAGCTACTGCGACCTGCAAGCTTCTTCCAAGAGGCAGGAAAACAATCTAGTTAAGCTACTGCGACCTGCACGTCTCTTCCAAGGGGCATTTAAACCATCTTGTTAAGCTACTGCGACCTGCACGTCTTTTCCAAGGGGCATTTAAACCGTCTTGTTAAGCTACTGCGACCTGCACGTCTCTTCCAAGGAGCATTTAAACCGTCTTGTTAAGCTGCTGTGACCTGCATGTCTCTTCCAAGGGGCATTTAAACCTTCTAGTTAAGCTACTGCGACCTCCACCGCTCTTCCAAGGGGCATTTAAACAGTCTTGTTAAGCTACTGCGACCTGCACGTCTCTTCCATGGGCCATTTAAACCGTCTTGGTAAGCTACTGCGACCTGCAAGCCTCTTCCAAGGGGCATTTAAAACGTCTTGTTAAGCTGCTGCGACCTGCATGTCTCTTCCAAGCGGCATTTAAACCGTCTTGTTAAGCTAATGCGACCTGCACGTCTCTTCCAAGGGGCATTTAAACCGTCTTTTTAAGCTGCTGCGATCTGCATGTCTCTTCCAAGGGGCATTTAAACCGTCTTGTTAAGCTACTGCGACCTCCACCGCTTTTCCAAGGGGCATTTAAACCGTCATGTTAAGCTACTGCGACCTGCACGTCTCTTCCAAGGGCCATTTAAACCATCTTGGTAAGCTACTGCGACCTGCAAGCCTCTTCCAAGGGGCATTTAAACCATCTTGTTAAGCTACTGCGACCTGCACGTCTCTTCCAAGGGCCATTTAAACCATCTTGTTAAGCTACTGCGACCTGCACGTCTTTTCCAAGGGGCATTTAAACCGTCTTGTTAAGCTACTGCGACCTCCACCGCTCTTCCAAGGGGCATTTAAACCATCTTGTTTAGCTACTGCGACCTGCACGTCTCTTCCAAGAGGCATTTAAACCGTCTTGGTAAGCTACTGCGACCTGCAAGCCTCTTCTAAGGGGCATTTAAACCCTCTTGTTAAGCTACTGCGACCTGCACGTCTCTTTCAAGGGGCATTTAAACCATCTTGTTATGCTACTGCGACCTGCACGTCTCTTCCAAGGGGCATTTAAACCTTCTTGTTAAGCTACTGCGATTTGCACGTCTATTCCAAGGGGCATTTAAAACGTCTTGTTAAGCTACTGTAACCTCCACCACTTTTCCAAGGGGCATTTAAACCGTCTTGTTAAGCTACTGCGACCTGCACGTCTCTTCCAAGGGGCATTTAAATGGTCTTTTTAAGCTGCTGTGACCTGCACGTCTCTTCCAAGGGGCATTTAAACCTTCTTGTTAAGCAACTGCGACCTCCACCGCTTTTCCAAGGGGCATTTAAACAGTCTTGTTAAGCTACTGCGACCTGCACGTCTCTTCCAAGGGCCATTTAAACCGTCTTGGTAAGCTACTGCGACCTGCAAGCCTCTTCCAAGGGGCATTTAAACCGTCTTGGTAAGCTACTGCGACCTGCACGTCTCTTCCAAGGGCCATTTAAACCGTCTTGGTAAGCTACTACGACCTGCAAGCCTCTTCCAAGGGGCATTTAAAACGTCTTGTTAAGCTGCTGCGACCTGCATGTCTCTTCCAAGCGGCATTTAAACCGTCTTGTTAAGCTAATGCGACGTGCACGTCTCTTCCAAGGGGCATTTAAACCATCTTGTTAATCTACCGCTACCTCCACCGCTTTTCCAAAGGGCATTTTAACCATCTTGTTAAGCTACTGTGACCTGCACGTCTCTTCCAAGGGGAATTTAAACCATCTTGTTAAGCTACTGCGACCTGCACTGCTCTTCCAAGGGGCATTTAATCCGTCTTGTTAAGCTACTGCGACCTGCACGTCTCTTCCAAGGGGCATTTAAACCATCTTGTTAAGCTACTGCGACCTGCACGTCTTTTCCAAGGGGCATTTAAACCGTCTTGTTAAGCTACTGCGACCTCCACCCCTCTTCCAAGGGGCATTTAAACCATCTTATTAAGCTCCTGCGACCTGCACGTCTCTTCCAAGGGGCATTTAAACCATCTTCTTAAGCTCCTGCGACCTGCACATCTCTTACAATGGGCATTTAAACAGTCTTTTTAAGCTGCTGCGACCTGCATGTCTCTTCCAAGGGGCATTTAAACCTTCTTGTTAAGCTACTGCGACCTCCACCGCTCTTCCAAGGGGCATTTAAACCATCTTGTTAAGCTACTGCGACCTGCACGTCTCTTCCAAGGGCCATTTAAACCATCTTGGTAAGCTACTGCGACCTGCAAGCCTCTTCCAAGGGGCATTTAAACCATCTTGTTATGCTACTGCGACCTGCAAGCTTCTTCCAAGAGGCAGGTAAACCATCTAGTTAAGCTACTGCGACCTGCAAGCCTCTTCCAAGGGGCATTTAAACCATCTAGTTAAGCTACTGCGACCTGCACGTCTCTTCCAAGGGGCATTTAAACCATCTTGTTAAGCTACTGCGACCTGCACGTCTTTTCCAAGGGGCATTTAAACCGTCTTGTTAAGCTACTGCGACCTCCACCGCTCTTCCAAGGGGCATTTAAACCATCTTGTTAAGCTACTGCGACCTGCACGTCTCTTCCAAGAGGCATTTATACCATCTTGGTAAGTTACTGCGACCTGCAAGCCTCTTCTAAGGGGCATTTAAACCCTCTTGTTAAGCTACTGCGACCTGCACGTCTCTTGCAAGGGGAATTTAAACCGTCTTGTTAAGATACTGCGACCTGCACGTCTCTTCCAAGGGGCATTTAAACCATCTTCTTAAGCTACTGTGACCAGCACATCTCTTTCAAGGGGCATTTAACCTGTCTTTTTAAGCTACTGCGACCTCCACCGCTCGTCCAAGGGGCATTTAAACCGTCTTGTTAAGCTACTGTGACCTGCACGTCTCTTCCAAGGGGCATTTAAACCGTCTTGTTAAGCTACTGCGACCTCCACCGCTCTTCCAAGGGGCATTTAAAACGTCTTGTTATCCTGCTGTGACCTGCATGTCTCTTCCAAGGGGCATTTAAACCGTCTTGTTAAGCTACTGCGACCTCCACCGAACTTCCAAGGGGCATTTAAACCGTCTTGTTAAGCTACTGCGACCTGCACGTCTCTTCCAAGGGGCATTTAAACCGTCTTATTAACCTACTGCGACCTGCACGTCTCTTCCAATGGGCATTTAAACCATCTTGTTAAGCTACTGCGAACTCCACCGCTCTTCCAAGGGGCACTTAAACCGTCTTGTTAAGCTACTGCGAAATGCACGTCTCTTCCAAGGGCCATTTAAACCGTCTTGGTAAGCTACTGTGACCTGCACGTCTCTTCCAAGAGCCATTTAAACTGTCTTGTTAAGCTACTGCGATCTACATGTCTCTTCCAAGAGGCATTTAAACCATCATGTTAAGTTCCTGCGACCTGCAAGTCTGTTCCAATGGGCATTTAATCCGTCTTTTTAAGCTGCTGCGACCTGCACATCTTTTCCAAGGGGCATTTAAACCGTCTTGTTAAGCTACTGCGACCTCCACCCCTCTTCCAAGGGGCATTTAAACCATCTTATTAAGCTCCTGCGACCTGCACGTCTCTTCCAAGGGGCATTTAAACCATCTTCTTAAGCTCCTGCGACCTGCACATCTCTTACAATGGGCATTTAAACAGTCTTTTTAAGCTGCTGCGACCTGCATGTCTCTTCCAAGGGGCATTTAAACCTTCTTGTTAAGCTACTGCGACCTCCACCGCTCTTCCAAGGGGCATTTAAACCATCTTGTTAAGCTACTGCGACCTGCACGTCTCTTCCAAGGGCCATTTAAACCATCTTGGTAAGCTACTGCGACCTGCAAGCCTCTTCCAAGGGGCATTTAAACCATCTTGTTATGCTACTGCGACCTGCAAGCTTCTTCCAAGAGGCAGGTAAACCATCTAGTTAAGCTACTGCGACCTGCAAGCCTCTTCCAAGGGGCATTTAAACCATCTAGTTAAGCTACTGCGACCTGCACGTCTCTTCCAAGGGGCATTTAAACCATCTTGTTAAGCTACTGCGACCTGCACGTCTTTTCCAAGGGGCATTTAAACCGTCTTGTTAAGCTACTGCGACCTCCACCGCTCTTCCAAGGGGCATTTAAACCATCTTGTTAAGCTACTGCGACCTGCACGTCTCTTCCAAGAGGCATTTATACCATCTTGGTAAGTTACTGCGACCTGCAAGCCTCTTCTAAGGGGCATTTAAACCCTCTTGTTAAGCTACTGCGACCTGCACGTCTCTTGCAAGGGGAATTTAAACCGTCTTGTTAAGATACTGCGACCTGCACGTCTCTTCCAAGGGGCATTTAAACCATCTTCTTAAGCTACTGTGACCAGCACATCTCTTTCAAGGGGCATTTAACCTGTCTTTTTAAGCTACTGCGACCTCCACCGCTCGTCCAAGGGGCATTTAAACCGTCTTGTTAAGCTACTGTGACCTGCACGTCTCTTCCAAGGGGCATTTAAACCGTCTTGTTAAGCTACTGCGACCTCCACCGCTCTTCCAAGGGGCATTTAAAACGTCTTGTTATCCTGCTGTGACCTGCATGTCTCTTCCAAGGGGCATTTAAACCGTCTTGTTAAGCTACTGCGACCTCCACCGAACTTCCAAGGGGCATTTAAACCGTCTTGTTAAGCTACTGCGACCTGCACGTCTCTTCCAAGGGGCATTTAAACCGTCTTATTAACCTACTGCGACCTGCACGTCTCTTCCAATGGGCATTTAAACCATCTTGTTAAGCTACTGCGAACTCCACCGCTCTTCCAAGGGGCACTTAAACCGTCTTGTTAAGCTACTGCGAAATGCACGTCTCTTCCAAGGGCCATTTAAACCGTCTTGGTAAGCTACTGTGACCTGCACGTCTCTTCCAAGAGCCATTTAAACTGTCTTGTTAAGCTACTGCGATCTACATGTCTCTTCCAAGAGGCATTTAAACCATCATGTTAAGTTCCTGCGACCTGCAAGTCTGTTCCAATGGGCATTTAATCCGTCTTTTTAAGCTGCTGCGACCTGCACATCTTTTCCAAGGGGCATTTAAACCGTCTTGTTAAGCTACTGCGACCTCCACCCCTCTTCCAAGGGGCATTTAAACCATCTTATTAAGCTCCTGCGACCTGCACGTCTCTTCCAAGGGGCATTTAAACCATCTTCTTAAGCTCCTGCGACCTGCACATCTCTTACAATGGGCATTTAAACCGTCTTTTTAAGCTGCTGCGACCTGCATGTCTCTTCCAAGGGGCATTTAAACCTTCTTGTTAAGCTACTGCGACCTCCACCGCTCTTCCAAGGGGCATTTAAACCGTCTTGTTAAGCTACTGCGACCTGCACGTCTCTTCCAAGGGCCATTTAAACCATCTTGGTAAGCTACTGCGACCTGCAAGCCTCTTCCAAGGGGCATTTAAACCATCTTGTTAAGCTACTGCGACCTGCAAGCTTCTTCCAAGAGGCAGGTAAACCATCTAGTTAAGCTACTGCGACCTGCAAGCCTCTTCCAAGGGGCATTTAAACCATCTAGTTAAGCTACTGCGACCTGCACGTCTCTTCCAAGGGGCATTTAAACCATCTTGTTAAGCTACTGCGACCTGCACGTCTTTTCCAAGGGGCATTTAAACCGTCTTGTTAAGCTACTGCGACCTGAAAGCCTCTTCTAAGGGGCATTTACACTCTCTTGTTAAGCTACTGCGACCTGCACGTCTCTTCCAAGGGGCATTTAAACCATCTTGTTATGCTACTACGACCTGCACGTCTCTTCCAAGGGGCATTTAAACCTTCTTGTTAAGCTACTGCGATTTGCACGTCTCTTCCAAGGGGCATTTAAACCGTCTTGTTAAGCTACTGTAACCTCCACCACTTTTCCAAGGGGCATTTAAACCGTCTTGTTAAGCTACTGCGACCTGCACGTCTCTTCCAAGGGGCATTTAAAACGTCTTGTTAAGCTGCTGTGACATGCATGTCTCTTCCAAAGGGCATTTAAACCTTCTTGTTAAGCTACTGCGACCTGCACGTCTCTTTCAAGGGGCATTGAAACCATCTTGTTAAGCTACTGCGAACTGCACGTCTTTTCCAAGAGGCATTTAAACCGTCTTGTTAAGCTACTGCGACCTCCACCGCTCTTCCAAGGGCATTTACACCATCTTGTTAAGCTACTGCGACCTGCACGTCTCTTCCAAGCGGCATTTATACCATCTTGGTAAGCTACTGCGACCTGCAAGCCTCTTCTAAGGTGCATTTAAACCCTCTTGTTAAGCTACTGCGACCTGCACGTCTCTTGCAATGGGCATTTAAACCGTCTTGTTAAGCTACTGCGACCTGCAAGTCTCTTCCAAGGGGCATTTACACCGTCTTGTTAAGCTACTGCGACCTGCACGTCTCTTCCAAGGGGCATTTAAACCATCTTGTTAAGCTACTGCGACCTGCACGTCTCTTCCAAGGGGCATTGAAACCGTCTTGTTAAGATACTGCGACTTGCATGTCTCTTCCAAGGGGCATTTAAACTGTCTTGTAAAGCTACTGTATCCTCCACAACTTTTCCAAGGGGCATTTAAACTGTCTTGTTAAGCTACTGCGACCTGCACGTCTCTTCCAAGGGGCATTTAAACCGACTTGGTAAGCTATTGCGACCTGCAAGCCTCTTCCAAGGGGCATTTAAACCGTCTTCTTAAGCTACTGCGACCTGCACATCTCTTCCAAAGGGCATTTAAACCGTCTTGTTAAGCTACTGCGACCTGCACGTCTCTTCCAAGAGGCATTTAAACCGTCTTGGTAAGCTACTGCGACCTGCAAGCCTCTTCTAAGGGGCATTTAAACCCTCTTGTTAATATACTGCGACCTGCACGTCTCTTGCAAGGGGCATTTAAACCGTCTTGTTAAACTACTGTGACCTGCACGTCTCTTCCAAGGGGCAATTAAACCGTCTTGTTAAGCTACTGCGACCTGCACGACTCTTCCAAGGGGCATTTAAACCATCTTGTTAAGCTACTGCGACCTGCACGTCTCTTCCAAGGGGCATTTAAACCATCTTGTTAAGCTACTGCGACCTGCACGTCTTTTCCAAGGGGCATTTAAACCGTCTTGTTAAGCTACTGCGACCTCCACCGCTCTTCCAAGGGGCATTTAAACCATCTTGTTAAGCTACTGCGACCTGCACGTCTCTTCCCAGAGGCATTTATACCATCTTGGTAAGTTACTGCGACCTGCAAGCCTCTTCTAAGGGGCATTTAAACCCTCTTGTTAAGCTACTGCGACCTGCACGTCTCTTCCAAGGGGCATTTAAACCGTCTTGTTAAGCTACTGCGACCTCCACCGCTCTTCCAAGGGGCATTTAAAACGTCTTGTTATCCTGCTGTGACCTGCATGTCTCTTCCAAGGGGCATTTAAACCATCTTGTTAAGCTACTGCGACCTCCACCGAACTTCCAAGGGGCATTTAAACCGTCTTGTTAAGCTACTGCGACCTGCACGTCTCTTCCAAGGGGCATTTAAACCGTCTTATTAAGCTACTGCGACCTGCACGTCTCTTCCAATGGGCATTTAAACCGTCTTGTTAAGCTACTGCGAACTCCACCGCTCTTCCAAGGGGCACTTAAACCGTCTTGTTAAGCTACTGCGAAATGCACGTCTCTTCCAAGGGCCATTTAAACCATCTTGGTAAGCTACTGTGACCTGCACGTCTCTTCCAAGTGCCATTTAAACTGTCTTGTTAAGCTACTGCGATCTACATGTCTCTTCCAAGAGGCATTTAAACCATCTTGTTAAGTTCCTGCGACCTGCAAGTCTGTTCCAATGGGCATTTAATCCGTCTTTTTAAGCTGCTGCGACCTGCATGTCTCTTCCAAGGGGCATTTAAACCGTCTTGTTAAGCTACTGCGACCTCCACCGCTCTTCCAAGGGGCATTTAAACCGTCATGTTAAGCTACTGCGACCTGCACGTCTCTTCCAAGGGCCATTTAAACCATCTTGGTAAGCTACTGCGACCTGCAAGCCTCTTCCAAGGGGCATTTAAACCATCTTGTTAAGCTACTGCGACCTGCACGTCTCTTCCAAGGGGCATTTAAACCATCTTGTTAAGCTGCTGCGACCTGCACGTCTTTTCCAAGGGGCATTTAAACCGTCTTGTTAAGCTACTGCGACCTGCACGTCTCTTCCAAGGTGCATTTAAAAATTCTTGTTAAGCTACTGCGATTTGCACGTCTCTTCCAAGGGGCATTTAAAACGTCTTGTTAAGCTACTGTAACCTCCACCACTTTTCCAAGGGGCATTTAAACCGTCTTGTTAAGCTACTGTGACCTGCACGTCTCTTCCAAGGGGCATTTAAACCGTCTTGTTAAGCTGCTGTGACCTGCATGTCTCTTCCAAGGGGCATTTAAACCTTCTAGTTAAGCTACTGCGACCTCCACCGCTCTTCCAAGGGGCATTTAAACAGTCTTGTTAAGCTACTGCGACCTGCACGTCTCTTCCAAGGGCCATTTAAACCGTCTTGGTAAGCTACTGCGACCTGCAAGCCTCTTCCAAGGGGCATTTAAAACGTCTTGTTATGCTGCTGCGACCTGCATGTCTCTTCCAAGCGGCATTTAAACCGTCTTGTTAAGCTAATGCGACCTGCACGTCTCTTCCAAGGGGCATTTAAACCGTCTTTTTAAGCTGCTGCGACCTGCATGTCTCTTCCAAGGGGCATTTAAACCATCTTGTTAAGCTACTGCGACCTCCACCGCTCTTCCAAGGGGCATTTAAACTGTCATGTTAAGCTACTGCGACCTGCATGTCTCTTCCAAGGGCCATTTAAACCATCTTGGTAAGCTACTGCGACCTGCAAGCCTCTTCCAAGGGGCATTTAAACCATCTTGTTAAGCTACTGCGACCTGCACATCTCTTCCAAGGGGCATTTAAACCATCTTGTTAAGCTACTGCTACCTGCATGTCTTTTCCAAGGGGCATTTAAACCGTCTTGTTAAGCTACTGCGACCTCCACCGCTCTTCCAAGGGGCATTTAAACCATCTTGTTAAGCTACTGCGACCTGCACGTCTCTTCCAAGAGGCATTTAAACCGTCTTGGTAAGCTACTGCTACCTGCAAGCCTCTTCTAAGGGGCATTTAAACCCTCTTGTTAAGCTACTGCGACCTGCACGTCTCTTCCAAGGGGCATTTAAACCATCTTGTTATGCTACTGCGACCTGCACGTCTCTTCCAAGGGGCATTTAAACCTTCTTGTTAAGCTACTGCGATTTGCACGTCTATTCCAAGGGGCATTTAAAACGTCTTGTTAAGCTACTGTAACCTCCACCACTTTTCCAAGAGGCATTTAAACCGTCTTGTTAAGCTACTGCGACCTGCATGTCTCTTCCAAGGGGCATTTAAACCGTCTTGTTAAGCTGCTGTGACATGCATGTCTCTTCCAAAGGGCGTTTAAACCTTCTTGTTAAGCTACTGCGACCTGCACTGCTCTTCCAAGGGGCATTTAATCAGTCTTGTTAAGCTACTGCGACCTGCACGTCTCTTTCAAGGGGCATTTAAACCACCTTGTTAAGCTATTGCTACCTGCACGTCTTTTCCAAGGGGCATTTGAACCATCTTGTTAAGCTACTGCGACCTCCACCGCTCTTCCAAGGGGCATTAAAACCATCTTGTTAAGCTACTGCGACCTGCACGTCTCTTCCAAGAGGCATTTATACCATCTTGGTAAGCTACTGCGACCTGCAAGCCTCTTCTAAGGGGCATTTAAACCCTCTTGTTAAGCTACTGCGACCTGCACGTCTCTTGCAAGGGGCATTTAAACCGTCATGTTAAGCTACTGCGACCTGCAAGTCTCTTCCAAGGGGCATTTACACCGTCTTGTTAAGCTACTGCGACCTGCACGTCTCTTCCAAGGGGCATTTAAACCATCTTGTTAAGCTACTGCGACCTGCACGTCTCTTCCAAGGGGCATTGAAACCGTCTTGTTAAGATACTGCGACTTGCATGTCTCTTCCAAGGGGCATTTAAACTGTCTTGTTAAGCTACTGTATCCTCCACCACTTTTCCAAGGGGCATTTAAACTGTCTTGTTAAGCTACTGCGACCTGCACGTCTCTTCCAAGGGGCATTTAAGCAGTCTTGGTAAGCTACTGCGACCTGCAAGCCTCTTCCAAGGGGCATTTAAACCGTCTTCTTAAGCTACTGCGACCTGCACATCTCTTCCAAAGGGCATTTAAACCATCTTGTTAAGCTACTGCGAACAGCACGTCTCTACCAAGAGGCATTTGAACCGTCTTGGTAAGCTACTGCGACCTGCACGACTCTTCCAAGGGGCATTTAAACCATCTTGTTAAGCTACTGCGACCTGCACGTCTCTTCCAAGGTGAATTTAAACCATCTTGTTAAGCTACTGCGACCTGCACATCTTTTCCAAGGGGCATTTAAACCGTCTTGTTAAGCTACTGCTACCTCCACCGCTCTTCCAAGGGGCATTTAAACCATCTTGTTAAGCTACTGCGACCTGCACGTCTCTTCCAAGAGGCATTTATACCATCTTGGTAAGTTACTGCGACCTGCAAGCCTCTTCTAAGGGGCATTTAAACCCTCTTGTTAAGCTACTGCGACCTGCACGTCTCTTGCAAGGGGCATTTAAACCGTCTTGTTAAGCTACTGCGACCTGCACGTCTCTTCCAAGGGGCATTTACACCGTCTTGTTAAGCTACTGCGACCTGCACGTCTCTTCCAAGGGGCATTTAAACCATCTTGTTAAGCGACTGCGACCGCACGTCTCTTCCAAGGGGCATTTAAACCGTCTTGTTAAGCTACTGCGACTTGCACGTCTCTTCCAAGGGGCATTTAAACTGTCTTGTTAAGCTACTGTATCCTCCACCACTTTTCCAAGGGGCATTTAAACCGTCTTGTTAAGCTACTGCGACCTGCACGTCTCTTCCAAGGGGCATTTAAACCGTCTTGGTAAGCTACTGCGACCTGCAAGCCTCTTCCAAGGGGCATTTAATCCGTCTTCTTAAGCTACTGCGACCTGCACATCTCTTCCAAAGGGCATTTAAACCATCTTGTTAAGGTACTGCGACCTGCACGTCTCTTCCAAGAGGCATTTAAACCGTCTTGGTAAGCTACTGCGACCTGCAAGCCTCTTCTATGGGGCATTTAAACCCTCTTGTTAAGATACTGCGACCTGCACGTCTCTTGCAAGGGGCATTTAAACCGTCTTGTTAAACTACTGTGACCTGCACGTCTCTTCCAAGGGGCATTTAAACCGTCTTGTTAAGCTACTGCGACCTGCACGACTCTTCCAAGGGGCATTTAAACCATCTTGTTAAGCTACTGCGACCTGCACGTCTCTTCCAAGGGGCATTTAAACCGTCTTGTTAAGCTACTGCGACCTGTACGTCTCTTCCAAGGGGCATTTACACCGTCTTGTTAAGCTACTGCAACCTGCACCTCTCTTCCAAAAGGCATTTAAACAATCTTGGTAAGCTACTGTGACCTGCAAGCCTCTTCTAAGGGGCATTTAAACCCTCTTGTTAAGCTACTGCGACCTGCACGTCTCTTGCAAGGGGCATTTAAACCGTCTTGTTAAGCTACTGCGACCTGCACGTCTCTTCCAAGGGGCATTTACACCGTCTTGTTAAGCTACTGCGACCTGCACGTCTCTTCCAAGGGGCATTTAAACCATCTTGTTAAGCTACTGCGACCTGCACGTCTCTTCCAAGGGGCATATAAACCGTCTTTTTAAGCTACTGTATCCTCCACCACTTTTCCAAGGGGCATTTAAACCGTCTTGTTAAGCTACTGCGACTTGCACGTCTCTTCCAAGGGGCATTTAAACTGTCTTGTTAGGCTACTGTATCCTCCACCACTTTTCCAAGGGGCATTTAAACCGTCTTGTTAAGCTACTGCGACCTGCACGTCTCTTCCAAGGGGCATTTAAACCGTCTTGTTAAGCTGCTGTGACCTGCATATCTCTTCCAAGGGGCATTTAAACCTTCTTGTTAAGCTACTGCGACTTGCACGTCTCTTCCAAGGGGCATTTAAAACGTCTTGTTAAGCTACTGCGACTTGCACGTCTCTTCCAAGGGGCATTTAAACCGTCTTGTTAAGCTACTGCGACCTCCACCGCTCTTCCAAGGGGCATTTAAATCGTCTTGTTAAGCTACTGCGACGTGCATGTCTCTTACAAGGGGCATTTAAACCGTCTTGTTAAGCTACTGCGACCTGCATGTCTCTTCCAAGGGACATTAAGACTGTGTTGTTAAGCTACTGCGACCTCCACCGCTCTTCCAAGGGGCTTTTAATCCGTCATTTTAAGCCACTGTGACCTGCACGTCTCTTCCAAGGGGCATTTAAAACGTCTTGTTAAGCTACTGCGACCTGCACGTCTCTTCCAAGGGGCATTTAAACCGTTTTGTTAAGCTTCTGCGACTTTCACGTGTCTTCCAAGGGGCATTTAAACCATCTTGTTAAGCTACTGCGACCTCCACCGCTCTTCCAAGTGGCTTTTAAACCGTCATTTTAAGCTACTGTGACCTGCACTTCTCTACCAAGGGGCATTTAAATCGTCTTGTTAATCTACTGCGACTTTCTCGTTTCTTCCAAGGGGCATTTAAACCGTCTTGTTAATCTACTGCGACCTGCACGTCTCTTCCAAGGGGCATTTAAACTGTCTTGTTAAGCTACTGCGACCTGCACGTCTCTTCCAAGGGGCATTTAAACCGCTTTGTTAAGCTACTGCGACCTGCATGTCTCTTCCAAGGGCCTTTTAATCTGTCTTGTTAAGCTACTGCGACCTGCACGTCTTTTCCAAGGGGTATTTAAACCGTCTTGTTAAGCTGCTGCGACCTGCATGTCTCTTCCAAGGGGCATTTAAACCCTCTTGTTAAGCTACTGCGACCTCCACCTATCTTCCAAGGGGCATTTAAACCATCTTGTTAAGCTACTGTGACCTGCATGTCTCTTCCAATGGGCATTTAAACCGTCTTGTTAAGCTACTGCGACCTGCACGTCTCTTCCATGTTGCATTTAAACCGTCTTGTTAAGCTACTGTGACCTGCACGTCTCTTCCAAGGGGCATTTAAACGGTCTTGTTAAGCTACTGCGACCTCCACCGCTCTTCCAAGGGGCATTTAAACCGTCTTGTTAAGCTACTGCGACCTGCACGTCTCTTCCAAGGGCCATTTAAACCGTCTTGGTAAGCTACTGCGACCTGCAAGCCTCTTCCAAGGGGCATTTAAACCGTCTTGTTAAGCTACTGTGACCTGCACGTCTCTTCCAAGGGGCATTTAAACCATCTTGTTAAGCTACTGCGACCTGCAAGTCTTTTCCAAGGGGCATTTAAACCGTCTTGTTAAGCTACGGCGATCTCCACCGATCTTCAAAGGGGCATTTAAACCATCTTCTTAAGCTACTGCGACCTGCACGTCTCTTCCAAGAGGAATTTAAACCGTCTTGGTAAGCTACTGCGACCTGCAAGCCTCTTCTAAGGGGCATTTAAACCCTCTTGTTAAGCTACTGCGACCTGCAAGTCTCTTGCAAGGGGCATTTAAACCGTCTTGTTAAGCTACTGCGACCTGCACGTCTCTTCCAAGGGCCATTTAAACCGTTTTGGTAATCTACTGCGACCTGCAAGCCTCTTCCAATGGGCATTTAAAACGTCTTGTTAAGCTACTGCGACCTGCATGTCTCTTCCAAGCGGCATTTCAACCGTCTTGTTAAGCTAATGCGACCTGCACGTCTCTTCCAAGTGGCATTTAAACCATCTTGTTAAGCTACTGTGACCTGCACGTCTCTTCGAAGGGGCATTTAAACTATCTTGTTAAGCTACTGCGACCTGCACTGCTCTTCCAAGGGGCATTTAATCAGTCTTGTTAAGCTACTGCGACCTGCACGTCTCTTCCAAGGGGCATTTAAACCATCTTGTTAAGCTACTGCAACCTGCACGTCTTTTCCAAGGGGCATTTAAACCGTCTTGTTAAGCTACTGCGACCTCCACCGCTCTTCCAATGGGCATTTAAACCATCTTGTTAAGCTACTGCGACCTGCACGTCTCTTCCAAGAGGCATTTAAACCATCTTGTTAAGCTACTGCGACCTGCACGTCTCTGGCAAGGGGCATTTAAACCATCTTGTTAAGCTACTGTGACCTGCACGTCTCTTCCAAGGGGCATTTAAACCGTCTTGTTAAGCTACTGCGACCTGCACGACTCTTCCAAGGGGCATTGAAATCGTCTTGTTAAGCTACTGCGACGTGCATGTCTCTTCCAAGGGGCATTTAAACCGTCTTGGTAATCTACTGCGACCTGCAAGCCTCTTCCAAGGAGCATTTAAACCATCTTGTTAAGCTACTGCGACCTGCACGTTTCTTCAAAGCGGCATTTAAACCGTCTTGTTAAGCTACTGAGACCTGCACGTCTCTTGCAAGGGGCATTTAAACCGTCTTGTTAAGCTACTGTGACCTGCACGTCTCTTCCAAGGGGCATTTAAACCATTTTGTTAAGCTTCTGCGACCTGCACGACTCTTCCAAGGGGCATTTAAACCATCTTGTTAAGCTACTGCAACCTGTACGTCTCCTCCAAGGGGCATTTAAACCGTCTTGTTAAGCTACTGCTATCTGCATGTCTCTTCCAAGGGGCATTTAAACTGTCTTGTTAAGCTGCTGCGACCTCCACCGCTCTTCCAAGGGGCATTTAAACTGTCTTGTTATGCTACTGCGACCTCCACCGCTCTTCCAAGGGGCTTTTAATCCGTCATTTTAAGCTACTGTGACCTGCACGTCTCTTCCAAGGGGCATTTAAACCATCTTGTTAAGCTACTGCGACCTCCACCGCTCTTCCAAGGGGATTTTAAACCGTCATTTTAAGCTACTGAGACCTGCACATCTCTTCCAATGGGCATTTAAACAGTCTTGTTAAGCTACTGCGACCTGCATGTCTCTTCCAAGGGGCATTTAAACCGTCTTGTTAAGCTACTGCGACCTCCACCGCTCTTCCAAGGGGCATTTAAACCGTCTTGTTAAGCTACTGCGACCTGCACGTCTCTTCCAAGGGCCATTTAAACCGTCTTGGTAAGTTACTGCGACCTGCAAGCCTCTTCCAAGGGGCATTTAAACCGTCTTGTTAAGCTACTGCGACCTGCACCTCTCTTCCAAGGGGCATTTAAACCATCTTGTTAAGCTACTGCGACCTGCACTTCTTTTCCAAGGGGCATTTAAACCGTCTTGTTAAGCTACTGCGACCTGCACGTCTCTTCCAAGAGGCATTTAAACCATCTTGGTAAGCTACTGCGACCTGCAAGACTCTTCTAAGGGGCATTTAAACCCTCTTGTTAAGCTACTGCGACCTGCACGTCTCTTGCAAGGGGCATTTAAACAGTCTTGTTAAGCTACTGCGACCTGCACGTCTCTTCCAAGGGCCATTTAAAACGTCTTGGTAATCTACTGCGACCTGCACGTCTCTTGCAAGGGGCATTTAAACCGTGTTGTTAAGCTACTGCGACCTGCACGTCTCTTCCAAGCGCCCTTTAAACCATCTTGGTAACCTACTTTGACCTGCAAGCCTCTTCCAAGGGGCATTTAAACCGTCTTGTTAAGCTAATGCGACCTGCACGTCTCTTCCAAGGGGCATTTAAACCATCTTGTTAATCTACTGCTACCTCCACCGCTCTTCCAAAGAGCATTTTAACCGTCTTGTTAGGCTACTGTGACCTGAACGTCTCTTCGAAGGGGCATTTAAACCATCTTGTTAAGCTACTGCGATCTGCACTGCTCTTCCAAGGGGCATTTAATCCGTCTTGTTAAGCTACTGCGACCTGCACGACTCTTCCAAGGGGCATTTAAACCATCTTGTTAAGCTACTGCGACCTGCACGTCTTTTCCAAGGGGCATTTAAACCGTCTTGGTAAGCTACTGCAACCTCCACCGCTCTTCCAAGGGGCATTTAAACCATCTTGTTAAGCTACTGCGACCTGCACGTCTTTTCCAAGAGGCATTTTAACCGTCTTGGTAAGCTACTGCGACCTGCAAGCCTCTTCTAAGGGGCATTTAAACCCACTAGTTAAGCTACTGCGACCTGCACGTCTCTTGCAAGGGGCATTTAAACCGTCTTGTTAAGCTACTTTGACCTGCACGTCTCTTCCAAGGGGCATTTAAACCGTCTTGTTAAGCTACTGCGACCAGCACGTCTCTTCCAAGGGACATTTAAACCATCTTATTAAGCTTCTGCGACCTGCACGTCTCTTCCAAGGGGCATTTAAACCATCTTGTAAAGCTACTGCGATTTGCACGTCTCTACCAAGGGGCATTTAAACCATCTTGTTAAGCTACTGTAACCTCCACAACCTTTCCAAGGGGCATTTAAACCGTTTTGTTAAGCTACTGCGACCTGCACGTCTCTTCCAAGGGGCATTTAAACCATCTTGTTAAACTGCTGTGACCTGCATATCTCTTCCAAGGGGCATTTAAACCTTCTTGTTAAGCTACTGCGACCTGCACGTGTCTTCCAAGGGGCTTTTAAAACGTCTTGTTAAGCTACTGCGACTTGCACGTCTCTTCCAAGGGGCATTTAAACCGTCTTGTTAAGCTACTGCAACGTGCATGTCTCTTCCAAGGGGCATTTAAACCGTCTTGGTAAGCTACTGCGACCTGAAAGCCTCTTCCAAGGGGCATTTAAACCGTCTTGTTAAGCTACTGCGACCAGCACGTTTCTTCCAAGCGGCATTTAAACCGTCTTGTTAAGCTAATGCGACCTGCACGTCTCTTCCAAGGGGCATTTAAACCACATTGTTAAGCTACTGCGACCTCCACCACTCTTCCAAAGGGCATTTTAACCGTCTTGTTAAGCTACTGTGACCTGCATGTCTCTACCTAGGGGCATTTAAACCCTCTTGTTAAGCTACTGCGACCTGCACGTCTCTTCCAAGGGGCATTTAAACCGTCTTGTTAAGCTACTGCGAACTGCACGTCTCTTCCAAGGGGCATTTAAACCGTCTTGTTAAGCTACTGCGACCTGCATGTCTCTTCCAAGGGGCATTTAAACTGTCTTGTTAAGCTACTGCGACCTCCACCGCTCTTCCAAGGGGCATTTAAACTGTCATGTTAAGCTACTGCGACCTCCACCGCTCTTCCAAGCGGCATTTCATCCGTCATTTTAAGCTACTGTGACCTGCACGTCTCTTCCAAGGGTCATTTAAACCATTTTGTTAAGCTACTGCGACTTTCAGGTCTCTTCCAAGGGGCATTTAAACCGTCTTGTTAATCTACTGCGACCTGCACGTCTCTTCCAAGGGGCATTTAAACTATCTTGTTAAGCTACTGTGACCTGCACGTCACTTCCAAGGAGCATTTAAACCGTCTTGGTAAGCTACTGCGACCTGCATGTCTCTTCCACGGGGCATTTAATCTGTCTTGTTAAGCTACTGCGACCTGCACGTCTTTACCAAGGGGCATTTAAATCATCTTGTTAAGCTGCTGCGACCTGCATGTCTCTTCCAAGGGGCATTTAAACCCTCTTGTTAAGCTACTGCGACCTCCACCTCTCTTCCAAGGGGCAATTAAACCGTCTTGTTAAGCAACTGCGACCTGCATGTCTCATCCAAGGGGCATTTAAACCGTATTATTAAGCTACTGCGACCTGCACGTCTCTTCCAATGGGCATTTAAACCGTCTTGATAAGCTACTGCGACCTGCACGTCTCTTCCAAGGGGCATTTACACCGTCTTCTTAAGCTACTGCGACCTGCACGTCTCTTCCAAGGGGCATTTAAACCATCTTGTTAAGCTACTGCGACCTGCACGTCTCTTCTAAGGGGCATTTAAACCATCTTGTTAAGCTACTGCGACTTGCACGTCTCTTCCAAGGGGCATTTAAACCGTCTTGTTAAGCTACTGTAACCTCCACCACTTTTGCAAGGGGCATTTAAACCGTCTTGTTAAGCTACTGCGACCTGCACGTCTCTTCCAAGGGGCATTTAAACCGTCTTGTTAAGCTACTGTAACCTGCACCACTTTTCCAAGGGGCATTTAAACCGTTTTATTAAGCTTCTGCGACCTGCACGTCTCTTCCAAGGGGCATTTAAACCGTCTTGTTAAGCTACTGCGACCTGCATGTCTCTTCCAAGGGACATTAAAACTGTCTTGTTAGGCTACTGCGACCTAAACCGCTCTGCCAAGGGGCATTTAAACCGTCTTGTTAAGCTACTGTGACCTGCACGTCTCTTCCAAGGGGCATTTAAACTGTCTTGTTAAGCTACTGCGACCTCCACCGCTCTTCCAAGGGGCTTTTAATCAGTCATTTTAAGCCACTGTGACCTGCACGTCTCTTCCAAGGGGCATTTAAACCATCTTGTTAAGCTACTGCGACCTGCACGTCTCTTCCAAGGGGCATTTAAGCCGTCTTGTTCAGCTACTGCAACCTCCACCGCTCTTCCAAGGGGCTTTTAAACCGTCATTTTAAGCTACTGTGACCTGCACCGCTCTTCCAAGGGGCATTTAAACCGTCTTGTTAATCTACTGCGACCTGCACGTCTCTTCCAAGGGGCATTTAAACCGTTTTATTAAGCTACTGCGACTTTCTCGTCTCTTCCAAGGGTCATTTAAACCGTCTTGTTAATCTACTGCGACCTGCATGTCTCTTCCAAAGAGCATTTAAACTGTCTTGTTAAGCTACTGCGACCTGCACGTCTCTTCCAAGGGGCATTTAAACCGCTTTGTTAAGCTACTGCGACCTGCATGTCTCTTCCAAGGGCCATTTAATCTGCCTTGTTAAGCTACTGCGACCTGCACGTCTTTTCCAAGGGGTATTTAAACCGTCTTGTTAAGCTACTGTAACCTGCACCACTTTTCCAAGGGGCATTTAAACCGTGTTGTTAAGCTACTGCGACCTGCACGTCTCTTCCAAGGGGCATTTAAACCTTCTTGTTAAGCCACTGCGACTTGCACGTCTCTTCCAAGGGGCATTTAAAACGTCTTGTTAAGCTACTGCGACTTGCACGTCTCTTCCAAGGGGCATTTAAACCGTCTTGTTAAGCTACTGCGAACTGCACGTCTCTTCCAAGGGGCATTTAAACCGTCTTGTTAAGCTACTGCGACCTGCATGTCTCTTCCAAGGGGCATTTAAACCGTCTTGTTAAGCTACTGCGAACTGCACGTCTCTTCCAAGGGGCATTTAAACCGTCTTGTTAAGCTACTGCGACCTGCATGTCTCTTCCAAGGGGCATTTAAACTGTCTTGTTAAGCTACTGCGACCTCCACCGCTCTTCCAAGGGGCATTTAAATCGTCTTGTTAAGCTATTGCGACGTGCATGTCTCTTCCAAGGGGCATTTAAACCGTCTTGGTAAGCTACTGCGACCTGCACGTTTCTTCCAAGCGGGATTTAAACAGTCTTGTTAAGCTAATGCAACCTGCACGTCTCTTCCAAGGGGCATTTAAACCACCTTGTTAAGCTACTGCTACCTCCACCGCTCTTCCAAAGGGCATTTTAACTGTCTTGTTAGGCTACTGTGACCTGCACGTCTCTACCTAGGGGCATTTAAACCGTCTTGTTAAGCTACTGCGACCTCCACTGCTCTTCCAAGGGGCATTTAATCTGTCTTGTTAAGCTACTGCGACCTGCACGTCTCTTCCAAGGGGCATTTAAACCGTCTTGTTAATCTACTGCGACCTGCACGTCTCTTCCAAGGGGCATTTAAACTATCTTGTTAAGCTACTGCGACCTGCACGTCACTTCCAAGGGGCATTTAAACCGTCTTGGTAAGCTACTGCGACCTGCATGTCTCTTCCACGGGGCATTTAATCTGTCTTGTTAAGCTACTGCGACCTGCACGTCTTTACCAAGGGGCATTTAAACCATCTTGTTAAGCTGCTGCGACCTGCATGTCTCTTCCAAGGGGCATTTAAACCCTCTTGTTAAGCTACTGCGACCTCCACCTCTCTTCCAAGGGGCAATTAAACCGTCTTGTTAAGCAACTGCGACCTGCATGTCTCATCCAAGGGGCATTTAAACCGTATTATTATGCTACTGCGACCTGCACGTCTCTTCCAATGGGCATTTAAACCGTCTTGTTAAGCTACTGCGACCTGCACGTCTCTTCCAAGGGGCATTTACACCGTCTTGTTAAGCTACTGCGACCTGCACGTCTCTTCCAAGGGGCATTTAAACCATCTTGTTAAGCTACTGCGACCTGCACGTCTCTTCTAAGGGGCATTTAAACCATCTTGTTAAGCTACTGCGACCTGCACGTCTCTTCTAAGGGGGATTTAAACCATCTTGTTAAGCTACTGCGACTTGCACGTCTCTTCCAAGGGGCATTTAAACCGTCTTGTTAAGCTACTGTAACCTCCACCACTTTTGCAAGGGGCATTTAAACCGTCTTGTTAAGCTACTGCGACCTGCACGTCTCTTCCAAGGGGCATTTAAACCGTCTTGTTAAGCTACTGTAACCTGCACCACTTTTCCAAGGGGCATTTAAACCGTGTTGTTAAGCTACTGCGACCTGCACGTCTCTTCCAAGGGGCATTTAAACCTTCTTGTTAAGCTACTGCGACTTGCACGTCTCTTCCAAGGGGCATTTAAAACGTCTTGTTAAGCTACTGCGACTTGCACGTCTCTTCCAAGGGGCATTTAAACCGTCTTGTTAAGCAACTGCGACCTCCACCGCTCTTCCAAGGGGCATTTAAATCGTCTTGTTAAGCTATTGCGACGTGCATGTCTCTTCCAAGGGGCATTTAAACCGTCTTGGTAAGCTACTGCGACCTGCACGTTTCTTCCAAGCGACATTTAAACAGTCTTGTTAAGCTAATGCAACCTGCACGTCTCTTCCAAGGGGCATTTAAACCACCTTGTTAAGCTACTGCTACCTCCACCGCTCTTCCAAAGGGCATTTTAACTGTCTTGTTAGGCTACTGTGACCTGCACGTCTCTACCTAGGGGCATTTAAACCGTCTTGTTAAGCTACTGCGACCTCCACTGCTCTTCCAAGGGGCATTTAATCTGTCTTGTTAAGCTACTGCGACCTGCACGTCTCTTCCAAGGGGCATTTAAACCATCTTGTTAAGATACTGCGAACTGCACGTCTCTTCCAAGGGGCATTTAAACCGTCTTATTAAGCTTCTGCGACCTGCACGTCTCTTCCAAGGGGCATTTAAACTGCCTTGTTAAGCTACTGCGACCTGCATGTCTCTTCCAAGGGACATTAAAACTGTCTTGTTAGGCTACTGCGACCTAAACCTCTGCCAAGGGGCATTTAAACCGTCTTGTTAAGCTACTGTGACCTGCACGTCTCTTCCAAGGGGCATTTAAACTGTCTTGTTAAGCTACTGCGACCTCCACCGCTCTTCCAAGGGGCTTTTAATCCGTCATTTTAAGCCACTGTGACCTGCACGTCTCTTCCAAGGGGCATTTAAACCATCTTGTTAAGCTACTGCGTCCTGCACGTCTCTTCCAAGGGGCATTTAAACCGTTTTGTTAAGCTACTGCGACTTTCACGTGTCTTCCAAGGGGCATTTAAGCCGTCTTGTTAAGCTACTGTAACCTCCACCGCTCTTCCAAGGGGCTTTTAAACCGTCATTTTAAGCTACTGTGACCTGCACGTCTCTTCCAAGTTGCATTTAAACCGTCTTGTTAATCTACTGCGACCTGCACGTCTCTTCCAAGGGGCATTTAAACCGTTTTATTAAGCTACTGCGACTTTCTCGTCTCTTCCAAGGGTCATTTAAACCGTCTTGTTAATCTACTGCGACCTGCATGTCTCTTCCAAAGAGCATTTAAACTGTCTTGTTAAGCTACTGCGACCTGCACGTCTCTTCCAAGGGGCATTTAAACCGCTTTGTTAAGCTACTGCGACCTGCATGTCTCTTCCAAGGGCCATTTAATCTGCCTTGTTAAGCTACTGCGACCTGCACGTCTTTTCCAAGGGACATTTAAACCCTCTTGTTATGCTACTCCGACCTCCAACTCTCTACTAAGGGGCATTTAAACCGTCTTGTTAAGCTACTGCGACCTGCATGTCTCTTCCAAGGGGCATTTAAACCGTCTTGTTAAGCTACTGCGACCTGCACGTCTCTTCCATGTTGCATTTAAACCATCTTTTTAAGCTACTGTGACCTGCACGTCTCTTCCAAGGGGCATTTAAACTGTCTTGTTAGGCTACTGCGACCTCCACCGCTCTTCCAAGGGGCATTTAAACCGTCTTGCTAAGCTACTGTGACCTGCACGTCTCTTCCAAGGGGCATTTAAACTGTCTTGTTAAGCTACTGCGACCTCCACCGCTCTTCCAAGGGGCTTTTAATCCGTCATTTTAAGCCACTATGACCTGCACGTCTCTTCCAAGGGGCATTTAAACCATCTTGTTAAGCTACTGCGACCTGCACGTCTCTTCCAAGGGGCATTTAAACCGTTTTGTTAAGCTACTGCGACTTTCACGTGTCTTCCAAGGGGCATTTAAGCCGTCTTGTTAAGCTACTGCAACCTCCACCGCTCTTCCAAGGGGCTTTTAAACCGTCATTTTAAGCTACTGTGACCTGCACGTCTCTTCCAAGGGGCATTTAAACCGTCTTGTTAATCTACTGCGACCTGCACGTCTCTACCAAGGGGCATTTAAACCGTTTTATTAAGCTACTGCGACTTTCTCGTCTCTTCCAAGGGTCATTTAAACCGTCTTGTTAATCTACTGCGACCTGCATGTCTCTTCCAAAGAGCATTTAAACTGTCTTGTTAAGCTACTGCGACCTGCACGTCTCTTCCAAGGGGCATTTAAACCGCTTTGTTAAGCTATTGCGACCTGCATGTCTCTTCCAAGGGCCATTTAATCTGCCTTGTTAAGCTACTGCGACCTGCACGTCTTTTCCAAGGGGTATTTAAACCATCTTGTTAAGCTACTGTAACCTGCACCACTTTTCCAAGGGGCATTTAAACCGTGTTGTTAAGCTACTGCGACCTGCACGTCTCTTCCAAGGGGCATTTAAACCTTCTTGTTAAGCTACTGCGACTTGCACGTCTCTTCCAAGGGGCATTTAAAACGTCTTGTTAAGCTACTGCGACTTGCACGTCTCTTCCAAGGGGCATTTAAACCGTCTTGTTAAGCTACTGCGAACTGCACGTCTCTTCCAAGGGGCATTTAAACCGTCTTGTTAAGCTACTGCGACCTGCATGTCTCTTCCAAGGGGCATTTAAACCGTCTTGTTAAGCTACTGCGAACTGCATGTCTCTTCCAAGGGGCATGTAAACCGTCTTGTTAAGCTACTGCGACCTGCATGTCTCTTCCAAGGGGCATTTAAACTGTCTTGTTAAGCTACTGCGACCTCCACCGCTCTTCCAAGGGGCATTTAAACTGTCTTGTTAAGCTACTGCGACCTCCACCGCTCTTCCAAGGGGCTTTTCATCCGTCATTTTAAGCTACTGTGACCTGCACGTCTCTTCCAAGGGGCATTTAAACCGTTTTGTTAAGCTACTGCGACTTTCAGGTCTCTTCCAAGGGGCATTTAAACCGTCTTGTTAATCTACTGCGACCTGCACGTCTCTTCCAAGGGGTATTTAAACTATCTTGTTAAGCTACTGCGACCTGCACGTCACTTCCAAGGGGCATTTAAACCGTCTTGGTAAGCTACTGCGACCTGCATGTCTCTTCCACGGGGCATTTAATCTGTCTTGTTAAGTTACTGCGACCTGCACGTCTTTACCAAGGGGCATTTAAACCATCTTGTTAAGCTGCTGCGACCTGCATGTCTCTTCCAAGGGGCATTTAAACCCTCTTGTTAAGCTACTGCGACCTCCACCTCTCTTCCAAGGGGCAATTAAACCGTCTTGTTAAGCAACTGCGACCTGCATGTCTCATCCAAGGGGCATTTAAACCGTATTATTAAGCTACTGCGACCTGCACGTCTCTTCCAAGGGGCATTTACACCGTCTTGTTAAGCTACTGCGACCTGCACGTCTCTTCCAAGGGGCATTTAAACCATCTTGTTAAGCTACTGCGACCTGCACGTCTCTTCTAAGGGACATTTAAACCATCTTGTTAAGCTACTGCGACCTGCACGTCTCTTCTAAGGGGCATTTAAACCATCTTGTTAAGCTACTGCGACTTGCACGTCTCTTCCAAGGGGCATTTAAACCGTCTTGTTAAGCTACTGTAACCTCCACCACTTTTGCAAGGGGCATTTAAACCGTGTTGTTAAGCTACTGCGACCTGCACGTCTCTTCCAAGGGGCATTTAAAACGTCTTGTTAAGCTACTGCGACTTGCACGTCTCTTCCAAGGGGCATTTAAACCGTCTTGTTAAGCAACTGCGACCTCCACCGCTCTTCCAAGGGGCATTTAAATCGTCTTGTTAAGCTATTGCGACGTGCATGTCTCTTCCAAGGGGCATTTAAACCGTCTTGGTAAGCTACTGCGACCTGCACGTTTCTTCCAAGCGGCATTTAAACAGTCTTGTTAAGCTAATGCAACCTGCACGTCTCTTCCAAGGGGCATTTAAACCACCTTGTTAAGCTACTGCTACCTCCACCGCTCTTCCAAAGGGCATTTTAACTGTCTTGTTAGGCTACTGTGACCTGCACGTCTCTACCTAGGGGCATTTAAACCGTCTTGTTAAGCTACTGCAACCTCCACTGCTCTTCCAAGGGGCATTTAATCTGTCTTGTTAAGCTACTGCGACCTGCACGTCTCTTCCAAGGGGCATTTAAACCATCTTGTTAAGATACTGCGACTTTCAGGTCTCTTCCAAGGGGCATTTAAACCGTCTTGTTAATCTACTGCGACCTGCACGTCTCTTCCAAGGGGTATTTAAACTATCTTGTTAAGCTACTGCGACCTGCACGTCACTTCCAAGGGGCATTTAAACCGTCTTGGTAAGCTACTGCGACCTGCATGTCTCTTCCACGGGGCATTTAATCTGTCTTGTTAAGTTACTGCGACCTGCACGTCTTTACCAAGGGGCATTTAAACCATCTTGTTAAGCTGCTGCGACCTGCATGTCTCTTCCAAGGGGCATTTAAACCCTCTTGTTAAGCTACTGCGACCTCCACCTCTCTTCCAAGGGGCAATTAAACCGTCTTGTTAAGCAACTGCGACCTGCATGTCTCATCCAAGGGGCATTTAAACCGTATTATTAAGCTACTGCGACCTGCACGTCTCTTCCAAGGGGCATTTACACCGTCTTGTTAAGCTACTGCGACCTGCACGTCTCTTCCAAGGGGCATTTAAACCATCTTGTTAAGCTACTGCGACCTGCACGTCTCTTCTAAGGGGCATTTAAACCATCTTGTTAAGCTACTGCGACCTGCACGTCTCTTCTAAGGGGCATTTAAACCATCTTGTTAAGCTACTGCGACTTGCACGTCTCTTCCAAGGGGCATTTAAACCGTCTTGTTAAGCTACTGTAACCTCCACCACTTTTGCAAGGGGCATTTAAACCGTGTTGTTAAGCTACTGCGACCTGCACGTCTCTTCCAAGGGGCATTTAAAACGTCTTGTTAAGCTACTGCGACTTGCACGTCTCTTCCAAGGGGCATTTAAACCGTCTTGTTAAGCAACTGCGACCTCCACCGCTCTTCCAAGGGGCATTTAAATCGTCTTGTTAAGCTATTGCGACGTGCATGTCTCTTCCAAGGGGCATTTAAACCGTCTTGGTAAGCTACTGCGACCTGCACGTTTCTTCCAAGCGGCATTTAAACAGTCTTGTTAAGCTAATGCAACCTGCACGTCTCTTCCAAGGGGCATTTAAACCACCTTGTTAAGCTACTGCTACCTCCACCGCTCTTCCAAAGGGCATTTTAACTGTCTTGTTAGGCTACTGTGACCTGCACGTCTCTACCTAGGGGCATTTAAACCGTCTTGTTAAGCTACTGCAACCTCCACTGCTCTTCCAAGGGGCATTTAATCTGTCTTGTTAAGCTACTGCGACCTGCACGTCTCTTCCAAGGGGCATTTAAACCATCTTGTTAAGATACTGCGAACTGCACGTCTCTTCCAAGGGGCATTTAAACCGTCTTATTAAGCTTCTGCGACCTGCACGTCTCTTCCAAGGGGCATTTAAACCGCCTTGTTAAGCTACTGCGACCTGCACGTCTTTTCCAAGGGGCATTTAAACCGTCTTGGTAAGCTACTGCAACCTCCACCGCTCTTCCAAGGGGCATTTAAACCATCTTGTTAAGCTACTGCGACCTGCACGTCTTTTCCAAGAGGCATTTTAACCGTCTTGGTAAGCTACTGCGACCTGCAAGCCTCTTCTAAGGGGCATTTAAACCCACTAGTTAAGCTACTGCGACCTGCACGTCTCTTGCAAGGGGCATTTAAACCGTCTTGTTAAGCTACTTTGACCTGCACGTCTCTTCCAAGGGGCATTTAAACCGTCTTGTTAATCTACTGCGACCAGCACGTCTCTTCCAAGGGACATTTAAACCATCTTATTAAGCTTCTGCGACCTGTACGTCTCTTCCAAGGGGCATTTAAACCGTCTTGTTAAGCTACTGCGACTTGCACGTCTCTACCAAGGGGCATTTAAACCATCTTGTTAAGCTACTGTAACCTCCACAACCTTTCCAAGGGGCATTTAAACCGTTTTGTTAAGCTACTGCGACCTGCACGTCTCTTCCAAGGGGCATTTAAACCATCTTGTTAAACTGCTGTGACCTGCATATCTCTTCCAAGGGGCATTTAAACCTTCTTGTTAAGCTACTGCGACCTGCACGTCTCTTCCAAGGGGCTTTTAAAACGTCTTGTTAAGCTACTGCGACTTGCACGTCTCTTCCAAGGGGCATTTAAACCGTCTTGTTAAGCTACTGCGACCTCCACCGCTCTTCCAAGGGACATTTAAACCATCTTGTTAAGCTACTGCGACCTGCACGTCTCTTCTAAGGGGCATTTAAACCATCTTGTTAAGCTACTGCGACTTGCACGTCTCTTCCAAGGGGCATTTAAACCGTCTTGTTAAGCTACTGTAACCTCCACCACTTTTGCAAGGGGCATTTAAACCGTGTTGTTAAGCTACTGCGACCTGCACGTCTCTTCCAAGGGGCATTTAAAACGTCTTGTTAAGCTACTGCGACTTGCACGTCTCTTCCAAGGGGCATTTAAACCGTCTTGTTAAGCAACTGCGACCTCCACCGCTCTTCCAAGGGGCATTTAAATCGTCTTGTTAAGCTATTGCGACGTGCATGTCTCTTCCAAGGGGCATTTAAACCGTCTTGGTAAGCTACTGCGACCTGCACGTTTCTTCCAAGCGGCATTTAAACAGTCTTGTTAAGCTAATGCAACCTGCACGTCTCTTCCAAGGGGCATTTAAACCACCTTGTTAAGCTACTGCTACCTCCACCGCTCTTCCAAAGGGCATTTTAACTGTCTTGTTAGGCTACTGTGACCTGCACGTCTCTACCTAGGGGCATTTAAACCGTCTTGTTAAGCTACTGCAACCTCCACTGCTCTTCCAAGGGGCATTTAATCTGTCTTGTTAAGCTACTGCGACCTGCACGTCTCTTCCAAGGGGCATTTAAACCATCTTGTTAAGATACTGCGACTTTCAGGTCTCTTCCAAGGGGCATTTAAACCGTCTTGTTAATCTACTGCGACCTGCACGTCTCTTCCAAGGGGTATTTAAACTATCTTGTTAAGCTACTGCGACCTGCACGTCACTTCCAAGGGGCATTTAAACCGTCTTGGTAAGCTACTGCGACCTGCATGTCTCTTCCACGGGGCATTTAATCTGTCTTGTTAAGTTACTGCGACCTGCACGTCTTTACCAAGGGGCATTTAAACCATCTTGTTAAGCTGCTGCGACCTGCATGTCTCTTCCAAGGGGCATTTAAACCCTCTTGTTAAGCTACTGCGACCTCCACCTCTCTTCCAAGGGGCAATTAAACCGTCTTGTTAAGCAACTGCGACCTGCATGTCTCATCCAAGGGGCATTTAAACCGTATTATTAAGCTACTGCGACCTGCACGTCTCTTCCAAGGGGCATTTACACCGTCTTGTTAAGCTACTGCGACCTGCACGTCTCTTCCAAGGGGCATTTAAACCATCTTGTTAAGCTACTGCGACCTGCACATCTCTTCTAAGGGGCATTTAAACCATCTTGTTAAGCTACTGCGACCTGCACGTCTCTTCTAAGGGGCATTTAAACCATCTTGTTAAGCTACTGCGACTTGCACGTCTCTTCCAAGGGGCATTTAAACCGTCTTGTTAAGCTACTGTAACCTCCACCACTTTTGCAAGGGGCATTTAAACCGTGTTGTTAAGCTACTGCGACCTGCACGTCTCTTCCAAGGGGCATTTAAAACGTCTTGTTAAGCTACTGCGACTTGCACGTCTCTTCCAAGGGGCATTTAAACCGTCTTGTTAAGCAACTGCGACCTCCACCGCTCTTCCAAGGGGCATTTAAATCGTCTTGTTAAGCTATTGCGACGTGCATGTCTCTTCCAAGGGGCATTTAAACCGTCTTGGTAAGCTACTGCGACCTGCACGTTTCTTCCAAGCGGCATTTAAACAGTCTTGTTAAGCTAATGCAACCTGCACGTCTCTTCCAAGGGGCATTTAAACCACCTTGTTAAGCTACTGCTACCTCCACCGCTCTTCCAAAGGGCATTTTAACTGTCTTGTTAGGCTACTGTGACCTGCACGTCTCTACCTAGGGGCATTTAAACCGTCTTGTTAAGCTACTGCAACCTCCACTGCTCTTCCAAGGGGCATTTAATCTGTCTTGTTAAGCTACTGCGACCTGCACGTCTCTTCCAAGGGGCATTTAAACCATCTTGTTAAGATACTGCGAACTGCACGTCTCTTCCAAGGGGCATTTAAACCGTCTTATTAAGCTTCTGCGACCTGCACGTCTCTTCCAAGGGGCATTTAAACCGCCTTGTTAAGCTACTGCGACCTGCACGTCTTTTCCAAGGGGCATTTAAACCGTCTTGGTAAGCTACTGCAACCTCCACCGCTCTTCCAAGGGGCATTTAAACCATCTTGTTAAGCTACTGCGACCTGCACGTCTTTTCCAAGAGGCATTTTAACCGTCTTGGTAAGCTACTGCGACCTGCAAGCCTCTTCTAAGGGGCATTTAAACCCACTAGTTAAGCTACTGCGACCTGCACGTCTCTTGCAAGGGGCATTTAAACCGTCTTGTTAAGCTACTTTGACCTGCACGTCTCTTCCAAGGGGCATTTAAACCGTCTTGTTAATCTACTGCGACCAGCACGTCTCTTCCAAGGGACATTTAAACCATCTTATTAAGCTTCTGCGACCTGTACGTCTCTTCCAAGGGGCATTTAAACCGTCTTGTTAAGCTACTGCGACTTGCACGTCTCTACCAAGGGGCATTTAAACCATCTTGTTAAGCTACTGTAACCTCCACAACCTTTCCAAGGGGCATTTAAACCGTTTTGTTAAGCTACTGCGACCTGCACGTCTCTTCCAAGGGGCATTTAAACCATCTTGTTAAACTGCTGTGACCTGCATATCTCTTCCAAGGGGCATTTAAACCTTCTTGTTAAGCTACTGCGACCTGCACGTCTCTTCCAAGGGGCTTTTAAAACGTCTTGTTAAGCTACTGCGACTTGCACGTCTCTTCCAAGGGGCATTTAAACCGTCTTGTTAAGCTACTGCGACCTCCACCGCTCTTCCAAGGGACATTTAAACCGTCTTGTTAAGCTACTGCAACGTGCATGTCTCTTCCAAGGGGCATTTAAACCGTCTTGGTAAGCTACTGCGACCTGAAAGCCTCTTCCAAGGGGCATTTAAACCGTCTTGTTAATCTACTGCGACCTGCACGTTTCTTCCAAGCGGCATTTAAACCGTCTTGTTAAGCTAATGCGACCTGCACGTCTCTTCCAAGTGGCATTTAAACCACATTGTTAAGCTACTGCGACCTCCACCACTCTTCCAAAGGGCATTTTAACCGTCTTGTTAAGCTACTGTGACCTGCATGTCTCTACCTAGGGGCATTTAAACCGTCTTGTTAAGCTACTGCGACCTGCACGTCTCTTCCAAGGGGCATTTAAACCGTCTTGTTAAGCTACTGCGAACTGCACGTCTCTTCCAAGGGGCATTTAAACCGTCTTGTTAAGCTACTGCGACCTGCATGTCTCTTCCAAGGGGCATTTAAACTGTCTTGTTAAGCTACTGCGACCTCCACCGCTCTTCCAAGGGGCATTTAAACTGTCATGTTAAGCTACTGCGACCTCCACCGCTCTTCCAAGGGGCATTTCATCCGTCATTTTAAGCTGCTGTGACCTGCACGTCTCTTCCAAGGGGCATTTAAACCATTTTGTTAAGCTACTGCGACTTTCAGGTCTCTTCCAAGGGGCATTTAAACCGTCTTGTTAATCTACTGCGACCTGCACGTCTCTTCCAAGGGGCATTTAAACTATCTTGTTAAGCTACTGCGACCTGCACGTCACTTCCAAGGGGCATTTAAACCGTCTTGGTAAGCTACTGCGACCTGCATGTCTCTTCCACGGGGCATTTAATCTGTCTTGTTAAGCTACTGCGACCTGCACGTCTTTACCAAGGGGCATTTAAACCATCTTGTTAAGCTGCTGCGACCTGCATGTCTCTTCCAAGGGGCATTTAAACCCTCTTGTTAAGCTACTGCGACCTCCACCTCTCTTCCAAGGGGCAATTAAACCGTCTTGTTAAGCAACTGCGAACTGCATGTCTCATCCAAGGGGCATTTAAACCGTATTATTAAGCTACTGCGACCTGCACGTCTCTTCCAATGGGCATTTAAACCATCTTGATAAGCTACTGCGACCTGCACGTCTCTTCCAAGGGGCATTTACACTGTCTTGTTAAGCTACTGCGACCTGCACGTCTCTTCCAAGGGGCATTTAAACCATCTTGTTAAGCTACTGCGACCTGCACGTCTCTTCTAAGGGGCATTTAAACCATCTTGTTAAGCTACTGCGACTTGCACGTCTCTTCCAAGGGGCATTTAAACCGTCTTGTTAAGCTACTGTAACCTCCACCACTTTTGCAAGGGGCATTTAAACCGTCTTGTTAAGCTACTGCGACCTGCACGTCTCTTCCAAGGGGCATTTAAACCGTCTTGTTAAGCTACTGTAACCTGCACCACTTTTCCAAGGGGCATTTAAACCGTGTTGTTAAGCTACTGCGACCTGCACGTCTCTTCCAAGGGGCATTTAAACCTTCTTGTTAAGCTACTGCGACTTGCACGTCTCTTCCAAGGGGCATTTAAAACGTCTTGTTAAGCTACTGCGACTTGCACGTCTCTTCCAAGGGGCATTTAAACCGTCTTGTTAAGCTACTGCGAACTGCACGTCTCTTCCTAGGGGCATTTAAACCGTCTTGTTAATCTACTGCGACCTGCACGTCTCTTCCAAGGGGCATTTAAACTATCTTGTTAAGCTACTGCGACCTGCACGTCACTTCCAAGGGGCATTTAAACCGTCTTGGTAAGCTACTGCGACCTGCATGTCTCTTCCACGGGGCATTTAATCTGTCTTGTTAAGCTACTGCGACCTGCACGTCTTTACCAAGGGGCATTTAAACCATCTTGTTAAGCTGCTGCGACCTGCATGTCTCTTCCAAGGGGCATTTAAACCCTCTTGTTAAGCTACTGCGACCTCCACCTCTCTTCCAAGGGGCAATTAAACCGTCTTGTTAAGCAACTGCGACCTGCATGTCTCATCCAAGGGGCATTTAAACCGTATTATTAAGCTACTGCGACCTGCACGTCTCTTCCAATGGGCATTTAAACCGTCTTGTTAAGCTACTGCGACCTGCACGTCTCTTCCAAGGGGCATTTACACCGTCTTGTTAAGCGACTGCGACCTGCACGTCTCTTCCAAGGGGCATTTAAACCATCTTGTTAAGCTACTGCGACCTGCACGTCTCTTCTAAGGGGCATTTAAACCATCTTGTTAAGCTACTGCGACTTGCACGTCTCTTCCAAGGGGCATTTAAACCGTCTTGTTAAGCTACTGTAACCTCCACCACTTTTGCAAGGGGCATTTAAACCGTCTTGTTAAGCTACTGCGACCTGCACGTCTCTTCCAAGGGGCATTTAAACCGTCTTGTTAAGCTACTGTAACCTGCACCACTTTTCCAAGGGGCATTTAAACCGTGTTGTTAAGCTACTGCGACCTGCACGTCTCTTCCAAGGGGCATTTAAACCTTCTTGTTAAGCTACTGCGACTTGCACGTCTCTTCCAAGGGGCATTTAAAACGTCTTGTTAAGCTACTGCGACTTGCACGTCTCTTCCAAGGGGCATTTAAACCGTCTTGTTAAGCAACTGCGACCTCCACCGCTCTTCCAAGGGGCATTTAAATCGTCTTGTTAAGCTATTGCGACGTGCATGTCTCTTCCAAGGGGCATTTAAACCGTCTTGGTAAGCTACTGCGACCTGCACGTTTCTTCCAAGCGGCATTTAAACAGTCTTGTTAAGCTAATGCAACCTGCACGTCTCTTCCAAGGGGCATTTAAACCACCTTGTTAAGCTACTGCTACCTCCACCGCTCTTCCAAAGGGCATTTTAACTGTCTTGTTAGGCTACTGTGACCTGCACGTCTCTACCTAGGGGCATTTAAACCGTCTTGTTAAGCTACTGCGACCTCCACTGCTCTTCCAAGGGGCATTTAATCTGTCTTGTTAAGCTACAGCGACCTGCACGTCTCTTCCAAGGGGCATTTAAACCATCTTGTTAAGATACTGCGAACTGCACGTCTCTTCCAAGGGGCATTTAAACCGTCTTATTAAGCTTCTGCGACCTGCACGTCTCTTCCAAGGGGCATTTAAACCGTCTTGTTAAGCTACTGCGACCTGCATGTCTCTTCCAAGGGACATTAAAACTGTCTTGTTAGGCTACTGCGACCTAAACCGCTCTGCCAAGGGGCATTTAAACCGTCTTTTTAAGCTACTGTGACCTGCACGTCTCTTCCAAGGGGCATTTAAACTGTCTTGTTAAGCTACTGCGACCTCCACCGCTCTTACAAGGGGCTTTTAATCCGTCATTTTAAGCCACTGTGACCTGCACGTCTCTTCCAAGGGGCATTTAAACTATCTTGTTAAGCTACTGCGACCTGCACGTCTCTTCCAAGGGGCATTTAAACCGTTTTGTTAAGCTACTGCGACTTTCACGTGTCTTCCAAGGGGCATTTAAGCCGTCTTGTTAAGCTACTGCAACCTCCACCGCTCTTCCAAGGGGCTTTTAAACCGTCATTTTAAGCTACTGTGACCTGCACGTCTCTTCCAAGGGGCATTTAAACCGTCTTGTTAATCTACTGCGACCTGCACGTCTCTTCCAAGGGGCATTTAAACCGTTTTATTAAGCTACTGCGACTTTCTCGTCTCTTCCAAGGGTCATTTAAACCGTCTTGTTAATCTACTGCGACCTGCATGTCTCTTCCAAAGAGCATTTAAACTGTCTTGTTAAGCTACTGCGACCTGCACGTCTCTTCCAAGGGGCATTTAAACCGCTTTGTTAAGCTACTGCGACCTGCATGTCTCTTCCAAGGGCCATTTAATCTGCCTTGTTAAGCTACTGCGACCTGCACGTCTTTTCCAAGGGGCATTTAAACCGTCTTGTTAAGCTACTGTAACCTGCACCACTTTTCCAAGGGGCATTTAAACCGTGTTGTTAAGCTACTGCGACCTGCACGTCTCTTCCAAGGGGCATTTAAACCTTCTTGTTAAGCTACTGCGACTTGCACGTCTCTTCCAAGGGGCATTTAAAACGTCTTGTTAAGCTACTGCGACTTGCACGTCTCTTCCAAGGGGCATTTAAACCGTCTTGTTAAGCTACTGCGAACTGCACGTCTCTTCCAAGGGGCATTTAAACCGTCTTGTTAAGCTACTGCGACCTGCATGTCTCTTCCAAGGGGCATTTAAACCGTCTTGTTAAGCTACTGCGAACTGCACGTCTCTTCCAAGGGGCATTTAAACCGTCTTGTTAAGCTACTGCGACCTGCATGTCTCTTCCAAGGGGCATTTAAACTGTCTTGTTAAGCTACTGCGACCTCCACCGCTCTTCCAAGGGGCATTTAAACTGTCTTGTTAAGCTACTGCGACCTCCATCGCTCTTCCAAGGGGCTTTTCATCCGTCATTTTAAGCTACTGCGACCTGCACGTCTCTTCCAAGGGGCATTTAAACCGTTTTGTTAAGCTACTGCGACTTTCAGGTCTCTTCCAAGGGGCATTTAAACCGTCTTGTTAATCTACTGCGACCTGCACGTCTCTTCCAAGGGGCATTTAAACTATCTTGTTAAGCTACTGCGACCTGCACGTCACTTCCAAGGGGCATTTAAACCGTCTTGGTAAGCTACTGCGACCTGCATGTCTCTTGCACGGGGCATTTAATCTGTCTTGTTAAGCTACTGCGACCTGCACGTCTTTACCAAGGGGCATTTAAACCATCTTGTTAAGCTGCTGCGACCTGCATGTCTCTTCCAAGGGGCATTTAAACCCTCTTGTTAAGCTACTGCGACCTCCACCTCTCTTCCAAGGGGCAATTAAACCGTCTTTTTAAGCAACTGCGACCTGCATGTCTCATCCAAGGGGCATTTAAACCGTATTATTAAGCTACTGCGACCTGCACGTCTCTTCCAATGGGCATTTATACCGTCTTGTTAAGCTACTGCGACCTGCACTTCTCTTCCAAGGGGCATTTACACCGTCTTGTTAAGCTACTGCGACCTGCACGTCTCTTCCAAGGGGCATTTAAACCATCTTGTTAAGCTACTGCGACCTACACGTCTCTTCTAAGGGGCATTTAAACCATCTTGTTAAGGTACTGCGACCTGCACGTCTCTTCTAAGGGGCATTTAAACCATCTTGTTAAGCTACTGCGACTTGCACGTCTCTTCCAAGGGGCATTTAAACCGTCTTGTTAAGCTACTGTAACCTCCACCACTTTTGCAAGGGGCATTTAAACCGTCTTGTTAAGCTACTGCGACCTGCACGTCTCTTCCAAGGGGCATTTAAACCGTCTTGTTAAGCTACTGTAACCTGCACCACTTTTCCAAGGGGCATTTAAACCGTGTTGTTAAGCTACTGCGACCTGCACGTCTCTTCCAAGGGGCATTTAAACCTTCTTGTTAAGCTACTGAGACTTGCACGTCTCTTCCAAGGGGCATTTAAAACGTCTTGTTAAGCTACTGCGACTTGCACGTCTCTTCCAAGGGGCATTTAAACCGTCTTGTTAAGCAACTGCGACCTCCACCGCTCTTCCAAGGGGCATTTAAATCGTCTTGTTAAGCTATTGCGACGTGCATGTCTCTTCCAAGGGGCATTTAAACCGTCTTGGTAAGCTACTGCGACCTGCACGTTTCTTCCAAGCGGCATTTAAACAGTCTTGTTAAGCTAATGCAACCTGCACGTCTCTTCCAAGGGGCATTTAAACCACCTTGTTAAGCTACTGCTACCTCCACCGCTCTTCCAAAGGGCATTTTAACTGTCTTGTTAGGCTACTGTGACCTGCACGTCTCTACCTAGGGGCATTTAAACCGTCTTGTTAAGCTACTGCGACCTCCACTGCTCTTCCAAGGGGCATTTAATCTGTCTTGTTAAGCTACTGCGACCTGCACGTCTCTTCCAAGGGGCATTTAAACCATCTTGTTAAGCTACTGCGACCTGCACGTCTCTTCCAAGGGGCATTTAAACCGTTTTGTTAAGCTACTGCGACTTTCACGTGTCTTCCAAGGGGCATTTAAGCCATCTTGTTAAGCTACTGTAACCTCCACCGCTCTTCCAAGGGGCTTTTAAACCGTCATTTTAAGCTACTGTGACCTGCACGTCTCTTCCAAGGGGCATTTAAACCGTCTTGTTAATCTACTGCGACCTGCACGTCTCTTCCAAGGGGCATTTAAACCGTTTTATTAAGCTACTGCGACTTTCTCGTCTCTTCCAAGGGTCATTTAAACCGTCTTGTTAATCTACTGCGACCTGCATGTCTCTTCCAAAGAGCATTTAAACTGTCTTGTTAAGCTACTGCGACCTGCACGTCTCTTCCAAGGGGCATTTAAACCGCTTTGTTAAGCTACTGCGACCTGCATGTCTCTTCCAAGGGCCATTTAATCTGCCTTGTTAAGCTACTGCGACCTGCACGTCTTTTCCAAGGGGTATTTAAACCGTCTTGTTAAGCTGCTGCGACCTGCATGTCTCTTCCAAGGGGCATTTAAACCCTCTTGTTATGCTACTCCGACCTCCAACTCTCTACCAAGGGGCATTTAAACCGTCTTGTTAAGCTACTGCGACCTGCATGTCTCTTCCAAGGGGCATTTAAACCGTCTTGTTAAGCTACTGCGACCTGCACGTCTCTTCCATGTTGCATTTAAACCGTCTTTTTAAGATACTGTGACCTGCACGTCTCTTCCAAGGGGCATTTAAACTGTCTTGTTAAGCTACTGCGACCTCCACCGCTCTTCCAAGGGGCATTTAAACCGTCTTGCTAAGCTACTGTGACCTGCACGTCTCTTCCAAGGGGCATTTAAACTGTCTTGTTAAGCTACTGCGACCTCCACCGCTCTTCCAAGGGGCTTTTAATCCGTCATTTTAAGCCACTGTGACCTGCACGTCTCTTCCAAGGGGCATTTAAACCATCTTGTTAAGCTACTGCGACCTGCACGTCTCTTCCAAGGGGCATTTAAACCGTTTTGTTAAGCTACTGCGACTTTCACGTGTCTTCCAAGGGGCATTTAAGCCGTCTTGTTAAGCTACTGCAACCTCCACTGCTCTTCCAAGGGGCTTTTAAACCGTCTTGTTAATCTACTGCGACCTGCACGTCTCTTCCAAGGGGCATTTAAACCGTTTTATTAAGCTACTGCGACTTTCTCGTCTCTTCCAAGGGTCATTTAAACCGTCTTGATAATCTACTGCGACCTGCATGTCTCTTCCAAAGAGCATTTAAACTGTCTTGTTAAGCTACTGCGACCTGCACGTCTCTTCCAAGGGGCATTTAAACCGCTTTGTTAAGCTACTGCGACCTGCATGTCTCTTCCAAGGGCCATTTAATCTGCCTTGTTAAGCTACTGCGACCTGCACGTCTTTTCCAAGGGGTATTTAAACCGTCTTGTTAAGCTACTGTAACCTGCACCACTTTTCCAAGGGGCATTTAAACTGTGTTGTTAAGCTACTGCGACCTGCACGTCTCTTCCAAGGGGCATTTAAACCTTCTTGTTAAGCTACTGCGACTTGCACGTCTCTTCCAAGGGGCATTTAAAACGTCTTGTTAAGCTACTGCGACTTGCACGTCTCTTCCAAGGGGCATTTAAACCGTCTTGTTAAGCTACTGCGAACTGCACGTCTCTTCCAAGGGGCATTTAAACCGTCTTGTTAAGCTACTGCGACCTGCACGTCTCTTCCAAGGGGCATTTAAACCGTCTTGTTAAGCTACTGCGAACTGCACGTCTCTTCCAAGGGGCATTTAAACCGTCTTGTTAAGCTACTGCGACCTGCATGTCTCTTCCAAGGGGCATTTAAACTGTCTTGTTAAGCTACTGCGACCTCCACCGCTCTTCCAAGGGGCATTTAAACTGTCTTGTTAAGCTACTGCGACCTCCATCGCTCTTCCAAGGGGCTTTTCATCCGTCATTTTAAGCTACTGTGACCTGCACGTCTCTTCCAAGGGGCATTTAAACCGTTTTGTTAAGCTACTGCGACTTTCAGGTCTCTTCCAAGGGGCATTTAAACCGTCTTGTTAATCTACTGCGACCTGCACATCTCTTCCAAGGGGCATTTAAACTATCTTGTTAAGCTACTGCGACCTGCACGTCACTTCCAAGGGGCATTTAAACCGTCTTGGTAAGCTACTGCGACCTGCATGTCTCTTCCACGGGGCATTTAATCTGTCTTGTTAAGCTACTGCGACCTGCACGTCTTTACCAAGGGGCATTTAAACCATCTTGTTAAGCTGCTGCGACCTGCATGTCTCTTCCAAGGGGCATTTAAACCCTCTTGTTAAGCTACTGCGACCTCCACCTCTCTTCCAAGGGGCAATTAAACCGTCTTTTTAAGCAACTGCGACCTGCATGTCTCATCCAAGGGGCATTTAAACCGTATTATTAAGCTACTGCGACCTGCACGTCTCTTCCAATGGGCATTTAAACCGTCTTGTTAAGCTACTGCGACCTGCACGTCTCTTCCTAGGGGCATTTACACCGTCTTGTTAAGCTACTGCGACCTGCACGTCTCTTCCAAGGGGCATTTAAACCATCTTGTTAAGCTACTGCGACCTGCACGTCTCTTCTAAGGGGCATTTAAACCATCTTGTTAAGCTACTGCGACCTGCACGTCTCTTCTAAGGGGCATTTAAACCATCTTGTTAAGCTACTGCGACTTGCACGTCTCTTCCAAGGGGCATTTAAACCGTCTTGTTAAGCTACTGTAACCTCCACCACTTTTGCAAGGGGCATTTAAACCGTCTTGTTAAGCTACTGCGACCTGCACGTCTCTTCCAAGGGGCATTTAAACCGTCTTGTTAAGCTACTGTAACCTGCACCACTTTTCCAAGGGGCTTTTAAACCGTCTTGTTAATCTACTGCGACCTGCACGTCTCTTCCAAGGGGCATTTAAACCATCTTGTTAAGCTACTGCGACCTGCACGTCTCTTCCAAGGGGCATTTAAACCGTTTTGTTAAGCTACTGCGACTTTCACGTGTCTTCCAAGGGGCATTTAAGCCGTCTTGTTAAGCTACTGCAACCTCCACTGCTCTTCCAAGGGGCTTTTAAACCGTCTTGTTAATCTACTGCGACCTGCACGTCTCTTCCAAGGGGCATTTAAACCGTTTTATTAAGCTACTGCGACTTTCTCGTCTCTTCCAAGGGTCATTTAAACCGTCTTGTTAATCTACTGCGACCTGCATGTCTCTTCCAAAGAGCATTTAAACTGTCTTGTTAAGCTACTGCGACCTGCACGTCTCTTCCAAGGGGCATTTAAACCGCTTTGTTAAGCTACTGCGACCTGCATGTCTCTTCCAAGGGCCATTTAATCTGCCTTGTTAAGCTACTGCGACCTGCACGTCTTTTCCAAGGGGTATTTAAACCGTCTTGTTAAGCTACTGTAACCTGCACCACTTTTCCAAGGGGCATTTAAACTGTGTTGTTAAGCTACTGCGACCTGCACGTCTCTTCCAAGGGGCATTTAAACCTTCTTGTTAAGCTACTGCGACTTGCACGTCTCTTCCAAGGGGCATTTAAAACGTCTTGTTAAGCTACTGCGACTTGCACGTCTCTTCCAAGGGGCATTTAAACCGTCTTGTTAAGCTACTGCGAACTGCACGTCTCTTCCAAGGGGCATTTAAACCGTCTTGTTAAGCTACTGCGACCTGCATGTCTCTTCCAAGGGGCATTTAAACCGTCTTGTTAAGCTACTGCGAACTGCACGTCTCTTCCAAGGGGCATTTAAACCGTCTTGTTAAGCTACTGCGACCTGCATGTCTCTTCCAAGGGGCATTTAAACTGTCTTGTTAAGCTACTGCGACCTCCACCGCTCTTCCAAGGGGCATTTAAACTGTCTTGTTAAGCTACTGCGACCTCCATCGCTCTTCCAAGGGGCTTTTCATCCGTCATTTTAAGCTACTGTGACCTGCACGTCTCTTCCAAGGGGCATTTAAACCGTTTTGTTAAGCTACTGCGACTTTCAGGTCTCTTCCAAGGGGCATTTAAACCGTCTTGTTAATCTACTGCGACCTGCACGTCTCTTCCAAGGGGCATTTAAACTATCTTGTTAAGCTACTGCGACCTGCACGTCACTTCCAAGGGGCATTTAAACCGTCTTGGTAAGCTACTGCGACCTGCATGTCTCTTCCACGGGGCATTTAATCTGTCTTGTTAAGCTACTGCGACCTGCACGTCTTTACCAAGGGGCATTTAAACCATCTTGTTAAGTTGCTGCGACCTGCATGTCTCTTCCAAGGGGCATTTAAACCCTCTTGTTAAGCTACTGCGACCTCCACCTCTCTTCCAAGGGGCAATTAAACCGTCTTTTTAAGCAACTGCGACCTGCATGTCTCATCCAAGGGGCATTTAAACCGTATTATTAAGCTACTGCGACCTGCACGTCTCTTCCAATGGGCATTTAAACCGTCTTGTTAAGCTACTGCGACCTGCACGTCTCTTCCTAGGGGCATTTACACCGTCTTGTTAAGCTACTGCGACCTGCACGTCTCTTCCAAGGGGCATTTAAACCATCTTGTTAAGCTACTGCGACCTGCACGTCTCTTCTAAGGGGCATTTAAACCATCTTGTTAAGCTACTGCGACCTGCACGTCTCTTCTAAGGGGCATTTAAACCATCTTGTTAAGCTACTGCGACTTGCACGTCTCTTCCAAGGGGCATTTAAACCGTCTTGTTAAGCTACTGTAACCTCCACCACTTTTGCAAGGGGCATTTAAACCGTCTTGTTAAGCTACTGCGACCTGCACGTCTCTTCCAAGGGGCATTTAAACCGTCTTGTTAAGCTACTGTAACCTGCACCACTTTTCCAAGGGGCATTTAAACTGTGTTGTTAAGCTACTGCGACCTGCACGTCTCTTCCAAGGGGCATTTAAACCTTCTTGTTAAGCTACTGCGACTTGCACGTCTCTTCCAAGGGGCATTTAAAAGGTCTTGTTAAGCTACTGCGACTTGCACGTCTCTTCCAAGGGGCATTTAAACCGTCTTGTTAAGCAACTGCGACCTCCACCGCTCTTCCAAGGGGCATTTAAATCGTCTTGTTAAGCTATTGCGACGTGCATGTCTCTTCCAAGGGGCATTTAAACCGTCTTGGTAAGCAACTGCGACCTGCACGTTTCTTCCAAGCGGCATTTAAACAGTCTTGTTAAGCTAATGCAACCTGCACGTCTCTTCCAAGGGGCATTTAAACCACCTTGTTAAGCTACTACTACCTCCACCGCTCTTCCAAAGGGCATTTTAACTGTCTTGTTAGGCTACTGTGACCTGCACGTCTCTACCTAGGGGCATTTAAACCGTCTTGTTAAGCTACTGCGACCTCCACTGCTCTTCCAAGGGGCATTTAATCTGTCTTGTTAAGCTACTGCGACCTGCACGTCTCTTCCAAGGGGCATTTAAACCATCTTGTTAAGATACTGCGAACTGCACGTCTCTTCCAAGGGGCATTTAAACCGTCTTATTAAGCTTCTGCGACCTGCACGTCTCTTCCAAGGGGCATTTAAACCGCCTTGTTAAGCTACTGCGACCTGCATGTCTCTTCCAAGGGACATTAAAACTGTCTTGTTAGGCTACTGCGACCTAAACCTCTCTGCCAAGGGGCATTTAAACCGTCTTGTTAAGATACTGTGACCTGCACGTCTCTTCCAAGGGGCATTTAAACCGTCTTGTTAAGCTACTGCGACCTCCACTGCTCTTCCAAGGGGCATTTAATCTGTCTTGTTAAGCTACTGCGACCTGCACGTCTCTTCCAAGAGGCATTTAAACCGTCTTGTTAATCTACTGCGACCTGCACGTCTCTTCCAAGGGGAATTTAAACCGTTTTATTAAGCTACTGCGACTTTCTCGTCTCTTCCAAGGGTCATTTAAACCGTCTTGTTAATCTACTGCGACCTGCATGTCTCTTCCAAAGAGCATTTAAACTGTCTTGTTAAGCTACTGCGACCTGCACGTCTCTTCCAAGGGGCATTTAAACCGCTTTGTTAAGCTACTGCGACCTGCATGTCTCTTCCAAGGGCCATTTAATCTGCCTTGTTAAGCTACTGCGACCTGCACGTCTATTCCAAGGGGTATTTAAACCGTCTTGTTAAGCTCCTGCGACCTGCATGTCTCTTCCAAGGGGCATTTAAACCCTCTTGTTATGCTACTCCGACCTCCAACTCTCTACCAAGGGGCATTTAAACCGTTTTGTTAAGCTACTGCGACCTGCATGTCTCTTCCAAGGGGCATTTAAACCGTCTTGTTAAGCTACTGCGACCTGCACGTCTCTTCCATGTTGCATTTAAACCGTCTTTTTAAGCTACTGTGACCTGCACGTCTCTTCCAAGGGGCATTTAAACTGTCTTGTTAAGCTACTGCGACCTCCACCGCTCTTCCAAGGGGCATTTAAACCGTCTTGCTAAGCTACTGTGACCTGCACGTCTCTTCCAAGGGGCATTTAAACTGTCTTGTTAAGCTACTGCGACCTCCACCGCTCTTCCAAGGGGCTTTTAATCCGTCATTTTAAGCCACTGTGACCTGCACGTCTCTTCCAAGGGGCATTTAAAAAATCTTGTTAAGCTACTGCGACCTGCACGTCTCTTCCAAGGGGCATTTAAACCGTTTTGTTAAGCTACTGCGACTTTCACGTGTCTTCCAAGGGGCATTTAAGCCGTCTTGTTAAGCTACTGCAACCTCCACCGCTCTTCCAAGGGGCTTTTAAACCGTCATTTTAAGCTACTGTGACCTGCACGTCTCTTCCAAGGGGCATTTAAACCGTCTTGTTAATCTACTGCGACCTGCACGTCTCTTCCAAGGGGCATTTAAACCGTTTTATTAAGCTAGTGCGACTTTCTCGTCTCTTCCAAGGGTCATTTAAACCGTCTTGTTAATCTACTGCGACCTGCATGTCTCTTCCAAAGAGCATTTAAACTGTCTTGTTAAGCTACTGCGACCTGCACGTCTCTTCCAAGGGGCATTTAAACCGCTTTGTTAAGCTACTGCGACCTGCATGTCTCTTCCAAGGGCCATTTAATCTGCCTTGTTAAGCTACTGCGACCTGCACGTCTTTTCCAAGGGGTATTTAAACCGTCTTGTTAAGCTACTGTAACCTGCACCACTTTTCCAAGGGGCATTTAAACCGTGTTGTTAAGCTACTGCGACCTGCACGTCTCTTCCAAGGGGCATTTAGACCTTCTTGTTAAGCTACTGCGACTTGCACGTCTCTTCCAAGGGGCATTTAAAACGTCTTGTTAAGCTACTGCGACTTGCACGTCTCTTCCAAGGGGCATTTAAACCGTCTTGTTAAGCTACTGCGAACTGCACGTCTCTTCCAAGGGGCATTTAAACCGTCTTGTTAAGCTACTGCGACCTGCATGTCTCTTCCAAGGGGCATTTAAACTGTCTTGTTAAGCTACTGCGACCTCCACCGCTCTTCCAAGGGGCATTTAAACTGTCTTGTTAAGCTACTGCGACCTCCACCGCTCTTCCAAGGGGCTTTTCATTCGTCATTTTAAGCTACTGTGACCTGCACGTCTCTTCCAAGGGGCATTTAAACCGTTTTGTTAAGCTACTGCGACTTTCAGGTCTCTTCCAAGGGGCATTTAAACCGTCTTGTTAATCTACTGCGACCTGCACGTCTCTTCCAAGGGGCATTTAAACTATCTTGTTAAGCTACTGCGACCTGCACGTCACTTCCAAGGGGCATTTAAACCGTCTTGGTAAGCTACTGCGACCTGCATGTCTCTTCCACGGGGCATTTAATCTGTCTTGTTAAGCTACTGCGACCTGCACGTCTTTACCAAGGGGCATTTAAACCATCTTGTTAAGCTGCTGCGACCTGCATGTCTCTTCCAAGGGTCATTTAAACCCTCTTGTTAAGCTACTGCGACCTCCACCTCTCTTCCAAGGGGCAATTAAACCGTCTTGTTAAGCAACTGCGACCTGCATGTCTCATCCAAGGGGCATTAAACCGTATTATTAAGCTACTGCGACCTGCACGTCTCTTCCAATGGGCATTTAAACCGTCTTGTTAAGCTACTGCGACCTGCACGTCTCTTCCAAGGGGCATTTACACCGTCTTGTTAAGCTACTGCGACCTGCACGTCTCTTCCAAGGGGCATTTAAACCATCTTGTTAAGCTACTGCGACCTGCACGTCTCTTCTAAGGGGCATTTAAACCATCTTGTTAAGCTACTGCGACCTGCACGTCTCTTCTAAGGGGTATTTAAACCATCTTGTTAAGCTACTGCGACTTGCACGTCTCTTCCAAGGGGCATTTAAACCGTCTTGTTAAGCTACTGTAACCTCCACCACTTTTGCAAGGGGCATTTAAACCGTCTTGTTAAGCTACTGCGACCTGCACGTCTCTTCCAAGGGGCATTTAAACCGTCTTGTTAAGCTACTGTAACCTGCAACACTTTTCCAAGGGGCATTTAAACCGTGTTGTTAAGCTACTGCGACCTGCACGTCTCTTCCAAGGGGCATTTAAACCTTCTTGTTAAGCTACTGCGACTTGCACGTCTCTTCCAAGGGGCATTTAAAACGTCTTGTTAAGCTACTGCGACTTGCACGTCTCTTCCAAGGGCGCATTTAAACCGTCTTGTTAAGCAACTGCGACCTCCACCGCTCTTCCAAGGGGCATTTAAATCGTCTTGTTAAGCTATTGCGACGTGCATGTCTCTTCCAAGGGGCATTTAAACCGTCTTGGTAAGCTACTGCGACCTGCACGTTTCTTCCAAGCGGCATTTAAACAGTCTTGTTAAGCTAATGCAACCTGCACGTCTGTTCCAAGGGGCATTTAAACCACCTTGTTAAGCTACTGCTACCTCCACCGCTCTTCCAAAGGGCATTTTAACTGTCTTGTTAGGCTACTGTGACCTGCACGTCTCTACCTAGGGGCATTTAAACCGCCTTGTTAAGCTACTGCGACCTGCATGTCTCTTCCAAGGGACATTAAAACTGTCTTGTTAAGCTACTGCGACCTAAACCTCTCTGCCAAGGGGCATTTAAACCGTCTTGTTAAGCTACTGTGACCTGCACGTCTCTTCCAAGGGGCATTTAAACTGTCTTGTTAAGCTACTGCGACCTCCACCGCTCTTCCAAGGGGCTTTAAATCCGTCATTTTAAGCCACTGTGACCTGCACGTCTCTTCCAAGGGGCATTTAAACCATCTTGTTAAGCTACTGCGACCTGCACGTCTCTTCCAAGGGGCATTTAAACCGTTTTGTTAAGCTACTGCGACTTTCACGTGTCTTCCAAGGGGCATTTAAGCTGTCTTGTTAAGCTACTGTAACCTCCACCGCTCTTCCAAGGGGCTTTTAAACCGTCATTTTAAGCTACTGTGACCTGCACGTCTCTTCCAAGGGGCATTTAAACCGTCTTTTTAATCTACTGCGACCTGCACGTCTCTTCCAAGGGGCATTTAAACCGTTTTATTAAGCTACTGCGACTTTCTCGTCTCTTCCAAGGGTCATTTAAACCGTCTTGTTAATCTACTGCGACCTGCATGTCTCTTCCAAAGAGCATTTAAACTGTCTTGTTAAGCTACTGCGACCTGCACGTCTCTTCCAAGGGGCATTTAAACCGCTTTGTTAAGCTACTGCGACCTGCATGTCTCTTCCAAGGGCCATTTAATCTGCCTTGTTAAGCTACTGCGACCTGCACGTCTTTTCCAAGGGGTATTTAAACCGTCTTGTTAAGCTGCTGCGACCTGCATGTCTCTTCCAAGGGGCATTTAAACCCTCTTGTTATGCTACTCCGACCTCCAACTCTCTACCAAGGGGCATTTAAACCGTCTTGTTAAGCTACTGCGACCTGCATGTCTCTTCCAAGGGGCATTTAAACCGTCTTGTTAAGCTACTGCGACCTGCACGTCTCTTCCATGTTGCATTTAAACCGTCTTTTTAAGCTACTGTGACCTGCACGTCTCTTCCAAGGGGCATTTAAACTGTCTTGTTAAGCTACTGCGACCTCCACCGCTCTTCCAAGGGGCATTTAAACCGTCTTGCTAAGCTACAGCGACCTGCACGTCTCTTCCAAGGGGCATTTAAACCGTCTTGTTAAGCTGCTGTGACCTGCATATCTCTTCCAAGGGGCATTTAAACCTTCTTGTTAAGCTACTGCGACTTGCACGTCTCTTCCAAGGGGCATTTCAAACGTCTTGTTAAGCTACTGCGACTTGCACGTCTCTTCCAAGGGGCATTTAAACCGTCTTGTTAAGCTACTGCGACCTCCACCGCTCTTCCAAGGGGCATTTAAATCGTCTTGTTAAGCTACTGCGACGTGCATGTCTCATACAAGGGGCATTTAAACCGTCTTGTTAAGCTACTGCGACCTGCATGTCTCTTCCAAGGGACATTAAAACTGTGTTGTTAAGCTACTGCGACCTCCACCGCTCTGCCAAGGGGCATTTAAACCGTCTTGTTAAGCTACTGTGACCTGCACGTCTCTTCCAAGGGGCATTTAAACTGTCTTGTTAAGCTACTGCGACCTCCACCGCTCTTCCAAGGGGCTTTAATCCGTCATTTTAAGCCACTGTGACCTGCACGTCTCTTCCAAGGGGCATTTAAAACGTCTTGTTAATCTACTGCGACCTGCACGTCTCTTCCAAGGGGCATTTAAACCGTTTTGTTAAGCTTCTGCGACTTTCACGTGTCTTCCAAGGGGCATTTAAACCATCTTGTTAAGCTACTGCGACCTCCACCGCTCTTCCAAGTGGCTTTTAAACCGTCATTTTATGCTACTGTGACCTGCACTTCTCTACCAAGGGGCATTTAAACCGTCTTGTTAATCTACTGCAACCTGCACGTCTCTTCCAAGGGGCATTTAAACCGTTTTGTTAAGCTACTGCGACTTTCTCGTCTCTTCCAATGGGCATTTAAACCGTCTTGTTAATCTACTGCGACCTGCACGTCTCTTCCAAGGGGCATTTAAACTGTCTTGTTAAGCTACTGCGACCTGCACGTCTCTTACAAGGGGCATTTAAACCGCTTTGTTAAGCTACTGCGACCTGCATGTCTCTTCCAAGGGCCTTTTAATCTGTCTTGTTAAGCTACTGCGACCTGCACGTCTTTTCCAAGGGGTATTTAAACCGTCTTGTTAAGCTGCTGCGACCTGCATGTCTCTTCCAAGGGGCATTTAAACCCTCTTGTTAAGCTACTGCGACCTCCACCTATCTTCCAAGGGGCATTTAAACCATCTTGTTAAGCTACTGTGACCTGCTTGTCTCTTCCAAAGGGCATTTAAACCGTCTTGTTAAGCTACTGCGACCTGCACGTCTCTTCCATGTTGCATTTAAACCGTCTTGTTAAGCTACTGTGACCTGCACGTCTCTTCCAAGGGGCATTTAAACGGTCTTGTTAAGCTACTGCGACCTCCACCGCTCTTCCAAGGGGCATTTAAACCGTCTTGTTAAGCTACTGCGACCTGCACGTCTCTTCCAAGGGCCATTTAAACCGTCTTGGTAAGCTACTGCGACCTGCAAGCCTCTTCCAAGGGGCATTTAAACCGTCTTGTTAAGCTACTGTGACCTGCACGTCTCTTCCAAGGGGCATTTAAACCATCTTGTTAAGCTACTGCGACCTGCAAGTCTTTTCCAAGGGGCATTTAAACCGTCTTGTTAAGCTACGGCGATCTCCACCGATCTTCAAAGGGGCATTTAAACCATCTTCTTAAGCTACTGCGACCTGCACGTCTCTTCCAAGAGGAATTTAAACCGTCTTGGTAAGCTACTGCGACCTGCAAGCCTCTTCTAAGGGGCATTTAAACCCTCTTGTTGAGCTACTGCGACCTGCAAGTCTCTTGCAAGGGGCATTTAAACCGTCTTGTTAAGCTACTGCGACCTGCACGTCTCTTCCAAGGGCCATTTAAACCGTCTTGGTAATCTACTGCGACCTGCAAGCCTCTTCCAAGGGGCATTTAAAACGTCTTGTTAAGCTACTGCGAAATGCATGTCTCTTCCAAGCGGCATTTCAACCGTCTTGTTAAGCTAATGCGACCTGCACGTCTCTTCCAAGGGGCATTTAAACCATCTTGTTAAGCTACTGTAACCTGCACGTCTCTTCGAAGGGGCATTTAAACTATCTTGTTAAGCTACTGCGTCCTGCACTGCTCTTCCAAGGGGCATTTAATCAGTCTTGTTAAGCTACTGCGACCTGCACGTCTCTTCCAAGGGGCATTTAAACCATCTTGTTAAGCTACTGCGACCTGCACGTCTTTTCCAAGGGGCATTTAAACCGTCTTGTTAAGCTACTGCGACCTCCACCGCTCTTCCAAGGGGCATTTAAACCATCTTGTTAAGCTACTGCGACCTGCACGTCTCTTCCAAGAGGCATTTAAACCATCTTGTTAAGCTACTGCGACCTGCACGTCTCTGGCAAGGGGCATTTAAACCATCTTGTTAAGCTACTGTGACCTGCACGTCTCTTCCAAGGGGCATTTAAACCGTCTTGTTAAGCTACTGCGACCTGCACGACTCTTCCAAGGGGCATTGAAATCGTCTTGTTAAGCTACTGCGACGTGCATGTCTCTTCCAAGGGGCATTTAAACCGTCTTGGTAAGCTACTGCGACCTGCAAGCCTCTTCCAAGGAGCATTTAAACTGTCTTGTTAAGCTACTGCGACCTGCACGTTTCTTCCAAGCGGCCTTTAAACCGTCTTGTTAAGCTACTGCGACCTGCACGTCTCTTGCAAGGGGCATTTAAACCGTCTTATTAAGCTACTGTGACCTGCACGTCTCTTCCAAGGGGCATTTAAACCGTATTGTTAAGCTTCTGCGACCAGCACGACTCTTCCAAGGGGCATTTAAACCATCTTGTTAAGCTACTGCAACCTGTACGTCTCTTCCAAGGGGCATTTAAACCGTCTTGTTAAGCTACTGCTATCTGCATGTCTCTTCCAAGGGGCATTTAAACTGTCTTGTTAAGCTGCTGCGACCTCCACCGCTCTTCCAAGGGGCATTTAAACTGTCTTGTTATGCTACTGCGACCTCCACCGCTCTTCCAAGGGGCTTTTAATCCGTCATTTTAAGCTACTGTGACCTGCACGTCTCTTCCAAGGGGCATTTAAACCATTTTGTTAAGCTACTGCGACTTTCACGTCTTTTCCAAGGGGCATTTAAACCATCTTGTTAAGCAACTGCGACCTCCACCGCTCTTCCAAGGGGATTTTAAACCGTCATTTTAAGCTACTGAGACCTGCACATCTCTTCCAATGGGCATTTAAACAGTCTTGTTAAGCTACTGCGACCTGCATGTCTCTTCCAAGGGGCATTTAAACCGTCTTGTTAAGCTACTGCGACCTCCACCGCTCTTCCAAGGGGCATTTAAACCATCTTGTTAAGCTACTGCGACCTGCACGTCTCTTCCAAGGGCCATTTAAACCGTCTTGGTAAGTTACTGCGACCTGCAAGCCTCTTCCAAGGGGCATTTAAACCGTCTTGTTAAGCTACTGCGACCTGCACCTCTCTTCCAAGGGGCATTTAAACCATCTTGTTAAGCTACTGCGACCTGCACTTCTTTTCCAAGGGGAATTTAAACCGTCTTGTTAAGCTACTGCGACCTGCACGTCTCTTCCAAGAGGCATTTAAACCATCTTGTTAAGCTACTGCGACCTGCAAGACTCTTCTAAGGGGCATTTAAACCCTCTTGTTAAGCTACTGCGACCTGCACGTCTCTTGCAAGGGGCATTTAAACAGTCTTGTTAAGCTACTGCGACCTGCACGTCTCTTCCAAGGGCCATTTAAAACGTCTTGGTAATCTACTGCGACCTGCACGTCTCTTGCAAGGGGCATTTAAACCGTGTTGTTAAGCTACTGCGACCTGCACGTCTCTTCCAAGCGCCCTTTAAACCATCTTGGTAACCTACTTCGACCTGCAAGCGTCTTCCAAGGGGCATTTAAACCGTCTTGTTAAGCTAATGCGACCTGCACGTCTCTTCCAAGGGGCATTTAAACCATCTTGTTAATCTACTGCTACCTCCACCGCTCTTCCAAAGAGCATTTTAACCGTCTTGTTAGGCTACTGTGACCTGAACGTCTCTTCGAAGGGGCATTTAAACCATCTTGTTAAGCTACTGCGACCTGCACTGCTCTTCCAAGGGGCATTTAATCCGTCTTGTTAAGCTACTGCGACCTGCACGTCTCTTCCAAGGGGCATTTAAACCATCTTGTTAAGCTACTGCGACCTGCACGTCTTTTCCAAGGGGCATTTAAACCATCTTGGTAAGCTACTGCGACCTCCACCGCTGTTCCAAGGGGCATTTAAACCATCTTGTTAAGCTACTGCGACCTGCACGTCTTTTCCAAGCGGCATTTTAACCGTCTTGGTAAGCTACTGCGACCTGCAAGCCTCTTCTAAGGGGCATTTAAACCCACTAGTTAAGCTACTGCGACCTGCACGTCTCTTGCAAGGGGCATTTAAAATGTCTTGTTAAGCTACTTTGACCTGCACGTCTCTTCCAAGGGGCATTTAAACCGTCTTGTTAAGCTACTGCGACCAGCACGTCTCTTCCAAGGGACATTTAAACCATCTTATTAAGCTTCTGCGACCTGCACGTCTCTTCCAAGGGGCATTTAAACCGTCTTGTTAAGCTACTGCGACTTGCACGTCTCTACCAAGGGGCATTTAAACCATCTTGTTAAGCTACTGTAACCTCCACAACCTTTCCAAGGGGCATTTAAACCGTTTTGTTAAGCTACTGCGACCTGCACGTCTCTTCCAAGGGGCATTTAAACCATCTTGTTAAGCTGCTGTGACCTGCATATCTCTTCCAAGGGGCATTTAAACCTTCTTGTTAAGCTACTGCGACCTGCACGTCTCTTCCAAGGGGCATTTAAACCGTTTTGTTAAGCTTCTGCGACTTTCACGTGTCTTCCAAGGGGCATTTAAACCATCTTGTTAAGCTACTGCGACCTCCACCGCTCTTCCAAGTGGCTTTTAAACCGTCATTTTAAGCTACTGTGACCTGCACTTCTCTACCAAGGGGCATTTAAACCGTCTTGTTAATCTACTGCAACCTGCACGTCTCTTCCAAGGGGCATTTAAACCGTTTTGTTAAGCTACTGCGACTTTCTCGTCTCTTCCAAGGGGCATTTAAACCGTCTTGTTAATCTACTGCGACCTGCACGTCTCTTCCAAGGGGCATTTAAACTGTCTTGTTAAGCTACTGCGGCCTGCACGTCTCTTACAAGGGGCATTTAAACCGCTTTGTTAAGCTACTGCGACCTGCATGTCTCTTCCAAGGGCCTTTTAATCTGTCTTGTTAAGCTACTGCGACCTGCACGTCTTTTCCAAGGGGTATTTAAACCGTCTTGTTAAGCTGCTGCGACCTGCATGTCTCTTCCAAGGGGCATTTAAACCCTCTTGTTAAGCTACTGCGACCTCCACCTATCTTCCAAGGGGCATTTAAACCATCTTGTTAAGCTACTGTGACCTGCATGTCTCTTCCAAAGGGCATTTAAACCGTCTTGTTAAGCTACTGCGACCTGCACGTCTCTTCCATGTTGCATTTAAACCGTCTTGTTAAGCTACTGTGACCTGCACGTCTCTTCCAAGGGGCATATAAACGGTCTTGTTAAGCTACTGCGACCTCCACCGCTCTTCCAAGGGGCATTTAAACCGTCTTGTTAAGCTACTGCGACCTGCACGTCTCTTCCAAGGGCCATTTAAACCGTCTTGGTAAGCTACTGCGACCTGCAAGCCTCTTCCAAGGGGCATTTAAACCGTCTTGTTAAGCTATTGTGACCTGCACGTCTCTTCCAAGGGGCATTTAAACCATCTTGTTAAGCTACTGCGACCTGCAAGTCTTTTCCAAGGGGCATTTAAACCGTCTTGTTAAGCTACGGCGATCTCCACCGATCTTCAAAGGGGCATTTAAACCATCTTCTTAAGCTACTGCGACCTGCACGTCTCTTCCAAGAGGAATTTAAACCGTCTTGGTAAGCTACTGCGACCTGCAAGCCTCTTCTAAGGGGCATTTAAACCCTCTTGTTGAGCTACTGCGACCTGCAAGTCTCTTGCAAGGGGCATTTAAACCGTCTTGTTAAGCTACTGCGACCTGCACGTCTCTTCCAAGGGCCATTTAAACCGTCTTGGTAATCTACTGCGACCTGCAAGCCTCTTCCAAGGGGCATTTAAAACGTCTTGTTAAGCTACTGCGACCTGCATGTCTCTTCCAAGCGGCATTTCAACCGTCTTGTTAAGCTAATGCGACCTGCACGTCTCTTCCAAGGGGCATTTAAACCATCTTGTTAAGCTACTGTGACCTGCACGTCTCTTCGAAGGGGCATTTAAACTATCTTGTTAAGCTACTGCGACCTGCACTGCTCTTCCAAGGGGCATTTAATCAGTCTTGTTAAGCTACTGCGACCTGCACGTCTCTTCCAAGGGGCATTTAAACCATCTTGTTAAGCTACTGCGACCTGCACGTCTTTTCCAAGGGGCATTTAAACCGTCTTGTTAAGCTACTGCGACCTCCACCGCTCTTCCAAGGGGCATTTAAACCATCTTGTTAAGCTACTGCGACCTGCACGTCTCTTCCAAGAGGCATTTAAACCATCTTGTTAAGCTACTGCGACCTGCACGTCTCTGGCAAGGGGCATTTAAACCATCTTGTTAAGCTACTGTGACCTGCACGTCTCTTCCAAGGGGCATTTAAACCGTCTTGTTAAGCTACTGCGACCTGCACGACTCTTCCAAGGGGCATTGAAATCGTCTTGTTAAGCTACTGCGACGTGCATGTCTCTTCCAAGGGGCATTTAAACCGTCTTGGTAAGCTACTGCGACCTGCAAGCCTCTTCCAAGGAGCATTTAAACCGTCTTGTTAAGCTACTGCGACCTGCACGTTTCTTCCAAGCGGCATTTAAACCGTCTTGTTAAGCTACTGCGACCTGCACGTCTCTTGCAAGGGGCATTTAAACCGTCTTATTAAGCTACTGTGACCTGCACGTCTCTTCCAAGGGGCATTTAAACCGTATTGTTAAGCTTCTGCGACCTGCACGACTCTTCCAAGGGGCATTTAAACCATCTTGTTAAGCTACTGCAACCTGTACGTCTCTTCCAAGGGGCATTTAAACCGTCTTGTTAAGCTACTGCTATCTGCATGTCTCTTCCAAGGGGCATTTAAACTGTCTTGTTAAGCTGCTGCGACCTCCACCGCTCTTCCAAGGGGCATTTAAACTGTCTTGTTATGCTACTGCGACCTCCACCGCTCTTCCAAGGGGCTTTTAATCCGTCATTTTAAGCTACTGTGACCTGCACGTCTCTTCCAAGGGGCATTTAAACTATTTTGTTAAGCTACTGCGACTTTCACGTCTTTTCCAAGGGGCATTTAAACCATCTTGTTAAGCAACTGCGACCTCCACCGCTCTTCCAAGGGGATTTTAAACCGTCATTTTAAGCTACTGAGACCTGCACATCTCTTCCAATGGGCATTTAAACAGTCTTGTTAAGCTACTGCGACCTGCATGTCTCTTCCAAGGGGCATTTAAACCGTCTTGTTAAGCTAATGCGACCTCCACCGCTCTTCCAAGGGGCATTTAAACCGTCTTGTTAAGCTACTGCGACCTGCACGTCTCTACCAAGGGCCATTTAAACCGTCTTGGTAAGTTACTGCGACCTGCAAGCCTCTTCCACGGGGCATTTAAACCATCTTGTTAAGCTACTGCGACCTGCACCTCTCTTCCAAGGGGCATTTAAACCATCTTGTTAAGCTACTGCGACCTGCACTTCTTTTCCAAGGGGAATTTAAACCGTCTTGTTAAGCTACTGCGACCTGCAAGTCTCTTTCAAGAGGCATTTAAACCATCTTGGTAAGCTACTGCGACCTGCAAGACTCTTCTAAGGGGCATTTAAACCCTCTTGTTAAGCTACTGCGACCTGCACGTCTCTTGCAAGGGGCATTTAAACAGTCTTGTTAAGCTACTGCGACCTGCACGTCTCTTCCAAGGGCCATTTAAAACGTCTTGGTAATCTACTGCGACCTGCACGTCTCTTGCAAGGGGCATTTAAACCGTGTTGTTAAGCTACTGCGACCTGCACGTCTCTTCCAAGCGCCCTTTAAACCATCTTGGTAACCTACTTCGACCTGCAAGCCTCTTCCAAGGGGCATTTAAACAGTCTTGTTAAGCTAATGCGACCTGCACGTCTCTTCCAAGGGGCATTTAAACCATCTTGTTAATCTACTGCTACCTCCACCGCTCTTCCAAAGAGCATTTTAACCGTCTTGTTAGGCTACTGTGACCTGAACGTCTCTTCGAAGGGACATTTAAACCATCTTGTTAAGCTACTGCGACCTGCACTGCTCTTCCAAGGGGCATTTAATCCGTCTTGTTAAGCTACTGCGACCTGCACGTCTCTTCCAAGGGGCATTTAAACCATCTTGTTAAGCTACTGCGACCTGCACGTCTTTTCCAAGGGGCATTTAAACCGTCTTGGTAAGCTACTGCGACCTCCACCGCTCTTCCAAGGGGCATTTAAACCATCTTGTTAAGCTACTGCGACCTGCACGTCTTTTCCAAGAGGCATTTTAACCGTCTTGGTAAGCTACTGCGACCTGCAAGCCTCTTCTAAGGGGCCTTTAAACCCACTAGTTAAGCTACTGCGACCTGCACGTCTCTTGCAAGGGGCATTTAAACCGTCTTGTTAAGCTACTTTGACCTGCACGTCTCTTCCAAGGGGCATTTAAACCGTCTTGTTAAGCTACTGCGACCAGCACGTCTCTTCCAAGGGACATTTAAACCATCTTATTAAGCTTCTGCGACCTGCACGTCTCTTCCAAGGGGCATTTAAACCGTCTTGTTAAGCTACTGCGACTTGCACGTCTCTACCAAGGGGCATTTAAACCATCTTGTTAAGCTACTGTAACCTCCACAACCTTTCCAAGGGGCATTTAAACCGTTTTGTTAAGCTACTGCGACCTGCACGTCTCTTCCAAGGGGCATTTAAACGATCTTGTTAAGCTGCTGTGACCTGCATATCTCTTCCAAGGGGCATTTAAACCTTCTTGTTAAGCTACTGCGACCTGCACGTCTCTTCCAAGGGGCATTTAAAACGTCTTGTTAAGCTACTGCGACTTGCACGTCTCTTCCAAGGGGCATTTAAACCGTCTTGTTAAGCTACTGCGACCTCCACCGCTCTTCCAAGGGACATTTAAACCGTCTTGTTAAGCTCCTGCAACGTGCATGTCTCTTCCAAGGGGCATTTAAACCATCTTGGTAAGCTACTGCGACCTGAAAGCCTCTTCCAAGGGGCATTTAAACCGTCTTGTTAAGCTACTGCGACCTGCACGTTTCTTCCAAGCGGCATTTAAACCGTCTTGTTAAGCTAATGCGACCTGCACGTCTCTTCCAAGGGGCATTTAAACCACATTGTTAAGCTACTGCGACCTCCACCACTCTTCCAAAGGGCATTTTAACTGTCTTGTTAAGCTACTGTGACCTGCATGTCTCTACCTAGGGGCATTTAAACCGTCTTGTTAAGCTACTGCGACCTGCACGTCTCTTCCAAGGGGCATTTAAACCGTTTTGTTAAGCTACTGCGAACTGCACGTCTCTTCCAAGGGGCATTTAAACCGTCTTGTTAAGCTACTGCGACCTGCATGTCTCTTCCAAGGGGCATTTAAACTGTCTTGTTAAGCTACTGCGACCTCCACCGCTCTTCCAAGGGGCATTTAAACTGTCTTGTTAAGCTACTGTGACCTCCACCGCTCTTCCAAGGGGCTTTTCATCCATCATTTTAAGCTACTGTGACCTGCACGTCTCTTCCAAGGGGCATTTAAACCGTTTTGTTAAGCTACTGCGACTTTCAGGTCTCTTCCAAGGGGCATTTAAACCATCTTGTTAATCTACTGCGACCTGCACGTCTCTTCCAAGGGGCATTTAAACTATCTTGTTAAGCTACTGCGACCTGCACGTCACTTCCAAGGGGCATTTAAACCGTCTTGGTAAGCTACTGCGACCTGCATGTCTCTTCCAAAGAGCATTTAAACTGTCTTGTTAAGCTACTGCGACCTGCACGTCTCTTCCAAGGGGCATTTAAACCGCTTTGTTAAGCTACTGCGACCTGCATGTCTCTTCCAAGGGCCATTTAATCTGCCTTCTTAAGAAACTGCGACCTGCACGTCTTTTCCAAGGGGTATTTAAACCGTCTTGTTAAGCTGCTGCGACCTGCATGTCTCTTCCAAGGGGCATTTAAACCCTCTTGTTAAGCTACTCCGACCTCCAACTCTCTACCAAGGGGCATTTAAACCGTCTTGTTAAGCTACTGCGACCTGCATGTCTCTTCCAAGGGGCATTTAAACCGTCTTGTTAAGCTACTGCGACCTGCACGTCTCTTCCATGTTGCATTTAAACCGTCTTGTTAAGCTACTGTGACCTGCACGTCTCTTCCAAGGGGCATTTAAACTGTCTTGTTAAGCTACTGCGACCTCCACCGCTCTTCCAAGGGGCATTTAAACCGTCTTGCTAAGCTACTGCGACCTGCACGTCTCTTCCAAGGGCCATTTAAACCATCTTGGTAAGCTACTGCGACCTGCAAGCCTCTTCCAAGGGGCATTTAAACCGTCTTGTTAAGCTACTGTGACCTGCACGTCTCTTCCAAGGGGCATTTAAACCATCTTGTTAAGCTACTGCGACCTGCACGTCTTTTCCAAGGGGCATTTAAACCGTCTTGTTAAGCTACGGCGACCTCCACCGCTCTTCCAAGGGGCATTTAAACAATCTTGTTAAGCTACTGCGACCTGCACGTCTCTTCCAAGAGGCATTTAAACCGTCTTGGTAAGCTACTGCGACCTGCAAGCCTCTTCTAAGGGGCTTTTAAACCCTCTTGTTAAGCTACTGCGACCTGCATGTCTCTTCCAAGCGGCATTTAAACCGTCTTGTTAAGCTAATGCGACCTGCACGTCTCTTCCAAGGGGCATTTAAACCATCTTGTTAATCTACTGCGACCTGCACTGCTCTTCCAAGGGGCATTTAATCCGTCTTGAAAAGCTACTGCGACCTGCACGTCTCTTCCAAGGGGCATTTAAACCATCTTGTTAAGCTACTGCGACCTGCACGTCTTTTCCAAGGGGCATTTAAACCGTCTTGTTAAGCTACTGCGACCTCCACCGCTCTTCAAAGGGGCATTTAAACCATCTTGTTAAGCTACTGCAACCTGCACGTCTTTTCCAAGAGGCATTTAAACCGTCTTGGTAAGCTACTGAGACCTGCAAGCCTCTTCTAAGGGGCATTTAAACCCTCTTGTTAAGCTACTGCGACCTGCACGTCTCTTCCAAGGGGCATTTAAAACGTCTAGTTAAGCTACTGCGACCTGCACGTCTTTTCCAAGGGGCATTTAAACCGTCTTGTTAAGCTACTGCGACCTCCACCGCTCTTCCAAGGGGCATTTAAACCGTCTTGTTAAGCTACTGCGATGTGCATGTCTCTTCCAAGGGGCATTTAAACCGTCTTGGTAAGCTACTGCGACCTGCAAGCCTCTTCCAAGTGGCATTTAAACCGTCTTGTTAAGCTACTGCGACCTGCACGTTTCTTCCAAGTGGCATTTAAACCGTCTTGTTAAGCTTATGCGACCTGCACGTTTCTTCCAAGGGGCATTTAAACTACCTTGTTAAGCTACTGCGACCTCCACCGCTCTTCCAAAGGGCATTTTAACTGTCTTGTTAAGCTACTGTGACCTGTACGTCTCTACCTAGGGGCATTTAAACCGTCTTGTTAAGCTACTGCGACCTGCAAGTGTCTCTTCCAAGGGGCATTTAAACCGTCTTGTTAAGCTACTGCGACCTGCATGTCTCTTCCAAGGGGCATTTAAACTGTCTTGTTAAGCTACTGCGACCTCCACCGCTCTTCCAAGGGGCATTTAAACTGTCTTGTTAAGCTACTGCGACCTCCACCGCTCTTCCAAGGGGCTTTTAATCCGTCATTTTAAGCTACTGTGAAATGCACGTCTCTTCCAAGGGGCATTTAAACCGTTTTGTTAAGCTACTGCGACTTTCACGTCTCTTCCAAGGGGCATTTAAACCGTCTTGTTAAGCTACTGCGACCTGCACGTCTCTTCCAAGAGGCATTTAAACTGTCTTGTTAAGCTACTGCGACCTCCACCGCTGTTCCAAGGAGCATTTAAACCGTCTTGCTAAGCTACTGCGACCTGCACGTCTCTTCCAAGGGCCATCTAAACCATCTTGGTAAGCTACTGCGACCTGCAAACCTCTTCCAAGGGGCATTTAAACCGTCTTGTTAAGCTACTGTGACCTGCACGTCTCTTCCAAGGGGCATTTAAACAATCTTGTTAAGCTACTGCGACCTGCACGTCTTTTCCAAGGGGCATTTAAACCGTCTTGTTAAGCTACGGCGACCTCCACCGCTCTTCCAAGGGGCATTTAAACCATCTTGTTAAGCTACTGCGACCTGCCCGTCTCTTCCAAGAGGCATTTAAACCGTCTTGGTAAGCTACTGCGACCTGCAATCCTCTTCCAAGGGGCATTTAAAACATCTTGTTAAGCTACTGCGACCTGCATGTCTCTTCCAAGCGGCATTTAAACCGTCTTGTTAAGCTAATGCGACCTGCACGTCTCTTCCAAGGGGCATTTAAACCATCTTGTTAAGCTACTGCGACCTGCACTGCTCTTCCAAGGGGCATTTAAACCATCTTGTTAAGCTACTACGACCTGCACGTCTTTTCCAAGGGGCATTTAAACCGTCTTGTTAAGCTACTGCGACCTCCACCGCTCTTCAAAGGGGCATTTAAACCATCTTGTTAAGCTACTGCGACCTGCACGTCTTTTCCAAGAGGCATTTAAACCGTCTTGGTAAGCTACTGCGACCTGCAAGCCTCTTCTAAGGGGCATTTAAACCCTCTTGTTAAGCTACTGCGACCTGCACGTCTCTTCCAAGGGGCATTTAAAACGTCTTGTTAAGCTACTGCGACCTGCACGTCTTTTCCAAGGGGCATTTAAACCGTCTTGTTAAGCTACTGCGACCTCCACCGCTCTTCCTAGGGGCATTTAAACCGTCTTGTTAAGCTACTGAGATGTGCATGTCTCTTCCAAGGGGCATTTAAACCGTCTTGGTAAGCTACTGCGACCTACAAGCCTCTTCCAAGGGGCATTTAAACCATCTTGTTAAGCTACTGCGACCTGCACGTTTCTTCCAAGTGGCATTTAAACCGTCTTGTTAAGCTTATGCGACCTGCACGTCTCTTCCAAGGGGCATTTAAACCACCTTGTTAAGCTACTGCGACCTCCACCGCTCTTCCAAAGGGAATTTTAACTGTCTTGTTAAGCTACTGTGACCTGCACGTCTCTACCTAGGGGCATTTAAACCGTCTTGTTAAGCTACTGCGACCTGCACGTCTCTTCCAAGGGGCATTTAAACCGTCTTGTTAAGCTACTGCGACCTGCACGTCTCTTCCAAGGCACATTTAAACCCTCTTGTTAAGCTACTGCGAACTGCACGTCTCTTCCAAGGGGCATTTAAACCGTCCTGTTAAGCTTCTGCGACCTACACGTCTCTTCCAAGGGGCATTTAAACCGTCTTGTTAAGCTACTGCGACCTGCATGTCTCTTCCAAGGGGCATTTAAACTGTCTTGTTAAGCTACTGCGACCTCCACCGCTCTTCCAAGGGGCATTTAAACTGTCTTGTTAAGCTACTGCGACCTCCACCGCTCTTCCAAGGGGCTTTTAATCCGTCATTTTAAGATACTGTGAAATGCACGTCTCTTCCAAGGGGCATTTAAACCATTTTGTTAAGCTACTGCGACTTTCACGTCTCTTCCAAGGGGCATTTAAACCGTCTTGTTAATCTACTGCGACCTGCACGTCTCTTCCAAGGGGCATTTAAACTGTCTTGTTAAGCTACTGCGACCTCCACCGCTCTTCCAAGGGGCTTTTAATCCGTCATTTTAAGATACTGTGAAATGCACGTCTCTTCCAAGGGGCATTTAAACCATTTTGTTAAGCTACTGCGACTTTCACGTCTCTTCCAAGGGGCATTTAAACCTTCTTGTTAATCTACTGCGACCTGCACGTCTCTTCCAAGGGGCATTTAAACTGTCTTGTTAAGCTACTGCGACCTGCACGTCTCTTCCAAGGGGCATTTAAACCGCCTTGGTAAGCTACTGCGACCTGCATGTCTCTTCCAGGGGGCATTTAATCTGTCTTGTTAAGCTACTGCGACCTGCACGTCTTTTCCAAGGGGCATTTAAACTGTCTTGTTAAGCTACTGCGACCTGCATGTCTCTTCCAAGGGGCATTTAAACCCTCTTGTTAAGCTACTGCGACCTGCATGTCTTTTACAAGGGGCATTTAAACCGTATTATTAAGCTACTGCGACCTGCACGTCTCTTCCAATGGGCATTTAAACCGTCTTGTTAAGCTACTGCGACCTGCACGTCTCTTCCAAGGGGCATTTAAACCATCTTGTTAAGCTACTGCTACCTGCACGTCTCTTCCAAGGGGCATTTAAACCGTCTTGTTAAGCTACTGCGACTTGCACGTCTCTTCCAAGGGGCATTTAAACCGTCTTGTTAAGCTACTGTAACCTCCACCACTTTTCCAAGGGGCATTTAAACCGTCTTGTTAAGCTACTGAGACCTGCACGTCTCTTCCATGTGGCAATTAAACCGTCTTGTTAAGCTGCTGTGACCTGCATATCTCTTCCAAGGGGCATTTAAACCGCCTTGGTAAGCTACTGCGACCTGCATGTCTCTTCTAAGGGGCATTTAAACCCTCTTGTTAAGCTACTGCGACCTCCACCTCTCTTCCAAGGGGCATTTCAACCGTCTTGTTAAGCTACTGCGACCTGCATGTCTCTTCCAAGGGGCATTTAAACCATATTATTAAGCTACTGCGACCTGCACGTCTCTTCCAATGGGCATTTAAACCGTCTTGATAAGCTACTGCGACCTGCACGTCTCTTCCAAGGGGCATTTACACCGTCTTGTTAAGATACTGCGACCTGCACGTCTCTTCCAAGGGGCATTTAAATCATCTTGTTAAGCTACTGCTACCTGCACGTCTCTTCCAAGGGGCATTTAAACCGTCTTGTTAAGCTACTGCGACTTGCACGTCTCTTCCAAGGGGCATTTAAAACGTCTTGTTAAGCTACTGTAACCTCCACCACTTTTCCAAGGGGCATTTAAACCGTCTTGTTAAGCTACTGAGACCTGCACGTCTCTTCCAAGGGCATTTAAACCCTCTTGTTAAGCTGCTGTGACCTGCATATCTCTTCCAAGGGGCATTTAAACCTTCTTGTTAAGCTACTGCGACTTGCACGTCTCTTCCAAGGGGCATTTAAAACGTCTTGTTAAGCTACTGCGACTTGCACGTCTCTTCCAAGGGGCATTTAAACCGTCTTGTTAAGCTACTGCTACCTCCACCGCTCTTCCAAAGGGCATTTTAACTGTCTTGTTAGGCTACTGTGACCTGCACGTCTCTACCTAGGGGCATTTAAACCGTCTTGTTAAGCTACTGCGACCTCCACTGCTCTTCCAAGAGGCATTTAATCTGTCTTCTTAAGCAACTGCGACCTGCACGTCTCTTCCAAGGGGCATTTAAACCACCTTGTTAAGCTACTGCTACCTCCACCACTCTTCCAAAGGGCATTTTAACTGTCTTGTTAAGCTACTGTGACCTGCAAGTCTCTACCTAGGGGCATTTAAACCGTCTTGTTAAGCTACTGCGACCTGAACGTCTCTTCCAAGGGGCATTTAAACCGTCTTGTTAAGCTACTGCGAACTGCACGTCTCTTCCAAGGGGCATTTAAACTGTCCTGTTAAGCTTCTGCGACCTGCACGTCTCTTCCAAGGGGCATTTAAACCGTCTTGTTAAGCTACTGCGACCTGCATGCCTCTTCCAAGGGGCATTTAAACTGTCTTGTTAAGCTACTGCGACCTCCACCGCTCTTCCAAGGGGCATTTAAACTGTCTTGTTAAGCTACTGCGACCTCCACCGCTCTTCCAAGGGGCTTTTAATCCGTCATTTTAAACTACTGTGACCTGCACGTCTCTTCCAAGGGGCATTTAAACCGTTTTGTTAAGCTACTGCGACTTTCACGTCTCTTCCAAGGGGCATTTAAACCGTCTTGTTAATTTACTGCGACCTGCACGTCTCTTCCAAGGGGCATTTAAACTGTCTTGTTAAGCTACTGCGACCTGCACGTCTCTTCCAAGGGGCATTTAAACCGTCTTGGTAAGCTACTGCGACCTGCATGTCTCTTCCAAGGGGCATTTAATCTGTCTTGTTAAGCTACTGCGACCTGCACATCTTTTCCAAGGGGCATTTAAACCGTCTTGTTAAGCTGCTGCGACCTGCATGTCTCTTCCAAGGGGCATTTAAACCCTCTTGTTAAGCTACTGCTACCTCCACCTCTCTTCCAAGGGGCATTTAAACCGTCTCGTTAAGCTACTGCGACCTGCATGTCTCTTCCAAGGGGCATTTAAACCGTATTATTAAGCTACTGCGACCTCCACCGCTCTTCCAAGGGGCATTTAAACCGCCTTGTTAAGCTACTGCGACTTGCACGTCTCTTCAAAGGCGCATTTAAACCATCTTGTTAAGCTACTGTAACCTCCACAACCTTTCCAAGGGGCCTTTAAACCGTTTTGTTAAGCTACTGCGACCTGAACGTCTCTTCCAAGGGGCATTTAAACCGTCTTGTTAAGCTGCTGTGACCTGCATATCTCTTCCAAGGGGCATTTAAACCTTCTTGTTAAGCTACTGCGACCTGCACATCTCTTCCAAGGGGCATTTAAAACGTCTTGTTAAGCTACTGCGACTTGCACGTCTCTTCCAAGGGGCATTTAAACCATCTTGTTAAGCTACTGCGACCTCCACCGCTCTTCCAAGGGGCATTTAAACCGTCTTGTTAAGCTACTGCGACCTGCATGTCTCTTCCAAGGGGCATTTAAACCGTATTATTAAGCTACTGCGACCTGCACGTCTCTTCCAATGGGCATTTAAACCGTCTTGTTAAGCTACTGCGACCTGCACGTCTCTTCCAAGGGGCATTTAAACCATCTTGTTAAGCTACTGCTACCTGCACGTGTCTTCCAAGGGGCATTTAAACCGTCTTGTTAAGCTACTCCGTCTTGCACGTCTCTTCCAAGGGGCATTTAAACCGTCTTGTTAAGCTACTGTAACCTCCACCACTTTTCCAAGGGGCATTTAAACCGTCTTGTTAAGCTACTGAGACCTGAACGTCTCTTCCAAGGGGCATTTAAACCGTCTTGTTAAGCTGCTGTGACCTGCATATCTCTTCCAAGGGGCATTTAAACCTTCTTGTTAAGCCACTGCGACTTGCACGTCTCTTCCAAGGGGCATTTAAAACGTCTTGTTAAGCTACTGCGACTTACACGTCTCTTCCAAGGGGCATTTAAACCGTCTTGTTAAGCTACTGCGACCTCCACCGCTCTTCCAAGGGGCATTTAAAACGTCTTGTTAAGCTACTGCGACCTGCACGTCTCTTCCAAGGGGCATTTAAACCGTCTTGTTAAGCTACTGCTACCTCCACCGCTCTTCCAAAGGGCATTTTAACTGTCTTGTTAGGCTACTGTGACCTGCACGTCTCTACCTAGGGGCATTTAAACCGTCTTGTTAAGCTACTGCGACCTCCACTGCTCTTCCAAGAGGCATTTAATCTGTCTTCTTAAGCAACTGCGACCTGCACGTCTCTTCCAAGGGGCATTTAAACCACCTTGTTAAGCTACTGCTACCTCCACCGCTCTTCCAAAGGGCATTTTAACTGTCTTGTTAAGCTACTGTGACCTGCACGTCTCTACCTAGGGGCATTTAAACCGTCTTGTTAAGCTACTGCGACCTGAACGTCTCTTCCAAGGGGCATTTAAACCGTCTTGTTAAGCTACTGCGAACTGCACGTCTCTTCCAAGGGGCATTTAAACTGTCCTGTTAAGCTTCTGCGACCTGCACGTCTCTTCCAAGGGGCATTTAAACCGTCTTGTTAAGCTACTGCGACCTGCATGCCTCTTCCAAGGGGCATTTAAACTGTCTTGTTAAGCTACTGCGACCTCCACCGCTCTTCCAAGGGGCATTTAAACTGTCTTGTTAAGCTACTGCGACCTCCACCGCTCTTCCAAGGGGCTTTTAATCCGTCATTTTAAACTACTGTGACCTGCACGTCTCTTCCAAGGGGCATTTAAACCGTTTTGTTAAGCTACTGCGACTTTCACATCTCTTCCAAGGGGCATTTAAACCGTCTTGTTAATTTACTGCGACCTGCACGTCTCTTCCAAGGGGCATTTAAACTGTCTTGTTAAGCTACTGCGACCTGCACGTCTCTTCCAAGGGGCATTTAAACCGTCTGGGTAAGCTACTGCGACCTGCATGTCTCTTCCAAGGGGCATTTAATCTGTCTTGTTATGCTACTGCGACCTGCACATCTTTTCCAAGGGGCATTTAAACCGTCTTGTTAAGCTGCTGCGACCTGCATGTCTCTTCCAAGGGGCATTTAAACCCTCTTGTTAAGCTACTGCTACCTCCACCTCTCTTCCAAGGGGCATTTTAACCGTCTCGTTAAGCTACTGCGACCTGCATGTCTCTTCCAAGGGGCATTTAAACCGTATTATTAAGCTACTGCGACCTCCACCGCTCTTCCAAGGGGCATTTAAACCGCCTTGTTAAGCTACTGCGACTTGCACGTCTCTTCAAAGGCGCATTTAAACCATCTTGTTAAGCTACTGTAACCTCCACAACCTTTCCAAGGGGCCTTTAAACCGTTTTGTTAAGCTACTGCGACCTGAACGTCTCTTCCAAGGGGCATTTAAACCGTCTTGTTAAGCTGCTGTGACCTGCATATCTCTTCCAAGGGGCATTTAAACCTTCTTGTTAAGCTACTGCGACCTGCACATCTCTTCCAAGGGGCATTTAAAACGTCTTGTTAAGCTACTGCGACTTGCACGTCTCTTCCAAGGGGCATTTAAACCGTCTTGTTAAGCTACTGCGACCTCCACCGCTCTTCCAAGGGGCATTTAAACCGTCTTGTTAAGCTACTGCGACCTGCATGTCTCTTCCAAGGGGCATTTAAACCGTATTATTAAGCTACTGCGACCTGCACGTCTCTTCCAATGGGCATTTAAACCGTCTTGTTAAGCTACTGCGACCTGCACGTCTCTTCCAAGGGGCATTTAAACCATCTTGTTAAGCTACTGCTACCTGCACGTCTCTTCCAAGGGGCATTTAAACCGTCTTGTTAAGCTACTCCGTCTTGCACGTCTCTTCCAAGGGGCATTTAAACCGTCTTGTTAAGCTACTGTAACCTCCACCACTTTTCCAAGGGGCATTTAAACCGTCTTGTTAAGCTACTGAGACCTGAACGTCTCTTCCAAGGGGCATTTAAACCGTCTTGTTAAGCTGCTGTGACCTGCATATCTCTTCCAAGGGGCATTTAAACCTTCTTGTTAAGCCACTGCGACTTGCACGTCTCTTCCAAGGGGCATTTAAAACGTCTTGTTAAGCTACCGCGACTTACACGTCTCTTCCAAGGGGCATTTAAACCGTCTTGTTAAGCTACTGCGACCTCCACCGCTCTTCCTAGGCGCATTTAAATCGTCTTGTTAAGCTACTGCGACGTGCATGTCTCTTCCAAGGGGCATTTAAACTGTCTTGGTAAGCTACTGCGACCTGCAAGCCTCTTCCAAGGGGCATTTAATCTGTCTTGTTAAGCTACTGCGACCTGCACGTCTTTTCCAAGGGGCATTTAAACCGTCTTGTTAAGCTACTGCGACCTGCATGTCTCTTCCAAGGGGCATTTAAACCCTCTTGTTAAGCTACTGCTACCTCCACCTCTCTTCCAAGGGGCATTTAAACCGTCTTGTTAAGCTACTGCGACCTGCATGTCTCTTCCAAGGGGAATTTATACCGTATTATTAAGCTACTGCGACCTGCACGTCTCTTCCAATGGGCATTTAAACTGTCTTGTTAAGCTACTGCGACCTGCACGTCTCTAACAAGGGGCATTTACACCGTCTTGTTAAGCTACTGCGACCTGCACGTCTCTTCCAAGGGGCATTTAAACCATCTTGTTAAGCTACTGCTACCTGCACGTCTCTTCCAAGGGGCATTTAAACCTTCTTGTTAAGCTACTGCGACTTGCACGTCTCTTGAAAGGGGCATTTAAACCGTCTTGTTAAGCTGCTGTGACCTGCATATCTCTTCCAAGGGGCATTTAAACCTTCTTGTTAAGCTACTGCGACTTGCACGTCTCTTCCAAGGGGCATTTAAAACGTCTTGTTAAGCCACTGCGACTTGCACGTCTCTTCCAAGGGGCATTTAAACCGTCTTGTTAAGCTACTGCGACCTCCACCGCTCTTCCTAGGGGCATTTAAATCGTCTTGTTAAGCTACTGCGACGTGCATGTCTCTTCCAAGGGGCATTTAAACCGTCTTGGTAAGCTACTGTGACCTGCAAGCCTATTCCAAGGGGCATTTAAACCGTCTTGGTAAGCTACTGTGACCTGCAAGCCTATTCCAAGGGGCATTTAAACCGTCTTGTTAAGCTACTGCGACCTGCACGTTTCTTCCAAGCGGCATTTAAACCGTCTTGTTAAGCTAATGCAACCTGCGCGTCTCTTCCAAGGGGCATTTAAACCACCTTGTTAAGCTACTGCTACCTCCACTGCTCTTCCAAGGGGCATTTAATCTGTCTTGTTAAGCTACTGCGACCTGCACGTCTCTTCCAAGGGGCATTTAAACCACCTTGTTAAGCTACTGCGACCTCCACCGCTCTTCCAAAGGGCATTTTAACTGTCTTGTTAAGCTACTGTGACCTGCACGTCTCTACCTAGGGGCATTTAAACCGTCTTGTTAAGCTACTTCGACCTGCACGTCTCTTCCAAGGGGCATTTAAACCGTCCTGTTAAGCTTCTGCGACCTGCACGTCTCTTCCAAGTGTCATTTAAACCGTCTTGTTAAGCTACTGCGACCTGCATGTCTCTTCCAAGGGACATTTAAACTGTCTTGTTAAGCTACTGCGACCTCCACCACTCTTCCAAGGGGCATTTAAACTGTCTTGTTAAGCTACTGCGACCTCCACCGCTCTTCCAAGGGGCTTTTAATCCGTCATTTTAAGCTACTGTGACCTGCACGTCTCTTCCAAGGGGCATTTAAACCGTTTTGTTAAGCTACTGCGACTTTCACGTCTCTTCCAAGGGGCATTTAAACCGTCTTGTTAATCTACTGCGACCTGCACGTCTCTTCCAAGGGGCATTTAAACTGTCTTGTTAAGCTACTGCGACCTGCACGTCTCTTCCAAGGGGCATTTAAACCGTCTTGGTAAGCTACTGCGACCTGCATGTCTCTTCCAAGGGGCATTTAATCTGTCTTGTTAAGCTACTGCGACCTGCACGTCTTTTCCATGGGACATTTAAACCGTCTTGTTAAGCTGCTGCGACCTGCATGTCTCTTCCAAGGGGCATTTAAACCCTCTTGTTAAGCTACTGCGACCTCCACCTCTCTTCCAAGGGGCATTTAAACCGTCTTGTTAAGCTACTGCGACCTGCATGTCTCTTCCAAGGGGCATTTAAACCGTATTATTAAGCTACTGCGACCTGCACGTCTCTTCCAAGGGGCATTTAAACCGTCTTGTTAAGCTACTGCGACTTGCACGTCTCTTCCAAGGCGCATTTAAACCATCTTGTTAAGCTACTGTAACCTCCACAATCTTTCCATGGGGCCTTTAAACCGTTTTGTTAAGCTACTGCGACCTGAACGTCTCTTCCAAGGGGCATTTAAACCGTCTTGTTAAGCTGCTGTGACCTGCATATCTCTTCCAAGGGGCATTTAAACCTTCTTGTTAAGCTACTGCGACCTGCACATCTCTTCCAAGGGGCATTTAAAACGTCTTGTTAAGCTACTGCGACTTGCACGTCTCTTCCAAGGGGCATTTAAACCGTCTTGTTAAGCTACTGCGACCTCCACCGCTCTTCCAAGGGGCATTTAAACCGTCTTGTTAAGCTACTGCGAAGTGCATGTCTCTTCCAAGGGGCATTTAAACCGTCTTGGAAAACTACTGCGACCTGCAAGCCTCTTCCAAGGCGCATTTAAACTGTCTTGTTAAGCTACTGCGACCTCCACCGCTCTTCCAAGGGGCATTTAAACTGTCTTGTTAAGCTACTGCGACCTCCACCGCTCTTCCAAGGGGCTTTTAATCCGTCATTTTAAGCTACTGTGACCTGCACGTCTCTTCCAAGGGGCATTTAAACCGTTTTGTTAAGCTAGTGCGACTTTCACGTCTCTTCCAAGGGGCATTTAAACCGTCTTGTTAATCTACTGCGACCTGCATGTCTGTTCCAAGGGGCATTTAAACTGTCTTGTTAAGCTACTGAGACCTGCACGTCTCTTCCAAGGGGCATTTAATCTGTCTTGTTAAGCTACTGCGACCTGCACGTCTTTTCCAAGGGGCATTTAAACCGTCTTGTTAAGCTGCTTCGACCTGCATGTCTCTTCCAAGGGCCATTTAAACCCTCTTGTTAAGCTACTGCGATCTCCACCTCTCTTCCAAGGGGCATTTAAACCGTCTTGTTAAGCTACTGCGACCTGCATGTCTCTTCCAAGGGGCATTTAAACCGTCTTATTAAGCTACTGCGACCTGCACGTCTCTTCCAATGGGTATTTAAACCGTCTTGTTAAGCTACTGCGACCTGCACGTCTCTTCCAAGGGGCATTTACACCGTCTTGTTAAGCTACTGCGACCTGCACGTCTATTCCAAGGGGCATTTAATCTGTCTTGTTAAGCTACTGCGACCTGCACGTCTTTTCCAAGGGGTATTTAAACCATCTTGTTAAGCTGCTGCGACCTGCATGTCTCTTCCAAGGGGCATTTAAACCCTCTTGTTAAGCTACTGCGACCTCCAACTCTCTTACAAGGGTTATTTAAACCGTCTTGTTAAGCTACTGCGACCTGCATGTCTCTTCCAAGGGGCATTTAAACCGTCTTGTTAAGCTACTGCGACCTGCACGTCTCTTCCATGTTGCATTTAAACGGTCTTGTTAAGCTACTGTGACCTGCACGTCTCTTCCAAGGGGCATTTAAACTGTCTTGTTAAGCTACTGCGACCTCCACCACTTTTCCAAGGGGCATTTAAACCGTCTTGTTAAGCTACTGCGACCTGCACATCTCTTGCAAGGGCCATTTGAACCGTCTTGGTAAGCTACTGCGACCAGCAAGCCTCTTCCAAGGGGCATTTAAATCGTCTTGTTAAGCTACTGTGACCTGCACGTCTCTTCCAAGGGGCATTTAAACCATCTTGTTAAGCTACTGCGACCTGCACGTCTTTTCCAAGGGGCATTTAAACCGTCTTGTTAAGCTACGGCGACCTCCATCGCTCTTCTAAGGGTCATTTAAACCATCTTGTTAAGCTACTGCGACCTGCACGTCTCTTCCAAGAGGCATTTAAACCGTCTTGGTAAGCTACTGCGACCTGCAATCCTCTTCTAAGGGTCTTTTAAACCCTCTTGTTAAGCTACTGCGACCTGCACGTCTCTTCCAAGGGCCATTTAAACCGTCTTGGTAATCTACTGCGACCTGCAAGCCTCTTCCAAGGGGCATTTAAAACGTCTTGTGAAGCTACTGCGACCTGCATGTCTCTTCCTAGCGGCATTTAAACCGTCTTATTAAGCTACTGCGACCTGCACATCTTTTCCAAGGGGCATTTAAACCGTCTTTTTAAGCTGCTGCGACCTGCATGTCTCTTCCAAGGGGCATTTAAACCCTCTTGTTAAGCTACTGCGACCTCCAACGCTCTTCCAAGGGGCATTTAAACCGTCTTGTTAAGCTACTGCGACCTGCATGTCTCTTCCAAGGGGCATTTAAACCGTCTTATTAAGCTACTGCGACCTGCACGTCTCTTCCAATGGGCATTTAAACCGTCTTGTTAAGCTACTGCGACCTGCACATCTCTTCCAAGGGGCATATACACCGTCTTGTTAAGCTACTGCGACCTGCACGTCTCTTCCAAGGGGCATTTAAACCGTCTTGTTAAGCTACTGCGACTTGCACGTCTCTTCCAAGGGGCATTTAAACCGTCTTGTTAAGCTACTGTAACCTCCACCACTTTTCCAAGGGGCATTTAAACCGTCTTGTTAAGCTACTGCGACCTGCACGTCTCTTCCAAGGGGCATTTAAACCATCTTGTTAAGCTGCTGTGACCTGCATATCTCTTCCAAGGGGCATTTAAACCTTCTTGTTAAGCTACTGCGACTTGCACGTCTCTTCAAAGGGGCATTTAAAACGTCTTGTTAAGCTACTGCGACTTGCACGTCTCTTCCAAGGGGCATTTAAACCGTCTTGTTAAGCTACTGCGACCTACACCGCTCTTCCTAGGGGCATTTAAATCGTCTTGTTAAGCTACTGCGACGTGCATGTCTCTTCCAAGGGGCATTTAAACCGTCTTGGTAAGCTACTGCGACCTGCAAGCCTCTTCCAAGGGACATTTAAACCGTCTTGTTAAGCTACTGCGACCTGCACGTTTCTACCAAGCGGCATTTAAACCGTCTTGTTAAGCTAATGCAACCTGCACGTCTCTTCCAAGGGGCATTTAAACCACCTTGTTAAGCTACTGCTACCTCCACCGCTCTTCCAAAGGGCATTTTAACTGTCTTGTTAGGCTACTGTGACCTGCACGTGTCTACCTAGGGGCATTTAAACCATCTTGTTAAGCTACTGCGACCTCCACTGCTCTTCCAAGGGGCATTTAATCTGTCTTGTTAAGCTACTGCGACCTGCACGTCTCTTCCAAGGGGCATTTAAACCATCTTGTTAAGATACTGCGAACTGCACGTCTCTTCCAAGGGTAATTTAAACCGTCTTGTTAAGCTTCTGCGACCTGCACGTCTCTTCCAAGGGGCATTTAAACCGTCTTGTTAAGCTACTGCGACCTGCATGTCTCTTCCAAGGGACATTAAAACTGTCTTGTTAAGCTACTGCGACCTCCACCGCTCTTCAAAGGGGCTTTATTCCATCATTTTAAGCCACTGTGACCTGCACGTCTCTTCCAAGGGGCATTTAAACCGTCTTGTTAAGCTACTGCGACCTGCACGTCTCTTCCAAGGGGCAATTAAACCACTTTGTTAAGCTCCTGCGACCTGCATGTCTCTTCCAAGGGCCATTTAATCTGTCTTGTTAAGCTACTGCGACCTGCACGTCTTTTCCAAGGGGTATTTAAACCGTCTTGTTAAGCTGCTGCGACCTGCATGTCTCTTCCAAGGGGCATTTAAACCCTTTTGTTAAGCTACTGCGACCTCCAACTCTATTCCAAGGGGCATTTAAACCGTCTTGTTAAGCTACTGCGACCTGCATGTCTCTTCCATGTTGCATTTAAACGGTCTTGTTAAGCTACTGTGACCTGCACGTCTCTTCCAAGGGGCATTTAAACTGTCTTGTTAAGCTACTGCGACCTCCACCGCTCTTCCAAGGGGAATTTAAACCGTCTTGTTAAGCTACTGCGACCTGCTCATCTCTTCCAATGGCCATTTAAACCGTCTTGGTAAGCTACTGCGAACTGCAAGCCTCTTCCAAGGGGCATTTAAACCGTCTTGTTAAGCTACTGTGACCTGCACGTCTCTTCCAAGGGGCATTTAAACCATCTTGTTAAGCTACTGCGACCTGCACGTCTTTTCCAAGGGGCATTTAAACCATCTTGTTAAGCTACGGCGACCTCCACCGCTCTTCCAAGGGGCATTTAAACCATCTTGTTAAGATACTGCGACCTGCACGTCTCTTCCAAGAGGCATTTAAACCGTCTTGGTAAGCTACTGCGACCTGCAAGCCTCTTCTAATGGGCTTTTAAACCCTCTTGTTAAGCTACTGCGACCTGCACGTCTCTTGCAAGAGGCATTTAAACCGTCTTGTTAAGCTACTGCGACCTGCACGTCTCTTCCAAGGGCCATTTAAAACGTCTTGGTAATCTACTGCGACCTGCAAGCCTCTTCCAAGGGGCATTTAAAACGTCTCGTTAAGCTACTGCGACCTGCATGTCTCTTCCAAGCGGCATTTAAACCGTCTTGTTAAGCTAATGCGACCTGCACGTCTCTTCCAAGGGGCATTTAAACCGTCTTGTTAAGCTGCTGTGACCTGCATATCTCTTCCAAGGGGCATTTAAACCTTCTTGTTAAGCTACTGCGACCTGCACATCTCTTCCAAGGGGCATTTAAAACGTCTTGTTAAGCTACTGCGACTTGCACGTCTCTTCCAAGGTGCATTTAAACCGTCTTGTTAAGCTACTGCGACCTCCACCGCTCTTCCAAGGTTCATTTAAACCGTCTTGTTAAGTTTCTGCGATGTGCATGTCTCTTCCAAGGGGCATTTAAACCGTCTTGGTAAGCTACTGCGACCTGCAAGCCTCTTCCAAGGGGCATTTAAACCGTCTTGTTTAGCTACTGCGACCTGCACGTTTCTTCCAAGTGGCATTTAAACCGTCTTGTTAAGCTTATGCGACCTGCACGTCTCTTCCAAGGGGCATTTAAACCACCTTGTTAAGCTACTGCGACCTCCACCGCTCTTCCAAAGGGCATTTTAACTGTCTTATTAAGCTACTGCGACCTCCACCGCTCTTCCAAGGGGCTTTTAATCCGTCATTTTAAGCTACTGCGACCTGCATGTCTCTTCCAAGGGGCATTTAAACTGTCTTGTTAAGCTACTGCGACCTCCACCGCTCTTCCAAGGGGCATTTAAACTGTCTTGTTAAGCTACTGCGACCTCCACCGCTCTTCCAAAGGGCTTTTAATCCGTCATTTTAAGCTACTGTGACCTGCACGTCTCTTCCAAGGGGCATTTAAACCGTTTTGTTAAGCTAGTGCGACTTTCACGTCTCTTCCAAGGGTCATTTAAACCGTCTTGTTAATATACTGCGACCTGCACGTCTCTTCCAAGGGGCATTTAATCTGTCTTGTTAAGCTGCTGCGACCTGCATGTCTCTTCCAAGGGGCATTTAAACCCTCTTGTTAAGCTACTGCGACCTCCAACTCTATTCCAAGGGGCATTTAAACCGTCTTGTTAAGCTACTGCGACCTGCATGTCTCTTCCATGTTGCATTTAAACGGTCTTGTTAAGCTACTGTGACCTGCACGTCTCTTCCAAGGGGCATTTAAACTGTCTTGTTAAGCTACTGCGACCTCCACCGCTCTTCCAAGGGGAATTTAAACCGTCTTGTTAAGCTACTGCGACCTGCTCATCTCTTCCAATGGCCATTTAAACCGTCTTGGTAAGCTACTGCGAACTGCAAGCCTCTTCCAAGGGGCATTTAAACCGTCTTGTTAAGCTTCTGTGACCTGCACGTCTCTTCCAAGGGGCATTTAAACCATCTTGTTAAGCTACTGCGACCTGCACGTCTTTTCCAAGGGGCATTTAAACCATCTTGTTAAGCTACGGCGACCTCCACCGCTCTTCCAAGGGGCATTTAAACTGTCTTGTTAAGCTACTGCGACCTCCACCGCTCTTCCAAAGGGCTTTTAATCCGTCATTTTAAGCTACTGTGACCTGCACGTCTCTTCCAAGGGGCATTTAAACCGTTTTGTTAAGCTAGTGAGACTTTCACGTCTCTTCCAAGGGTCATTTAAACCGTCTTGTTAATATACTGCGACCTGCACGTCTCTTCCAAGGGGCATTTAATCTGTCTTGTTAAGCTGCTGCGACCTGCATGTCTCTTCCAAGGGGCATTTAAACCCTCTTGTTAAGCTACTGCGATCTCCAACTCTCTTCCAAGGGGCATTTAAACCGTCTTGTTAAGCTACTGCGACCTGCATGTCTCTTCCAAGGGGCATTTAAACCGTCTTATTAAGCTACTACGACCTGCACGTCTCTTCCAATGGGCATTTAAACCGTCTTGTTAAGCTACTGCGACCTGCACGTCTCTTCCAAGGGGCATTTACACCGTCTTGTTAAGCTACTGCGACCTGCACGTCTCTTCCAAGGGGCATTTAAACCATCTTGTTAAGCTACTGCGACCTGTACGTCTCTTCCAAGGGGCATTTAAACCGTCTTGTTAAGCTACTGCGACTTGCACGTCTCTTCCAAGGGGCATTTAAACCGTCTTGTTAAGCTACTGAAACCTCCACCACTTTTCCAAGGGGCATTTAAACCGTCTTGTTAAGCTACTGCGACCTGCACGTCTCTTCCAAGGGGCATTTAAACGGTCTTGGTAAGCTACTGCGACCTGCAAGCCTCTTCCAAGGGGCATTTAAACCGTCTTGTTAAGCTACTGCGACCTGCACGTTTCTTCCAAGCGGCATTTAAACCGTCTTGTTAAGCTAATGCAACCTGCACGTCTCTTCCAAGGGGCATTTAAACCACCTTGTTAAGCTACTGCTACCTCCACCGCTCTTCCAAAGGGCATTTTAACTGTCTTGTTAGGCTACTGTGACCTGCACGTCTCTACCTAGGGGCATTTAAACCATCTTGTTAAGCTACTGCGACCTCCACTGCTCTTCCAAGGGGCATTTAGTCTGTCTTGTTAAGCTACTGCGACCTGCATGTCTCTTCCAAGGGGCATTTAAACCGTCTTGTTAAGCTATTGCGACCTGCACGTCTCTTCCATGTTGCATTTAAACAGTCTTGTTAAGCTACTGTGACCTGCACGTCTCTTCCAAGGGGCATTTAAACTGTCTTGTTAAGCTACTGTGACCTCCACCGCTCTTCCAAGGGTCATTTAAACCATCTTGTTAAGCTACTGCGACCTGCACATCTCTTCCAAGGGCCATTTAAACCGTCTTGGTAAGCTACTGCGACCTGCAAGCCTCTTCCAAGGGGCATTTAAACCGTCTTGTTAAGCTACTGTGACCTGCACGTCTCTTCCAAGGGGCATTTAAACCATCTTGTTAAGCTACTGCGACCTGCACGTCTTTTCCAAGGGGCATTTAAACCGTCTTGGTGAGCTACTGCGACCTGCAAGCCTCTTCTAAGGGGCTTTTAAACCCTCTTGTTAAGCTACTGCGACCTGCACGTCTCTTGCAAGGGGCATTTAAACCGTCTTGTTAAGCTACTGCGACCTGCACGTCTCTTCCAAGGGCCATTTAAACCGTCTTGGTAATCTACTGCGACCTGCAAGCCTCTTCCAAGGGGCATTTAAAACGACTTGTTAAGCTACTGCGACCTGCATGTCTCTTCCAAGCGGCATTTAAACCGTCTTATTAAGCTACTGCGACCTGCACATCTTTTCCAAGGGGCATTTAAACCGTCTTGTTAAGCTGCTGCGACCTGCATGTCTCTTCCAAGGGGCATTTAAACCCTCTTGTTAAGCTACTGCGACCTCCACCGCTCTTCCAAGGGGCATTTAAACCATCTTGTTAAGCTACTGCGACCTGCATGTCTCTTCCAAGGGGCATTTAAACCGTCTTGTTAAGCTACTGCGACCTGCACGTCTCTTCCAAGGGGCATTTACACCGTCTTGTTAAGCTACTGCGACCTGCACGTCTCTTCCAAGGGGCATTTAAACCATCTTGTTAAGCTACTGCGACCTGCACGTCTCTTCCAAGGGGCATTTAAACCGTCTTGTTAAGCTACTGCGACTTGCACGTCTCTTCCAAGGGGCATTTAAACCGTCTTGTTAAGCTACTGCGAACTGCACGTCTCTTCCAAGGGGCATTTAAACCGTCTTGTTAAGCTGCTGTGACCTGCATATCTCTTCCAAGGGGCATTTAAACCTTCTTGTTAAGCTACTGCGACTTGCACGTCTCTTCCAAGGGGCATTTAAAACGTCTTGTTAAGCTACTGCGACTTGCACGTCTCTTCCAAGGAGCATTTAAACCGTCTTGTTAAGCTACTGCGACCTCCACCGCTCTTCCTAGGGGCATTTAAATCGTCTTGTTAAGCTACTGCGACGTGCATGTCTCTTCCAAGGGGCATTTAAACCGTCTTGGTAAGCTACTGCGACCTGCAAGCCTCTTCCAAGGGGCATTTAAACCGTCTTGTTAAGCTACTGCGACCTACACGTTTCTTCCAAGCGGCATTTAAACCGTCTTGTTAAGCTAATGCAACCTGCACGTCTCTTCCAAGGAGCATTTAAACCACCTTGTTAAGCTACTGCTACCTCCACCGCTCTTCCAAAGGGCATTTTAACTGTCTTGTTAGGCTACTGTGACCTGCACGTCTCTACCTAGGGGCATTTAAACCATCTTGTTAAGCTACTGCGACCTCCACTGCTCTTCCAAGGGGCATTTAATCTGTCTTGTTAAGCTACTGCGACCTGCACGTCTCTTCCAAGGGGCATTTAAACCATCTTGTTAAGATACTGCGAACTGCACGTCTCTTCCAAGGGGAATTTAAACCGTCTTGTTAAGCTTCTGCGACCTGCACGTCTCTTCCAAGGGGCATTTAAACCGTCTTGTTAAGATACTGCGACCTGCATGTCTCTTCCAAGGGACATTAAAACTGTCTTGTTAAGCTACTGCGACCTCCACCGCTCTGCCAAGGGGCATTTAAACCGTCTTGCTAAGCTACTGTGACCTGCACGTCTCTTCCAAGGGGCATTTAAACTGTCTTGTTAAGCTACTGCGACCTCCACCGCTCTTCCAAGGGGCTTTATTCCGTCATTTTAAGCCACTGTGACCTGCACGTCTCTTCCAAGGGGCATTTAAACCGTCTTGTTAAACTACTGCGACCTGCACGTCTCTTCCAAGGGGCATTTAAACCGCTTTGTTAAGCTCCTGCGACCTGCATGTCTCTTCCAAGGGCCATTTAATCTGTCTTGTTAAGCTACTGCGACCTGCACGTCTTTTCCAAGGGGTATTTAAACCGTCTTGTTAAGCTGCTGCGACCTGCATGTCTCTTCCAAGGGGCATTTAAACCCTCTTGTTAAGCTACTGCGACCTCCAACTCTCTTCCAAGGGGCATTTAAACCGTCTTGTTAAGCTACTGCGACCTGCACGTCTCTTCCATGTTGCATTTAAACGGTCTTGTTAAGCTACTGTTACCTGCACGTCTCTTCCAAGGGGCATTTAAACTGTCTTGTTAAGCTACTGCGACCTCCACCGCTCTTCCAAGGGGCATTTAAACCATCTTGTTAAGCTACTGCGACCTGCACATCTCTTCCAAGGGCCATTTAAACCATCTTGGTAAGCTACTGCGACCTGCAAGCCTCTTCCAAGGGGCATTTAAACCGTCTTGTTAAGCTACTGTGACCTGCACGTCTCTTCCAAGGGGCATTTAAACCATCTTGTTAATCTACTGCGACCTGAACGTCTTTTCCAAGGGGCATTTAAACCGTCTTGTTAAGCTACGGCGACCTCCACCGCTCTTCCCAGGGGCATTTAAACCATCTTGTTAAGATACTGCGACCTGCATGTCTCTTCCAAGAGGCATTTAAACCGTCTTGGTAAGCTACTGCGACCTGCAAGCCTCTTCTAAGGGGCTTTTAAACCCTCTTGTTAAGCTACTGCGACCTGCAAGTCTCTTGCAAGGGGCATTTAAACCGTCTTGTTAAGCTACTGCGACCTGCACGTCTCTTCCAAGGGCCATTTAAACCGTCTTGGTAATCTACTGCGACCTGCAAGCCTCTTCCAAGGGGCATTTAAAACGTCTTGTTAAGCTACTGCGACCTGCATGTCTCTTCCAAGCGGCATTTAAACCGTCTTGTTAAGCTAATGCGACCTGCACGTCTCTTCCAAGGGGCACTTAAACCATCTTTTTAATCTACTGCTACCTCTACCGCTCTTCCAAAGGGCATTTTAACCGTCTTGTTAGGCTACTGTGACCTGCACGTCTCTTCGAAGGGGCATTTAAACCGTCTTGTTAAGCTAATGCGACCTGCACTGCTCTTCCAAGGGGCATTTAAACCGTCTTGTTAAGCTACTGCGACCTACACCGCTCTTCCAAGGGGCATTTAAACCATCTTGTTAAGCTACTGCGACCTGCACGTCTTTTCCAAGAGGCTTTAAAACCGTCTTGGTAAGCTACTGCGACCTGCAAGCCTCTTCTAAGGGGCATCTAAACCCTCTTGTTAAGCTACTGCGACCTGCACGTCTCTTGCAAGGGGCATTTAAATCTTCTTGTTAAGCTACTTTGACCTGCACGTCTCTTCCAAGGGGCATTTAAACCGTCTTGTTAAGCTACTGCGACCAGCACGTCTCTTCCAAGGGGCATTTAAACCATCTTGTTAAGCTACTGCGACCTGCACGTCTCTTCCAAGGGCATTTAAACCGTCTTGTTAAGCTACTGCGACTTGCACGTCTCTTCCAAGGGGCATTTAAACCATCTTGTTAAGCTACTGTAACCTCCACAACCTTTCCAAGGGGCCTTTAAACCGTTTTGTTAAGCTATTGCGACCTGAACGTCTCTTCCAAGGGGCATTTAAACCGTCTTGTTAAGCTGCTGTGACCTGCATATCTCTTCCAAGGGGCATTTAAACCTTCTTGTTAAGCTACTGCTACCTGCACATCTCTTCCAAGGGGCATTTAAACTGTCTTGTTAAGCTACTGCGACCTCCACCGCTCTTCCAAGGGGCATTTAAACCATCTTGTTAAGCTACTGCGACCTGCACATCTCTTCCAAGGGCCATTTAAACCATCTTGGTAAGCTACTGCGACCTGCAAGCCTCTTCCAAGGGGCATTTAAACCGTCTTGTTAAGCTACTGTGACCTGCACGTCTCTTCCAAGGGGCATTTAAACCATCTTGTTAATCTACTGCGACCTGAACGTCTTTTCCAAGGGGCATTTAAACCGTCTTGTTAAGCTACGGCGACCTCCACCGCTCTTCCCAGGGGCATTTAAACCATCTTGTTAAGATACTGCGACCTGCATGTCTCTTCCAAGAGGCATTTAAACCGTCTTGGTAAGCTACTGCGACCTGCAAGCCTCTTCTAAGGGGCTTTTAAACCCTCTTGTTAAGCTACTGCGACCTGCAAGTCTCTTGCAAGGGGCATTTAAACCGTCTTGTTAAGCTACTGCGACCTGCACGTCTCTTCCAAGGGCCATTTAAACCGTCTTGGTAATCTACTGCGACCTGCAAGCCTCTTCCAAGGGGCATTTAAAACGTCTTGTTAAGCTACTGCGACCTGCATGTCTCTTCCAAGCGGCATTTAAACCGTCTTGTTAAGCTAATGCGACCTGCACGTCTCTTCCAAGGGGCACTTAAACCATCTTTTTAATCTACTGCTACCTCTACCGCTCTTCCAAAGGGCATTTTAACCGTCTTGTTAGGCTACTGTGACCTGCACGTCTCTTCGAAGGGGCATTTAAACCGTCTTGTTAAGCTAATGCGACCTGCACTGCTCTTCCAAGGGGCATTTAAACCGTCTTGTTAAGCTACTGCGACCTACACCGCTCTTCCAAGGGGCATTTAAACCATCTTGTTAAGCTACTGCGACCTGCACGTCTTTTCCAAGAGGCTTTAAAACCGTCTTGGTAAGCTACTGCGACCTGCAAGCCTCTTCTAAGGGGCATTTAAACCCTCTTGTTAAGCTACTGCGACCTGCACGTCTCTTGCAAGGGGCATTTAAATCTTCTTGTTAAGCTACTTTGACCTGCACGTCTCTTCCAAGGGGCATTTAAACCGTCTTGTTAAGCTACTGCGACCAGCACGTCTCTTCCAAGGGGCATTTAAACCATCTTGTTAAGCTACTGCGACCTGTACGTCTCTTCCAAGGGCATTTAAACCGTCTTGTTAAGCTACTGCGACTTGCACGTCTCTTCCAAGGGGCATTTAAACCATCTTGTTAAGCTACTGTAAACTCCACAACCTTTCCAAGGGGCCTTTAAACCGTTTTGTTAAGCTATTGCGACCTGAACGTCTCTTCCAAGGGGCATTTAAACTGTCTTGTTAAGCTGCTGTTACCTGCATATCTCTTCCAAGGGGCATTTAAACCTTCTTGTTAAGCTACTGCTACCTGCACATCTCTTCCAAGGGGCATTTAAAACGTCTTGTTAAGCTACTGCGACTTGAACGTCTCTTCCAAGGGGCATTTAAACCGTCTTGTTAACCTACTGCGACCTCCACCGCTCTTCCAAGGGGCATTTAAACCATCTTGTTAAGCTACTGCGATGTGCATGTCTCTTCCAAGGGGCATTTAAACCGTCTTGGTAAGCTACTGCGACCTGCAAGCCTCTTCCAAGGGGCATTTAAACCGTCTTGTTAAGCTACTGCGACCTGCACGTCTCTTCCAAGGGCCATTTAAACCGTCTTGGTAATCTACTGCGACCTGCACGCCTCTTCCAAGGGGCATTTAAAACGTCTTGTTAAGCTACTGCGACCTGCATGTCTCTTCCAAGCGGCATTTAAACCGTCTTATTAAGCTACTGCGACCTGCACATCTTTTCCAAGGGGCATTTAAACCGTCTTGTTAAGCTGCTGCGACCTGCATGTCTCTTCCAAGGGGCATTTAAACCCTCTTGTTAAGCTACTGCGACCTCCACCGCTCTTCCAAGGGGCATTTAAACCGTCTTGTTAAGCTAATGCGACCTGCATGTCTCTTCCAAGGGGCATTTAAAACGTCTTATTAAGCTACTGCGACCTGAACGTCTCTTCCAATGGGCATTTAAACCGTCTTGTTAAGCTACTGCGACCTGCAAGTCTCTTCCAAGGGGCATTTACACCGTCTTGTTAAGCTACTGCGACCTGCACGTCTCTTCCAAGGGGCATTTAAACCATCTTGTTAAGCTACTGCGACCTGCACGTCTCTTCCAAGGGGCATTTAAACCGTCTTGTTAAGCTACTGCGACTTGCACGTATCTTCCAAGGGGCATTTAAACCGTCTTGTTAAGCTACTGTAACCTACACCACTTTTCCAAGGGGCATTTAAACCGTCTTGTTAAGCTACTGCGACCTGCACGTCTCTTCCAAGGGGCATTTAAACCGTCTTGTTAAGCTGCTGTGACCTGCATGTCTCTTCCAAGGGGCATTTAAACCCTCTTGTTAAGCTACTGCGACCTCCACCGCTCTTCCAAGGGGCATTTAAACCGTCTTGTTAAGCTAATGCGACCTGCATGTCTCTTCCAAGGGGCATTTAAAACGTCTTATTAAGCTACTGCGACCTGCACGTCTCTTCCAATGGGCATTTAAACCGTCTTGTTAAGCTACTGCGACCTGCAAGTCTCTTCCAAGGGGCATTTACACCGTCTTGTTAAGCTACTGCGACCTGCACGTCTCTTCCAAGGGGCATTTAAACCATCTTGTTAAGCTACTGCGACCTGCACGTCTCTTCCAAGGGGCATTTAAACCGTCTTGTTAAGCTACTGCGACTTGCACGTCTCTTCCAAGGGGCATTTAAACCGTCTTGTTAAGCTACTGTAACCTACACCACTTTTCCAAGGGGCATTTAAACCGTCTTGTTAAGCTACTGCGACCTGCACGTCTCTTCCAAGGGGCATTTAAACCGTCTTGTTAAGCTGCTGTGACCTGCATGTCTCTTCCAAGGGGCATTTAAACCCTCTTGTTAAGCTACTGCGACCTCCACCGCTCTTCCAAGGGGCATTTAAACCGTCTTGTTAAGCTGCTGCGACCTGCATGTCTCTTCCAAGGGGCATTTAAACCGTCTTATTAAGCTACTGTGACCTGCACGTCTCTTCCAATGGGCATTTAAACCGTCTTGTTAAGCTACTGCGACCAGCACGTCTCTTCCAAGGGGCATTTAAACCATCTTGTTAAGCTACTGCGACCTGCACGTCTCTTCCAAGGGGCATTTAAACCGTCTTGTTAAGCTACTGCGACTTGCACGTCTCTTCCAAGGGGCATTTAAACCGTCTTGTTAAGCTACTGTAACCTACACCACTTTTCCAAGGGGCATTTAAACCGTCTTGTTAAGCTACTGCGACCTGCACGTCTCTTCCAAGGGGCATTTAAACCGTCTTGTTAAGCTGCTGTGACCTGCATGTCTCTTCCAAGGGGCATTTAAACCCTCTTGTTAAGCTACTGCGACCTCCACCGCTCTTCCAAGGGGCATTTAAACCGTCTTGTTAAGCTGCTGCGACCTGCATGTCTCTTCCAAGGGGCATTTAAACCGTCTTATTAAGCTACTGTGACCTGCACGTCTCTTCCAATGGGCATTTAAACCGTCTTGTTAAGCTACTGCGACCAGCACGTCTCTTCCAAGGGGCATTTACACCGTCTTGTCAAGCTTCTGCGACCTGCACGTCTCTTCGAAGGGGCATTTAAACCATCTTGTTAAGCTACTGCGACCTGCACGTCTCTTCCAAGGGGCATTTAAACCGTCTTGTTAAGCTACTGCGACTTGCACGTCTCTTCCAAGGGGCATTTAAACCGTCTTGTTAAGCTACTGTAACCTCCACCACTTTTCCAAGGGGCATTTAAACCGTCTTGTTAAGCTGCTGTGACCTGCATATCTCTTCCAACGGGCATTTAAACCTTCTTGTTAAGCTACTGCGACCTGCACGTCTCTTCCAAGGGGCATTTAAAACGTCTTGTTAAGCTACTGCAACTTGCACGTCTCTTCCAAGGGGCATTTAAACCGTCTTGTTAAGCTACTGCGACCTCCACCGCTCTTCCTAGGGGCATTTAAATCGTGTTGTTAAGCTACTGCGACGTGCATGTCTCTTCCAAGGGGCATTTAAACCGTCTTGGTAAGCTACTGCGACCTGCAAGCCTCTTCCAAGGGGCATTTAAACCGTCTTGTTAAGCTACTGCGACCTGCACGTTTCTTCCAAGCGGCATTTAAACCGTCTTGTTAAGCTAATGCAACCTGCATATCTCTTCCAAGGGGCATTTAAACCACCTTGTTAAGCTACTGCTACCTCCACCGCTCTTCCAAAGGGCATTTTAACTGTCTTGTTAGGCTACTTTGACCTGAACGTCTCTACCTAGGGGCATTTAAACCATCTTGTTAAGCTACTGCGACCTCCACTGCTCTTCCAAGGGGCATTTAATCTGTCTTGTTAAGCTACTGCGACCTGCACGTCTCTTCCAAGGGGCATTTAAACCATCTTGTTAAGATACTGCGAACTGCACGTCTCTTCCAAGGGGAATTTAAACCGTCTTGTTAAGCTACTGCGACCTCCACCGCTCTGCCAAGGGGCATTTAAACCATCTTGCTAAGCTACTGTGACCTGCACGTCTCTTCCAAGGGGCATTTAAACTGTCTTGTTAAGCTACTGCGACCTCCACCGCTCTTCCAAGGGGCTTTATTCCGTCATTTTAAGCCACTGTGACCTGCACGTCTCTTCCAAGGGGCATTTAAACCGTCTTGTTAAGCTACTGCGACCTTCACGTCTTTTCCAAGGGGTATTTAAACCGTCTTGTTAAGCTGCTGCGACCTGCATGTCTCTTCCAAGGGGCATTTAAACCCTCTTGTTAAGCTACTGCGACCTCCAACTCCCTTCCAAGGGGCATTTAAACCGTCTTGTTAAGCTACTGCGACCTGCACGTCTCTTCCATGTTGCATTTAAACGGTCTTGTTAAGCTACTCTGACCTGCACGTCTCTTCCAAGGGGCATTTAAACTGTCTTGTTAAGCTACTGCGACCTCCAACTCTCTTCCAAGGGGCATTTAAACCATCTTGTTGAGCTACTGCGACCTGCACGTCTCTTCCATGTTGCATTTAAACGGTCTTGTTAAGCTACTCTGACCTGCACGTCTCTTCCAAGGGGCATTTAAACTGTCTTGTTAAGCTACTGCGACCTCCACCGCTCTTCCAAGGGGCATTTAAACCGTCTTGTTAAGCTACTGCGACCTGCACATCTCTTCCAAGGGCCATTGAAACCGTCTTGGTAAGCTACTGCGACCTGCAAGCCTCTTCCAAGGGGCATTTAAACCGTCTTGTTAAGCTACTGTGACCGCACGTCTCTTCCAAGGGGCATTTAAACCATCTTGTTAAGCTACTGCGACCTGCACGTCTTTTCCAATAGGCATTTCAACCGTCTTGGTAAGCTACTGCGACCTGCAAGCCTCTTCTAAGGGGCATTTAAACCCTCTTGTTAAGCTACTGCGACCTGCACGTCTCTTGCAAGGGGCATTTAAATCTTCTTGTTAAGCTACTTTGACCTGCACGTCTCTTCCAAGGGGCATTTAAACCGTCTTGTTAAGCCACTGCGACCAGCACGTCTCTTCCAAGGGGCATTTAAACCATCTTGTTAAGCTACTGCGAACTGCACGTGTCTTCCAAGGGGCATTTAAACCGTCTTGTTAAGCTACAGCGACTTGCACGTCTCTTCCAAGGGGCATTTAAACCATCTTGTTAAGCTACTGTAACCTCCACAACCTTTCCAAGGGGCCTTTAAACCGTTTTGTTAAGGTACTGCGACCTGAACGTCTCTTCCAAGGGGCATTTAAACCGTCTTGTTAAGCTGCTGTGACCTGCATATCTCTTCCAAGGGGCATTTAAACTTTCTTGTTAACCTACTGCGACCTGCACATCTCTTCCAAGGGGCATTTAAAACCTCTTGTTAAGCTACTGCGACTTGCACGTCTCTTCCAAGGGGCATTTAAACCGTCTTGTTAAGCTACTGCGACCTCCACCGCTCTTCCAAGGGGCATTTAAACCGTCTTGTTAAGCTACTGCGATGTGCATGTCTCTTCCAAGGGGCATTTAAACCGTCTTGGTAAGCTACTGCGACCTGCAAGCCTCTTCCAAGGGGCATTTAAACCGTCTTGTTAAGCTACTGCGACCTGCACGTTTCTTCCAAGTGACATTTAAACCGTCTTGTTAAGCTTATGCGACCTGCACGTCTCTTCCAAGGGGCATTTAAACCACCTTGTTAAGCTACAGCGACCTCCACCGCTCTTCCAAAGGGCATTTTAACTGTCTTGTTAAGCTACTGTGACCTGCACGTCTCTACCTAGGGGCATTTAAACAGTCTTGTTAAGCTACTGCGACCTGCACGTCTCTTCCAAGGGGCATTTAAACCGTCTTGTTAAGCTACTGCGAACTGCACGTCTCTTCCAAGAGGCATTTAAACCGTCCTGTTAAGCTTCTGCGACCTGCACGTCTCTTCCAAGGGGCATCTAAACCGTCTTGTTAAGCTACTGAGACCTGCATGTCTCTTCCAAGGGGCATTTAAACTGTCTTGTTAAGCTACTGCGACCTCCACCGCTCTTCCAAGGGGCATTTAAACTGTCTTGTTAAGCTACTGCGACGTCCACCGCTCTTCCAAGGGGCTTTTAATCTGTCATTTTAAGCTACTGTGACCTGCACGTCTCTTCCAAGGGGCATTTAAACCGTTTTGTTAAGCTAGTGCGACTTTCACGTCTCTTCCAAGTGGCATTTAAACCGTCTTGTTAATCTACTGCGACCTGCACGTCTGTTCCAAGGGGCATCTAAACTGTCTTGTTAAGCTACTGCGACCTGCATGTCTCTTCCAAGGGGCATTTAAACCGTCTTGGTAAGCTACTGCGACCTGCATGTCTCTTCCAAGGGGCATTTAATTGGTCTTGTTAAGCTACTGCGACCTGCACGTCATTGCCAAGGGGCATTTAAACCGTCTTGTTAAGCTGCTGGGACCTGCATGTCTCTTCCAAGGGGCATTTAAACCCTCTTGTTAAGCTACTGCGACCTCCACCTCTCTTCCAAGGGGCATTTTAACCGTCTTGTTAAGCTACTGCGACCTGCATGTCTCTTCCAAGGGGCATTTAAACCGTCTTATTTAGCTACTGCGACCTGCACGTCTCTTCCAAGGGGCATTTAAACCGTCTTGTTAAGC